>NW_027362773.1:179032572-179757220 GCF_046119375.1 Phyllobates terribilis | reverse complement strand
CAGCACAGTGAGTATCTGTAGCCCTATATACAGGCACAGTGAGTATCTGTAGCTCTATATACAGCACAGTGAGTATCTGTAGCCCTATATACAGGCACAGTGAGTATCTGTAGCCCTATATACAGCACAGTGAGTATCTGTAGCTCTATATACAGCACAGTGAGTATCTGTAGCCCTATATACAGCACAGTGAGTATCTGTAGCCCTATATACAGCACAGTGAGTATCTGTAGCCCTATATACAGCACAGTGAGTATCTGTAGCCCTATATACAGCACAGTGAGTATCTGTAGCTCTATATACAGCACAGTGAGTATCTGTAGCTCTATATACAGCACAGTGAGTATCTGTAGCTCTATATACAGCACAGTGAGTATCTGTAGCTCTATATACAGGCACAGTGAGTATCTGTAGCCCTATATACAGCACAGTGAGTATCTGTAGCCCTATATACAGCACAGTGAGTATCTGTAGCCCTATATACAGCACAGTGAGTATCTGTAGCCCTATATACAGCACAGTGAGTATCTGTAGCCTATATACAGCACAGTGAGTATCTGTAGCTCTATATACAGCACAGTGAGTATCTGTAGCTCTATATACAGGCACAGTGAGTATCTGTAGCCCTATATACAGCACAGTGAGTATCTGTAGCCCTATATACAGCACAGTGAGTATCTGTAGCCCTATATACAGCACAGTGAGTATCTGTAGCTCTATATACAGCACAGTGAGTATCTGTAGCCCTATATACAGCACAGTGAGTATCTGTAGCCCTATATACAGCACAGTGAGTATCTGTAGCCCTATATACAGCACAGTGAGTATCTGTAGCTCTATATACAGGCACAGTGAGTATCTGTAGCTCTATATACAGCACAGTGAGTATCTGTAGCCCTATATACAGCACAGTGAGTATCTGTAGCCCTATATACAGCACAGTGAGTATCTGTAGCCCTATATACAGCACAGTGAGTATCTGTAGCCCTATATACAGCACATTGAGTATCTGTAGCTCTATATACAGGCACAGTGAGTATCTGTAGCCCTATATACAGCACAGTGAGTATCTGTAGCTCTATATACAGCACAGTGAGTATCTGTAGCCCTATATACAGCACAGTGAGTATCTGTAGCACTATATACAGCACAGTGAGTATCTGTAGCCCTATATACAGGCACAGTGAGTATCTGTAGCTCTATATACAGCACAGTGAGTATCTGTAGCCCTATATACAGGCACAGTGAGTATCTGTAGCTCCTATATACAGGCACAGTGAGTATCTGTAGCCCTATATACAGCACAGTGAGTATCTGTAGCCCTATATACAGCACAGTGAGTATCTGTAGCTCTATATACAGGCACAGTGAGTATCTGTAGCCCTATATACAGCACAGTGAGTATCTGTAGCCCTATATACAGGCACAGTGAGTATCTGTAGCCCTATATACAGCACAGTGAGTATCTGTAGCTCTATATACAGCACAGTGAGTATCTGTAGCTCTATATACAGCACAGTGAGTATCTGTAGTCCTATATACAGGCACAGTGAGTATCTGTAGCTCTATATACAGGCACAGTGAGTATCTGTAGCCCTATATACAGCACAGTGAGTATCTGTAGCCCTATATACAGCACAGTGAGTATCTGTAGCTCTATATACAGCACAGTGAGTATCTGTAGCCCTATATTCAGCACAGTGAGTATCTGTAGCTCTATATACAGCACAGTGAGTATCTGTAGCCCTATATACAGCACAGTGAGTATCTGTAGCCCTATATACAGCACAGTGAGTATCTGTAGCTCTATATACAGGCACAGTGAGTATCTGTAGCCCTATATACAGCACAGTGAGTATCTGTAGCTCCTATATACAGCACAGTGAGTATCTGTAGCTCTATATAAAGGCACAGTGAGTATCTGTAGCCCTATATACAGCACAGTGAGTATCTGTAGCCCTATATACAGCACAGTGAGTATCTGTAGCCCTATATACAGCACAGTGAGTATCTGTAGCCCTATATACAGGCACAGTGAGTATCTGTAGCTCTATATACAGCACAGTGAGTATCTGTAGCCCTATATACAGGCACAGTGAGTATCTGTAGTCCTATATACAGCACAGTGAGTATCTGTAGCCCTATATACAGCACAGTGAGTATCTGTAGCCCTATATACAGCACAGTGAGTATCTGTAGCCCTATATACAGCACAGTGAGTATCTGTAGCCCTATATACAGCACAGTGAGTATCTGTAGCCCTATATACAGCACAGTGAGTATCTGTAGCCCTATATACAGGCACAGTGAGTATCTGTAGCTCTATATACAGCACAGTGAGTATCTGTAGCCCTATATACAGCACAGTGAGTATCTGTAGCCCTATATACAGCACAGTGAGTATCTGTAGCCCTATATACAGGCACAGTGAGTATCTGTAGCTCTATATACAGCACAGTGAGTATCTGTAGCCCTATATACAGGCACAGTGAGTATCTGTAGTCCTATATACAGCACAGTGAGTATCTGTAGCCCTATATACAGGCACAGTGAGTATCTGTAGCTCTATATACAGCACAGTGAGTATCTGTAGCCCTATATACAGCACAGTGAGTATCTGTAGCCCTATATACAGCACAGTGAGTATCTGTAGCTCTATATACAGCACAGTGAGTATCTGTAGCCCTATATACAGCACAGTGAGTATCTGTAGCCCTATATACAGCACAGTGAGTATCTGTAGCCCTATATACAGCACAGTGAGTATCTGTAGCCCTATATACAGCACAGTGAGTATCTGTAGCTCTATATACAGGCACAGTGAGTATCTGTAGTCCTATATACAGCACAGTGAGTATCTGTAGCCCTATATACAGCACAGTGAGTATCTGTAGTCCTATATACAGCACAGTGAGTATCTGTAGCTCTATATACAGCACAGTGAGTATCTGTAGCTCTATATACAGCACAGTGAGTATCTGTAGCTCTATATACAGGCACAGTGAGTATCTGTAGCTCTATATACAGGCACAGTGAGTATCTGTAGCCCTATATACAGCACAGTGAGTATCTGTAGTCCTATATACAGCACAGTGAGTATCTGTAGCTCTATATACAGCACAGTGAGTATCTGTAGCCCTATATACAGCACAGTGAGTATCTGTAGCTCTATATACAGGCACAGTGAGTATCTGTAGCCCTATATACAGCACAGTGAGTATCTGTAGCCCTATATACAGCACAGTGAGTATCTGTAGTCCTATATACAGCACAGTGAGTATCTGTAGCCCTATATACAGCACAGTGAGTATCTGTAGCTCTATATACAGGCACAGTGAGTATCTGTAGCCCTATATACAGGCACAGTGAGTATCTGTAGTCCTATATACAGCACAGTGAGTATCTGTAGCCCTATATACAGCACAGTGAGTATCTGTAGCTCTATATACAGCACAGTGAGTATCTGTAGCCCTATATACAGGCACAGTGAGTATCTGTAGCTCTATATACAGGCACAGTGAGTATCTGTAGCCCTATATACAGCACAGTGAGTATCTGTAGTCCTATATACAGCACAGTGAGTATCTGTAGCTCTATATACAGCACAGTGAGTATCTGTAGCCCTATATACAGCACAGTGAGTATCTGTAGCTCTATATACAGCACAGTGAGTATCTGTAGCCCTATATACAGCACAGTGAGTATCTGTAGCTCTATATACAGCACAGTGAGTATCTGTAGCCCTATATACAGCACAGTGAGTATCTGTAGCCCTATATACAGCACAGTGAGTATCTGTAGCTCTATATACAGGCACAGTGAGTATCTGTAGTTCTATATACAGGCACAGTGAGTATCTGTAGCCCTATATACAGGCACAGTGAGTATCTGTAGCTCTATATACAGGCACAGTGAGTATCTGTTGCTCTATATACAGCACAGTGAGTATCTGTAGCTCTATATACAGCACAGTGAGTATCTGTAGCCCTATATACAGGCACAGTGAGTATCTGTAGCTCTATATACAGGCACAGTGAGTATCTGTAGCTCTATATACAGCACAGTGAGTATCTGTAGCTCTATATACAGCACAGTGAGTATCTGTAGCTCTATATACAGCACAGTGAGTATCTGTAGTCCTATATACAGCACAGTGAGTATCTGTAGCTCTATATACAGGCACAGTGAGTATCTGTAGTCCTATATACAGCACAGTCAGTATCTGTAGCTCTATATACAGGCACAGTGAGTATCTGTAGCTCTATATACAGCACAGTGAGTATCTGTAGCTCTATATACAGCACAGTGAGTATCTGTAGCTCTATATACAGCACAGTGAGTATCTGTAGCCCTATATACAGCACAGTGAGTATCTGTAGCTCTATATACAGCACAGTGAGTATCTGTAGCCCTATATACAGCACAGTGAGTATCTGTAGCTCTATATACAGGCACAGTGAGTATCTGTAGCTCTATATACAGGCACAGTGAGTATCTGTAGCTCTATATACAGGCACAGTGAGTATCTGTAGCTGTATATACAGGCACAGTGAGTATCTGTAGCCCTATATACAGGCACAGTGATTATCTGTAGCTCTATATACAGGCACAGTGAGTATCTGTAGCTCTATATACAGCACAGTGAGTATCTGTAGCTCTATATACAGCACAGTGAGTATCTGTAGCTCTATATACAGGCACAGTGAGTATCTGTAGTCCTATATACAGGCACAGTGAGTATCTGTAGCCCTATATACAGCACAATGAGTATCTGTAGCCCTATATACAGCACAGTGAGTATCTGTAGCCCTATATACAGGCACAGTGAGTATCTGTAGTCCTATATACAGGCACAGTGAGTATCTGTAGTCCTATATACAGCACAGTGAGTATCTGTAGCTCTATATACAGCACAGTGAGTATCTGTAGTCCTATATACAGGCACAGTGAGTATCTGTAGCTCTATATACAGCACAGTGAGTATCTGTAGCTCTATATACAGCACAGTGAGTATCTGTAGTCCTATATACAGGCACAGTGAGTATCTGTAGTCCTATATACAGGCACAGTGAGTATCTGTAGTCCTATATACAGCACAGTGAGTATCTGTAGTCCTATATACAGCACAGTGAGTATCTGTAGCCCTATATACAGCACAGTGAGTATCTGTAGCCCTATATACAGCACAGTGAGTATCTGTAGCTCTATATACAGCACAGTGAGTATCTGTAGTCCTATATACAGGCACAGTGAGTATCTGTAGCCCTATATACAGGCACAGTGAGTATCTGTAGTTCTATATACAGCACAGTGAGTATCTGTAGCCCTATATACAGGCACAGTGAGTATCTGTAGCCCTATATACAGGCACAGTGAGTATCTATAGTCCTATATACAGGCACAGTGAGTATCTGTAGCTCTATATACAGGCACAGTGAGTATCTGTAGTCCTATATACAGGCACAGTGAGTATCTGTAGCTCTATATACAGGCACAGTGAGTATCTGTAGCTTTATATACAGCACAGTGAGTATTAGCTCTATATACAGGCACAGTGAGTATCTGTAGTCCTATATACAGGCACAGTGAGTATCTGTAGCTCTATATACAGGCACAGTGAGTATCTGTAGCTTTATATACAGCACAGTGAGTATCTGTAGCCCTATATACAGGCACAGTGAGTATCTGTAGCTCTATATACAGCACAGTGAGTATCTGTAGCTCTATATACAGGCACAGTGAGTATCTGTAGCTCTATATACAGGCACAGTGAGTATCTGTAGCTCTATATACAGCACAGTGAGTATCTGTAGCCCTATATACAGGCACAGTGAGTATCTGTAGCTCTATATACAGCACAGTGAGTATCTGTAGCTCTATATACAGCACAGTGAGTATCTGTAGCCCTATATACAGCACAGTGAGTATCTGTAGCTCTATATACAGCACAGTGAGTATCTGTAGCCCTATATACAGCACAGTGAGTATCTGTAGCCCTATATACAGCACAGTGAGTATCTGTAGCTCTATATACAGCACAGTGAGTATCTGTAGCCCTATATACAGGCACAGTGAGTATCTGTAGCTCTATATACAGGCACAGTGAGTATCTGTAGTCCTATATACAGGCACAGTGAGTATCTGTAGTCCTATATACATGCACAGTGAGTATCTGTAGCTCTATATACAGCACAGTGAGTATCTGTAGCCCTATATACAGGCACAGTGAGTATCTGTAGCTCTATATACAGGCACAGTGAGTATCTGTAGCTCTATATACAGGCACAGTGAGTATCTGTAGTCCTATATACAGCACAATGAGTATCTGTAGCCCTATATACAGCACAGTGAGTATCTGTAGCTCTATATACAGGCACAGTGAGTATCTGTAGCTCTATATACAGCACAGTGAGTATCTGTAGCCCTATATACAGCACAGTGAGTATCTGTAGCTCTATATACAGGCACAGTGAGTATCTGTAGCTCTATATACAGGCACAGTGAGTATCTGTAGCTCTATATACAGGCACAGTGAGTATCTGTAGCCCTATATACAGGCACAGTGAGTATCTGTAGCCCTATATACAGGCACAGTGAGTATCTGTAGTCCTATATACATGCACAGTGAGTATCTGTAGCTCTATATACAGCACAGTGAGTATCTGTAGTCCTATATACAGCACAATGAGTATCTGTAGCCCTATATACAGCACAGTGAGTATCTGTAGCTCTATATACAGGCACAGTGAGTATCTGTAGCTCTATATACAGCACAGTGAGTATCTGTAGCTCTATATACAGCACAGTGAGTATCTGTAGCTCTATATACAGCACAGTGAGTATCTGTAGCTCTATATACAGCACAGTGAGTATCTGTAGCTCTATATACAGCACAGTGAGTATCTGTAGCTCTATATACAGCACAGTGAGTATCTGTAGCCCTATATACAGCACAGTGAGTATCTGTAGCCCTATATACAGGCACAGTGAGTATCTGTAGCCCTATATACAGGCACAGTGAGTATCTGTAGCCCTATATACAGGCACAGTGAGTATCTGTAGTCCTATATACAGGCACAGTGAATATCTGTAGCTCTATATACAGCACAGTGAGTATCTGTAGTCCTATATACAGGCACAGTGAGTATCTGTAGCTCTATATACAGCACAGTGAGTATCTGTAGCCCTATATACAGGCACAGTGAGTATCTGTAGTCCTATATACAGGCACAGTGAATATCTGTAGCTCTATATACAGCACAGTGAGTATCTGTAGCCCTATATACAGGCACAGTGAGTATCTGTAGTCCTATATACAGGCACAGTGAGTATCTGTAGCTCTATATACAGGCACAGTGAGTATCTGTAGCCCTATATACAGCACAGTGAGTATCTGTAGCCCTATATACAGGCACAGTGAGTATCTGTAGTCCTATATACAGCACAGTGAGTATCTGTAGTCCTATATACAGGCACAGTGAGTATCTGTAGCTCTATATACAGGCACAGTGAGTATCTGTAGCTCTATATACAGCACAGTGAGTATCTGTAGCCCTATATACAGGCACAGTGAGTATCTGTAGCCCTATATACAGCACAGTGAGTATCTGTAGCCCTATATACAGGCACAGTGAGTATCTGTAGCCCTATATACAGCCACAGTGAGTATCTGTAGCTCTATATACAGCACAGTGAGTATCTGTAGCCCTATATACAGCACAGTGAGTATCTGTAGCCCTATATACAGGCACAGTGAGTATCTGTAGCTCTATATACAGCACAGTGAGTATCTGTAGCCCTATATACAGGCACAGTGAGTATCTGTAGCCCTATATACAGCACAGTGAGTATCTGTAGCTCTATATACAGCACAGTGAGTATCTGTAGCCCTATATACAGCACAGTGAGTATCTGTAGCCCTATATACAGCACAGTGAGTATCTGTAGCCCTATATACAGCACAGTGAGTATCTGTAGCCCTATATACAGGCACAGTGAGTATCTGTAGCTCTATATACAGCACAGTGAGTATCTGTAGCTCTATATACAGCACAGTGAGTATCTGTAGCTCTATATACAGCACAGTGAGTATCTGTAGCTCTATATACAGGCACAGTGAGTATCTGTAGCCCTATATACAGCACAGTGAGTATCTGTAGCTCTATATACAGCACAGTGAGTATCTGTAGCCCTATATACAGCACAGTGAGTATCTGTAGCCCTATATACAGCACAGTGAGTATCTGTAGCCCTATATACAGCACAGTGAGTATCTGTAGCCCTATATACAGCACAGTGAGTATCTGTAGCTCTATATACAGGCACAGTGAGTATCTGTAGCCCTATATACAGCACAGTGAGTATCTGTAGCCCTATATACAGCACAGTGAGTATCTGTAGCCCTATATACAGCACAGTGAGTATCTGTAGCTCTATATACAGCACAGTGAGTATCTGTAGCCCTATATACAGCACAGTGAGTATCTGTAGCCCTATATATAGCACAGTGAGTATCTGTAGCCCTATATACAGCACAGTGAGTATCTGTAGCTCTATATACAGGCACAGTGAGTATCTGTAGCTCTATATACAGCACAGTGAGTATCTGTAGCCCTATATACAGCACAGTGAGTATCTGTAGCCCTATATACAGCACAGTGAGTATCTGTAGCCCTATATACAGCACAGTGAGTATCTGTAGCCCTATATACAGCACATTGAGTATCTGTAGCTCTATATACAGGCACAGTGAGTATCTGTAGCCCTATATACAGCACAGTGAGTATCTGTAGCTCTATATACAGCACAGTGAGTATCTGTAGCCCTATATACAGCACAGTGAGTATCTGTAGCACTATATACAGCACAGTGAGTATCTGTAGCCCTATATACAGGCACAGTGAGTATCTGTAGCTCTATATACAGCACAGTGAGTATCTGTAGCCCTATATACAGGCACAGTGAGTATCTGTAGTCCTATATACAGGCACAGTGAGTATCTGTAGCCCTATATACAGCACAGTGAGTATCTGTAGCCCTATATACAGCACAGTGAGTATCTGTAGCTCTATATACAGGCACAGTGAGTATCTGTAGCCCTATATACAGCACAGTGAGTATCTGTAGCCCTATATACAGGCACAGTGAGTATCTGTAGCCCTATATACAGCACAGTGAGTATCTGTAGCTCTATATACAGCACAGTGAGTATCTGTAGCTCTATATACAGCACAGTGAGTATCTGTAGTCCTATATACAGGCACAGTGAGTATCTGTAGCTCTATATACAGGCACAGTGAGTATCTGTAGCCCTATATACAGCACAGTGAGTATCTGTAGTCCTATATACAGCACAGTGAGTATCTGTAGCTCTATATACAGCACAGTGAGTATCTGTAGCCCTATATACAGCACAGTGAGTATCTGTAGCTCTATATACAGCACAGTGAGTATCTGTAGCCCTATATACAGCACAGTGAGTATCTGTAGCCCTATATACAGCACAGTGAGTATCTGTAGCTCTATATACAGGCACAGTGAGTATCTGTAGCCCTATATACAGCACAGTGAGTATCTGTAGCTCTATATACAGCACAGTGAGTATCTGTAGCTCTATATAAAGGCACAGTGAGTATCTGTAGCCCTATATACAGCACAGTGAGTATCTGTAACCCTATATACAGCACAGTGAGTATCTGTAGCCCTATATACAGCACAGTGAGTATCTGTAGCCCTATATACAGGCACAGTGAGTATCTGTAGCTCTATATACAGCACAGTGAGTATCTGTAGCCCTATATACAGGCACAGTGAGTATCTGTAGTCCTATATACAGCACAGTGAGTATCTGTAGCCCTATATACAGCACAGTGAGTATCTGTAGCCCTATATACAGCACAGTGAGTATCTGTAGCCCTATATACAGCACAGTGAGTATCTGTAGCCCTATATACAGCACAGTGAGTATCTGTAGCCCTATATACAGCACAGTGAGTATCTGTAGCCCTATATACAGGCACAGTGAGTATCTGTAGCTCTATATACAGCACAGTGAGTATCTGTAGCCCTATATACAGCACAGTGAGTATCTGTAGCCCTATATACAGCACAGTGAGTATCTGTAGCCCTATATACAGGCACAGTGAGTATCTGTAGCTCTATATACAGCACAGTGAGTATCTGTAGCCCTATATACAGGCACAGTGAGTATCTGTAGTCCTATATACAGCACAGTGAGTATCTGTAGCCCTATATACAGGCACAGTGAGTATCTGTAGCTCTATATACAGCACAGTGAGTATCTGTAGCCCTATATACAGCACAGTGAGTATCTGTAGCCCTATATACAGCACAGTGAGTATCTGTAGCTCTATATACAGCACAGTGAGTATCTGTAGCCCTATATACAGCACAGTGAGTATCTGTAGCCCTATATACAGCACAGTGAGTATCTGTAGCCCTATATACAGCACAGTGAGTATCTGTAGCCCTATATACAGCACAGTGAGTATCTGTAGCTCTATATACAGGCACAGTGAGTATCTGTAGTCCTATATACAGCACAGTGAGTATCTGTAGCCCTATATACAGCACAGTGAGTATCTGTAGTCCTATATACAGCACAGTGAGTATCTGTAGCTCTATATACAGCACAGTGAGTATCTGTAGCTCTATATACAGCACAGTGAGTATCTGTAGCTCTATATACAGGCACAGTGAGTATCTGTAGCTCTATATACAGGCACAGTGAGTATCTGTAGCCCTATATACAGCACAGTGAGTATCTGTAGTCCTATATACAGCACAGTGAGTATCTGTAGCTCTATATACAGCACAGTGAGTATCTGTAGCCCTATATACAGCACAGTGAGTATCTGTAGCTCTATATACAGGCACAGTGAGTATCTGTAGCCCTATATACAGCACAGTGAGTATCTGTAGCCCTATATACAGCACAGTGAGTATCTGTAGTCCTATATACAGCACAGTGAGTATCTGTAGCCCTATATACAGCACAGTGAGTATCTGTAGCTCTATATACAGGCACAGTGAGTATCTGTAGCCCTATATACAGGCACAGTGAGTATCTGTAGTCCTATATACAGCACAGTGAGTATCTGTAGCCCTATATACAGCACAGTGAGTATCTGTAGCTCTATATACAGCACAGTGAGTATCTGTAGCCCTATATACAGGCACAGTGAGTATCTGTAGCTCTATATACAGGCACAGTGAGTATCTGTAGCCCTATATACAGCACAGTGAGTATCTGTAGTCCTATATACAGCACAGTGAGTATCTGTAGCTCTATATACAGCACAGTGAGTATCTGTAGCCCTATATACAGCACAGTGAGTATCTGTAGCTCTATATACAGCACAGTGAGTATCTGTAGCCCTATATACAGCACAGTGAGTATCTGTAGCTCTATATACAGCACAGTGAGTATCTGTAGCCCTATATACAGCACAGTGAGTATCTGTAGCCCTATATACAGCACAGTGAGTATCTGTAGCTCTATATACAGGCACAGTGAGTATCTGTAGTTCTATATACAGGCACAGTGAGTATCTGTAGCCCTATATACAGGCACAGTGAGTATCTGTAGCTCTATATACAGGCACAGTGAGTATCTGTTGCTCTATATACAGCACAGTGAGTATCTGTAGCTCTATATACAGCACAGTGAGTATCTGTAGCCCTATATACAGGCACAGTGAGTATCTGTAGCTCTATATACAGGCACAGTGAGTATCTGTAGCTCTATATACAGCACAGTGAGTATCTGTAGCTCTATATACAGCACAGTGAGTATCTGTAGCTCTATATACAGCACAGTGAGTATCTGTAGTCCTATATACAGCACAGTGAGTATCTGTAGCTCTATATACAGGCACAGTGAGTATCTGTAGTCCTATATACAGCACAGTCAGTATCTGTAGCTCTATATACAGGCACAGTGAGTATCTGTAGTCCTATATACAGACACAGTGAGTATCTGTAGCCCTATATACAGCACAGTGAGTATCTGTAGCTCTATATACAGGCACAGTGAGTATCTGTAGCCCTATATACAGCACAGTGAGTAACTGTAGCTCTATATACAGGCACAGTGAGTATCTGTAGCTCTATATACAGCACAGTGAGTGTCTGTAGCTCTATATACAGCACAGTGAGTATCTGTAGCCCTATATACAGGCACAGTGAGTATCTGTAGCCCTATATACAGGCACAGTGAGTATCTGTAGCTCTATATACAGCACAGTGAGTATCTGTAGCCCTATATACAGGCACAGTGAGTATCTGTAGCCCTATATACAGGCACAGTGAGTATCTGTAGTTCTATGTACAGCACAGTGAGTATCTGTAGCCCTATATACAGCACAGTGAGTATCTGTAGTCCTATATACAGGCACAGTGAGTATCTGTAGCCCTATATACAGCACAGTGAGTATCTGTAGCTCTATATACAGGCACAGTGAGTATCTGTAGCTCTATATACAGCACAGTGAGTATCTTTAGTCCTATATACAGGCACAGTGAGTATCTGTAGCCCTATATACAGCACAGTGAGTATCTGTAGTCCTATATACAGCACAGTGAGTATCTGTAGCTCTATATACAGGCACAGTGAGTATCTGTAGCCCTATATACAGGCACAGTGAGTATCTGTAGTCCTATATACAGCACAGTGAGTATCTGTAGCCCTATATACAGGCACAGTGAGTATCTGTAGCTCTATATACAGCACAGTGAGTATCTGTAGCTCTATATACAGCACAGTGAGTGTCAGGCAAAAGGTATTTTTGCCCGAGTTTTAAAAAATGAGAGATGTTTTTAAAAAAGAAAACCCCCCCACCCGCTATCCGTTTGTAAGAAGACATAGAGAACTGCAGTGCTGACCCCCACCCTAAGAATTTTTATTAGCGTCGTAAACCCTCAGTGTAGCGCAGCTTCTAGCTCAAACTAGATTATTCCCTCCAAAATTGCCATTGTTTAAAAGCTTGTACAGTTAATGTAGAATTTAAAAAACGCACATGACGGTTACTAATCCAGGGAACACATTTTTGGAATGTTCACATCTGCCTGGTTACAATGATATATTTTTCATAACTGAGATACCCCCAGAAATCGAGGAATTGGTTTCTTAGCTTCTGAGCATCATAGAGAGGTCCTGTTTAATATCCATCTGCATGAAAATTAGTGACGGCCAGCATGATGTCTCCATCTTGGATGTGGGACCCCCCCACACCAAGATATGAAATCTGAAGGTTTCTATGTTCTATGCAGCTGGGCGGTTTCACAAAACCGAGCCCCCGTGTGAGGTAGACAAAATGGGCGGTTCCTAATAATTTGGCCCTGTTACTAAAAAGCAAATCGGCCATTTTCAGGTCGTTCTTCTTAGGGACGTCGAACGCACGCACATCACGCGGCGTAAGAAGAATCACCTCTAATTTCCGAGGAGCCGTCCCCCCCACAGAATCTGAGACCATCACCTTGTGAAGCAGGTTTTGCTGTTACTTATCCCTTTTATTTTAATAACTGTTGATGCATATATGTACATTGTCTCCTTTATAATATCTTGTATATATTTTGTAAACACTGCCCCCCTTTCGGGAGTAAATCATTATTATTTACCAGTTTCTTTCTTCTTGTCCTATGTCGAGCAAATACGTTCCTCACCCGCTAATTCACCTTACCTAACGGGTACCCGATCCACCTGTTAAGCGATCGGTGGTGGCAGTATACCAGTATTTATGTGATATTGTGGTTTGAGGGTGGCTGGTCGGAGGTATATATACGTTCCTGGAAGGAACTGGTGGTATATATACTTCCTGTCACATCACGTGCCGCAATAGTCGACATAAATTAGAGCAGCTGCACCCGTGCTTATCCTCTGTCAATACCGTGTTTGACCAGCAGGATAAGGGGGCGCCAGAGAGCTGCAAGGTCTGACCCAAGAGTGGGTGTTGTTTTCATGACAATCCCTCTGCGTGTAATGACTCTATATAATAGATCCCTCTGTGTGTAATGACTCTATATAATAGATCCCTCTGTGTGTAATGACTCTATATAATAGATCCCTCTGTGTGTAATGACTCTATATAATAGATCCCTCTGTGTGTAATTACTCTATATAATAGATCCCTCTGCGTGTTATGACTCTATATAATAGATCCCTCTGTGTGTAATGACTATATAATAGATCCCTCTGTGTGTAATGACTCTATATAATAGATCCCTCTGTGTGTAATGACTCTCTATAATAGATCCCTCTGTGTGTAAAGACTCTATATAATAGATCCCTCTGTGTGTAATGATTCTATATAATAGATCCCTCTGTGTGTAATGACTCTATATAATAGATCCCTCTGTGTGTAATGACTCTATATAATAGATCCCTCGGTGTGTAATGACTCTATATAATAGATCCCTCGGTGTGTAATGACTCTATATAATAGATCCTTCTGCGTGTAATGACTCTATATAATAGATCCCTCTGTGTGTAATGACTCTATATAATAGATCCCTCTGCGTGTAATGACTCTATATAATAGATCCCTCTGCGTGTAATGACTCTATATAATAGATCCCTCTGCGTGTAATGACTCTATATAATAGATCCCTCTGCGTGTAATGACTATATATAATAGATCGCTCTGTGTGTAATGACTCTATATAATAGATCCCTCTGTGTGTAATGACTCTATATAATAGATCCCTCTGTGTGTAATGACTCTTTATAGTAGATCCCTCGGTGTGTAATGACTCTATATAATAGATCCCTCTGTGTGTAATGGCTCTACATAATAGATCCCTCTGTGTGTAATGACTCTATATAATAGATCTCTCTGTGTGTAATGACTCTATATAATAGATCCCTCTGTGTGTAATGACTCTATATAATAGATCCCTCTGTGTGTAATTACTCTATATAATAGATCCATCTGCGTGTAATGACTCTATATAATAGATCCCTCTGTGTGTAATGACTCTATAGAATAGATCCCCCAGTGTGTAATGACTCTATATCATAGATCCCTCTGTCTGTAATGGCTCTATATAATAGATCCCTCTGTGTGTAATGACTCAATATAATAGATCCCTCTGTGTGTAATGACTCTATATAATAGATCCCTCTGTGTGTAATGACTCTATATAATAGATCCCTCTGTGTGTAATGACCCTATATAATAGATCCCTCGGTGTGTAATGACTCTATATAATAGATCCCTCTGTCTGTAATGACTCTGTATAATAGATCCCTCTGCGTGTAATGACTCTATATAATAGATCCCTCTGCGTGTAATGACTCTATATAATAGATCCCTCTGCGTGTAATGACTCTATATAATAGATCCCTCTGCGTGTAATGACTATATATAATAGATCGCTCTGTGTGTAATGACTCTATATAATAGATCCCTCTGTGTGTAATGACTCTATATAATAGATCCCTCTGTGTGTAATGACTCTTTATAGTAGATCCCTCGGTGTGTAATGACTCTATATAATAGATCCCTCTGTGTGTAATGGCTCTATATAATAGATCCCTCTGTCTGTAATGACTCTATATAATAGATCCCTCGGTGTGTAATGACTCTATATAATAGATCTCTCTGTGTGTAATTACTCTATATAATAGATCCATCTGCGTGTAATGACTCTATATAATAGATCCCTCTGTGTGTAATGACTCTATAGAATAGATCCCCCGGTGTGTAATGACTCTATATCATAGATCCCTCTGTCTGTAATGGCTCTATATAATAGATCCCTCTGTGTGTAATGACTCAATATAATAGATCCCTCTGTGTGTAATGACTCTATATAATAGATCCCTCTGTGTGTAATGACTCTATATAATAGATCCCTCTGTGTGTAATGACTCTATATAATAGATCCCTCGGTGTGTAATGACTCTATATAATAGATCCCTCTGTCTGTAATGACTCTGTATAATAGATCCCTCTGCGTGTAATGACTCTATATAATAGATCCCTCTGCGTGTAATGACTCTATATAATAGATCCCTCTGCGTGTAATGACTCTATATAATAGATCCCTCTGCGTGTAATGACTATATAATAGATCCCTCTGCGTGTAATGACTCTATATAATAGATCCCTCTGCGTGTAATGACTCTATATAATAGATCCCTCTGCGTGTAATGACTATATATAATAGATCGCTCTGCGTGTAATGACTCTATATAATAGATCCCTCTGCGTGTAATGACTCTATAGAATAGATCCCTCTGTGTGTAATGACTCTATAGAATAGATCGCTCTGTGTGTAATGACTCTATATAATAGATCCCTCTGTGTGTAATGACTCTATATAATAGATCCCTCTGTGTGTAATGACTATATAATAGATCCCTCTGTGTGTAATGACTCTATATAGTAGATCCCTCGGTGTGTAATGACTCTATATAATAGATCCCTCTGTGTGTAATGGCTCTATATAATAGATCCCTCTGTGTGTAATGACTCTATATAATAGATCACTGTGTGTAATGACTATATAATAGATCCCTCTGTCTGTAATGACTCTATATAATAGATCCCTCTGTGTGTAATGACTCTATATAATAGATCCCTCTGTGTGTAATGACTATATAATAGATCCCTCTGTGTGTAATGACTCTATATAATAGATCCCTCTGTGTGTAATGACTCTATATAATAGATCCCTCTGTGTGTAATGACTCTATATAATAGATCCCTCTGTGTGTAATGACTCTATATAGTAGATCCCTCGGTGTGTAATGACTCTATATAATAGATCCCTCTGTGTGTAATGGCTCTATATAATAGATCCCTCTGTGTGTAATGACTCTATATAATAGATCACTGTGTGTAATGACTATATAATAGATCCCTCTGTCTGTAATGACTCTATATAATAGATCCCTCTGTGTGTAATGACTCTATATAATAGATCCCTCTGTGTGTAATGACTATATAATAGATCCCTCTGTGTGTAATGACTCTATATAATAGATCCCTCTGTGTGTAATGACTCTATATAATAGATCCCTCTGTGTGTAATGACTCTATATAATAGATCCCTCTGTGTGTAATGACTCTATATAATAGATCCCTCTGTGTGTAATGACTATATAATAGATCCCTCTGCGTGTAATGACTCTATATAATAGATCCCTCTGTGTGTAATGACTCTATATAATAGATCACTCTGTGTGTAATGACTCTATATAATAGACCCCTCTTTGTGTAATGACTCTATAAAATAGATCCTTCTGTGTGGTAATGACTCTATATAATAGATCCCTCTGTGTGTAATGACTCTATATAATAGATCCCTCTGTGTGTAATGACTCTATATAATAGATCCCTCTGTGTGTAATGACTCTATATAATAGATCGCTCTGTGTGTTATGACTCTATATAATAGATCCCTCTGTGTGTAATGACTATATAATAGATCCCTCTGTGTGTAATGACTCTATATAATAGATCCCTCTGTGTGTAATGACTCTATATAATAGATCCCTCTGTGTGTAATGACTATATAATAGATCCCTCTGTGTGTAATGACTCTATATAATAGATCCCTCTGTGTGTAATGATTCTATATAATAGATCCCTCTGTGTGTAATGACTCTATATAATAGATCCCACTGCGTGTAATGACTCTATATAATAGATCCCTCTGCGTGTAATGACTCTATATAATAGATCCCTCTGCGTGTAATCACTCCATATAATAGATCCCTCTGCGTGTAATGATTGTATATAATAGATCCCTCTGTGTGTAATGACTCTATAGAATAGATCCCTCTGTGTGTAATGACTCTATAGAATAGATCCCTCTGTGTGTAATGACTCTATAGAATAGATCGCTCTGTGTGTAGTGACTCTATATAATAGATCCCTCTGTGTGTAATGACTCTATATAATAGATCCCTCTGTGTGTAATGACTCTATATAATAGATCCCTCTGTGTGTAATGACTCTATATAGTAGATCCCTCGGTGTGTAATGACTCTATATAATAGATCCCTCTGTGTGTAATGGCTCTATATAATAGATCCCTCTGTGTGTAATGACTCTATATAATAGATCCCTCTGTGTGTAATGACTCTATATAATAGATCACTGTGTGTAATGACTCCATATAATAGATCGCTCTGTGTGTAATGACTCTATATAATAGAACACTGTGTGTAATGACTCTATATAATAGATCCCTCTGTGTGTAATGACTCTATATAATAGAACACTGTGTGTAATGACTCTATATAATAGATCCCTCTGTGTGTAATGACTCTATATAATAGATCCCTCTGTGTGTAATGGCTCTATATAATAGATCCCTCTGTGTGTAATGACTCTATATGATAGATCCCTCTGTGTGTAATGACTCTATATAATAGATCCCTCTGTGTGTAATGACTCTATGTAATAGATCCCTCTGTATGTAATGACTCTATATAATAGAACACTGTGTGTAATGGCTCTATATAATAGATCCCTCTGTGTGTAATGACTCTATATAATAGATCCCTCTGTGTGTAATGACTCTATATAATAGATACCTCTGTGTGTAATGACTCTATATAATAGATCCCTCTGTATGTAATGACTCTATATAATAGAACACTGTGTGTAATGACTCTATATAATAGATCCCTCTGTGTGTAATGACTCTATATAATAGATCCCTCTGTGTGTAATGACTATATAATAGATCCCTCTGTGTGTAATGACTCTATATAATAGATCCCTCTGTGTGTAATGACTCTATATAATAGATCCCTGTGTGTAATGACTCTATATAATAGATCCCTCTGTGTGGTAATGACTCTATATAATAGATCCCTCTGTATGTAATGACTATATAATAGAACACTCTGTGTGTAATGACTCTATATAATAGATCCCTCTGTGTGTAAAGACTCTATATAATAGATCCCTCTGTGTGTAATGACTCTATATAATAGATCCCTCTGTGTGTAATGACTCTATATAATAGAGCCCTCTGTGTGTAATGACTCTATATAATAGATCCCTCTGTGTGTAATGACTCTATATAATAGATCCCTCTGTGTGTAATGACTCTATATAATAGATCGCTCTGTGTGTTATGACTCTATATAATAGATCCCTCTGTGTGTAATGACTATATAATAGATCCCTCTGTGTGTAATGACTCTATATAATAGATCCCTCTGTGTGTAATGACTCTATATAATAGATCCCTCTGTGTGTAATGACTATATAATAGATCCCTGTGTGTAATGACTCTATATAATAGATCCCTGTGTGTAATGACTCTATATAATAGATCCCTCTGTGTAATGACTCTATATAATAGATCCCTCTGTGTGTAATGATTCTATATAATAGATCCCTCTGTGTGTAATGGCTCTATATAATAGATCCCTCTGTGTGTAATGACTCTATATAATAGATCCCTCTGTGTGTAATGACTCTATATAATAGATCACTGTGTGTAATGACTCCATATAATAGATCGCTCTGTGTGTAATGACTCTATATAATAGAACACTGTGTGTAATGACTCTATATAATAGATCCCTCTGTGTGTAATGACTCTATATAATAGATCCCTCTGTGTGTAATGACTCTATATAATAGATCCCTCTGTGTGTAATGACTCTATATAATAGATCCCTCTGTGTGTAATGGCTCTATATAATAGATCCCTCTGTGTGTAATGACTCTATATGATAGATCCCTCTGTGTGTAATGACTCTATATAATAGATCCCTCTGTGTGTAATGACTCTATATAATAGATCCGTCTGTATGTAATGACTCTATATAATAGAACACTGTGTGTAATGGCTCTATATAATAGATCCCTCTGTGTGTAATGACTCTATATAATAGATCCCTCTGTGTGTAATGACTCTATATAATAGATCCCTCTGTGTGTAATGACTATATAATAGATCCCTGTGTGTAATGACTCTATATAATAGATCCCTGTGTGTAATGACTCTATATAATAGATCCCTCTGTGTAATGACTCTATATAATAGATCCCTCTGTGTGTAATGATTCTATATAATAGATCCCTCTGTGTGTAATGACTCTATATAATATAGGAGCTTTACTTTTCACTGGCAGTGCTCCTCTGTGACATCACTGGCAGTGCCCCTCTGTGACATCACTGGCAGTGCCCCTCTGTGACATCACTGGCAGTGCCCCTCTGTGACATCACTGGCAGTGCCCCTCTATGACATCACTGGCAGTGCCCCTCTATGACATCACTGGCAGTGCCCCTCTATGATATCACTGGCAGTGCCCCTCTATGACATCACTGGCAGTGCCCCTCTATGATATCACTGGCAGTGCCCCTCTATGACATCATTGGCAGTGCCCCTCTGTGACATCACTGGCAGTGCCCCTCTATGACATCACTGGCAGTGCCCCTCTATGACATCACTGGCAGTGCCCCTCTGTGACATCACTGGCAGTGCCCCTCTATGACATCACTGGCAGTGCCCCTCTATGATATCACTGGCAGTGCCCCTCTATGACATCACTGGCAGTGCCCCTCTATGACATCACTGGCAGTGCCCCTCTATGACATCACTGGCAGTGCTCCTCTATGACATCACTGGCAGTGCCCCTCTATGACATCACTGGCAGTGCCCCTCTATGATATCACTGGCAGTGCCCCTCTATGACATCACTGGCAGTGCCCCTCTATGACATCACTGGCAGTGCCCCTCTATGACATCACTGGCAGTGCCCCCCTCTATGACATCACTGGCAGTGCCCCTCTATGATATCACTGGCAGTGCCCCTCTATGACATCACTGGCAGTGCCCCTCTATGACATCACTGGCAGTGCCCCTCTATGACATCACTGGCAGTGCCCCTCTGTGACATCACTGGCAGTGCCCCTCTATGACATCACTGGCAGTGCCCCTCTATGACATCACTGGCAGTGCCCCTCTATGATATCACTGGCAGTGCCCCTCTATGACATCACTGGCAGTGCCCCTCTATGATATCACTGGCAGTGCCCCTCTATGACATCACTGGCAGTGCCCCTCTATGATATCACTGGCAGTGCCCCTCTATGACATCACTGGCAGTGCCCCTCTATGACATCACTGGCAGTGCCCCTCTATGATATCACTGGCAGTGCCCCTCTATGACATCACTGGCAGTGCCCCTCTATGATATCACTGGCAGTGCCCCTCTATGACATCACTGGCAGTGCCCCTCTATGATATCACTGGCAGTGCCCCTCTATGACATCACTGGCAGTGCCCCTCTATGACATCACTGGCAGTGCCCCTCTATGATATCACTGGCAGTGCCCCTCTATGACATCACTGGCAGTGCCCCTCTATGACATCACTGGCAGTGCTCCTCTATGACATCACTGGCAGTGCTCCTCTATGACATCACTGGCAGTGCCCCTCTATGACATCACTGGCAGTGCCCCTCTATGATATCACTGGCAGTGCCCCTCTATGACATCACTGGCAGTGCCCCTCTATGACATCACTGGCAGTGCCCCTCTATGACATCACTGGCAGTGCCCCCCTCTATGACATCACTGGCAGTGCCCCTCTATGATATCACTGGCAGTGCCCCTCTATGACATCACTGGCAGTGCCCCTCTATGACATCACTGGCAGTGCCCCTCTATGACATCACTGGCAGTGCCCCTCTGTGACATCACTGGCAGTGCCCCTCTATGACATCACTGGCAGTGCCCCTCTATGATATCACTGGCAGTGCCCCTCTATGACATCACTGGCAGTGCCCCTCTATGACATCACTGGCAGTGCTCCTCTATGACATCACTGGCAGTGCCCCTCTATGACATCACTGGCAGTGCCCCTCTATGATATCACTGGCAGTGCCCCTCTATGACATCACTGGCAGTGCCCCTCTATGACATCACTGGCAGTGCCCCTCTATGATATCACTGGCAGTGCCCCTCTATGACATCACTGGCAGTGCCCCTCTATGACATCACTGGCAGTGCCCCTCTATGACATCACTGGCAGTGCCCCTCTATGATATCACTGGCAGTGCCCCTCTATGACATCACTGGCAGTGCCCCTCTATGACATCACTGGCAGTGCCCCTCTATGACATCACTGGCAGTGCCCCTCTATGACATCACTGGCAGTGCTCCTCTATGACATCACTGGCAGTGCCCCTCTATGACATCACTGGCAGTGCCCCTCTATGACATCACTGGCAGTGCCCCTCTATGACATCACTGGCAGTGCCCTCTATGACATCACAGTGTACTCTGCTCCTTCCCTGCTGTCTCTGCGGTTCTTGCTCGGAGTCTTCCGTTGTCTCGATGGCCTCGGCTGCTTCTTTCTGACGTCTTTCCTTCTCGAGGTCACGTATAGAGATGTGATTCTTCCCAGAGACTTCTTCCCGTCCGGCCTCTTACTTCTCTGTTATGCGGCTTCTATGGATCAGATTCAAGGACAAACTTCTGCAATGAGATCTTCTGAGGAACAAGTCAAGGCCGAGGAAGAGACACAATCACCAGAAGCAGCGCCGAGCTCAGGAGACCACAGGGGGCGCTGCACACCATGCAGTTATGTACCACCAAACACACAGTGCGGCCGCCGGCAAAGCGACAGTCGAGAACGAAGACAAGTTACTATTAGTCCTGCACAGACCGGCCGCGCCTGTGTTTTTTTCTTTTTTAATAAATTTGCAAAAATTTCTACCTTTCTGTTTTTTTCAGTGAAGATGGGAACAGAGTGGACTTTAGTGAGGAAAAAAAATGAACTTTTTAGAATTTACCAAATGGCTGCAATGAAACAAAGAGTGAAAAATGTAAAGGGGTCTGAATACTTTCTGTACCCACTGTATAGTGAGGGTGGGGTCTGAATACTTTCTGTACCCACTGTATAGTGAGGGTGGGGTCTGAATACTTTCTGTACTGACTGTATAGTGAGGGTGGGGTCTGAATACTTTCTGTACTGACTGTATAAATATGATTTTGTGTTATTCTTTGCCTGATGAAGAAACCTGAGGAGTCTTGAAAGCTGCAATTTGTTACCATCTTTTTCAGGTCGCCATTTAAAAAGGTATAGAATGATAGAATGTTAGAGTTGTTGGGGTCCTCCGGGGTCCTCGTGTCCAACCCCCTGCAGGATTCACTAAACCATCTCAGACAGATGTCTGTCCAGCCTCTGAAGACGTCCATTGAAGGAGACCTCACCACCTCTCGTGGCCGCCTGTTCCACTCATTGATCTCCTCACTGTCATACAGTGTCTTCTAATATCTAATTTGTATCTTCTCCCTTTCAGTTTCTCCCATTGCTTCTCGTCTTTCCTTGTGTAATAGAGAATAAAGATGATCCCTCTACAATGTGACAATGTGATTTACCTCCTATATGCTTGTCTGTGTCTGTGCGGTCAGCAGGATTGGAGTTAGTGTGGCCTATGTCATCATGACAACAGTCAATATTCTGAGGATATGGAGGAAGGGGTTAAAAAAACTTCTTAACAACAATCAGAAATCCACTAAAACTTAGAGTATATTTTGGGTGGGGGGGGGGGGTGTTTGTTGTAGGATGTGTGCAGATTAATTACCTCCTTCATCCCCATCAACATCAAACGCTGCGGAGAACAAGTGGGTGTTTGTGCGGCAGAATTCAGCGGAGGCCCCTTTAAATGTCACTGCAGCTGCTGCCATGTTTTAAATTGTTATGCATCAACAGAATGTAAGGAGATGGCGGCGTCCGCGCGTCCTGCCTGCCTGCGATAAGCCACAAATACTGCTCACTGCTTTAATAGATTGCCAAAATAAAGCATTTTGTATGCAAATTATTCATGAAGTGGCGTCGCTAATATCGTGCCAAAAACCGCCCACCGCTCCTCTGCAATTAGCAGTTAATGCTAAGTATCTGGAAGTCGCAGGATTCTGTGTTTTCAAACCCAAAAAAAGAGAGACGACAGCGGCGGCGGCGGAGTCCAAGATGGAAGAAGTTACAATTAATCACGCTCTTTATACGGGAAATTCATTTCCTTCTTTATTTTATGTCCCGTAAACGACTTTCACTTCTAACAATCGCTCTGAAGATTAAACAATCGCTTCGGCTTTTTTATCATTTGCTTTGAAAAAAAAAAAAAAAACTAAGAAAAAAACAACAAAAAACTTTCAAAATTGAAATGCATTGGTGACTGCCAGAGACCCACGACCATAAAATATCATCTCTATAGTCACAATGATCATTCATCCATTACTCCTATATAGAGATGCGGGAAAAGGGCAATGGTGCTGGTGATGATCCTTGCTGATGACTGGCGCCGGGGTACACATGGTGGCGATGATCCTCGCTGATGAGTGGTGCCAGGGTGTACATGGTGGTGATGATCCTCGCTGATGACTGGTGCCGGGATGCACATGGTGGCGATGATCCTCGCTGATGACTGGTGCCGGGATGCACATGGTGGCGATGATCCTCGCTGATGACTGGTGCCGGGGTGCACATGGTGGAGATGATCCTCGCTGATGACTGGTGCCGGGGTGTACATGGTGGAGATGATCCTCGCTGATGACTGGTGCCGTGGTGCACATGGTGGAGATGATCCTCGCTGATGACTGGTGCCGGGGTGTACATGGTGGAGATGATCCTCGCTGATGACTGGTGCCGGGGTGTACATGGTGGCGATGATCCTCGCTGATGACTGGTGCCGGGGTGTACATGGTGGCGATGATCCTCGCTGATGACTGGTGCCGGGGTGTACATGGTGGCGATGATCCTCGCTGATGACTGGTGCCGGGGTGTACATGGTGGCGATGATCCTCGCTGATGACTGGTGCCGGGGTGCACATGGTGGCGATGATCCTCGCCGATGACTGGTGCCGGGGTGTACATGGTGGCGATGATCCTCGCCGATGACTGGGTGTACATGGTGGTGATGATCCTCGCCGATGACTGGTGCCGGGGTGTACATGGTGGCGATGATCCTCGCTGATGACTGGTGCCGTGGTGTACATGGTGGCGATGATCCTCGCTGATGACTGGTGCCGGGGTGCACATGGAGGCGATGATCCTCGCTGATGACTGGTGCCGGGGTGTACATGGTGTAGATGATCCTCGCTGAAGACTGGTGCCGGGGTGCACATAGTGGAGATGATCCTCGCTGATGACTGGTGCCGGGGTGCACATGGTGGCGATGATCCTCGCTGATGACTGGTGCCGGGGTGCACATGGTGGCGATGATCCTCGCTGATGACTGGTGCCGGGCTGTACATGGTGGCGATGATTCTCGCTGATGACTGGTGCCGGGGTGTACATGGTGGCGATGATCCTTGCTGATGACTGGTGCCGGCGTGCACATAGAGGCGATGATCCTCGCTGATGACTGGTGCCGGGGTGTACATGGTGGCGATGATCTTCGCTGATGACTGGTGCCGGGGTGTACATGGTGGCGATGATCCTCGCTGATGACTGGTGCCGGGGTGCACATGGTGGAGATGATCCTCGCTGATGACTGGTGCCGGGATGCACATGGTAGAGATGATCCTTTGATGACTGGTGCCGGGGTGCACATGGTAGAGATGATCCTTTGATGACTGGTGCCGGGGTGCACATGGTGGAGATGATCCTCGCTGATGACTGGTGCCGGGGTACGCATGGTGGAGATGATCCTCGCTGATGACTGGTGCCGGGGTGTACATGGTGGTGATGATCCTCTGATGACTGGCGCCGGGGTGTACATGGTGGCGATGATCCTCGCTGATGACTGGTGCCGGGGTGTACATGGTGGAGATGATCCTCGCTGATGACTGGTGCCGGGGTGTACATGGTGGCGATGATCCTCGCTGATGACTGGTGCCGGGATGTACATGGTGGCGATGATCCTCGCTGATGACTGGTGCCGGGGTGTACATGGTGGCGATGATCCTCGCTGATGACTGGTGCCGGGGTGCACATGGTGGCGATGATCCTCGCTGATGACTGGTGCCGGGGTGCACATGGTGGCGATGATCCTCGCTGATGACTGGTGCCGGGGTGCACATGGTGCCGATGATCCTTGCTGATGACTGGTGCCGGGGTGCACATGGTGGCGATGATCCTCGCTGATGACTGGTGCCGTGGTGCACATGGTGGCGATGATCCTCGCTGATGACTGGTGGCGGGGTGTACATGGTGGCGATGATCCTCGCTGATGACTGGTGGCGGAGTGTACATGGTGGCGATGATCCTCGCTGATGACTGGTGCCGGGGTGTACATGGTGGCGATGATCCTCGCTGATGACTGGTGCCGGGGTGCACATGGTGCCGATGATCCTCGCTGATGACTGCTGCCGGGGTGCACATGGTGGCGATGATCCTCGCTGATGACTGGTGCCGTGGTGCGCATGGTGGCGATGATCCTCGCTGATGACTGGTGGCGGGGTGTACATGGTGGCGATGATCCTCGCTGATGACTGGTGGCGGAGTGTACATGGTGGCGATGATCCTCGCTGATGACTGGTGCCGGGGTGTACATGGTGGCGATGATCCTCGCTAATGACTGGTGATTGTCAAAGATAACAGTCGAGAGATCATGCAAGATCCCACCACTGCCACCAATTTGTCAAGGATAAGAGCCGGATAATCACTCAACTGACTGACGAGTGATGAACGAGGCTGTTTTCCCTACTAGGCCGGTTACTGGGGAACTCGCAGTGAGCGTGCAGTATGTACACATCCGATTCCAACCCTTCCAACTGATTGTGAATCCATTTCTCCCGCTGTTGTGCAAATGGAACAGACAATTGGTAGAAATGATCGGCAATTAGCAAGATACCCCCTATAAAGGAGCGGTTCTGCAGGTGGTGACCACAGACCATTTCTCTGTTCTCATCCTTTTTGGCTGTTGTTTTGGTCACTCTTTCATTTTTGCCATTGCTCTCACCCCTAAAGATACAGTAGCATTAGGTGGTGTCTACAGTACAACCCACAGAAGTTGCTCAGGTAGTGCAGTTCATCCAGGATGGCACATCAGTGCGAGCTGTGGCAAGAAGGGTAGCTGTGTCTGTCAGCACAGTGTCCAGAGCATGGAGCAGATGCCAGGAGACGAGGAGGCGGCCGTAGGAGGGCAACAACCCAGCAGCAGGACCGCTACCTCCGCTTTTGTGCAATGAAGGAACAGGAGGAGCACTGCCAGAGCCCTGCAAAATGACCTCCAGCAGCCACAAATGTGCATGTCTCTGCACAAACGGTTAGAAACCGACTCCATGAGGGTGGTATGAGGGCCCGACGTCCACAGATGGGGGTTGTGCTCACAGCACCCTGTGCTCTTCACAGATGAAAGCAGGTTCACACTGAGCACATGTGACAGACGTGACAGAGTCTGGAGACGCCGTGGAGAGCGATCTGCTGCCTGCAACATCCTTCAGCATGACCGGTTTGGCAGTGGGTCAGTAATGGTGTGGGGTGGCATTTCTTTGGAGGGCCGCACAGCCCTCCATGTGCTCTCCAGAGGTAGCCTGACTGCCATTAGGTACCGAGATGAGCTCCTCAGACCCCTTGTGAGACCATATGCTGGTGCGGTTGGCCCTGGGTTCCTCCTAATGCAGGACAATGCCAGACCTCATGTGGCTGGAGTGTGTCAGCAGTTCCTGCAAGATGAAGGCATTGAAGCTATGGACTGGCCGCCCGTTCCCCAGACCTGAATCTGATAGAGCACATCTGGGACATCATGTCTCGCTCCATCCACCAACGTCACGTTGCTCCACAGACTGTCCAGGAGTTGGCGGATGCTTTAGTCCAGGTCTGGGAAGAGATCCCACAGGAGACCATCCGCAACCTCATCAGGAGCATGCCCAGGCGTTGTAGGGAGGTCATACAGGCACGTGGAGGCCACACACAATACTCAGCCTCATCAGGAGCTTGCCCAGGCGTTGTAGGGAGGTCATACAGGCACGTGGAGGCCACACACAATACTGAGCCTCATCAGGAGCATGCCCAGGCGTTGTAGGGAGGTCATACAGGCACATGGAGGCCACACACAATACTCAGCCTCATCAGGAGCATGCCCAGGCGTGGTAGGGAGGTCATACAGGCACGTGGAGGCCACACACAATACTCAGCCTCATCAGGAGCATGCCCAGGCGTTGTAGGGAGGTCATACAGGCATGTGGAGGCCACACACAATACTCAGCCTCATCAGGAGCATGCCCAGGCGTTGTAGGGAGGTCATACAGGCACGTGGAGGCCACACACAATACTCAGCCTCATCAGGAGCATGCCCAGGAGTTGTAGGGAGGTCATACAGGCACGTAGAGGCCACACACAATACTCAGCCTCATCAAGAGCATGCCCAGGCATTGTAGGGAGGTCATACAGGCACGTGGAGGCCACACACAATACTCAGCCTCATCAGGAGCATGCCCAGGCGTTGTAGGGAGGTCATACAGACACGTGGAGGCCACACACAATACTCGGCCTCATCAGGAACATGCCCAGGGGTTGTAGGGAGGTCATACAGGCACGTGGAGGCCACACACAATACTCAGCCTCATCAGGAGCATGCCCAGGGGTTGTAGGGAGGTCATACAGGCAGAGGCCACACACAATACTCAGTCTCATCAGGAGCATGCCCAGGCATTGTAGGGAGGTCATACAGGCACGTGGAGGCCACACACAATACTCAGCCTCATCAGGAGCATGCCCAGGCGTTGTAGGGAGGTAATACAGGCACGTGGAGGCCAAACACAATACTCAGCCTCATCAGGAGCATGCCCAGGCGGTGTAGGGAGGTCATACAGGCACGTGGAGGCCACACACAATACTCAGCCTCATCAGGAGCATGCCCAGGCGTTGTAGGGAGGTCATACAGGCACGTGGAGGCCACACACAATACTCAGCCTCATCAGGAGCATGCCCAGGCGTTGTAGGGGGGTCATACAGGCACGTGGAGGCCACACACAATACTCAGCCTCATCAGGAGCATGCCCAGGCGTTGTAGGGAGGTCATACAGGCACGTGGAGGCCACACACAATACTCAGCCTCATCAGGAGCATGCCCAGGCGTTGTAGGGAGGTCATACAGGCACGTGGAGGCCACACACAATACTCAGCCTCATCAGGAGCATGCCCAGGCGTTGTAGGGAGTTCATACAGACACGTGGAGGCCACACACAATACTCAGCCTCATCAGGAGCATGCCCAGGCGTTGTAGGGAGGTCATACAGGCACGTGGAGGCCACACACAATACTCAGCCTCATCAGGAGCATGCCCAGGAGTTGTAGGGAGGTCATACAGACACGTGGAGGCCACACACAATACTCAGCCTCATCAGGAGCATGCCCAGGCATTGTAGAGAGGTCATACAAGCACGTGGAGGCCACACACAATACTCAGCCTCATCAGGAGCATGCCCAGGCGTTGTAGGGAGGTCATACAGGCACGTGGAGGCCACACACAATACTTAGCCTCATCAGGAGCATGCCCAGGCGTTGTAGGGAGGTCATACAGGCACGTGGAGGCCACACACAATACTCAGCCTCATCAGGAGCATGCCCAGGCGTTGTAGGGAGGTCATACAGGCACGTGGAGGCCACACACAATACTTAGCCTCATCAGGAGCATGCCCAGGCGTTGTAGGGAGGTCATACAGGCACGTGGAGGCCACACACAATACTCAGCCTCATCAGGAGCATGCCCAGGAGTTGTAGGGAGGTCATACAGGCACATGGAGGCCACACACAATACTCAGCCTCATCAGGAGCATGCCCAGGCGTTGTAGGGAGGTCATACAGGCACGTGGAGGCCACACACAATACTCAGCCTCATCAGGAGCATGCCCAGGGGTTGTAGGGAGGTCATACAGGCACATGGAGGCCACACACAATACTCAGCCTCATCAGGAGCATGCCCAGGCGTTGTAGGGAGGTCATACAGGCACGTGGAGGCCACACACAATACTCAGCCTCATCAGGAGCATGCCCAGGCGTTGTAGGGAGGTCATACAGGCACATGGAGGCCACACACAATACTCAGCCTCATCAGGAGCATGCCCAGGGGTTGTAGGGAGGTCATACAGACACGTGGAGGCCACACACAATACTCAGCCTCATCAGGAGCATGCCCAGGGGTTGTAGGGAGGTCATACTGGCACATGGAGGCCACACACAATAGTCAGCCTCATCAGGAGCATGCCCAGGAGTTGTAGGGAGGTCATACAGACACGTGGAGGCCACACACAATACTCAGCCTCATCAGGAGCATGCCCAGGCGTTGTAGGGAGGTTATACAGGCACGTGGAGGCCACACACAATACTCAGCCTCATCAGGAGCATGCCCAGGAGTTGTAGGGAGGTCATACAGACACGTGGAGGCCACACACAATACTCAGCCTCATCAGGAGCATGCCCAGGCGTTGTAGGGACGTCATACAGGCACGTGGAGGCCACACACAATACTCAGCCTCATCAGGAGCATGCCCAGGCATTGTAGGGAGGTCATACAGACACGTGGAGGCCACACACAATACTCAGCCTCATCAGGAGCATGCCCAGGCATTGTAGGGAGGTCATACAGACACGTGGAGGCCACACACAATACTCAGCCTCATCAGGAGCATGCCCAGGCGTTGTAGGGAGGTCATACAGGCACGTGGAGGCCACACACAATACTCAGCCTCATCAGGAGCATGCCCAGGCGTTGTAGGGAGGTCATACAGGCACGTGGAGGCCACACACAATACTCAGCCTCATCAGGAGCATGCCCAGGCGTTGTAGGGGGGTCATACAGGCACGTGGAGGCCAAACACAATACTCAGCCTCATCAGGAGCATGCCCAGGGTTTGTAGGGAGGTCATACAGGCACGTGGAGGCCACACACAATACTCAGCCTCATCAGGAGCATGCCCAGGCGTTGTAGGGTGGTCATACAGGCACGTGGAGGCCACACACAATACTCAGCCTCATCAGGAGCATGCCCAGGCGTTGTAGGGAGGTCATAGAGGCACGTGGAGGCCACACACAAAACTCAGCCTCATCAGGAGCATGCCCAGGCGTTGTAGGGGGGTCATACAGGCACGTGGAGGCCACACACAATACTCAGCCTCATCAGGAGCATGCCCAGGCGTTGTAGGGAGGTCATACAGGCACGTGGAGGCCACACACAATACTCAGCCTCATCAGGAGCATGCCCAGGCGTTGTATGGAGGTCATACAGGCACGTGGAGGCCACACACAATACTCAGCCTCATCAGGAGCATGCCCAGGCGTTGTAGGGAGGTCATACAGGCACGTGGAGGCCACACACAATACTCAGCCTCATCAGGAGCATGCCCAGGCGTTGTAGGGGGGTCATACAGGCACGTGGAGGCCAAACACAATACTCAGCCTCATCAGGAGCATGCCCAGGGGTTGTAGGGAGGTCATACAGGCACGTGGAGGCCACACACAATACTCAGCCTCATCAGGAGCATGCCCAGGCGTTGTAGGGTGGTCATACAGGCACGTGGAGGCCACACACAATACTCAGCCTCATCAGGAGCATGCCCAGGCGTTGTAGGGAGGTCATAGAGGCACGTGGAGGCCACACACAAAACTCAGCCTCATCAGGAGCATGCCCAGGCGTTGTAGGGGGGTCATACAGGCACGTGGAGGCCACACACAATACTCAGCCTCATCAGGAGCATGCCCAGGCGTTGTAGGGAGGTCATACAGGCAGGTGGAGGCCACACACAATACTCAGCCTCATCAGGAGCATGCCCAGGCGTTGTATGGAGGTCATACAGGCACGTGGAGGCCACACACAATACTCAGCCTCATCAGGAGCATGCCCAGGCGTTGTAGGGAGGTCATACAGGCACGTGGAGGCCACACACAATACTCAGCCTCATCAGGAGCATGCCCAGGCGTTGTAGGGGGGTCATACAGGCACGTGGAGGCCAAACACAATACTCAGCCTCATCAGGAGCATGCCCAGGGGTTGTAGGGAGGTCATACAGGCACGTGGAGGCCACACACAATACTCAGCCTCATCAGGAGCATGCCCAGGCGTTGTAGGGTGGTCATACAGGCACGTGGAGGCCACACACAATACTCAGCCTCATCAGGAGCATGCCCAGGCATTGTAGGGAGGTCGTACAGGCACGTGGAGGCCACACACAATACTCAGCCTCATCAGGAGCATGCCCAGGCGGTGTAGGGAGGTCATAGAGGCACGTGGAGGCCACACACAAAACTCAGCCTCATCAGGAGCATGCCCAGGCGTTGTAGGGGGGTCATACAGGCACGTGGAGGCCACACACAATACTCAGCCTCATCAGGAGCATGCCCAGGCGTTGTAGGGAGGTCATACAGGCACGTGGAGGCCACACACAATACTCAGCCTCATCAGGAGCATGCCCAGGCGTTGTAGGGGGGTCATACAGGCACGTGGAGGCCACACACAATACTCAGCCTCATCAGGAGCATGCCCAGGCGTTGTAGGGGGGTCATACAGGCACGTGGAGGCCACACACAATACTCAGCCTCATCAGGAGCATGCCCAGGCGTTGTAGGGAGGTCATACAGGCACGTGGAGGCCACACACAATACTCAGCCTCATCAGGAGCATGCCCAGGAGTTGTAGGGAGGTCATACAGGCACATGGAGGCCACACACAATACTCAGCCTCATCAGGAGCATGCCCAGGCGTTGTAGGGAGGTCATACAGGCACGTGGAGGCCACACACAATACTCAGCCTCATCAGGAGCATGCCCAGGCGTTGTAGGGAGGTCATACAGGCACGTGGAGGCCACACACAATACTCAGCCTCATCAGGAGCATGCCCAGGTGTTGTAGGGAGGTCATACAGGCACGTGGAGGCCACACACAATACTCAGCCTCATCAGGAGCATGCCCAGGCGTTGTAGGGAGGTCATACAGGCACGTGGAGGACACACACAATACTCAGCCTCATCAGGAGCATGCCCAGGCGTTGTAGGGAGGTCATACAGGCACGTGGAGGCCACACACAATACTCAGCCTCATCAGGAGCATGCCCAGGGGTTGTAGGGAGGTCATACTGGCACATGGAGGCCACACACAATACTCAGCCTCATCAGGAGCATGCCCAGGCGTTGTAGGGAGGTCATACAGGCACGTGGAGGCCACACACAATACTCAGCCTCATCAGGAGCATGCCCAGGGGTTGTAGGGAGGTCATACAGACACGTGGAGGCCACACACAATACTCAGCCTCAACAGGAGCATGCCCAGGGGTTGTAGGGAGGTCATACTGGCACATGGAGGCCACACACAATACTCAGCCTCATCAGGAGCATGCCCAGGCGTTGTAGGGAGGTCATACAGGCACGTGGAGGCCACACACAATACTCAGCCTCATCAGGAGCATGCCCAGGCGTTGTAGGGAGGTTATACAGGCACGTGGAGGCCACACACAATAGTCAGCCTCATCAGGAGCATGCCCAGGAGTTGTAGGGAGGTCATACAGACACGTGGAGGCCACACACAATACTCAGCCTCATCAGGAGCATGCCCAGGTGTTGTAGGGAGGTCATACAGGCACGTGGAGGCCACACACAATACTCAGCCTCATCAGGAGCATGCCCAGGCGTTGTAGGGAGGTCATACAGGCACGTGGAGGACACACACAATACTCAGCCTCATCAGGAGCATGCCCAGGCGTTGTAGGGAGGTCATACAGGCACGTGGAGGCCACACACAATACTCAGCCTCATCAGGAGCATGCCCAGGGGTTGTAGGGAGGTCATACTGGCACATGGAGGCCACACACAATACTCAGCCTCATCAGGAGCATGCCCAGGCGTTGTAGGGAGGTCATACAGGCACGTGGAGGCCACACACAATACTCAGCCTCATCAGGAGCATGCCCAGGGGTTGTAGGGAGGTCATACAGACACGTGGAGGCCACACACAATACTCAGCCTCAACAGGAGCATGCCCAGGGGTTGTAGGGAGGTCATACTGGCACATGGAGGCCACACACAATACTCAGCCTCATCAGGAGCATGCCCAGGCGTTGTAGGGAGGTCATACAGGCACGTGGAGGCCACACACAATACTCAGCCTCATCAGGAGCATGCCCAGGCGTTGTAGGGAGGTTATACAGGCACGTGGAGGCCACACACAATAGTCAGCCTCATCAGGAGCATGCCCAGGAGTTGTAGGGAGGTCATACAGACACGTGGAGGCCACACACAATACTCAGCCTCATCAGGAGCATGCCCAGGCGTTGTAGGGAGGTTATACAGGCACGTGGAGGCCACACACAATACTCAGCCTCATCAGGAGCATGCCCAGGAGTTGTAGGGAGGTCATACAGACACGTGGAGGCCACACACAATACTCAGCCTCATCAGGAGCATGCCCAGGCGTTGTAGGGACGTCATACAGGCACATGGAGGCCACACACAATACTCAGCCTCATCAGGAGCATGCCCAGGCATTGTAGGGAGGTCATACAGACACGTGGAGGCCACACACATTACTCAGCCTCATCAGGAGCATGCCCAGGCGTTGTAGGGAGGTCATACAGGCACGTGGAGGCCACACACAATACTCAGCCTCATCAGGAGCATGCCCAGGCGTTGTAGGGAGGTCATACAGGCACTTGGAGGCCACACACAATACTCAGCCTCATCAGGAGCATGCCCAGGGGTTGTAGGGAGGTCATACAGGCACGTGGAGGCCACACACAATACTCAGCCTCATCAGGAGCATGCCCAGGCGTTGTAGGGGGGTCATACAGGCACGTGGAGGCCAAACTCAATACTCAGCCTCATCAGGAGCATGCCCAGGGGTTGTAGGGAGGTCATACAGGCACGTGGAGGCCACACACAATACTCAGCCTCATCAGGAGCATGCCCAGGCGTTGTAGGGTGGTCATACAGGCACGTGGAGGCCACACACAATACTCAGCCTCATCAGGAGCATGCCCAGGCGTTGTAGGGAGGTCATAGTGTGACACCCCAGGGGTCTGGTTGCCACAGTGATAGAGATATTACGTCTGAGAGCAGGTGGGAGGTCCTTTGGTCAGGGATCCTGTGCATGCCACACCTCCTGCCCAGCCTTGGGAGGGGAAGAACTTCCCCTGTATAAACCCGGGGCTGAGGCAGGGTTAGTGAGTCCAGGAAGAGTAGAGACAAGAGCAGCATAGGAAGCAGCAGAGTCACAAGGAGTCAGGGGCTGGCAGCTAAAGAGCTCGCCCTGACTAAGAAGATTCTTTACCGGACCCGGAGTCCGAGGCTGTGGGGACTAACTTCTACCCAGCAGCAGAATCCGTCAGGCAGGGGATTTCAGGTCCCCTGGCCCAGAAGCCCGAAGGCCCGGTCACACGCGTGGAGCGGAAGCCATTAGAAGGCCCCGAGTCACCGGCCATACGGGTGAGCACCACACGGTACACTCAGGGACGTGGGCTACTTACATCAGCTTCTAGCAAGGTAGCCAGAAGAGTACAGTCAGCTTGGGAGGCCTACAACTACGCCTGGCCAGGGGAGATCCCATCTGCTCAAGGACTGACCAGGCCCCGTTCGCTAGCAAGTACTCCGGGAGGGTCTAGCGTTGTTACCAGTAAAGACCCTGAACGCTACCATACCGTCTCTGAGTGGTTCCTGCTACCCCCATCATCCACGTCGGCTGCCCTGAGGCCATACCCCTCCCGTTGGGGGTTATACTATCACGCTGCACCATCCTTCCACCGGCCTCAGCGGTCTGCCCTGCAGCAGCAGCCCCCTGGCTGCATTCAACGGGTGGCGTAGTCATCAACCATTTTCTACCGCTAACAGACTGCCGTCCAGTTTGACTCCCTGGGCACGGACCGGGTCACCGCCACGAGACTACAACCCTAAACAGATCCGGCTCCGGGTAAGCCCCCGCGTGCGCAACGCAGCGCGACACAGGCCCAGGGGCGCGTCAACTTTGGCGTAGTCGGCAGGATCACGTGCCCGCAACCACCGGGTACTGCGTGCCTGAAAAGCAAAGACTGTTCAAACTTACCAGTGGTGAAGATTCCCGCCATCGGTGAAAGATTCCCGCCATCCGGCGCCATCTTCAGCCTTCTTCCCGCCATCGGTGAAGTTTCCCGCCATCCGGCGCCATCTTCAGCCTTCTTCCCGCCATCCGTGGAGTTTTCCCGCCATTGGACGCCATCTTGAGGACGCCGCGCGGGAAGAAGAGGGGCGTGGACTCCGAAAGCGCGCGAGAACTGAAGCCCCGCCTCACGTCCGGACGTTGCGTAAGGTCCTGGAAGGAGCCCAGCAGACGCCGACGTCACAGGAGCGCGACGGAAGGTCCTCAACCCTGACGATCCACTGCGGAGCCGCGGCCTACGGAACAGGATCATCGCAAGGTAGGCCACGGTCCACTAGGGGGGAGGAAGATGTCGGATACGGAGGAGAGCTCCACTGCCTCAACCCCCGCCAGCGCTACCGCTGTTGCAGTTATGCCCTTCACCATGCCCTATATCCCGGGAGCAGCTTGGCTACCCCAGTACTCAGGGGAGTCACATACCCTGCATGACTTTAGAGAAAAGCTGGATAGCCTCTTCCAGGTGTACCCCCTCACAGAAGAGCAAAAAGTGAGCATCCTGGTGGCCCAACTAACTGGGGCAGCCAAAAGGGAAGTAAAATCCTGGCCACCTGGGAGGAAGACTGTCGCAGGGATACTAACCCGGCTGAAGGACACCTTTGATACCCGCACCTCAGCCGAGATTAAACTTAGATTCTACGGGTGCAAGCAGCGAGCGCATGAGAGTATAAGGGACTATGCACTCAACCTACAAGAGGCCCTGAGGGCCATTAAGCAGACCGACCCTAATGGAGTGGGAAACGAGGACAGGCTGTTGACCGAACAATTTATAGAGGGTTTATATTGCAATGCCCACCGCACCCAGTTGCGGGCAATGGCCTTACAGGACCCTCATCTAGAATTTGCACAGTTCAAGGACAGAGCCATCCGGGTGCTCCGAGAACCGGCACCAGGTGGCGTTGTGACCCACAGACGCCCCACTACCACTTACTACCAGGAGGCGGCGCCCTTGTCAGCAGGGCCTGTGGGAGCTGATGCGCAGGCTTTGGACAATGACCCGGCTCCAGACCTACACCATCAGGTCCAAGAGCTAGCTAAAAGCGTTGCTGCGCTAACCCGAACTGTGCAGTCTTTACAGGTTTCCACTCCAGGGAAGATCCAGCTGGCATCCGGACCGGAGGACATCCCGTGGCATCGACCAAGGAGGACCCCACCGGCCAGAGGAAGACCCAGTGACCGATACAGCGAGGACGGACGACCCATCTGCCGCCGCTGCAATCAACCCGGACATATGGAAAGGTACTGTTCTTTAAACGGGCACAACCTGGGGTAGAGGGCCAACCCCCAGGAAAAAGATCACCAGGCCCATCGAACTGGCGCGACAGATATGTGGGAGGACGTCCAGTCTTGCCTGTGGTACTGGATGGCATTCCCATGAGTGCCCTACTGGACACCGGGTCACAGGTCACCACCATCCCGTACGTGCTCTTCAAGCAGTACTGGAATGACTCGGATATTACCCGCTACCCTGACGACGACTTGAGTATCATCGCCAGCAATGGTCAGCCCGTGCCACAGATCGGATTTAAAGAGGTGACCATCAAAATTGGTAGAGTCGAACTGGCCGCACAGGGACTGATCATTGTAGATATTGACAAACATGAGAGTCACCCAAAAATAACTCTAGGAACTAATGTAATTGAAAATTGTCTTGCAGAGGTGATTTTCCTTTTACAGCAGGTTGCCAAGAATGCCAGCTCCGGCGAGCAGCGGGTGCTCCAGAAAGAGATCCGGGCACTGATGCAACGGCAACAAGTGGAACTCTCCGGCGGTGAGATTGGTAGCGTAAGAATGTGTGACCCTTTTCCTATTGCCATGCCCCCAAAAAGTGAAATGATGATTTGGTGCCGGGCAGCTATTGGTCTGAGAGGTAGAGATTACCAGGCAATGGTAGAACCAGTTTACTCAGACAGTAGGCCCACCATTTTGACAGCACGGGGGGTGGTCAATGTACGCCATGGGAGGGTGCCCGTTCGCATAATAAATATCGGGGAGAGGGAAGTGTACCTGCCCCGGTATGCCACGCTAGCCAAATTATATACCACTAATCAAAATTCTATACAATCTGTGGAGCCCTTGCCTCCATCTCACCCGGAGGAAGGTAACGGCTCTAAGAAAGACATGGAGGACTGGTGTCAGCAACTACATCTGGGTACTGACTCCACTCCCTCACACCAGAAACAAGGAGTCTATCGGGTGGTTCAAGAGTATGAGAGAGTGTTTAGTAAACACCCGTTAGACTTCGGGCGAGTCAAGGGGGTAGAACACCGCATCCCCACGGGAGATCATCCTCCCATAAAAGAGAGGTATCGACCCGTACCCCCTGCACATTACCAACACGCCAAGGGGATGCTTAGAGACATGAAGGAGGCTGGGGTAATCCGGGATAGCTGTAGCCCCTGGGCAGCCCCACTAGTTTTAGTCAAAAAGAAAGACAACACCATGAGGATGTGTGTAGATTACCGGAAAATCAACCGTATCACACACAAGGATGCGTACCCCTTACCAAGGATAGAGGAGTCATTGGCTGCTTTAAGATCTGCTAACTTCTTCTCTACCTTGGATCTCACTAGCGGGTACTGGCAGGTTCCTGTAGCAGAGGCGGACCGGGAGAAGACCGCATTCACCACCCCGATGGGACTTAGCGAGTTCACCTGCATGCCGTTCGGACTCTGCAACGCCCCAGGAACCTTCCAACGATTAATGGAGTGCTGTCTGGGCCACAGAAACTTCGAGACGGTCCTGTTGTACCTGGACGATGTCATCGTATACTCCAAAACTTATGAGGACCACCTGAAACACCTGGCGGAGGTGTTCGAAGCTCTGGCGAGTTACGGCCTAAAGGTGAAACCCTCCAAGTGTCACCTCCTGAAACCAAAGGTGCAATACCTGGGACACGTGGTGAGCGCTGACGGAGTGGCTCCCGACCCCGATAAGATCACCGCAATTAAGGGATGGCCAAGCCCCTCCAGCGTAAAAGAAGTGCGGCAGTTCCTAGGGTTGGTAGGCTACTACCGAAGGTTTATTCCCGGTTTCACCAAAAAGGCAGCACCTATGCAGGACCTCCTGATAGGCCAGTCCCGGAAGGCCAAGAACCAGAAGCCGCCCTTCAAATGGGAAAAGCTAGAAGAAGAGTCCTTCCGCCAGCTGAAGATGGCCCTCACGGGGGATGAAATCTTGGCGTACCCGGACTATAGCCAGCCCTTCATCCTCTACACCGACGCCAGTAACATTGGGCTAGGAGCCGTACTGTCCCAGATTCAGCAGGGGAGAGAACGAGTAATCTCCTATGCCAGCCGAAAACTGCGACCCACCGAAAGGAACCCCGAAAATTACAGCTCATTTAAGCTAGAGTTCCTGGCCGTGGTATGGGCAGTCACCGAGCGCTTTAGGCATTACCTCGCTTCTTCCCGGTTCACCGTATACACGGATAACAACCCGCTGACACACCTGGACACGGCAAGACTCGGTGCCCTGGAGCAGAGGTGGATGGCCCGTCTGTCCAACTACGAGTTCACAATTAAATACCGGGCAGGGCGCTCCAATACCAACGCGGACGCCCTGTCCAGGATGCCCAACCTGCCGGACGGAGGAGAAGATCCGGAGGGACTGGAAGAAGTTGAACTCCCTGCGTTCCACCGTCATGGGACTATCCAGTATTCCCACCGGGTAAGGAGTAAGCAGGCTGCTACGTTGAACCCCTTACCTCACTACAACTGGGCGGAAACGCAAGACAGCGACCCTGCCGTCCGACTGGTGAAGGAGATGCTGACTCGCCCGGAGGCTAGCCTGGAATCAGACGCTCCAGAGGAAGCCAAACAACTATGGGCAGAGAAGAGTCGACTGTTCCTTTACAAGGGGAAGTTGTGCCGCAGAATGGTTAACTCCAGGACGCATGAGCTACTCTGGCAAGTAGTGGTGCCACGAAGAGACGCAGCCATGGTGATGGAGGCATACCACGACGGAGCTGGACACTTCGGGTGGAAAAAGCTGGAGTTCCTGCTGCGCGAGCGGTTCCACTGGGTAGGCATGAGGGGAACCATTGAGAAGTGGTGCAGAGACTGTGGCCCGTGCAATCTGAGAAGGAAGGACCGGGCCAGCCAGAAGACTCCCCTGCAGTCCATCGTCACCCGGCAACCGTTGGAACTGGTAGCCTTGGATCATGTAAAACTGACCCCCAGCAGAAGTGGCTACGTCTACGCGTTAACCATCGTGGATCATTACTCCCGGTTTCTGGTTGTCGTCCCCGTCAAGGACTTAACGGCTCGAACAGCAGCTAGAGCCTTCCAGCAGCACTTTTGCCGTCCACACGGGTACCCGGACCAAGTGCTGACGGACCAGGGACCTGCCTTTGAAGCGGAGGTCTTCCAGGAATTCTGCAATCTGTATGGCTGCCGGAAGATAAGGACGACACCCTACCATCCGCAAACTAATGGACTTTGTGAGAAAATGAACCAGGTGGTAATGGATCTTCTAAAAACGTTGCCCCTGGAAGAACGCAGTCTGTGGCCTGAGAAGTTGCCCGATCTGGTGGACCTATACAACCACATCCCGGTAGGTTCCACCAACTGTACCCCGGCTTACCTAATGAGGGCAAGACCTGGTAAGTTACCTGTTGACCTGGAAATGGGAGTCCTGACGCCCGAGGACACTTCACCAGAAACGGACTGGGACACAGAGAGGCAGCAGCAGTACCGGAAAGTACAGGAGAGCGTGGAGCGAAGTCTCTGTCAGGCTAGGGAAAGACAAGAGAAGACTTACAACCAGTATGCTCCCGCTGTTCCCCTGGTACCCGGAGAGCAGGTCTTGAAGAGGAAGAGACGGCTCCACAAGTTGGACGACCAGTGGGAGAAGGACCCGTACACCGTACTGCCCTCAAGCCACGAGAACCCGAAGGTCTGTACCATCAGTAAAGACGGAGGGGAAACCACAGCCATTGTATCCCGGGACCACCTGAAGAAGTGCCCCGAACAACTGAGGAACCCTGAGGAGGAACAGGAAGACCATCGACCCGTGGAAGAAAGGGAAGATATGGTTAGTACCGTGCTCGGGGACTTCCCTCGGTCTTGGACTCAAGTCAATGGTGCAGTTGTGGTACCCGTACTCACCTTCCTCCAACCATCATCCCAAGAACCTACGGAGCAACGGGTAGAGCTGGAAGAGCAGCCGGTCCAGGAGGCAGAAGACTCCACCCAAGCGGAACAGGAGAATCCACCCTCTGCTTATAGTGAGCCTGCCGTACCCCTAGTGAGACAAAGAGCCGGTAGACAGCTGCCCAGTTTACCCTTGACAGCTCCTACACCCTATAGTTCAGGGCCAGACAGTCAGCTCCGTAGGTCCACTAGGGCCACTAGAGGCCAGTTACCCGCACGTTGGAGGATCTAAATGTTTAAGTTGTTTTACAATGTTTACCTGTTTATTGTTGCTTGTGTGTAATTTTGTGTTTCTAGTTGTTTTTAGGAGTCTTCGGTGGATTTACCGGGAATCCTTTGTATATAGTTGGAGCGTAACCCAGGATGGACTAGAGACTGTTAAGGACTCGGGGTAGGACAGACCCCTACCTGGTTACGTCTCCCTGTGTTGGTGAAATGGACACCTTTGTTTTTCTTCAAAGACTGCACCCGGTTGCGGACATCCGTGACCATCTTATTGTGTTTCCTTATTGTATTTTATTGTTCTTTGATATACCTTGTTATATTTTTCTAAAAAGTGTTTAGTCCCGGAGTACTAAATTTCACTAGGGGGGAGTGTGACACCCCAGGGGTCTGGTTGTCACAGTGATAGAGATATTACGTCTGAGAGCAGGTGGGAGGTCCTTTGGTCAGGGATCCTGTGCATGCCACACCTCCTGCCCAGCCTTGGGAGGGGAAGAACTTCCCCTGTATAAACCCGGGGCTGAGGCAGGGTTAGTGAGTCCAGGAAGAGTAGAGACAAGAGCAGCATAGGAAGCAGCAGAGTCACAAGGAGTCAGGGGCTGGCAGCTAAAGAGCTCGCCCTGACTAAGAAGATTCTTTACCGGACCCGGAGTCCGAGGCTGTGGGGACTAACTTCTACCCAGCAGCAGAATCCGTCAGGCAGGGGATTTCAGGTCCCCTGGCCCAGAAGCCCGAAGGCCCGGTCACACGCGTGGAGCGGAAGCCATTAGAAGGCCCCGAGTCACCGGCCATACGGGTGAGCACCACACGGTACACTCAGGGACGTGGGCTACTTACATCAGCTTCTAGCAAGGTAGCCAGAAGAGTACAGTCAGCTTGGGAGGCCTACAACTACGCCTGGCCAGGGGAGATCCCATCTGCTCAAGGACTGACCAGGCCCCGTTCGCTAGCAAGTACTCCGGGAGGGTCTAGCGTTGTTACCAGTAAAGACCCTGAACGCTACCATACCGTCTCTGAGTGGTTCCTGCTACCCCCATCATCCACGTCGGCTGCCCTGAGGCCATACCCCTCCCGTTGGGGGTTATACTATCACGCTGCACCATCCTTCCACCGGCCTCAGCGGTCTGCCCTGCAGCAGCAGCCCCCTGGCTGCATTCAACGGGTGGCGTAGTCATCAACCATTTTCTACCGCTAACAGACTGCCGTCCAGTTTGACTCCCTGGGCACGGACCGGGTCACCGCCACGAGACTACAACCCTAAACAGATCCGGCTCCGGGTAAGCCCCCGCGTGCGCAACGCAGCGCGACACAGGCCCAGGGGCGCGTCAATAGAGGCACGTGGAGGCCACACACAAAACTCAGCCTCATCAGGAGCATGCCCAGGCGTTGTAGGGGGGTCATACAGGCACGTGGAGGCCACACACAATACTCAGCCTCATGAGGAGCATGCCCAGGCGTTGTAGGGAGGTCATACAGGCACGTGGAGGCCACACACAATACTCAGCCTCATCAGGAGCATGCCCAGGCGTTGTATGGAGGTCATACAGGCACGTGGAGGCCACACACAATACTCAGCCTCATCAGGAGCATGCCCAGGCGTTGTAGGGAGGTCATACAGGCACGTGGAGGCCACACACAATACTCAGCCTCATCAGGAGCATGCCCAGGCGTTGTAGGGGGGTCATACAGGCACGTGGAGGCCAAACACAATACTCAGCCTCATCAGGAGCATGCCCAGGGGTTGTAGGGAGGTCATACAGGCACGTGGAGGCCACACACAATACTCAGCCTCATCAGGAGCATGCCCAGGCGTTGTAGGGTGGTCATACAGGCACGTGGAGGCCACACACAATACTCAGCCTCATCAGGAGCATGCCCAGGCATTGTAGGGAGGTCGTACAGGCACGTGGAGGCCACACACAATACTCAGCCTCATCAGGAGCATGCCCAGGCGGTGTAGGGAGGTGATAGAGGCACGTGGAGGCCACACACAAAACTCAGCCTCATCAGGAGCATGCCCAGGCGTTGTAGGGGGGTCATACAGGCACGTGGAGGCCACACACAATACTCAGCCTCATCAGGAGCATGCCCAGGCGTTGTAGGGAGGTCATACAGGCACGTGGAGGCCACACACAATACTCAGCCTCATCAGGAGCATGTCCAGACGTTGTAGGGAGGTCATACAGGCACGTGGAGGCCACACACAATACTCAGCCTCATCAGGAGCATGCCCAGGCGGTGTAGGGAGGTGATAGAGGCACGTGGAGGCCACACACAAAACTCAGCCTCATCAGGAGCATGCCCAGGCGTTGTAGGGGGGTCATACAGGCACGTGGAGGCCACACACAATACTCAGCCTCATCAGGAGCATGCCCAGGCGTTGTAGGGAGGTCATACAGGCACGTGGAGGCCACACACAATACTCAGCCTCATCAGGAGCATGTCCAGACGTTGTAGGGAGGTCATACAGGCACGTGGAGGCCACACACAATACTCAGCCTCATCAGGAGCATGCCCAGGCGTTGTAGGGGGGTCATACAGGCACGTGGAGGCCACACACAATACTCAGCCTCATCAGGAGCATGCCCAGGCGGTGTAGGGAGGTCATAGAGGCACGTGGAGGCCACACACAAAACTCAGCCTCATCAGGAGCATGCCCAGGCGTTGTAGGGGGGTCATACAGGCACGTGGAGGCCACACACAATACTCAGCCTCATCAGGAGCATGCCCAGGCGTTGTAGGGAGGTCATACAGGCACGTGGAGGCCACACACAATACTCAGCCTCATCAGGAGCATGTCCAGACGTTGTAGGGAGGTCATACAGGCACGTGGAGGCCACACACAATACTCAGCCTCATCAGGAGCATGCCCAGGCGTTGTAGGGGGGTCATACAGGCACGTGGAGGCCACACACAATACTCAGCCTCATCAGGAGCATGCCCAGGCGTTGTAGGGGGGTCATACAGGCACGTGGAGGCCACACACAATACTCAGCCTCATCAGGAGCATGCCCAGGCGTTGTAGGGAGGTCATACAGGCACGTGGAGGCCACACACAATACTCAGCCTCATCAGGAGCATGCCCAGGAGTTGTAGGGAGGTCATACAGGCACATGGAGGCCACACACAATACTCAGCCTCATCAGGAGCATGCCCAGGCGTTGTAGGGAGGTCATACAGGCACGTGGAGGCCACACACAATACTCAGCCTCATCAGGAGCATGCCCAGGCGTTGTAGGGAGGTCATACAGGCACATGGAGGCCACACACAATACTCAGCCTCATCAGGAGCATGCCCAGGGGTTGTAGGGAGGTCATACAGACACGTGGAGGCCACACACAATACTCAGCCTCATCAGGAGCATGCCCAGGGGTTGTAGGGAGGTCATACTGGCACATGGAGGCCACATGACGCGCCCCCTGGGACATATTCCTTTTTGAGGGGAATACCCGGCACCGGATCAGATGGGGTGTTGTAGTCTCCGAGCGGCTGTGACCCGGTCCCGTGCCCAGGGCGTCAAGCTATGTGTTATGTGGCAGTCCTTACTGATGTTATTAGAGTTCTTTTTGTGTCGACTACGCCACCCGTTGTAATGCGGTCACTGTGGCCGCCGCTGCAGCAGGGTCCGCTGAGGCTGATGGTGGATGTGCAGCTTGGTGGGATAACCCCCAACGGGAGGGGTATAGCCTCAGAGGGGACAGGCGCAGAGGATGGGGGTTGTGGTGGTGCAGCATAGATGATAAAGGAAGACAGAGTCGGGTTGTGCAGTTAAGGGTTTTACTCACTGCTGATGTTCCTGGTCACTCTAGCTCCAAGTGACCACCCGAGCCGTGCTGCGTCCACCAGGTCCTGGATCCGGCGAACCCCCAAACAAGTCCGGAGCGTGGCCCTGAGCTCCCCCTCTGTCCTTTCTTCAGCCGTCCCCACCAGTGATTCACCTAAGTCCAGCTCCCTCGGGCCTTCTGTTGGGCAACCTTTGGCCTTAGGTTCCCTGACCCTTCCTGTGGTGTGCCTTCAGGGTGAATGTAGTGGGTGACCGTGACAGACACTGCCCACGGTCTCCGGTCTCTGGCTGGGGAATGTCTTTACCCCCACCAGCTTGGGTTCCGGTACCCTCTTGCTGACTCCTCACCCGGTGCTCTAATTTGGGTTCTTGGGTCCCTTCTTTGTCTCCCTCTGGGTCTTTCTTCACTCCACTCTCTCTCTTCAGGGCCTCTCTTTCTTTCAGCTGCTCCTCTGCCAGCTTCCGCTCCTCCTCTCCTGCTGACTTGTCCTCTGCACTGACTGACTCTCTGCGTCTGACAGGCTCCTCTGCGTCTGACAGGCTCCTCTGCGTCTGACCCTGATCCTAGTTGGTGCCCTCCTTATATATCCCTCTATGTGTGAGCTCAGGTGACCAGCACCCAATGAGCTCCTATCACTACCCAGACTGCTCCCCCTATCTGCCCCTACACTACATGGGATGTTCCTCCCCCCTCCCACTCCAGCCAGGAACAGGCTCGGTCGCACCTGCACATTTCTAAGTGGGAGTGCCGTCGGCCTGCTCCCCGGAAATGGGATGTATGTAGTGCATGCAGTCTATCTGAGCTCAGTTCCACACTCCATCCTTACCCGGGAGTGGAATATCACACCTCTGGCTGAGGTGCAATACCCCTGTAGCAGCCGAATCCTCAGGGTGCTACATTCCCCCCTGGTAAATCACAGCACGTCCTCGGGCTGTAAGACAAAACACCAAAACATACAAAAATTTTTTTTTTTTTTTTTCATATAAACTTATAAAACATATAAAACATTATATAAAACAGTAGATATATTTATATAAATAACATTCTCGTCGTCTCTTTCTTTCTTCCTCCTCTGGTCACCGTGCAACTCGTGACCAGGTAAAGTGCGACCGAAAAGCAGTTTCTCATAAAACCAGTAGGGGGCGCCTTAGAAAGCGCAACTATGTACAGGGGAGTTTGGCCGTTATCAGTCCCCGGCCAAGTAAAGGGAAAGGGATGGCTGCTCACAGTCCTCAGCCTGGTTTGGGTAGGGGACACACGGGTTAAACTGTTCACTGGTCCCTACGGGGACTAAACTTTAAAGCAGCCACGGTTACTTGGGTACCCCGACAGGTAACTATATACAGTCCTTTGTACTATCTCAGTCATAGTACCTTCTAGCCTTGAACCCGTCCGGGTCTTCTGGCTCCTCCTCCCTACACCGCAACTCCTCCTCTGTCAGGTGATGCACGTGGAGGGCGTAAGGTCCCTTGGCACACTTGTGCCGGGTGAACGTTACCTCGTCACCGACGTAGAGGTCACGGCCTTTGTGACCCTCTGGCAGGTGGGACTCGACATCCCGTCGGGTAACGAAGACGTCACCCATGGTGTTCCGGTCCTTTATGAAGCCCCACCCATGCTGCGCATTAAACTTTATTACCGTCCCGATGGTACGGGGACGATCTGCTGCATAGGGGTCCCTTCTGGTCCGACTCTTTTGCTCCGCGCTGCGGGTCCGGGCCCATTGCTCTCTGACCCGCCTCTCCTCCCGTTCTCTCTTAAACTCGGCCAGCTGTTGACGGCAACACTCTGTGCGTTCAGCTACAGCTGCCCGAGTCTCTCCGGTGAACCCCATCAAATCTTCTCCCGTGGGGTCCCACACGAATTGGGCTTCTTCTAGTGGAGGCGAGACCCGAGTCACGGGCTTTGGAGCCGGGATCAGGGGCTCACACAGGGGACCTAACTTCTTTTGTCGCTCCAGTTCCAAGAATTCTTCGGGCCAGATGAAGGGCCGCCCGTCCGGCCACGCTAGCTGGCTGAAGGGGTCCTCTCCCAGATTTGGCACCCTTGATGTTACGGGTGCGGGCGCGATGGTGGGGGCGCCCAGGTTGCCCAGGCCTTGCGGCCAGGCCGGGGGCATCTGGAAGGTAAATGGAACTGTTAACACGGCGGCACCCTGGGCCACCTGGCCTTGCGACCAGGCCGGAGGCTCCGCGGAGGTAGATGGCTCTGCTGGGGATGCGGCGCCCGGAAACGCTAGGCCTTGCGACCAGGCCGGAGGCTTCCCTTCCTTCGCCACGCTCCGGGTCACGACGCGTGACGTCACTGGGGTCGTGACGGCGGCTTCCGGTCGGGGCCTAGTCGGTGGCGGTGTCATGGCGGTCTCGGGTACGGCAGGGGGACTTTCGGGCTCTGCGACGGGGACCTGGGGCAGGTAAGTGGTCTTCCGGTATGGGGTATAGGCATCCCCCTTACCTGCTGCCATGCGTCTCGCTCCCTCTTCTGCGCCGTCTCCGGCCTTGGGTCCTCCCGCGTCATCCGCAGAGGTAGTCGGTGTCTTCTTCCAAGGGAGCGGGTTCCGTGGACGGGTTCCAGCTTGCTGGGCCATCTCCCGGCCCCACTCCGCCAGGATCTCCCTCTGCACTCGGGCCATCCTTCCCGCGAGGCCCTCCAGGGCACTCCGCGCGCACTCCCGATCTCGGGGAAGCTGCGCCAGGATCTCCGCTAAGCCTAGCGGGGTTGTTGACTCTAGCAGGCTCCTGACCATCGGGTCGGTGCTGCTCTGCTCTTCTTCCGGCAGGCTCCTGGCCAGCGGGCCGGTGCTGCTCTGCTCTCCTCTTTCTTCCTTTTGCAGGCTCCTGGCCAGCGGGCCGGTGCTGCACTGCTGCCGCTCCATTCCCGGGTCTACTCTTTCTCTCCTCGACTCCGGGTGCTCTTGCTCTGGACACCTCGCCTCCGGGTGCGCTCGTTCTAGACTCCTCCAAGCGACACCCATCTTTTCTCTTTTCTTTCGTCTCCTCCCACTTCGAGGGCGGTCCCGGGGCAACTCGGTGACTGTCAGCTCCAGGGGGAGTTCTTTCACGCTGACAGACACCTCCAGCATCACAGTCTCTGTTGGTGGGGGCGGTTTCCACTTTTGGCGCCATTTTCTGTCCCGGCCCACGATGGGATGTGGCCTCCTGCCCTCCTTTGGCACGCCCATAATGGCGTCCGCTGCTCTTCCAAGGCGGGAAATCTGCGGTTTTGGCGGGAATCGCTTCCCAGTGGCGGGAAACTCTGCAGATGGCGGGAACAAGCTGGAAATGGCGGACAATCGGCGGGAAACGACTGGTGATGGAGTCCGATGGCGTGGACCCTCCGGAACCGGCGGGAGACTTCTTTCTGAGGTAAACTTGCACTTTTCTTCAGGCACGCAGTACCCGGGTGTTGCGGGCACGTAATCCTGCCGACTACGCCAAAGTTGACGCGCCCCCTGGGACATATTCCTTTTTGAGGGGAATACCCGGCACCGGATCAGATGGGGTGTTGTAGTCTCCGAGCGGCTGTGACCCGGTCCCGTGCCCAGGGCGTCAAGCTATGTGTTATGTGGCAGTCCTTACTGATGTTATTAGAGTTCTTTTTGTGTCGACTACGCCACCCGTTGTAATGCGGTCACTGTGGCCGCCGCTGCAGCAGGGTCCGCTGAGGCTGATGGTGGATGTGCAGCTTGGTGGGATAACCCCCAACGGGAGGGGTATAGCCTCAGAGGGGACAGGCGCAGAGGATGGGGATTGTGGTGGTGCAGCATAGATGATAAAGGAAGACAGAGTCGGGTTGTGCAGTTAAGGGTTTTACTCACTGCTGATGTTCCTGGTCACTCTAGCTCCAAGTGACCACCCGAGCCGTGCTGCGTCCACCAGGTCCTGGATCCGGCCAACCCCCAAACAAGTCCGGAGCGTGGCCCTGAGCTCCCCCTCTGTCCTTTCTTCAGCCGTCCCCACCAGTGATTCACCTAAGTCCAGCTCCCTCGGGCCTTCTGTTGGGCAACCTTTGGCCTTAGGTTCCCTGACCCTTCCTGTGGTGTGCCTTCAGGGTGAATGTAGTGGGTGACCGTGACAGACACTGCCCACGGTCTCCGGTCTCTGGCTGGGGAATGTCTTTACCCCCACCAGCTTGGGTTCCGGTACCCTCTTGCTGACTCCTCACCCGGTGCTCTAATTTGGGTTCTTGGGTCCCTTCTTTGTCTCCCTCTGGGTCTTTCTTCACTCCACTCTCTCTCTTCAGGGCCTCTCTTTCTTTCAGCTGCTCCTCTGCCAGCTTCCGCTCCTCCTCTCCTGCTGACTTGTCCTCTGCACTGACTGACTCTCTGCGTCTGACAGGCTCCTCTGCGTCTGACAGGCTCCTCTGCGTCTGACCCTGATCCTAGTTGGTGCCCTCCTTATATATCCCTCTATGTGTGAGCTCAGGTGACCAGCACCCAATGAGCTCCTATCACTACCCAGACTGCTCCCCCTATCTGCCCCTACACTACATGGGATGTTCCTCCCCCCTCCCACTCCAGCCAGGAACAGGCTCGGTCGCACCTGCACATTTCTAAGTGGGAGTGCCGTCGGCCTGCTCCCCGGAAATGGGATGTATGTAGTGCATGCAGTCTATCTGAGCTCAGTTCCACACTCCATCCTTACCCGGGAGTGGAATATCACACCTCTGGCTGAGGTGCAATACCCCTGTAGCAGCCGAATCCTCAGGGTGCTACACATACAATACTCAGCCTCATCAGGAGCATGCCCAGGCGTTGTAGGGAGGTCATACAGGCACGTGGAGGCCACACACAATACTCAGCCTCATCAGGAGCATGCCCAGGGGTTGTAGGGAGGTCATACAGACACGTGGAGGCCACACACAATACTCAGCCTCATCAGGAGCATGCCCAGGGGTTGTAGGGAGGTCATACTGGCACATGGAGGCCACACACAATACTCAGCCTCATCAGGAGCATGCCCAGGGGTTGTAGGGAGGTCATACTGGCACATGGAGGCCACACACAATACTCAGCCTCAACAGGAGCATGCCCAGGGGTTGTAGGGAGGTCATACTGGCACATGGAGGCCACACACAATACTCAGCCTCATCAGGAGCATGCCCAGGCGTTGTAGGGAGGTCAAACAGGCACGTGGAGGCCACACACAATAGTCAGCCTCATCAGGAGCATGCCCAGGAGTTGTAGGGAGGTCATACAGACACGTGGAGGCCACACACAATACTCAGCCTCATCAGGAGCATGCCCAGGCGTTGTCGGGAGGTTATACAGGCACGTGGAGGCCACACACAATACTCAGCCTCATCAGGAGCATGCCCAGGAGTTGTAGGGAGGTCATACAGACACGTGGAGGCCACACACAATACTCAGCCTCATCAGGAGCATGCCCAGGCGTTGTAGGGACGTCATACAGGCACGTGGAGGCCACACACAATACTCAGCCTCATCAGGAGCATGCCCAGGCATTGTAGGGAGGTCATACAGACACGTGGAGGCCACACACAATACTCAGCCTCATCAGGAGCATGCCCAGGCGTTGTAGGGAGGTCATACAGGCACGTGGAGGACACACACAATACTCAGCCTCATCAGGAGCATGCCCAGGCGTTGTAGGGGGGTCATACAGGCACGTGGAGGCCAAACACAATACTCAGCCTCATCAGGAGCATGCCCAGGGGTTGTAGGGAGGTCATACAGGCACGTGGAGGCCACACACAATACTCAGCCTCATCAGGAGCATGCCCAGGCGTTGTAGGGTGGTCATACAGGCACGTGGAGGCCACACACAATACTCAGCCTCATCAGGAGCATGCCCAGGCGTTGTAGGGAGGTCATAGAGGCACGTGGAGGCCACACACAAAACTCAGCCTCATCAGGAGCATGCCCAGGCGTTGTAGGGGGGTCATACAGGCACGTGGAGGCCACACACAATACTCAGCCTCATCAGGAGCATGCCCAGGCGTTGTAGGGAGGTCATACAGGCACGTGGAGGCCACACACAATACTCAGCCTCATCAGGAGCATGCCCAGGCGTTGTATGGAGGTCATACAGGCACGTGGAGGCCACACACAATACTCAGCCTCATCAGGAGCATGCCCAGGCGTTGTAGGGAGGTCATACAGGCACGTGGAGGCCACACACAATACTCAGCCTCATCAGGAGCATGCCCAGGCGTTGTAGGGGGGTCATACAGGCACGTGGAGGCCAAACACAATACTCAGCCTCATCAGGAGCATGCCCAGGGGTTGTAGGGAGGTCATACAGGCACGTGGAGGCCACACACAATACTCAGCCTCATCAGGAGCATGCCCAGGCGTTGTAGGGTGGTCATACAGGCACGTGGAGGCCACACACAATACTCAGCCTCATCAGGAGCATGCCCAGGCATTGTAGGGGGGTCATACAGGCACGTGGAGGCCAAACACAAAACTCAGCCTCATCAGGAGCATGCCCAGGGGTTGTAGGGAGGTCATACAGGCACGTGGAGGCCACACACAATACTCAGCCTCATCAGTAGCATGTCCAGGCGTTGTAGGGACGTCATACAGGCACGTGGAGGCCACACACAATACTCAGCCTCATCAGGAGCATGCCCAGGCGTTGTAGGGTGGTCATAGAGGCACGTGGAGGCCACACACAATACTCAGCCTCATCAGGAGCATGCCCAGGCGGTGTAGGGAGGTCATAGAGGCACGTGGAGGCCACACACAAAACTCAGCCTCATCAGGAGCATGCCCAGGCGTTGTAGGGAGGTCATACAGGCACGTGGAGGCCACACACAATACTCAGTCTAATCAGGAGCATGCCCAGGCGTTGTAGGGAGGTCATACAGGCACGTGGAGGCCACACACAATACTCAGCCTCATCAGGAGCATGCCCAGGCGTTGTATGGAGGTCATACTGGCACGTGGAGGCCACACACAATACTCAGCCTCATCAGGAGCATGCCCAGGCGTTGTAGGAAGGTCATACAGGCACGTGGAGGCCACACACAATACTCAGCCTCATCAGGAGCATGCCCAGGCGTTGTAGGGAGGTCATACAGGCACGTGGAGGCCACACACAATACTCAGCCTCATCAGGAGCATGCCCAGGCGTTGTAGGGAGGTCATACAGGCACGTGGAGGCCACACACAATACTCAGCCTCATCAGGAGCATGCCCAGGCATTGTAGGGAGGTCATACAGGCACGTGGAGGCCACACACAATACTCAGCCTCATCAGGAGCATGCCCAGGCGTTGTAGGGAGGTTATACAGGCAGGTGGAGGCCACACACAATACTCAGCCTCATCAGGAGCATGCCCAGGATTTGTAGGGAGGTCATACAGGCACGTGGAGGCCACACACAATACTCAGCCTCATCAGGAGCATGCCCAGGCGTTGTAGGGAGGTAATACAGGCACGTGGAGGCCACACACAATACTCAGCCTCATCAGGAGCATGCCCAGGATTTATAGGGAGGTCATACAGGCACGTGGAGGCCACACACAATACTCAGCCTCATCAGGAGCATGCCCAGGCGTTGTAGGGAGGTCATACAGGCACGTGGAGGCCACACACAATACTCAGCCTCATCAGGAGCATGCCCAGGCGTTGTAGGGAGGTTATACAGGCAGGTGGAGGCCACACACAATAGTCAGCCTCATCAGGAGCATGCCCAGGCGTTGTAGGGAGGTCATACAGGCACGTGGAGGCCACACACAATACTCAGCCTCATCAGGAGCTTGCCCAGGCGTTGTAGGGAGGTCATACAGGCACGTGGAGGCCACATACAATATTCAGCCTCATCAGGAGCATGTCCAGGTGTTGTAGGGAGGTTATACAGGCAGGTGGAGGCCACACACAATACTCAGCCTCATCAGGAGCATGCCCAGGCATTGTAGGGAGGTCATACAGGCACGTGGAGGCCACACACAATACTCAGCCTCATCAGGAGCATGCCCAGGCGTTGTAGGGAGGTCATACAGGCACGTGGAGGCCACACACAATACTCAGCCTCATCAGGAGCATGCCCAGGAGTTGTAGGGAGGTCATACAGGCACGTGGAGGCCACACACAATACTCAGCCTCATCAGGAGCATGCCGGGAAGTTGTAGGGAGGTTATACAGGCAGGTGGAGGCCACACACAATACTCAGCCTCATCAGGAGCATGCCCGGGTGTTGTAGGGAGGTTATACAGGCAGGTGGAGGCCACACACAATACTCAGCCTCATCAGGAGCATGCCCAGGCATTGTAGGGAGGTCATACAGGCACGTGGAGGCCACACACAATACTCAGCCTCATCAGGAGCATGCCCAGGCGTTGTAGGGTGGTCATACAGGCACGTGGAGGCCACACACAATACTCAGCCTCATCAGGAGCATGCCCAGGCGTTGTAGGGAGGTCATACAGGCACGTGGAGGCCACACACAATACTCAGCCTCATCAGGAGCATGCCCAGGCATTGTAGGGAGGTCATACAGGCACGTGGAGGCCACGCACAATACTCAGCCTCATCAGGAGCATGCCCAGGCGTTGTAGGGAGGTCATAGAGGCACGTGGAGGCCACACACAATACTCAGCCTCATCAGGAGCATGCCCAGGCATTGTAGGGAGGTCATACAGGCAAGTGGAGGCCACACACAATACTCAGCCTCATCAGGAGCATGCCCAGGCGTTGTAGGGAGGTCATACAGGCACGTGGAGGCCACACACAATACTCAGCCTCATCAGGAGCATGCCCAGGTATTTTAGGGAGGTCATACAGGCACGTGGAGGCCACACACAATACTCAGCCTCATCAGGAGCATGCCCAGGCGTTGTAGGGAGGTCATACAGGCACGTGGAGGCCACACACAATACTCAGCCTCATCAGGAGCATGCCCAGGCGGTGTAGGGAGGTCATAGAGGCACGTGGAGGCCACACACAAAACTCAGCCTCATCAGGAGCATGCCCAGGCATTGTAGGGGGGTCATACAGGCACGTGGAGGCCACACACAATACTCAGCCTCATCAGGAGCATGCCCAGATGTTGTAGGGGGGTCATACAGGCACGTGGAGGCCACACACAATACTCAGCCTCATCAGGAGCATGCCCAGGCGTTGTAGGGAGGTCATACAGGCACGTGGAGGCCACACACAATACTCAGCCTCATCAGGAGCATGCCCAGGCGTTGTATGGAGGTCATACTGGCACGTGGAGGACACACACAATGCTCAGCCTCATCAGGAGCATGCCCAGGCGTTGTAAGGAGGTCATACAGGCACGTGGAGGCCACACACAATACTCAGCCTCATCAGGAGCATGCCCAGGCGTTGTAGGAAGGTCATACAGGCACGTGGAGGCCACACACAATACTCAGCCTCATCAGGAGCATGCCCAGGCGTTGTAGGGAGGTCATACAGACACGTGGAGGCCACACACAATACTCAGCCTCATCAGGAGCATGCCCAGGCGTTGTAGGGAGGTCATACAGACACGTGGAGGCCACACACAATACTCAGCCTCATCAGGAGCATGCCCAGGCGTTGTAGGGGGGTCATACAGGCACGTGGAGGCCACACACAATACTCAGCCTCATCAGGAGCATGCCCAGGCGTTGTAGGGAGGTCATACAGGCACGTGGAGGCCACACACAATACTCAGCCTCATCAGGAGCATGCCCAGGCGTTGTAGGGAGGTCATACAGACACGTGGAGGCCACACACAATACTCAGCCTCATCAGGAGCATGCCCAGGCGTTGTAGGGAGGTCATACAGGCACGTGGAGGCCACACACAATACTCAGCCTCATCAGGAGCATGCCCAGGCGTTGTAGGGAGGTCATACAGGCACGTGGAGGCCACACACAATACTCAGCCTCATCAGGAGCATGCCCAGGGGTTGTAGGGAGGTCATACAGGCACGTGGAGGCCACACACAATACTCAGCCTCATCAGGAGCATGCCCAGGCGTTGTAGGGAGGTCATACAGGCACGTGGAGGCCACACACAATACTCAGCCTCATCAGGAGCATGCCCAGGCGTTGTAGGGAGGTCATACAGGCACGTGGAGGCCACACACAATACTCAGCCTCATCAGGAGCATGCCCAGGCATTGTAGGGAGGTCATACAGGCACGTGGAGGCCACACACAATACTCAGCCTCATCAGGAGCTTGCCCAGGCATTGTAGGGAGGTCATACAGGCACGTGGAGGCCACATACAATACTCAGCCTCATCAGGAGCATGCCCAGGCGTTGTAGGGAGGTCATACAGGCACGTGGAGGCCACACACAATACTCAGCCTCATCAGAAGCATGCCCAGGCGTTGTAGGGAGGTCATACAGGCACGTGGAGGCCACGCACAATACTCAGCCTCATCAGGAGCATGCCCAGGCGTTGTAGGGAGGTCATACAGGCACGTGGAGGCCACACACAATACTCAGGCTCATCAGGAGCATGCCCAGGCGTTGTAGGGAGGTCATAGAGGCACGTGGAGGCCACGCACAATACTCAGCCTCATCAGGAGCATGCCCAGGCGTTGTAGGGAGGTCATAGAGGCACGTGGAGGCCACACAAAATACTCAGCCTCATCAGGAGCATGCCCAGGCGTTGTAGGGAGGTCATACAGGCAAGTGGAGGCCACACACAATACTCAGCCTCATCAGGAGCATGCCCAGGCGTTGTAGGGAGGTCATACAGGCACGTGGAGGCCACACACAATACTCAGCCTCATCAGGAGCATGCCCAGGCATTGTAGGGAGGTCATACAGGCACGTGGAGGCCACGCACAATACTCAGCCTCATCAGGAGCATGCCCAGGCGTTGTAGGGAGGTCATAGAGGCACGTGGAGGCCACACAAAATACTCAGCCTCATCAGGAGCATGCCCAGGCGTTGTAGGGAGGTCATACAGGCAAGTGGAGGCCACACACAATACTCAGCCTCATCAGGAGCATGCCCAGGCGTTGTAGGGAGGTCATACAGGCACGTGGAGGCCACACACAATACTCAGCCTCATCAGGAGCATGCCCAGGTATCTTAGGGAGGTCATACAGGCACGTGGAGGCCACACACAATACTCAGCCTCATCAGGAGCATGCCCAGGCGTTGTAGGGAGGTCATACAGGCACGTGGAGGCCACACACAATACTCAGCCTCATCAGGAGCATGCCCAGGCGGTGTAGGGAGGTCATAGAGGCACGTGGAGGCCACACACAAAACTCAGCCTCATCAAGAGCATGCCCAGGCATTGTAGGGGGGTCATACAGGCACGTGAAGGCCACACACAATACTCAGCCTCATCAGGAGCATGCCCAGGCGTTGTAGGGGGGTCATACAGGCACGTGGAGGCTACACACAATACTCAGCCTCATCAGGAGCATGCCCAGGCGTTGTAGGGAGGTCATACAGGCATGTGGAGGCCACACACAATACTCAGCCTCATCAGGAGCATGCCCAGGCGTTGTATGGAGGTCATACTGGCACGTGGAGGCCACACACAATACTCAGCCTCATCAGCAGCATGCCCAGGCGTTGTAAGGAGGTCATACAGGCACGTGGAGGCCACACACAATACTCAGCCTCATCAGGAGCATGCCCAGGCATTGTAGGGAGCTCATACAGGCACGTGGAGGCTACACACAATACTCAGCCTCATCAGGAGCATGCCGAGGCGTTGTAGGGAGGTCATACAGGCACGTGGAGGCCACGCACAATACTCAGCCTCATCAGGAGCATGCCCAGGCATTGTAGGGAGGTCATACAGGCACGTGGAGGCCACACCCAATACTCAGCCTCATCAGGAGCATGCCCAGGCGTTGTAGGGAGGTCATACAGGCACGTGGAGGCCACACACAATACTCAGCCTCATCAGGAGCTTGCCCAGGCATTGTAGGGAGGTCATACAGGCACGTGGAGGCCACATACAATACTCAGCCTCATCAGGAGCATGCCCAGGCGGTGTAGGGAGGTCATACAGGCACGTGGAGGCCACACACAATACTCAGCCTCATCAGGAGCATGCCCAGGCATTGTAGGGAGGTCATACAGGCACGTGGAGGCCACACACAATACTCAGCCTCATCATGAGCATGCCCAGGCGTTGTAGGGAGGTCATACAGGCACGTGGAGGCCACACACAATACTCAGCCTCATCAGGAGCATGCCCAGGTATTTAGGGAGGTCATACAGGCACGTGGAGGCCACACACAATACTCAGCCTCATCAGGAGCATGCCCAGGCGTTGTAGGGAGGTCATACAGGCAAGTGGAGGCCACACACAATACTCAGCCTCATCAGGAGCATGCCCAGGCGTTGTAGGGAGGTCATACAGGCACGTGGAGGCCACACACAATACTCAGCCTCATCAGGAGCATGCCCAGGTTTTTAGGGAGGTCATACAGGCACGTGGAGGCCACACACAATACTCAGCCTCATCAGGAGCATGCCCAGGCGTTGTAGGAAGGTCATACAGGCACGTGGAGCCCACACAAAATACTCAGTCTCATCAGGAGCATGCCCAGGCGTTGTAGGGAGGTCATACAGGCACGTGGAGGCCACACACAATACTGAGCCTCATCAGGAGCATGCCCAGGCGTTGTAGGGAGGTCATACAGGCACGTGGAGGCCACACACAATACTCAGCCTCATCAGGAGCATGCCCAGGCGTTGTAGGGAGGTCATACAGGCACGTGGAGGCCACACACAATACTCAGCCTCATCAGGAGCATGCCCAGGCGTTGTAGGGAGGTCATACAGGCACGTGGAGGCCACACACAATACTCAGCCTCATCAGGAGCATGCCCAGGCGTTCTAGGGAGGTCATACAGGCACGTGGAGGCCACACACAATACTCAGCTTCATCAGGAGCATGCCCAGGCGTTGTAGGGAGGTCATACAGGCACGTGGAGGCCACACACAATACTCAGCCTCATCAGGAGCATGCCCAGGCGTTCTAGGGAGGTCATACAGGCACGTGGAGGCCACACACAATACTCAGCCTCATCAGGAGCATGCCCAGGCGTTGTAGGGAGGTCATACAGGCACGTGGAGGCCACACACAATACTCAGCCTCATCAGGAGCATGCCCAGGAGTTGTAGGGAGGTCATACAGGCACGTGGAGGCCACACACAATACTCAGCCTCATCAGGAGCATGCCCAGGCGTTGTAGGGAGGTCATACAGGCACGTGGAGGCCACACACAATACTCAGCCTCATCAGGAGCATGCCCAGGCGTTGTAGGGAGGTCATACAGGCACGTGGAGGCCACAAACAATACTCAGCCTCATCAGGAGCATGCCCAGGTATTTTAGGGAGGTCATACAGGCACGTGGAGGCCACACACAATACTCAGCCTCATCAGGAGCATGCCCAGGCGTTGTAGGGAGGTCATACAGGCACGTGGAGGCCATACACAATACTCAGCCTCATCAGGAGCATGCCCAGGCGGTGTAGGGAGGTCATAGAGGCACGTGGAGGCCACACACAAAACTCAGCCTCATCAGGAGCATGCCCAGGCATTGTAGGGGGGTCATACAGGCACGTGGAGGCCACACACAATACTCAGCCTCATCAGGAGCATGCCCAGGCGTTGTAGGGGGGTCATACAGGCACGTGGAGGCCACACACAATACTCAGCCTCATCAGGAGCATGCCCAGGCGTTGTAGGGAGGTCATACAGGCACGTGTAGGCCACACACAATACTCAGCCTCATCAGAAGCATGCCCAGGCGTTGTATGGAGGTCATACTGGCACGTGGAGGCCACACACAATACTCAGCCTCATCAGGAGCATGCCCACGCGTTGTAAGGAGGTCATACAGGCACGTGGAGGCCACACACAATACTCAGCCTCATCAGGAGCATGCCCAGGCGTTGTAGGAAGGTCATACAGGCACGTGGAGGCTACACACAATACTCAGCCTCATCAGGAGCATGCCCAGGCGTTGTAGGGAGGTCATACAGGCACGTGGAGGCCACACACAATACTCAGCCTCATCAGGAGCATGCCCAGGTGTTGTAGGGGGGTCATACATGCACGTGGAGGCCACACACAATACTCAGCCTCATCAGGAGCATGCCCAGGCGTTGTAGGGAGGTCATACAGGCACGTGGAGGCCACACACAATACTGAGCCTCATCAGGAGCATGCCCAGGCGTTGTAGGGAGGTCATACAGGCACGTGGAGGCCACACACAATACTCAGCCTCATCAGGAGCATGCCCAGGCGTTGTAGGGAGGTCATACAGGCACGTGGAGGCCACACACAATACTCAGCTTCATCAGGAGCATGCCCAGGCGTTGTAGGGAGGTCATACAGGCACGTGGAGGCCACACACAATACTCAGCCTCATCAGGAGCATGCCCAGGCGTTCTAGGGAGGTCATACAGGCACGTGGAGGCCACACACAATACTCAGCCTCATCAGGAGCATGCCCAGGCGTTGTAGGGAGGTCATACAGGCACGTGGAGGCCACACACAATACTCAGCCTCATCAGGAGCATGCCCAGGAGTTGTAGGGAGGTCATACAGGCACGTGGAGGCCACACACAATACTCAGCCTCATCAGGAGCATGCCCAGGCGTTGTAGGGAGGTCATACAGGCACGTGGAGGCCACACACAATACTCAGCCTCATCAGGAGCATGCCCAGGCGTTGTAGGGAGGTCATACAGGCACGTGGAGGCCACAAACAATACTCAGCCTCATCAGGAGCATGCCCAGGTATTTTAGGGAGGTCATACAGGCACGTGGAGGCCACACACAATACTCAGCCTCATCAGGAGCATGCCCAGGCGTTGTAGGGAGGTCATACAGGCACGTGGAGGCCATACACAATACTCAGCCTCATCAGGAGCATGCCCAGGCGGTGTAGGGAGGTCATAGAGGCACGTGGAGGCCACACACAAAACTCAGCCTCATCAGGAGCATGCCCAGACATTGTAGGGGGGTCATACAGGCACGTGGAGGCCACACACAATACTCAGCCTCATCAGGAGCATGCCCAGGCGTTGTAGGGGGGTCATACAGGCACGTGGAGGCCACACACAATACTCAGCCTCATCAGGAGCATGCCCAGGCGTTGTAGGGAGGTCATACAGGCACGTGGAGGCCACACACAATACTCAGCCTCATCAGAAGCATGCCCAGGCGTTGTATGGAGGTCATACTGGCACGTGGAGGCCACACACAATACTCAGCCTCATCAGGAGCATGCCCAGGCGTTGTAAGGAGGTCATACAGGCACGTGGAGGCCACACACAATACTCAGCCTCATCAGGAGCATGCCCAGGCGTTGTAGGAAGGTCATACAGGCACGTGGAGGCTACACACAATACTCAGCCTCATCAGGAGCATGCCCAGGCGTTGTAGGGAGGTCATACAGGCACGTGGAGGCCACACACAATACTCAGCCTCATCAGGAGCATGCCCAGGTGTTGTAGGGGGGTCATACAGGCACGTGGAGGCCACACACAATACTCAGCCTCATCAGGAGCATGCCCAGGCGTTGTAGGGAGGTCATACAGGCACGTGGAGGCCACACACAATACTCAGCCTCATCAGGAGCATGCCCAGGCGTTGTAGGGAGGTCATACAGGCACGTGGAGGCCACACACAATACTCAGCTTCATCAGGAGCATGCCCAGGCGTTGTAGGGGGGTCATACAGGCACGTGGAGGCCACACACAATACTCAGCCTCATCAGGAGCATGCCCAGGCGTTGTAGGGAGGTCATACAGGCACGTGGAGGCCACACACAATACTCAGCCTCATCAGGAGCATGCCCAGGCGTTGTAGGGAGGTCATACAGGCACGTGGAGGCCACGCACAATACTCAGCCTCATCAGGAGCATGCCCAGGCATTGTAGGGAGGTCATACAGGCACGTGGAGGCCACACACAATACTCAGCCTCATCAGGAGCATGCCCAGGCGTTGTAGGGAGGTCATACAGGCACGTGGAGGCCACACACAATACTCAGCCTCATCAGGAGCATGCCCAGGCGTTGTAGGGTGGTCATAGAGGCACGTGGAGGCCACACACAATACTCAGCCTCATCAGGAGCATGCCCAGGCGTTTTAGGGAGGTCATACAGGCAAGTGGAGGCCACACACAATACTCAGCCTCATCAGGAGCATGCCCAGGCGTTGTAGGGAGGTCATACAGGCACGTGGAGGCCACACACAATACTCAGCCTCATCAGGAGCATGCCCAGGTATTTTAGGGAGGTCATACAGGCACGTGGAGGCCACACACAATACTCAGCCTCATCAGGAGCATGCCCAGGCGTTGTAGGGAGGTCATACAGGCACGTGGAGCCCACACAAAATACTCAGTCTCATCAGGAGCATGCCCAGGCGTTGTAGGGAGGTCATACAGGCACGTGGAGGCCACACACAATACTGAGCCTCATCAGGAGCATGCCCAGGCGTTGTAGGGAGGTCATACAGGCACGTGGAGGCCACACACAATACTCAGCCTCATCAGGAGCATGCCCAGGCGTTGTAGGGAGGTCATACAGGCACGTGGAGGCCACACACAATACTCAGCTTCATCAGGAGCATGCCCAGGCGTTGTAGGGAGGTCATACAGGCACGTGGAGGCCACACACAATACTCAGCCTCATCAGGAGCATGCCCAGGCGTTGTAGGGAGGTCATACAGGCACGTGGAGGCCACACACAATACTCAGCCTCATCAGGAGCATGCCCAGGCGTTCTAGGGAGGTCATACAGGCACGTGGAGGCCACACACAATACTCAGCCTCATCAGGAGCATGCCCAGGCGTTGTAGGGAGGTCATACAGGCACGTGGAGGCCACACACAATATTCAGCCTCATCAGGAGCATGCCCAGGCATTGTAGGGAGGTCATACAGGCACGTGGAGGCCACACACAATACTCAGCCTCATCAGGAGCATGCCCAGGCGTTGTAGGGAGGTCATACAGGCACGTGGAGGCCACACACAATATTCAGCCTCATCAGGAGCATGCCCAGGAGTTGTAGGGAGGTCATACAGGCACGTGGAGGCCACACACAATACTCAGCCTCATCAGGAGCATACCCAGGCGTTGTAGGAAGGTCATACAGGCACGTGGAGGCCACACACAATACTGAGCCTCATCAGGAGCATGCCCAGGCGTTGTAGGGAGGTCATACAGGCACGTGGAGGCCACACACAATACTCAGCCTCATCAGGAGCATGCCCAGGCGTTGTAGGGAGGTCATACAGGCACGTGGAGGCCACACACAATACTCAGCCTCATCAGGAGCATGCCCAGGCATTGTAGGGAGGTCGTACAGGCACGTGGAGGCCACACACAATACTCAGCCTCATCAGGAGCTTGCCCAGGCGTTGTAGGGAGGTCATACAGGCACGTGGAGGCCACATACAATACTCAGCCTCATCAGGAGCATGCCCAGGCGGTGTAGGAGGTCATACAGGCACGTGGAGGCCACACACAATACTCAGCCTCATCAGGAGCATGCCCAGGCGTTGTAGGGAGGTCATACAGGCACGTGGAGGCCACGCACAATACTCAGCCTCATCAGGAGCATGCCCAGGCATTGTAGGGAGGTCATACAGGCACGTGGAGGCCACGCACAATACTCAGCCTCATCAGGAGCATGCCTAGGCGTTGTAGGGAGGTCATAGAGGCACGTGGAGGCCACACACAATACTCAGCCTCATCAGGAGCATGCCCAGGCGTTGTAGGGAGGTCATACAGGCAAGTGGAGGCCACACACAATACTCAGCCTCATCAGGAGCATGCCCAGGCGTTGTAGGGAGGTCATACAGGCACGTGGAGGCCACACACAATACTCAGCCTCATCAGGAGCATGCCCAGGTATTTTAGGGAGGTCATACAGGCACGTGGAGGCCACACACAATACTCAGCCTCATCAGGAGCATGCCCAGGCGTTGTAGGGAGGTCATACAGGCACGTGGAGGCCACACACAATACTCAGCCTCATCAGGAGCATGCCCAGGCGGTGTAGGGAGGTCATAGAGGCACGTGGAGGCCACACACAAAACTCAGCCTCATCAGGAGCATGCCCAGGCGTTGTAGGGGGGTCATACAGGCACGTGGAGGCCACACACAATACTCAGCCTCATCAGGAGCATGCCCAGGCGTTGTAGGGAGGTCATACAGGCACGTGGAGGCCACACAAAATACTCAGCCTCATCAGGAGCATGCCCAGGCGTTGTATGAAGGTCATACTGGCACGTGGAGGCCACACACAATACTCAGCCTCATCAGGAGCATGCCCAGGCGTTGTAAGGAGGTCATACAGGCACGTGGAGGCCACACACAATACTCAGCCTCATCAGGAGCATGCCCAGGCGTTGTAGGGAGGTCATACAGGCACGTGGAGGCCACGCACAATACTCAGCCTCATCAGGAGCATGCCCAGGCATTGTAGGGAGGTCATACAGGCACGTGGAGGCCACACACAATACTCAGCCTCATCAGGAGCATGCCCAGGCGTTGTAGGGAGGTCATACAGGCACGTGGAGGCCACACACAATACTCAGCCTCATCAGGAGCATGCCCAGGCGTTGTAGGGAGGTCACACAGGCACGTGGAGGCCACACACAATACTCAGCCTCATCAGGAGCGTGCCCAGGCGTTGTAGGGAGGTCATACAGGCACGTGGAGGCCACACACAATACTCAGCCTCATCAGGAGCATGCCCAGGCGTTGTAGGGAGGTCATACAGGCACGTGGAGGCCACACACAATACTCAGCCTCATCAGGAGCATGCCCAGGCGTTGTAGGGAGGTCACACAGGCACGTGGAGGCCACACACAATACTCAGCCTCATCAGGAGCATGCCCAGGCATTGTAGGGAGGTCATACCGGCACGTGGAGGCCACACACAATACTCAGCCTCATCAGGAGCATGCCCAGGCGTTGTAGGGTGGTCATACAGGCACGTGGAGGCCACACACAATACTCAGCCTCATCAGGAGCATGCCCAGGCGTTGTAGGGAGGTCATACAGGCACGTGGAGGCCACACACAATACTCAGCCTCATCAGGAGCATGCCCAGGCATTGTAGGAAGGTCATGCAGGCACGTGGAGGCCACACACAATACTCAGCTTCATCAGGAGCATGCCCAGGCATTGTAGGGAGGTCATACAGGCACGTGGAGGCCACACACAATACTCAGCCTCATCAGGAGCATGCCCAGGCGGTGTAGGGAGATCATACAGGCACGTGGAGGCCACACACAATACTCAGCCTCATCATGAGCATGCCCAGGCGTTGTAGGGAGGTCATACAGGCACGTGGAGGCCACACACAATACTCAGCCTCATCAGGAGCATGCCCAGGCGTTGTAGGGAGGTCATACAGGCACGTGGAGGCCAGAACCTCATCAGGAGCATGCCCAGGCGTTGTAGGGAGGTCACACAGGCACGTGGAGGCCACACACAATACTCAGCCTCATCAGGAGCATGCCCAGGCTTTGTAGGGAGGTCATACAGGCACGTGGAGGCCACACACAATACTCAGACTCATCAGGAGCATGCCCAGGCGTTGTAGGGAGGTCATACAGGCACGTGGAGGCCACACACAATACTCAGCCTCATCAGGAGCATGCCCAGGCGTTGTAGGGAGGTCATACAGGCACGTGGAGGCCACACACAATACTGAGCCTCATCAGGAGCATGCCCAGGCGTTGTAGGGAGGTCATACAGGCACGTGGAGGCCACACACAATACTCAGCCTCATCAGGAGCATGCCCAGGCGTTGTAGGGAGGTCATACAGGCACGTGGAGGCCACACACAATACTCAGCCTCATCAGGAGCATGCCCAGGCTTTGTAGGGAGGTCATACAGGCACGTGGAGGCCACACACAATACTCAGACTCATCAGGATCATGCCCAGGCGTTGTAGGGAGGTCATACAGGCACGTGGAGGCCACACACAATACTCAGCCTCATCAGGAGCATGCCCAGGCGTTGTAGGGAGGTCATACAGGCACGTGGAGGCCACACACAATACTCAGCCTCATCAGGAGCATGTCCAGGAGTTGTAGGGAGGTCATACAGGCACGTGGAGGCCACACACAATACTCAGCCTCATCAGGAGCATGCCCAGGCGTTGTAGGGAGGTCATACAGGCACGTGGAGGCCACACACAATACTCAGCCTCATCAGGAGCATGCCCAGGCGTTGTAGGGAGGTCATACAGGCACGTGGAGGCCACACACAATACTCAGCCTCATCAGGAGCATGCCCAGGCGTTGTAGGGAGGTCATACAGGCACGTGGAGGCCACACACAATACTCAGCCTCATCAGGAGCATGCCCAGGCGTTGTAGGAAGGTCATACAGGCACGTGGAGGCCACACACAATACTCAGCCTCATCAGGAGCATGCCCAGGCGTTGTAGGGAGGTCATACAGGCACGTGGAGGCCACACACAATACTCAGCCTCATCAGGAGCATGCCCAGGCGTTGTAGGGAGGTCATACAGGCACGTGGAGGCCACACACAATACTCAGCCTCATCAGGAGCATGCCCAGGCGTTGTAGGGAGGTCATACAGGCACGTGGAGGCCACACACAATACTCAGCCTCATCAGGAGCATGCCCAGGCGTTGTAGGGCGGTCATACAGGCACGTGGAGGCCACACACAATACTCAGCCTCATCAGGAGCATGCCCAGGCGTTGTAGGGGGGTCATACAGGCACGTGGAGGCCACACACAATACTCAGCCTCATCAGGAGCATGCCCAGGCGTTGTAGGGAGGTCATACAGGCACCTGGAGGCCACACACAATACTCAGCCTCATCAGGAGCATGCCCAGGCGTTGTAGGGAGGTCATACAGGCACGTGGAGGCCACACACAATACTCAGCCTCATCAGGAGCATGCCCAGGTTTTTAGGGAGGTCATACAGGCACGTGGAGGCCACACACAATACTCAGCCTCATCAGGAGCATGCCCAGGCGTTGTAGGGAGGTCATACAGGCACGTGGAGCCCACACAAAATACTCAGTCTCATCAGGAGCATGCCCAGGCGTTGTAGGGAGGTCATACAGGCACGTGGAGGCCACACACAATACTGAGCCTCATCAGGAGCATGCCCAGGCGTTGTAGGGAGGTCATACAGGCACGTGGATGTAGCACCCTGAGGATTCGGCTGCTACAGGGGTATTGCACCTCAACCCAGAGGTGTGATATTCCACTCCCGGGTAAGGATGGAGTGTGGAACTGAGCTCGGTAGGCTGCATGCACTACACACATCCCATTTCCGAGGAACAGACCAACGGTACTCCCACTTAGAAATGTGCAGGTACGACCGAGTCTGTCCTTGGCTGGAGTGGGAGGGGGGTGGTACATCCCATGTAGTGTAGGGGCAGATAGGGGGAGCAGCCTGGGTAAAGATAGGAGCTCATTGGGTGCTGGTCACCTGAGCTCACACATAGAGGGATATATAAGGTGGGCACCAACTAGAATCAGGGTCAGACGCAGAGAGTCAGATGCAGAGAACAAGTCAGGAGCAGACAGCAAGACAGCTGCAGAGGAGCAGACAGCAAGCAGAGAGGAAGTCAGCCTGCAGCAGGAAAGAGACCCTGAGTGAGAGAGGAGCAAAGAAGGAGTACCCAGAGGGGAAAACAGAGAGGACCCAAGAACCCAAATTAAAGCACCGGGTGAGGAGTCAGCAAAAGGGTACCGGAACCCAAACTGGTGGGGGTAAAAACAATCCCCAGCCAGAGACCGGAGGCCGTGGGCAGCATCTGCCACGGCCACCCATCACATCCACCCCGAAGGCACACCACATGAAGGGTCAGGGAACCCAGGGCCAAGGGTGTCCCAACAGAAGGCCCGAGGGAGCTGGACCTAGGTGGATCACTGGTGGGGACGGCTGAAGAAAGGACAGAGGGAGAGCTCAGGGCCACGCTCCGGACTTGTTTGGGGGTTGGCTGGATCCAGGACCTGGTGGACGCAGCACGGCTCGGGTGGTCACTAGCAGCTGGAGTGACCAGTACAACACCTGCAGTAAGTAAACACCCTTAACTGCACAACCCGACTCTGTCTTCACTGCCGTCTGCACTACACCACCACAACCCCCATCCTCTGCGCCTGTCCCCTCTGAGGCTATACCCCTCCCGTTGGGGGTTATCTCACCAAGCTGCGCACCCACCATCAGCCTCAGCGGACCCTGCTGCAGCGGCGGCCACAGTGACCGCATCACAACGGGTGGCGTAGTCGACACAAAAAGAACTTTAATAACATCTGTAGAACTGCCACATCACACTGAGCTTGACGCCCTGGGCACGGGACCGGGTCACAGCCGCTCGGAGACTACAAACCCCCATCTGATCCGGTACCGGGTATTCCCCTCAAAAAGGAATATGTCTCAGGGGGCGCGTCAACTTTGGCGTAGTCGGCAGGATTACGTGCCCGCAACACCCGGGTACTGCGTGCCTGAAGAAAAGTGCAAGTTTACCTCAGAAAGAAGTCTCCTGCCGGTTCCGGAGGGTCCCCGCCATCGGACTCCATCACCAGTCGTTTCCCGCCGATTGTCCGCCATTTCCAACTTGTTCCCGCCATCTGCAGAGTTTCCCGCCACTGGGCGACGCTTCCCGCCAAAACCGCAGATTTCCCGCCTTGGAAGAGCAGCGGACGCCATTATGGGCGTGCCAAAGGAGGGCAAGAGGCCACCTCCCATCGTGGGCCGGGACAGAAAATGGCGCCAAAAGTGGAAACCGCCCCCACCAACAGAGACTGTGATGTTGGAGGTGTCTGTCAGCGTGAAAGAACTACCCCTGGAGCTGACAGTCACCGAGTTGCCCCGGGACCGCCCTCGAGGTGGGAGGAGACGAAAGAAAAGAACAAAGATGGGTGCCGCCTGGAGCAGTCTGGAGCGAGCGCACCCGGAGACAAGAAGTCTGGAGAGGAGTAGCAGAGAAGCTCACCCGGAGATGTCCAGAGAGCAGAGCAGCACCGGCCCGCTGGCCAGGAGCCTGCTGGAAGAAGAGCAGAGCAGCACCGACCCGTTGGTCAGGAGCCTGCTGGACACCACGACCCCACTAGGCCTAGTGGAGGTCCTTGCACAGCTCCCCCGAGACCGGGAGTGTGCACAAACTGCCCTGGAGGGCCTCGCAAGGAGGATGGCCCGGGTACAGCGCGAGATACTGGCGGAGTGGAGCCGGGAGATGACCCAGCAAGCAGAGACCAGTCAACGGAGCACGCTACCCTGGAAGAGGAAGCAGACCGCCTCTGAGGATGGCGCGGGAGGACCCAAGGCCGGAGACGGCGCCGAGAAGGGAGCCGAACGCATGGAGGCAGGTAAAGGGGACGCCTATACCCCAAGCCGTGACACCGCTTACCTGCCCCAGCTCCCCGTCGCAGAGCCCGAAAGTCCCCCTGCTGTGCCCGTAGCCGCCATGTCACCGCTATGGACTAGGCCCCGACCGGAAGCCGCCGCAGCGACCCCTGTGACGTCACGCGCCTCGACCCGGAGCGTGACAAAGCAGGAAATACCACCAGCCTGGTCGCAAGGCCTAGTACCCCCGGGCGCCGCATCACCAACAGCGCCCCCTACCTCCGCGGAGCCTCCGGCCTGGCCGCAAGGCCAGGTAGCCCAGGGCGCCGCCGTTCTAACGGTGCCCTTCACCTTCCAGGTGCCCCAGGCCTGGCCGCAAGGCCTGGGCAACCCGGGCGCCACCACCACCGCGCCCGCGCCCGCAATACCAAGGGTGCCACACCTGGGGGAGGACCTCTTCAGCCAGCTCACATGGCCGGACGGGCGGCCCTTCATCTGGCCCGAAGGATACCATGAGCTGGAACGGCAACAAAGACTAGGGCCCTTGTGTGAGCCCCTGATCCCGGCTCCGAAGCCCGTGACTCGGGTCTCGCCTCCTTTAGAAGAAGCCCAATTCGTGTGGGACCCCACGGGAGAAGATTTGATGGGGTTCACCGGAGAAACACGGGCAGTCGCCGCTGAGCGTACTGAGTGTTGTCGTCAGCAGCTAGCAGAGTTCGCGAGAGAACGGGAGGAGAGGCGGGTCAGAGAACAACAGGCCCAAATCCGGAGCGCGGAGCAGAAGAGCCGGACTAGGAGGAACCCCCGTGCAGCGCACTGTCCCCGCACCATCGGGACGGTGATAAAGTTCAACCCGCAGCATGGGTGGGGCTTTATTCGGGACCGTAACAACCGCGGTGACGTTTTTGTGACCCGCAGAGACGTCGAGTCCCACCTGCCGGAAGGTCACAAAGGCCGTGACCTCTACGTCGGAGACGAAGTCACTTTCACCCGGCACAAGTGTGCCAAAGGACCTTACGCCCTCCACGTACACCGCTTGACGGAGGAGGAGTTGCGGTACGGGGAGGAGGAGCCAGAGGACCCGGACGGGTCTGAAGCAACACCATACCAAGAGAAAGCAGGAGGGAGCCGTCGTTGAGGACGGGAGTAGAGACTGTATATAGTTGCCTGTCGGGGCACAGTGAACCGTTGCTGCTAAAATAGTCCCCGTTGGGACCAGTGAACTGTTTACCCAGTAACCCCTTCATCCTACAGGCTGAGGACTGTGAGCAGCCATTCCCTTCCCTCTACCTGGCCGAGGACTGAGAGCGGCCAACTTCCCCTGTATATAGTTGCGCTTCCTAAAGCGCCCCCTACCGGTTTTATAGTAAAACCAGTTTTTCTAAGAGACTGTCGCACTTTTCCCGGACACACGTTGCACAGTGTCCGGAGGAGGAACCTGAAACAAGAGACGACGAGAAAGTTTTATCTGCTAAGATATGTTATTTATATAGTGTTTTATATGTTTTACTATGTTTATATGAAAATTTTGTATGTTTTGGTGTTATTTATGTCTTACAGCCCGAGGACGTGCTGTGATTTACCAGGGGGGAATGTAGCACCCTGAGGATTCGGCTGCTACAGGGGTATTGCACCTCAACCCAGAGGTGTGATATTCCACTCCCGGGTAAGGATGGAGTGTGGAACTGAGCTCGGTAGGCTGCATGCACTACACACATCCCATTTCCGAGGAACAGACCAACGGTACTCCCACTTAGAAATGTGCAGGTACGACCGAGTCTGTTCCTGGCTGGAGTGGGAGGGGGGTGGTACATCCCATGTAGTGTAGGGGCAGATAGGGGGAGCAGCCTGGGTAAAGATAGGAGCTCATTGGGTGCTGGTCACCTGAGCTCACACATAGAGGGATATATAAGGTGGGCACCAACTAGAATCAGGGTCAGACGCAGAGAGTCAGATGCAGAGAACAAGTCAGGAGCAGACAGCAAGACAGCTGCAGAGGAGCAGACAGCAAGCAGAGAGGAAGTCAGCCTGCAGCAGGAAAGAGACCCTGAGTGAGAGAGGAGCAAAGAAGGAGTACCCAGAGGGGAAAACAGAGAGGACCCAAGAACCCAAATTAAAGCACCGGGTGAGGAGTCAGCAAAAGGGTACCGGAACCCAAACTGGTGGGGGTAAAAACAATCCCCAGCCAGAGACCGGAGGCCGTGGGCAGCATCTGCCACGGCCACCCATCACATCCACCCCGAAGGCACACCACATGAAGGGTCAGGGAACCCAGGGCCAAGGGTGTCCCAACAGAAGGCCCGAGGGAGCTGGACCTAGGTGGATCACTGGTGGGGACGGCTGAAGAAAGGACAGAGGGAGAGCTCAGGGCCACGCTCCGGACTTGTTTGGGGGTTGGCTGGATCCAGGACCTGGTGGACGCAGCACGGCTCGGGTGGTCACTAGCAGCTGGAGTGACCAGTACAACATCAGCAGTAAGTAAACACCCTTAACTGCACAACCCGACTCTGTCTTCACTGCCGTCTGCACTACACCACCACAACTCCCATCCTCTGCGCCTGTCCCCTCTGAGGCTATACCCCTCCCGTTGGGGGTTATCTCACCAAGCTGCGCACCCACCATCAGCCTCAGCGGACCCTGCTGCAGCGGCGGCCACAGTGACCGCATCACAACGGGTGGCGTAGTCGACACAAAAGAACTTTAGTAACATCTGTAGAACTGCCACATCACACTGAGCTTGACGCCCTGGGCACGGGACCGGGTCACAGCCGCTCGGAGACTACAACCCCCCATCTGATCCGGTGCCGGGTATTCCCCTCAAAAAGGAATATGTCTCAGGGGGCGCGTCATGGAGGCCACACACAATACTCAGCCTCATCAGGAGCATGCCCAGGCGTTGTAGGGAGGTCATACAGGCACGTGGAGGCCACACACAATACTCAGCTTCATCAGGAGCATGCCCAGGCGTTGTAGGGAGGTCATACAGGCACGTGGAGGCCACACACAATACTCAGCCTCATCAGGAGCATGCCCAGGCGTTGTAGGGAGGTCATACAGGCACGTGGAGGCCACACACAATACTCAGCCTCATCAGGAGCATGCCCAGGCGTTGTAGGGAGGTCATACAGGCACGTGGAGGCCACACACAATACTCAGCCTCATCAGGAGCATGCCCAGGAGTTGTAGGGAGGTCATACAGGCACGTGGAGGCCACACACAATACTCAGCCTCATCAGGAGCATGCCCAGGCGTTGTAGGGAGGTCATACAGGCACGTGGAGGCCACACACAATACTCAGCCTCATCAGGAGCATGCCCAGGCGTTGTAGGGAGGTCATACAGGCACGTGGAGGCCACAAACAATACTCAGCCTCATCAGGAGCATGCCCAGGTATTTTAGGGAGGTCATACAGGCACGTGGAGGCCACACACAATACTCAGCCTCATCAGGAGCATGCCCAGGCGTTGTAGGGAGGTCATACAGGCACGTGGAGGCCATACACAATACTCAGCCTCATCAGGAGCATGCCCAGGCGGTGTAGGGAGGTCATAGAGGCACGTGGAGGTGACACACAAAACTCAGCCTCATCAGGAGCATGCCCAGGCATTGTAGGGGGGTCATACAGGCACGTGGAGGCCACACACAATACTCAGCCTCATCAGGAGCATGCCCAGGCGTTGTAGGGGGGTCATACAGGCACGTGGAGGCCACACACAATACTCAGCCTCATCAGGAGCATGCCCAGGCGTTGTAGGGAGGTCATACAGGCACGTGGAGGCCACACACAATACTCAGCCTCATCAGAAGCATGCCCAGGCGTTGTATGGAGGTCATACTGGCACGTGGAGGCCACACACAATACTCAGCCTCATCAGGAGCATGCCCAGGCGTTGTAAGGAGGTCATACAGGCACGTGGAGGCCACACACAATACTCAGCCTCATCAGGAGCATGCCCAGGCGTTGTAGGAAGGTCATACAGGCACGTGGAGGCTACACACAATACTCAGCCTCATCAGGAGCATGCCCAGGCGTTGTAGGGAGGTCATACAGGCACGTGGAGGCCACACACAATACTCAGCCTCATCAGGGGCATGCCCAGGCGTTGTAGGGGGGTCATACAGGCACGTGGAGGCCACACACAATACTCAGCCTCATCAGGAGCATGCCCAGGCGTTGTAGGGAGGTCATACAGGCACGTGGAGGCCACACACAATACTCAGCCTCATCAGGAGCATGCCCAGGCGTTGTAGGGAGGTCATACAGGCACGTGGAGGCCACGCACAATACTCAGCCTCATCAGGAGCATGCCCAGGCATTGTAGGGAGGTCATACAGGCACGTGGAGGCCACACACAATACTCAGCCTCATCAGGAGCTTGCCCAGGCATTGTAGGGAGGTCATACAGGCACGTGAAGGCCACATACAATACTCAGCCTCATCAGGAGCATGCCCAGGCGGTGTAGGGAGGTCATACAGGCACGTGGAGGCCACACACAATACTCAGCCTCATCAGGAGCATGCCCAGGCGTTGTAGGGAGGTCATACAGGCACGTGGAGGCCACACACAATACTCAGCCTCATCAGGAGCATGCCCAGGCGTTGTAGGGAGGTCATAGAGGCACGTGGAGGCCACACACAATACTCAGCCTCATCAGGAGCATGCCCAGGCGTTGTAGGGAGGTCATACAGGCAAGTGGAGGCCACACACAATACTCAGCCTCATCAGGAGCATGCCCAGGCGTTGTAGGGAGGTCATACAGGCACGTGGAGGCCACACACAATACTCAGCCTCATCAGGAGCATGCCCAGGTATTTTAGGGAGGTCATACAGGCACGTGGAGGCCACACACAATACTCAGCCTCATCAGGAGCATGCCCAGGCGTTGTAGGGAGGTCATACAGGCACGTGGAGGCCACACACAAAACTCAGCCTCATCAGGAGCATGCCCAGGCATTGTAGGGGGGTCATACAGGCACGTGGAGGCCACACACAATACTCAGCCTCATCAGGAGCATGCCCAGGCGTTGTAGGGAGGTCATACAGGCACGTGGAGGCCACACACAATACTCAGCCTCATCAGAAGCATGCCCAGGCGTTGTATGGAGGTCATACTGGCACGTGGAGGCCACACACAATACTCAGCCTCATCAGGAGCATGCCCAGGCGTTGTAAGGAGGTCATACAGGCACGTGGAGGCCACACACAATACTCAGCCTCATCAGGAGCATGCCCAGGCGTTGTAGGAAGGTCATACAGGCACGTGGAGGCTACACACAATACTCAGCCTCATCAGGAACATGCCCAGGCGTTGTAGGGAGGTCATACAGGCACGTGGAGGCCACACACAATACTCAGCCTCATCAGGGGCATGCCCAGGCGTTGTAGGGGGGTCATACAGGCACGTGGAGGCCACACACAATACTCAGCCTCATCAGGAGCATGCCCAGGCGTTGTAGGGAGGTCATACAGGCACGTGGAGGCCACACACAATACTCAGCCTCATCAGGAGAATGCCCAGGCGTTGTAGGGAGGTCATACAGGCACGTGGAGGCCACGCACAATACTCAGCCTCATCAGGAGCATGCCCAGGCATTGTAGGGAGGTCATACAGGCACGTGGAGGTCACACACAATACTCAGCCTCATCAGGAGCTTGCCCAGGCATTGTAGGGAGGTCATACAGGCACGTGGAGGCCACATACAATACTCAGCCTCATCAGGAGCATGCCCAGGCGGTGTAGGGAGGTCATACAGGCACGTGGAGGCCACACACAATACTCAGCCTCATCAGGAGCATGCCCAGGCGTTGTAGGGAGGTCATAGAGGCACGTGGAGGCCACACACAATACTCAGCCTCATCAGGAGCATGCCCAGGCGTTGTAGGGAGGTCATACAGGCAAGTGGAGGCCACACACAATACTCAGCCTCATCAGGAGCATGCCCAGGCGTTGTAGGGAGGTCATACAGGCACGTGGAGGCCACACACAATACTCAGCCTCATCAGGAGCATGCCCAGGTATTTTAGGGAGGTCATACAGGCACGTGGAGGCCACACACAATACTCAGCCTCATCAGGAGCATGCCCAGGCGTTGTAGGGAGGTCATACAGGCACGTGGAGGCCACACACAATACTCAGCCTCATCAGGAGCATGCCCAGGCGTTGTATGGAGGTCATACTGGCACGTGGAGGCCACACACAATACTCAGCCTCATCAGGAGCATGCCCAGGCGTTGTAAGGAGGTCATACAGGCACGTGGAGGCCACACACAATACTCAGCCTCATCAGGAGCATGCCCAGGCGTTGTAGGAAGGTCATACAGGCACGTGGAGGCTACACACAATACTCAGCCTCATCAGGAGCATGCCCAGGCGTTGTAGGGAGGTCATACAGGCACGTGGAGGCCACACACAATACTCAGCCTCATCAGGGGCATGCCCAGGCGTTGTAGGGAGGTCATACAGGCACGTGGAGGCCACACACAATACTCAGCCTCATCAGGAGCATGCCCAGGCGTTGTAGGGAGGTCATTCAGGCACGTGGAGGCCACACACAATACTCAGCCTCATCAGGAGCATGCCCAGGCGTTGTAGGGAGGTCATACAGGCACGTGGAGGCCACACACAATACTCAGCCTCATCAGGAGCATGCCCAGGCGTTGTAGGGAGGTCATACAGGCACGTGGAGGCCACGCACAATACTCAGCCTCATCAGGAGCATGCCCAGGCATTGTAGGGAGGTCATACAGGCACGTGGAGGCCACACACAATACTCAGCCTCATCAGGAGCTTGCCCAGGCGTTGTAGGGAGGTCATACAGGCACGTGGAGGCCACACACAATACTCAGCCTCATCAGGAGCATGCCCAGGCGTTGTAGGGAGGTCATAGAGGCACGTGGAGGCCACACACAATACTCAGCCTCATCAGGAGCATGCCCAGGCGTTGTAGGGAGGTCATACAGGCAAGTGGAGGCCACACACAATACTCAGCCTCATCAGGAGCATGCCCAGGCGTTGTAGGGAGGTCATACAGGCACGTGGAGGCCACACACAATACTCAGCCTCATCAGGAGCATGCCCAGGTATTTTAGGGAGGTCATACAGGCACGTGGAGGCCACACACAATACTCAGCCTCATCAGGAGCATGCCCAGGCGTTGTAGGGAGGTCATACAGGCACGTGGAGGCCACACACAAAACTCAGCCTCATCAGGAGCATGCCCAGGCATTGTAGGGGGGTCATACAGGCACGTGGAGGCCACACACAATACTCAGCCTCATCAGGAGCATGCCCAGGCGTTGTAGGGGGGTCATACAGGCACGTGGAGGCCACACACAATACTCAGCCTCATCAGGAGCATGCCCAGGCGTTGTAGGGAGGTCATACAGGCACGTGGAGGCCACACACAATACTCAGCCTCATCAGAAGCATGCCCAGGCGTTGTATGGAGGTCATACTGGCACGTGGAGGCCACACACAATACTCAGCCTCATCAGGAGCATGCCCAGGCGTTGTAAGGAGGTCATACAGGCACGTGGAGGCCACACACAATACTCAGCCTCATCAGGAGCATGCCCAGGCGTTGTAGGAAGGTCATACAGGCACGTGGAGGCTACACACAATACTCAGCCTCATCAGGAGCATGCCCAGGCGTTGTAGGGAGGTCATACAGGCACGTGGAGGCCTCACACAATACTCAGCCTCATCAGGAGCATGCCCAGGCGTTGTAGGGAGGTCATACAGGCACGTGGAGGCCTCACACAATACTCAGCCTCATCAGGAGCATGCCCAGGCGTTGTAGGGGGGTCATACAGGCACGTGGAGGCCACACACAATACTCAGCCTCATCAGGAGCATGCCCAGGCGTTGTAGGGAGGTCATACAGGCACGTGGAGGCCACACACAATACTCAGCCTCATCAGGAGCATGTCCAGGCGTTGTAGGGAGGTTATACAGGCACGTGGAGGCCACACACAATACTCAGCCTCATCAGGGGCATGCCCAGGCGTTGTAGGGGGGTCATACAGGCACGTGGAGGCCACACACAATACTCAGCCTCATCAGGAGCATGCCCAGGCGTTGTAGGGAGGTCATACAGGCACGTGGAGGCCACACACAATACTCAGCCTCATCAGGAGCTTGCCCAGGCATTGTAGGGAGGTCATACAGGCACGTGGAGGCCACATACAATACTCAGCCTCATCAGGAGCATGCCCAGGCGGTGTAGGGAGGTCATACAGGCACGTGGAGGCCACACACAATACTCAGCCTCATCAGGAGCATGCCCAGGCGTTGTAGGGAGGTCATACAGGCACGTGGAGGCCACACACAATACTCAGCCTCATCAGGAGCATGCCCAGGCGTTGTAGGGAGGTCATAGAGGCACGTGGAGGCCACACACAATACTCAGCCTCATCAGGAGCATGCCCAGGCGTTGTAGGGAGGTCATACAGGCAAGTGGAGGCCACACACAATACTCAGCCTCATCAGGAGCATGCCCAGGCGTTGTAGGGAGGTCATACAGGCACGTGGAGGCCACACACAATACTCAGCCTCATCAGGAGCATGCCCAGGTATTTTAGGGAGGTCATACAGGCACGTGGAGGCCACACACAATACTCAGCCTCATCAGGAGCATGCCCAGGCGTTGTAGGGAGGTCATACAGGCACGTGGAGCCCACACAAAATACTCAGTCTCATCAGGAGCATGCCCAGGCGTTGTAGGGAGGTCATACAGGCACGTGGAGGCCACACACAATACTGAGCCTCATCAGGAGCATGCCCAGGCGTTGTAGGGAGGTCATACAGGCATGTGGAGGCCACACACAATACTCAGCCTCATCAGGAGCATGCCCAGGCGTTGTAGGGAGGTCATACAGGCACGTGGAGGCCACACACAATACTCAGCCTCATCAGGAGCATGCCCAGGCGTTGTAGGGAGGTCATACAGGCACGTGGAGGCCACACACAATACTCAGCCTCATCAGGAGCATGCCCAGGCGTTGTAGGGAGGTCATACAGGCACGTGGAGGCCACACACAATACTCAGCCTCATCAGGAGCATGCCCAGGCGTTCTAGGGAGGTCATACAGGCACGTGGAGGCCACACACAATACTCAGCCTCATCAGGAGCATGCCCAGGCGTTGTAGGGAGGTCATACAGGCACGTGGAGGCCACACACAATACTCAGCCTCATCAGGAGCATGCCCAGGCATTGTAGGGAGGTCATACAGGCACGTGGAGGCCACACACAATACTCAGCCTCATCAGGAGCATGCCCAGGCGTTGTAGGGAGGTCATACAGGCACGTGGAGGCCACACACAATACTCAGCCTCATCAGGAGCATGCCCAGGCGTTGCAGGGAGGTCATACAGGCACGTGGAGGCCACACACAATACTCAGCCTCATCAGGAGCATGCCCAGGAGTTGTAGGGAGGTCATACAGGCACGTGGAGGCCACACACAATACTCAGCCTCATCAGGAGCATGCCCAGGCGTTGTAGGAAGGTCATACAGGCACGTGGAGGCCACACACAATACTCAGCCTCATCAGGAGCATGCCCAGGCGTTGTAGGGAGGTCATACAGGCACGTGGAGGCCACACACAATACTCAGCCTCATCAGGAGCATGCCCAGGCGGTGTAGGAGGTCATACAGGCACGTGGAGGCCACACACAATACTCAGCCTCATCAGGAGCATGCCCAGGCGTTGTAGGGAGGTCATACAGGCACGTGGAGGCTACACATACAATACTCAGCCTCATCAGGAGCATGCCCAGGCATTGTAGGGAGGTCATACAGGCACGTGGAGGCCACGCACAATACTCAGCCTCATCAGGAGCATGCCTAGGCGTTGTAGGGAGGTCATGGAGGCACGTGGAGGCCACACACAATACTCAGCCTCATCAGGAGCATGCCCAGGCGTTGTAGGGAGGTCATACAGGCAAGTGGAGGCCACACACAATACTCAGCCTCATCAGGAGCATGCCCAGGCGTTGTAGGGAGGTCATACAGGCACGTGGAGGCCACACACAATACTCAGCCTCATCAGGAGCATGCCCAGGTATTTTAGGGAGGTCATACAGGCACGTGGAGGCCACACACAATACTCAGCCTCATCAGGAGCATGCCCAGGCGTTGTAGGGAGGTCATACAGGCACGTGGAGGCCACACACAATACTCAGCCTCATCAGGAGCATGCCCAGGCAGTGTAGGGAGGTCATAGAGGCACGTGGAGGCCACACACAAAACTCAGCCTCATCAGGAGCATGCCCAGGCGTTGTAGGGGGGTCATACAGGCACGTGGAGGCCACACAAAATACTCAGCCTCATCAGGAGCATGCCCAGGCATTGTATGAAGGTCATACTGGCACGTGGAGGCCACACACAATACTCAGCCTCATCAGGAGCATGCCCAGGCGTTGTAAGGAGGTCATACAGGCACGTGGAGGCCACACACAATACTCAGCCTCATCAGGAGCATGCCCAGGCGTTGTAGGGAGGTCATACAGGCACGTGGAGGCCACGCACAATACTCAGCCTCATCAGGAGCATGCCCAGGCATTGTAGGGAGGTCATACAGGCACGTGGAGGCCACACACAATACTCAGCCTCATCAGGAGCATGCCCAGGCGTTGTAGGGAGGTCATACAGGCACGTGGAGGCCACACACAATACTCAGCCTCATCAGGAGCATGCCCAGGCGTTGTAGGGAGGTCATACAGGCACGTGGAGGCCACACACAATACTCAGCCTCATCAGGAGCATGCCCAGGCGTTGTAGGGAGGTCATAGAGGCACGTGGAGGCCACACACAATACTCAGCCTCATCAGGAGCATGCCCAGGCGTTGTAGGGAGGTCATACAGGCAAGTGGAGGCCACACACAATACTCAGCCTCATCAGGAGCATGCCCAGGCGTTGTAGGGAGGTCATACAGGCACGTGGAGGCCACACACAATACTCAGCCTCATCAGGAGCATGCCCAGGTATTTTAGGGAGGTCATACAGGCACGTGGAGGCCACACACAATACTCAGCCTCATCAGGAGCATGCCCAGGCGTTGTAGGGAGGTCATACAGGCACGTGGAGCCCACACAAAATATTCAGTCTCATCAGGAGCATGCCCAGGCGTTGTAGGGAGGTCATACAGGCACGTGGAGGCCACACACAATACTGAGCCTCATCAGGAGCATGCCCAGGCGTTGTAGGGAGGTCATACAGGCACGTGGAGGCCACACACAATACTCAGCCTCATCAGGAGCATGCCCAGGCGTTGTAGGGAGGTCATACAGGCACGTGGAGGCCACACACAATACTCAGCTTCATCAGGAGCATGCCCAGGCGTTGTAGGGAGGTCATACAGGCACGTGGAGGCCACACACAATACTCAGCCTCATCAGGAGCATGCCCAGGCGTTGTAGGGAGGTCATACAGGCACGTGGAGGCCACACACAATACTCAGCCTCATCAGGAGCATGCCCAGGCGTTCTAGGGAGTTCATACAGGCACGTGGAGGCCACACACAATACTCAGCCTCATCAGGAGCATGCCCAGGCGTTGTAGGGAGGTCATACAGGCACGTGGAGGCCACACACAATACTCAGCCTCATCAGGAGCATGCCCAGGCATTGTAGGGAGGTCATACAGGCACGTGGAGGCCACACACAATACTCAGCCTCATCAGGAGCATGCCCAGGCGTTGTAGGGAGGTCATACAGGCACGTGGAGGCCACACACAATACTCAGCCTCATCAGGAGCATGCCCAGGAGTTGTAGGGAGGTCATACAGGCACGTGGAGGCCACACACAATACTCAGCCTCATCAGGAGCATGCCCAGGCGTTGTAGGAAGGTCATACAGGCACGTGGAGGCCACACACAATACTCAGCCTCATCAGGAGCATGCCCAGGCGTTGTAGGGAGGTCATACAGGCACGTGGAGGCCACACACAATACTCAGCCTCATCAGGAGCATGCCCAGGCATTGTAGGGAGGTCGTACAGGCACGTGGAGGCCACACACAATACTCAGCCTCATCAGGAGCATGCCCAGGCGTTGTAGGGAGGTCATACAGGCACGTGGAGGCCACATACAATACTCAGCCTCATCAGGAGCATGCCCAGGCGGTGTAGGAGGTCATACAGGCACGTGGAGGCCACACACAATACTCAGCCTCATCAGGAGCATGCCCGGGCGTTGTAGGGAGGTCATACAGGCACGTGGAGGCCACGCACAATACTCAGCCTCATCAGGAGCATGCCCAGGCATTGTAGGGAGGTCATACAGGCACGTGGAGGCCTCGCACAATACTCAGCCTCATCAGGAGCATGCCTAGGCGTTGTAGGGAGGTCATAGAGGCACGTGGAGGCCACACACAATACTCAGCCTCATCAGGAGCATGCCCAGGCGTTGTAGGGAGGTCATACAGGCAAGTGGAGGCCACACACAATACTCAGCCTCATCAGGAGCATGCCCAGGCGTTGTAGGGAGGTCATACAGGCACGTGGAGGCCACACACAATACTCAGCCTCATCAGGAGCATGCCCAGGTATTTTAGGGAGGTCATACAGGCACGTGGAGGCCACACACAATACTCAGCCTCATCAGGAGCATGCCCAGGCGTTGTAGGGAGGTCATACAGGCACGTGGAGGCCACACACAATACTCAGCCTCATCAGGAGCATGCCCAGGCGGTGTAGGGAGGTCATAGAGGCACGTGGAGGCCACACACAAAACTCAGCCTCATCAGGAGCATGCCCAGGCGTTGTAGGGGGGTCATACAGGCACGTGGAGGCCACACACAATACTCAGCCTCATCAGGAGCATGCCCAGGCGTTGTAGGGAGCTCATACAGGCACGTGGAGGCCACACAAAATACTCAGCCTCATCAGGAGCATGCCCAGGTGTTGTATGAAGGTCATACTGGCACGTGGAGGCCACACACAATACTCAGCCTCATCAGGAGCATGCCCAGGCGTTGTAGGGAGGTCATACAGGCACGTGGAGGCCACGCACAATACTCAGCCTCATCAGGAGCATGCCCAGGCATTGTAGGGAGGTCATACAGGCACGTGGAGTCCACACACAATACTCAGCCTCATCAGGAGCATGCCCAGGCGTTGTAGGGAGGTCATACAGGCACGTGGAGGCCACACACAATACTCAGCCTCATCAGGAGCATGCCCAGGCGTTGTAGGGAGGTCACACAGGCACGTGGAGGCCACACACAATACTCAGCCTCATCAGGAGCGTGCCCAGGCGTTGTAGGGAGGTCATACAGGCACGTGGAGGCCACACACAATACTCAGCCTCATCAGGAGCATGCCCAGGCGTTGTAGGGAGGTCATACAGGCACGTGGAGGCCACACACAATACTCAGCCTCATCAGGAGCATGCCCAGGCGTTGTAGGGAGGTCACACAGGCACGTGGAGGCCACACACAATACTCAGCCTCATCAGGAGCATGCCCAGGCGTTGTAGGGAGGTCATACCGGCACGTGGAGGCCACACACAATACTCAGCCTCATCAGGAGCATGCCCAGGCGTTGTAGGGTGGTCATACAGGCACGTGGAGGCCACACACAATACTCAGCCTCATCAGGAGCATGCCCAGGCGTTGTAGGGAGGTCATACAGGCACGTGGAGGCCACACACAATACTCAGCCTCATCAGGAGCATGCCCAGGCATTGTAGGAAGGTCATGCAGGCACGTGGAGGCCACACACAATACTCAGCTTCATCAGGAGCATGCCCAGGCATTGTAGGGAGGTCATACAGGCACGTGGAGGCCACACACAATACTCAGACTCATCAGGAGCATGCCCAGGCGGTGTAGGGAGATCATACAGGCACGTGGAGGCCACACACAATACTCAGCCTCATCATGAGCATGCCCAGGCGTTGTAGGGAGGTCATACAGGCACGTGGAGGCCACACACAATACTCAGTCTCATCAGGAGCATGCCCAGGCGTTGTAGGGAGGTCATACAGGCACGTGGAGGCCAGAACCTCATCAGGAGCATGCCCAGGCGTTGTAGGGAGGTCACACAGGCACGTGGAGACCACACACAATACTCAGCCTCATCAGGAGCATGCCCAGGCTTTGTAGGGAGGTCATACAGGCACGTGGAGGCCACACACAATACTCAGACTCATCAGGAGCATGCCCAGGCGTTGTAGGGAGGTCATACAGGCACGTGGAGGCCACACACAATACTCAGCCTCATCAGGAGCATGCCCAGGCGTTGTAGTGAGGTCATACAGGCACGTGGAGGCCACACACAATACTGAGCCTCATCAGGAGCATGCCCAGGCGTTGTAGGGAGGTCATACAGGCACGTGGAGGCCACACACAATACTCAGCCTCATCAGGAGCATGCCCAGGCGTTGTAGGGAGGTCATACAGGCACGTGGAGGCCACACACAATACTCAGCCTCATCAGGAGCATGCCCAGGCTTTGTAGGGAGGTCATACAGGCACGTGGAGGCCACACACAATACTCAGACTCATCAGGAGCATGCCCAGGCGTTGTAGGGAGGTCATACAGGCATGTGGAGGCCACACACAATACTCAGCCTCATCAGGAGCATGCCCAGGCGTTGTAGGGAGGTCATACAGGCACGTGGAGGCCACACACAATACTGAGCCTCATCAGGAGCATGCCCAGGCGTTGTAGGGAGGTCATACAGGCACGTGGAGGCCACACACAATACTCAGCCTCATCAGGAGCATGCCCAGGCGTTGTAGGGAGGTCATACAGGCACGTGGAGGCCACACACAATACTCAGCCTCATCAGGAGCATGCCCAGGCGTTGTAGTGTGACACCCCAGGGGTCTGGTTGCCACAGTGATAGAGATATTACGTCTGAGAGCAGGTGGGAGGTCCTTTGGTCAGGGATCCTATGCATGCCACACCTCCTGCCCAGTCCTGGGAGGGGAAGAACTTCCCCTGTATAAACCTAGGGCTGAGGCAGGGTTAGGGAGTAGAGAAGAAGTAGAGAAGAGAAGCAGCATAGGAAGAAACAACAGGAGCTCTGTGGGAGCAGTGCTACAAGGAGTCAGGGGCTGGCAGCTGCAGAGCTCGCCCTGACTGAGAAGTTATCACCGGACCCGGAGTCCGAGGCTGTGGGGACTAACTCCTATCCAGCAGCAGAAACCGACCGGCAGGGGATTGCAGGTCCTCTGGCCCAGAAACCCGAAGGCACGGTCACACGCGTGGGACCAGCACCGCCGTCGTGGAGCGAAAGCTACTAGAAGGCCCCGAGTCACCGGCCATACGGGTGAGCACCACACGGTACACTCAGGGACGTGGGCTACTTATACCCGCCTCTAGCAAGGTAGCCAGAAGAGTATCGTTAGTTTGGGAGGCCTACAACTCCGCCTGGCCAGGGGAGATCCCATCTGCTCAAGGACTGACCAGGCCCCAATCACTAGCCAGTACTCCGGGAGGGTCTATCTTTGTCACCAGTAAAGACCCTGAACTACACCGTACCGTCTCCGAGTGGTTCCTGCTACCTCCATCATCCACGTCGGCTGCCCTGAGGCCATACCCCTCCCGTTGGGGGTTATACTATCACGCTGCACAATCCTACCACCGGCCTCAGCGGTCTGCCCTGCAGCAGCAGCTCCTCAGCTGTACTCAACGGGTGGCGTAGTCGTTCAACATCTACCGCTGATACAGTGCCACTTAGTCTGACTCCCTAGGCACGGACCGGATCACCGCCACGAGACTACAACCCTCAACAGATCCGGCTCCGGGTAAGCTCCCGCGTGCGCAACGCTGCGCGTCACAGGCCCAGGGGCGCGTCAACTTTTGGCGTAGTCGGCAGAATCTCATGCCCGCAACCACCGGGTACTGCGTGCCTGAAAAAGACTGTTCAAACTTACCTGTGGTGAAGATTCCCGCCATCCGGCGCCATCTTCCGCTTCCTTCCCGCCATCGGTGGAGTTTTCCCGCCATCCGGCGCCATCTTCAGCCTTCTTCCCGCCACACGTGGAGTTTTCCCGCCATTGGACGCCATCTTGAGGACGCCGCGCGGGAAGAAGAGGGGCGTGGACTCCGAAAGCGCGCGAGAACTGAAGCCCCGCCTCACGTCCGGACGTTGCGTAAGGTCCTGGAAGGAGCCCAGCAGACGTCGACGTCACAGGAGCGCGACGGAAGGTCCTCAACCCTGACGATCCACTGCGGAGCCGCGGCCTACGGAAGAGGATCATCGCAAGGTAGGCCACGGTCCACTAGGGGGGAGAAGGATGTCGGATACGGAGGAGAGCTTCACCGCTTCAACCCCCGCCAGCGCCACCGCTGTTGCGGTCATGCCTTTCACCATGCCCTATATCCCGGGGGCAGCCTGGCTACCCCAGTACTCAGGGGAGTCACATACCCTGCATGACTTTAGAGAAAAGCTGGATAGCCTCTTCCAGGTGTACCCCCTCACAGAGGAGCAAAAAGTGAGCATCCTGGTGGCCCAATTAACCGGGGCAGCCCAAAGGGAGGTAAAGTCCTGGCCACCTGGGGGGAGGACTGTCGCAGGGATACTAACCCGGCTGAGGGACACCTTTGATACCCGCACCTCAGCCGAGATCAAGCTTAGATTCTACGGGTGCAAACAGCGGGCACATGAGAGTATAAGGGACTATGCCCTGAACCTACAAGAGGCCCTGAGAGCCATTAAGCAGACCGACCCTGACGGCGTGGGAGACGAGGACAGGCTGTTGACTGAACAATTTATAGAGGGTTTATATTGCAATGCCCACCGAACCCAGTTGCGGGCAATGGCCTTACAGGACCCTCATCTGGGATTTGCACAGTTCAAGGACAGAGCCATCCGGGTGCTTCGAGAACCGGCACCAGGCGGCGTTGTGACCCACAGACGCCCCACTACCACTTACCACCAGGAGGCGGCGCCCTTGTCGGCAGGGCCTGTGGGAGCTGATGCGCAGGCTTTGAACAATGACCCGGCTCCAGACCTGCACCATCAGGTCCAAGAGCTAGCTAAAAGCGTTGCTGCGCTAACCCGAACTGTGCAGTCTTTAAAGGTTTCCACTCCAGGGAAGATCCAGCTGGCATCCGGACCGGAGGACATCCCGTGGCGTCGACCAAGGAGGACCCCACCGGCCAGAGGAAGACCCAGCGACCGATACAACGAGGACGGACGACCCATCTGCCGCAGCTGCAATCAACCCGGACATATGGCAAGGTACTGTCCTTTAAACTGGCACAACCTGGGGTAGAGGGCCAACCCCCAGGAAAAAGATCATCAGGCCCATCGAACTGGCGCGACAAATATGTGGGAGGACGTCCAGTCTTACCCGTGGTACTGGATGGCATTCCTATGAGTGCCCTACCGGACACCGGGTCACAGGTCACCACCATCCCGTACGTGCTCTTCAAGCAGTGCTGGAATGACTCGGATATCACCCGCTACCCTGACGACGACTTGAGTGTCATCTCCAGCAATGGTCAGCCCGTGCCACAGATTGGATTTAAAGAGGTGACCATTAAAATCGGTAGAGTCGAATTGGCAGCACAGGGACTGATCATTGTAGACATTGACAAACACGAGAGTCACCCAAAGATAACTCTAGGAACTAATGTAATTGAAAATTGTCTTGCAGAGGTGATTTTCCTTTTACAGCAGGTTGCCAAGAACGCCAGCTCCGGCCAGCAGCGAGTGCTCCAGAAAGAGATCCGGGCACTGATGCGACGGCAACAGCTAGAACTCTCCGGTGGTGAGATTGGTAGCGTGCGAATGTGTGACCCTTTCCCTATTGCCATGCCCCCGAAAAGTGAAATGATGATTTGGTGCCGGGCAGCTATTGGTCTGAGAGGTAGAGATTACCAGGCAATGGTAGAACCAGTTTACTCAGACAGTAGGCCCACCATTTTGACAGCACGGGGGGTGGTCAATGTACGCCATGGGAGGGTGCCCGTTCGCATAATAAATATCGGGAAGAGGGAAGTGTACCTGCCCCGGTATGCCACGCTAGCCAAATTGTATACCATCAATCAAGATTCCATACAGTCCGTAGAACCCTTGCCTCCATCTTCCCCGGAGGAAGGTAACGGCTCTAAGAAAACAATGGAGGACTGGTGTCAGCAACTACATTTGGGTACTGACTCCACTCCCTCACACCAGAAACAGGGAGTCTATCGGGTGGTTCAAGAGTACGAGAGAGTGTTTAGTAAACACCCGTTAGACTTCGGGCGAGTCAAGGGGGTAGAACACCACATCCCCACGGGAGACCATCCTCCCATAAAAGAGAGGTATCGACCCGTACCCCCTGCACACTACCAACACGCCAAGGGGATGCTTAGAGACATGAAGGAGGCTGGGGTGATCAGGGATAGCTGTAGCCCCTGGGCAGCTCCACTAGTCTTAGTCAAAAAGAAAGACAACACCATGAGGATGTGTGTAGATTACCGGAAAATCAACCGTATCACACACAAGGATGCGTACCCCTTACCAAGGATAGAGGAGTCTTTGGCTGCTTTAAGATCTGCTAACTTCTTCTCTACCTTGGATCTCACTAGTGGGTACTGGCAGGTTCCTGTAGCAGAGGCGGACCGGGAGAAGACCGCATTCACCACCCCGATGGGACTTAGCGAGTTTACCTGCATGCCGTTCGGACTCTGCAACGCACCAGGAACCTTCCAACGATTAATGGAGTGCTGTCTGGGCCACAGAAACTTCGAGACGGTCTTGTTGTACCTGGACGATGTCATCGTATATTCCAAGACGTATGAGGACCACCTGAAACACCTGGCGGAAGTGTTCGAATCTCTGGCAAGCTACGGCCTAAAGGTGAAACCCTCCAAGTGTCACCTCCTGAAACCAAAGGTGCAGTACCTGGGACACGTGGTGAGCGCTGATGGAGTGGCTCCCGACCCTGATAAGATCACCGCAATTAAGGAATGGCCAAGTCCCTCCAGTGTAAAGGAAGTGCGGCAGTTCCTCGGGTTGGTAGGCTATTACCGCAGATTCATCCCCGGTTTCACCAAAAAGGCAGCTCCTATGCAGGACCTCCTGATAGGCCAGTCCCGGAAGGCCAAGAACCAGAAGCCACCCTTCAGATGGGAGAAGTTAGAAGAAGAGTCCTTCCGCCAGCTGAAGATGGCCCTCACGGGGGATGAAATCCTGGCGTACCCTGATTACAGCCAGCCCTTTATCCTCTACACCGACGCAAGTAACATCGGGCTAGGAGCCGTGCTGTCCCAGATCCAGCAGGGGAAAGAACGAGTAATCGCTTACGCCAGCCGAAAACTGCGACCCACCGAGAGAAACCCTGAGAATTACAGCTCATTTAAGCTAGAGTTCCTGGCAGTTGTGTGGGCAGTCACCGAACGCTTTAAGCACTACCTCGCTTCTTCCCGGTTCACCGTGTACACGGATAACAACCCGTTGACACACCTGGACACGGCAAGACTCGGTGCCCTAGAGCAGAGATGGATGGCCCGTCTGTCCAACTACGAGTTCACAATCAAATACCGGGCAGGACGCTCCAATACCAACGCGGACGCCCTGTCCAGGATGCCAAACCTACCGGACGTAGGAGAAGATCCAGAGGGACTGGAAGAAGTTGAACTCCCCGCGTTCCACCGTCATGGGACTATCCAGTATTCCCATCGGGTAAGGAGTAAGCAAGCCGCTACGTTTAACCCCTTGCCTCACTACAACTGGGAGGAAACGCAAGACAGTGACCCTGCCGTCCGACTGGTGAAGGAGATGCTGACTCGGCCAGAGGCTCGCCTTGACCCAGACGCTCCGGAGGAAGCCAAGCAACTGTGGGCTGAGAAGAGTCGACTGTTCCTTTACAAGGGGAAGTTGTGCCGCAGAATGGTTAACTCCCGGACGCATGAACTAATCTGGCAAGTAGTGGTGCCATGGAGAGACGCAGCCATGGTGATGGAGGCATACCACGACGGGGTTGGACACTTCGGATGGAAGAAGCTGGAGTTCCTGCTGCGCGGGCGGTTCCACTGGGTAGGCATGAGGGGAACCATCGAGAGGTGGTGCAGAGACTGTGGCCCGTGCAACCTAAGAAGGAAGGACCGTGCCAGCCAGAAGACTCCCCTGCAGTCCATCGTCACCCGGCAGCCGTTGGAACTGGTAGCCTTGGATCATGTAAAACTGACCCCAAGCAGAAGTGGCTACGTTTACGCACTAACCATCGTGGATCACTACTCCCGGTTCTTGGTTGTCGTCCCCGTCAAGGACTTAACAGCTCGAACAGCAGCTAGAGCCTTCCAGCAGCACTTCTGCCGTCCACACGGGTACCCGGACCAAGTGCTGACGGACCAGGGACCTGCCTTTGAAGCGGAGGTCTTCCAGGAATTCTGCAATCTGTATGGCTGCCGGAAGATAAGGACGACACCCTATCATCCGCAAACTAATGGACTTTGTGAGAAAATGAACCAGGTGGTAATGGATCTTCTGAAAACGTTGCCCCTGGAAGAACGCAGTCTGTGGCCTGAGAAGCTGCCCGATCTGGTGGACCTATACAACCACATCCCGGTAGGTTCCACCAACTGTACCCCGGCTTACCTGATGAGGGCAAGGCCTGGTAAGCTACCTGTTGACCTGGAGATGGGAGTCCTGACACCCGAGGACACTTCACCAGAAGCAGACTGGGACACAGAGAGGCAGCAGCAGTACCGGAAAGTACAGGAGAGCGTGGAGCGAAGTCTCTGTCAAGCTAGGGAAAGACAAGAGAAAACTTACAACCAGTATGCTCCCGCTGTTCCCCTGGTACCCGGAGAGCAGGTCTTGAAGAGGAAAAGGCGGCTCCACAAGTTGGACGACCAGTGGGAGAAGGACCCGTACATCGTACTGCTCTCAAGCCACGACAACCCAAAGGTCTGTACCATCAGTAAAGACGGAGGGGAAACCACAACCATTGTATCCCGGGATCACCTGAAGAAGTGTCCCGAACAGCTACGAAACCCTAAAGAGGAACAAGAAGACCCTCGACCCGTAGAGGAAAGGGAAGACATGGTTAGTACTGTGCTCGGAGACTTCCCTCGGTCTTGGACTCAAGTCAATGGCGCAGTTGTGGTACCCGTACTCACCTTCCTCCAACCAGCATCCCAAGCACCTACGGAGCAACAGGTAGAGCTGGAAGAACAGCCGGTCCAGGAGGCAGAAGACTCCACACAAGCAGAACAGGAGGATCAACCCTCTGCTTATAGTGAGCCTGCCGTACCCCTAGTGAGCCAAAGAGCCTGTAGACAGCTGCCCAGTTTACCTTTGACAGCTCCTACACCCTGTAGTTCAGGGCTAGACAGTCAGCTCCGTAGGTCCACTAGGGCCACTAGAGGCCAGTTACCCGCACGTTGGAGGATTTGAAATGTATAAATTGTTTTATTTGTGGTTACCTGTTTTTCTTGTTGCTTGTAAATAATTATGTGTTTCTAGTTATTTTTAGGAGTCCTTGGTGGATTTACCGGGAATCCTTGTACAATTAGTTGGAGCGTAACCCAGGATGGACTAAAAGACTGATAAGGACTCGGGGCAGGACAGACCCCTACCTGGTTACGTCTCCCTGGACACCTTTGTTTTCTTCAAAACTGCACCCGGTTGCGGACACGCCGTAACCATCTTTATGTGTTTTTCTTATTGTATTATTATTGTTTATACCTTGTTATGTTTTTCTAAAAATATGTTTAGTCCCGGAGTACTAAATTTCACTAGGGGGGAATGTGACACCCCAGGGGTCTGGTTGCCACAGTGATAGAGATATTACGTCTGAGAGCAGGTGGGAGGTCTCTTGGTCAGGGATCCTATGCATGCCACACCTCCTGCCCAGTCCTGGGAGGGGAAGAACTTCCCCTGTATAAACCTAGGGCTGAGGCAGGGTTAGGGAGTAGAGAAGAAGTAGAGAAGAGAAGCAGCATAGGAAGAAACAACAGGAGCTCTGTGGGAGCAGTGCTACAAGGAGTCAGGGGCTGGCAGCTGCAGAGTTCGCCCTGACTGAGAAGTTATCACCGGACCCGGAGTCCGAGGCTGTGGGGACTAACTCCTATCCAGCAGCAGAAACCGACCGGCAGGGGATTGCAGGTCCTCTGGCCCAGAAACCCGAAGGCACGGTCACACGCGTGGGACCAGCACCGCCGTCGTGGAGCGAAAGCTACTAGAAGGCCCCGAGTCACCGGCCATACGGGTGAGCACCACACGGTACACTCAGGGACGTGGGCTACTTATACCCGCCTCTAGCAAGGTAGCCAGAAGAGTATCGTTAGTTTGGGAGGCCTACAACTCCGCCTGGCCAGGGGAGATCCCATCTGCTCAAGGACTGACCAGGCCCCAATCACTAGCCAGTACTCCGGGAGGGTCTATCTTTGTCACCAGTAAAGACCCTGAACTACACCGTACCGTCTCCGAGTGGTTCCTGCTACCTCCATCATCCACGTCGGCTGCCCTGAGGCCATACCCCTCCCGTTGGGGGTTATACTATCACGCTGCACAATCCTACCACCGGCCTCAGCGGTCTGCCCTGCAGCAGCAGCTCCTTAGCTGTACTCAACGGGTGGCGTAGTCGTTCAACATCTACCGCTGATACAGTGCCACTTAGTCTGACTCCCTGGGCACGGACCGGATCACCGCCACGAGACTACAACCCTCAACAGATCCGGCTCCGGGTAAGCTCCCGCGTGCGCAACGCTGCGCGACACAGGCCCAGGGGCGCGTCAGTAGGAAGGTCATACAGGCACGTGGAGGCCACACACAATACTCAGCCTCATCAGGAGCATGCCCAGGCGTTGTAGGGAGGTCATACAGGCACGTGGAGGCCACACACAATACTCAGGCTCATCAGGAGCATGCCCAGGTGTTGTAGGGAGGTCATACAGGCACGTGGAGGCCACGCACAATACTGAGCCTCATCAGGAGCATGCCCAGGCATTGTAGGGAGGTCATACAGGCACGTGGAGGCCACACGCAATGCTCAGCCTCATCAGGAGCATGCCCAGGCGTTGTACGGAGGTCATACAGGCACGTGGAGGCCACACACAATACTCAGCCTCATCAGGAGCATGCCCAGGCGTTGTAGGGAGGTCATACAGGCACGTGGAGGCCACACACAATACTCAGCCTCATCAGGAGCATGCCCAGGCATTGTAGGGAGGTCATACAGGCACGTGGAGGCCACACACAATACTCAGCCTCATCAGGAGCATGCCCAGGCGTTGTAGGGAGGTCATACAGGCAGATGGAGGCCACACACAATACTCAGCCTCATCAGGAGCATGCCCAGGCGTTGTAGGGAGGTTACACAGGCACGTGGAGGCTACACACAACACTCAGCCTCATCAGGAGCATGCCCAGGTGTTGTAGGGAGGTCATACTGGCACGTGGAGGCCACACACAATACGCAGCCTCATAAGGAGCATGCCCAGACGTTGTAGGGGGGTCATACAGGCACGTGGAGGCCACACACAATACTCAGCCTCATCAGGAGCATGCCCAGGCGTTGTAGGGAGGTCATACAGGCATGTGGAGGCCACACACAATACTCAGCCTCATAAGGAGCATGCCCAGATGTTGTAGGGGGGTCATACAGGCACGTGGAGGCCACACACAATACTCAGCCTCATCAGGAGCATGCCCAGGCGTTGTAGGGAGGTTACACAGGCACGTGGAGGCTACACACAACACTCAGCCTCATCAGGAGCATGCCCAGGCGTTGTAGGGAGGTCATACAGGCACGTGGAGGCCACACACAATACTCAGCCTCATCAGGAGCATGCCCAGGCGTTGTAGGGAGGTCATACCGGCACGTGAAGGCCACACACAATACTCAGCCTCATCAGGAGCATGCCCAGGCGTTGTAGGGAGGTCATACAGGCACGTGGAGGCCACACACAATACTCAGCCTCATCAGGAGCATGCCCAGGGGTTGTAGGGAGGTCATACAGGCACGTGGAGGCCACACACAATACTCAGCCTCATCATGAGCATGCCCAGGCGTTGTAGGGAGGTCATACAGGCACGTGGAGGCCACACACAATACTCAGCCTCATCAGGAGCATGCCCAGGCGTTGTAGGGAGGTCATACAGGCACGTGGAGGCCACACACAATACTCAGCCTCATCAGGAGCATGCCCAGGCGTTGTAGGGAGGTCATACAGGCATGTGGAGGCCACACACAATACTCAGCCTCATCAGGAGCATGCCCAGGCATTGTAGGGAGGTCATACAGGCACATGGAGGCCACACACAATACTCAGCCTCATCAGGAGCATGCCCAGGGGTTGTAGGGAGGTCATACAGGCACGTGGAGGCAACACACAATACTCAGCCTCATCATGAGCATGCCCAGGCGTTGTAGGGAGGTCATACAGGCACGTGGAGGCCACACACAATACTCAGCCTCATCAGGAGCATGCCCAGGCGTTGTAGGGAGGTCATACCGGCACGTGGAGGCCACACACAATACTCAGCCTCATCAGGAGCATGCCCGGGTGTTGTAGGGAAGTCATACAGGCACGTGGAGGCCACACACAATACTCAGCCTCATCAGGAGAATGCCCAGGGGTTGTAGGGAGGTCACACAGGCACGTGGAGGCCACACACAATACTCAGCCTCATCATGAGCATGCCCAGGCGTTGTAGGGAGGTCATACAGGCACGTGGAGGCCACACACAATACTCAGCCTCATCAGGAGCATGCCCAGGCGTTGTAGGGAGGTCATACCGGCACGTGGAGGCCACACACAATACTCAGCCTCATCAGGAGCATGCCCAGGCGTTGTAGGGAGGTCATACAGGTACGTGGAGGCCACACACAATACTCAGCCTCATCAGGAGCATGCCCAGGCATTGTAGGGAGGTCATACAGGCACGTGGAGGCCACACACAATACTCAGCCTCATCAGGAGCATGCCCAGGCGTTGTAGGGAGGTCATACAGGCACGTGGAGGCCACACACAATACTCAGCCTCATCAGGAGCATGCCCAGGCATTGTAGGGAGGTCATACAGGCACGTGGAGGCCACACACAATACTCAGCCTCATCATGAACATGTGTGTCACCCTGGCCTGGATGCCACAAAATGTAATAAAGCTGTGTCTGAGAGCAAGGGGGAGGTTCTCTAGTCAGGGGAACATTAGCATGCAGTACCTCCTGTCTCAGGCCAGTAGGGGGAGCAGGCTGCCCCTATAAAAGCTGGTGCTGGGGGCAGGGTTAGAGAGAACTTGAAGGCCTGTCTCAGGACTGAGACGTGTCCCAGAGCAGAGCAGGGACAGACAGTTTTGTATTGCACCTAAGAGGAATTGTGGCAGGAGGAGAGCCACAAGCCAGAGACAAGAGGCGAGGAGAGCCTGTCTTGGCAGATAAAAGACTTACTTTACCAGACTTTGGTGTCTGAGGCTGGGAGGATTCTACATCCCCCAGCAGAGAACCAGTCCACAAGGGACTGTATATTCCTTGGCCTAAGAAGCCTGGAGGCCCTGCCACAACAGAAGGGACCAGTAAAGCCATACAAGGCTGGGAGCTGAAAGGAACCCACATCGCAGGCCATACAGGCGAGAATACACGGAGAGCTCAGAAGCGTGGGCTGTTATCCATAAGGAGGAGATAGTCAGAAGGAGCGCAGAAAGCACGGTAGGCCTACACCCTCACCCTGACCAGGGCCAATTTCCCCATTGCTCTCAGACATCCAGGTCTCCTCCTAGCCGGGACTGTTTGTGGGTCAGTTTACCTGTTTAGTAAAGACCCTGGACTGCAACCTGTTGTCTGTGTGCTCCTTGCTCCTCCAGCACTATCAGCACTGGGACTCTCACTACCATCACTCCCACCATCCACTATACTGCCCTGGGGCCGCACTCTTCCCATGGGGAGTCACACTACCCTAGCTGCACACCTCATCAGCCCCAGCGGTCTGCATGCAGCGGCGGTTCCTAATAACCGCAATCCACGGGTGGTGTAGTCGGACATAATCAACAACACATAACGGACTACCACTGGCCTGACCACCCTGAGCCACGGAACCGGGTTGCCACTACTACTCCCATTGTTCTCCCTATTGCCCGGATCCGAGTGCCCCACGGCCCAGGGGGCGAGTCAGCTTTGGCGTAGTCGGCAGGATTTTGTGCCCGCAACCACCGGGTACTGCGTGCCTTCAAAAGACTGTCATACCTGCCGTGGTGAAGGTTCCCGCCATCCGGAGCCGTTTCCCGTCATCTTCAGTCGGTTCCCGCCATCTTCAGCTGTTTTCCCGCCATCCGAAGTCGTTTTGCCGCCGTCGGACGCCATCTTCAGGACGCCGCGCGGGAAGAAGAGGGGCGTGGACGCCGAAAGCACGCGAGACCCGAAGCTCCGCCCCACGCACCGACGCTGCGCAAGGTCCTGGAAGGGAGAGAGAGCGACGCTGACGTCATCAGAACGTGACGCAAGGTCCTCGTCCAGAGCAGCAGCAGCGGAGCCGCGGCCTACAGAAGAGGATCGTCGGAAGGTAGGCCACGCTTAACTAGGGGGGAGGAAGATGTCGGATACAGAGGCGCCCACTACCACCAGTGCAGCTGCAGCAGCGGTGATGCCCTTTTCCCTGCCCTACATCCCTGGAGCGGCCTGGCTGCCCAAGTACTCAGGGGAGCCCCATGCCCTAACTGACTTTAAGGAAAGGCTGTACAGTTTGTTCCACGTTTACCCCCTGACAGAGGAACAGAAGGTCAGCATACTAACAGGGCAGTTAACTGGCGCAGCCCAAAGGGAGGTAAAATCATGGCCCACTGAGGAGAAAAGGACTGTGAAGGGTATTCTGGCCCGGCTGCGGGGTACCTTTGACACACATACCTCCGCTGAGATTAAAATGAGGTTCTATGGATGTAAGCAGCGGGCACAGGACAGCATCAGAGACTATGCCCTAAATCTGCAGGAAGCCTTGAGGGCTATTCAACAAACTGACCCTGGCAGCGTGCAGGATACGGATAAACTACTAACAGAACAATTCATAGAAGGTCTGCTGTCTAGCGCCCACAGGGCCCAACTGCGCCTCATGTTCTTTCAGAACCCCGACCTGACCTTTGCCCAATTTAAGGACAGGGCCATAAGGGTGCTCCGTGAATCTGCAACCAGTGGCGCTATAAACCCCCGGCGCCCTGCTCTCACCTACCACCAGGAGGCGGCGCCCTCCTCTATGGACCCCGTGGGGGCTGATGCACAGGCCCTGAACCAAGCCCCGTCGAAAGACCTGCACTACCAAGTCCAGGAGCTGACCAGGAGCGTCACGGCGTTGACCAGGACCGTCCAGGCGTTGCAAGTGGATCCGGCAAGACCCATCGAGCTGGCTTCAAGTCCGGAGGATGTCCCGTGGCGTCGACAGAGGAGGATCCCGTCGTTCCGAGGGAGGCCCACAGACCGCTACGCAGAGGATGGACAGCCCATTTGCCGTCAATGCAACCAGCCCGGACACATTTCCAGGTACTGTAATTTAAACGGGTCCAATCTGGGGCAGAGGGCCGACCCCCAGGCATAAGATCACCAGGCCCTTATAATTGGCGTAATAAGTACATTGGGGGGCGCCCGGTTTTACCCGTGGTGCTGGACGGTATCCCCATGAGCGCCTTGCTGGATACTGGGTCACAAGTAACCACTATCCCTTATGTACTTTTTAAGCAGTATTGGACTGATGCTGATATCACACGGTATCCAGACAGTAACTTGAGCATCATCGCCAGTAATGGCTTACCCGTGTCGCAGATGGGGTTCAAGGAGATGACCATTAAAATTGGTAAAGTTGAACTGCCGGCACAGGGAGTGATTATTGTGGACATTGACCGTGGTGAAAGTCACCCTAAAATAACTGTGGGTACTAATGTAATTGAAAATTGTCTTTCAGAGGTAATTGTAATTCTACAACAGGTGGCGGTGAATGCTAGTTCCAGCCAACAGAGAGTCCTCAACAAGGAGATAAAAACCCTGATGAGACGGCAGCAGGTATAACTGTCTGGTGGTGAGATCGGTAGCGTAAGACTGAGTGACCCATTCCCCATTTCCATGCCTCCCAAAAGTGAAATGATGATCTGGTGTCGGACTGCAATCGGGTTGAGAGGTAGAGACTACCAAGCCATGGTAGAACCCGTGTACTCAGACAGCAGGCCCACCATTTTGACAGCCCGGGGGGTGGTTGATGTCCGTCATGGGAGGGTGCCCGTCCGCATCCTCAACATTGGGGAGAGGGAAGTATACTTACCCAGGTACGCTACACTTGCCAAACTGTTTGTTGTCGAACACAAAGCTATCAGGGCCGTGGAACCCTTGCCTCCATCTCCACAGGCGGAGGGTAATGGCTCCCAGAAACAAAAGGAGGACTGGTGCCAGAAACTATACGTGGGTGCTGACTCCACTCCCCTGCACCAAAAACAAGGAGTCTACCGGGTGGTACAGGAGTACGAGAGAGTCTTTAGTAAGCACCCGCTAGACTTCGGCAGAGTAAAAGGGATAGAACACCACATCCCCACAGGGAGCCACCCACCAATAAAAGAGAGACACAGGCCTGTACCCCCTACACATTATCAGAACGCCAAGGGCATGCTAAGAGAAATGAAAGAAGCTGGGGTCATTATAGACAGCTGTAGCCCCTGGGCAGCCCCCTTGGTTCTGGCGAAAAAGAAAGACGGCACCATGAGAATGTGCGTCGACTATAGACAAATCAACCGTATCACCCACAAAGACGCATATCCGCTGCCTAGAATAGAGGAGTCTTTAGCCGCACTAAAATCTGCTAGCTTCTTTTCTACTTTGGACTTTACTAGCTGGTACTGGCAGGTTCCTGTGGCAGAGGCTGACAAGGAGAAGACCGCCTTCACCACCCCGATGGGACTGAGCGAGTTCAACTGTATGCCTTTCGGGCTCTGCAACGCACCAGGGACCTTCCAGCGGCTGATGGAATGCTGTCTAGGGTACCGAAACATCGAGACGGTCCTCCTTTACCTGGACGACGAGATCGTCTATTCAAAGACCTACGAGGACCATCTCAAACACCTGGCTGAGGTGTTCGAAGCCCTGGCAGGCTATGGCCTGAAGGTGAAACCATCAAAGTGTCACCTGCTGAAACCAAAGGTCCAGTACCTAGGGTACGTGGTAAGAGCGGAAGGAGTGGCCCCCGACCCTGACAAGGTCACGGCAATCAAGAGCTGGCCAAGCCCCTCGAACATCAAAGAGGTGAGACAGTTTCTCGGATTGGTAGGCTACTACCGAAGGTTCATCCCCGGGTTCACTAGGATGGCAGCTCCTATGCAGGACCTCCTAATCGGACAGTCTAAGTCCAGGAACCAAAAGCCGCCCTTCAAGTGGGATAAATCGGAAGAGGAGTCTTTCGCCAGTTGAAGATGGCCCTCACGGGGGATGAGATCCTTGCCTACCCTGATTATGGTCAGCCTTTTATTCTCCACACGGACGCCAGTAATGTGGGACTGGGAGCAGTACTGTCCCAAAACCAACAGGGCTGAGAAAGGGTGATCGCGTACGCCAGCCGGAAGCTGAGGCCCACCGAGAGGAACCCGGAGAATTACAGCTCCTTCAAGCTAGAATTCTTGGCGGTGGTGTGGGCCGTGACAGAACGCTTCAAGCATTACCTGGCCTCCGCAAAGTTCACCGTGTACACGGACAACAACCCGTTGACACACCTGGACAATGCAAGACTGGGTGCCCTAGAACAGCGGTGGATGGCCCGTCTCTCCAACTATGACTTCGTGATCAAGTACCGAGCCGGCAAAACCAATGCCAACGCTGACGCCCTATTGAGGATGCCTCACTTACCTGAAGGTGACGAAGACCCAGAAGAGCTGGAGGAGGTAGAACTCCCCGCGTTTCACCGGTATGGAGCCGCTCAATACTCCCACCGCGTGAAGGAGGAGGATCTAACAACCGTGATGATCAATCCCCTACCTCACCACAGCTGGGCCGAGACCCAAGATAGTGACCCTGCCGTCCGCCTGGTGAAAGATCTGTTGACCCAGGAAGACGCCCGCTTAGATCTAGATGCCCCAGAGGAAGCCAAGCAGCTATTGAAGGAGAAGAGCAAGCTGTTCCTCTACGAAGGCAAGTTGTGCAGAAGGATTGTCAACCACCGGACGCACGAGCTGACCTGGCAAGTCGTGGTCCCAAGGCGGGATGCAGCTATGGTCCTGGGGGCTTACCATGACAGAGCGGGACACTTCGGTTGGAAGAAACTGGAGTTCCTGCTAAGAGGAAGGTTCTTTTGGGTCGGCATGAGAGGAGCCGTAGAAAAATGGTGCAGAGACTGTGGCCCTTGTCACCTAAGGAGGAAGGACCGTACCAGCCAGAAGACACCCTTGAGGCCCATCGTCACCACGCAGCCTCTTGAGCTGGTAGCTCTAGACCACGTCAAGTTGGCTCCAAGCCGGTCAGGATACATCTACGCCCTGACAATCGTGGACCACTATTCCCGTTTTCTAGTGGTGGTCCCGGTAAAGGACTTGACAGCCCAAACAGCGGCCAGAGTCTTCCAGCAATACTTCTGCCGTCCACACGGGTATCCGGAACAGGTCCTGACAGACCAGGGTCCAGCGTTCGAGGCTGAAATCTTCCAGGAGTTCTGCAACCTCTATGGCTGTAAGAAAATTCGTACAACGCCTTACCATCCACAAACCAACGGGATGTGTGAGAAGATGAACAATATAGTTATCGATCTCCTGAAGACGTTGCCCCTGGAGGAACGCAGCCTGTGGCCAGAAAAACTGCCCGACCTGATAGACCTATACAACAATATCCCGGTGCATGCTACAAACTGCACCCCGGCTTACCTGATGCAAGCCAGACCAGGTAAGCTGCCCGTAGACCTGGAGATGGGAGTCCTGACGCCTGAGGACACCTCCCCGGATGCGGACTGGGATACGGAAAGGCAACTGCAGTACAAGAAGGTACAGGAGAGTGTGGAGAAGAGCCTGGCCCAGGTGAGAGAGAGGCAAGAAAGACTCTTCAACCAACACGCCCCTGCTGGTCCCCTAGAACCTGGTGAGCAGGTCCTGAAGCGGAAGAGAAGGTTACATAAGTTGGACGACCAGTGGGAAAGGGAACCCTACACCGTACTGCAGTCTGACCACGACAACCCAAAGGTGTGCGTGATCACCAAGGACGGAGGAGAAACCACTAGCACCGTCTCCAGAGACCACCTCAAAAGATGCCCCGAGCAACTCCGTAGTGCAGAAGAGGATCATAGTGACCTTGAACCCGCAGAGGACAAGGAAGAAATGATCAGCACCGTTCTCGGAGAGTTCCCTCAGTCCTGGACTCGCATAAATGATGCCATAGTGGTACCTGTCCTGCATTTCCTGCAACCGGCACAGCAACAACCAACACCAGAGCCGGAAGGTGAAGAGGAGCAAGAGGTTCCAGAGGCAGAAGAGCCTGTACCAGTGGCCCAGGAGAGTCAACCCTCTGCTGACAGTGAGCCTGCCATGCCTGCGGTAAGCCAAAGGACCCGCAGACAGCTGCCTGCCCTACCTATACACCCAGCTGGTAGCTGTACCCCTAACGCTAGTGGGGAAAGCCAGGTTGGTCCACCACCAGACAGTGGGCTACATAGATCAACCAGGAGCACAAAGGGGCAGATACCCGCTCGCTGGAGAATATAAAGCGCGCTAAGATTGTAAATGACCCTGTTGCCAAATGTTGAATTGTTTGCCAAGTTACCTGCATGTTTATTAATAGTGTGTTTCAGTTTCTTGCAGCTACCGTAAGGACTCAAAGGTTATGGACTTTTTGTAACCGGGACCTTGTATGGACTGCGTTCGGAGCTTAACCAAGGAATGAACTAAGACTGTAAAGGACTTGGGGTAGGACAGACCCCCACCTGGTTAAGGCTCCCCGTTGTATTGGTGATATGGACACCCAGTCACAGACCACACTGTGACCTTAAGAACTCAATCTGTGCGTCACTTGTATACTAATGTTTTATGGTATGCATATTGTCTTTGTTTATTGTTTAGTCCCGGAGTACTAAATTTCACTAGGGGGGAATGTGTCACCCTGGCCTGGATGCCACAAAATGTAATAAAGCTGTGTCTGAGAGCAAGGGGGAGGTTCTCTAGTCAGGGGAACATTAGCATGCAGTACCTCCTGTCTCAGGCCAGTAGGGGGAGCAGGCTGCCCCTATAAAAGCTGGTGCTGGGGGCAGGGTTAGAGAGAACTTGAAGGCCTGTCTCAGGACTGAGATGTGTCCCAGAGCAGAGCAGGGACAGACAGTTTTGTATTGCACCTAAGAGGAAGTGTGGCAGGAGGAGAGCCACAAGCCAGAGACAAGAGGCGAAGTGAGCCTGTCTTGGCAGATAAAAGACTTACTTTACTAGACTTTGGTGTCTGAGGCTGGAAGGATTCCACATCCCCCAGCAGATAACCAGTCCGCAAGGGACTGTATATTCCTTGGCCTAAGAAGCCTGGAGGCCCTGCCACAACAGAAGGGACCAGCAGAGCCGTACAAGGCTGGGAGCAGAAAGGAACCCACGTCGCAGGTCATACAGGCGAGAATACACGGAGAGCTCAGAAGCGTGGGCTGTTATCCATAAGGAGGAGATAGTCAGAAGGAGCGCAGAAAGCACGGTAGGCCTACACCCTCACCCTGACCAGGGCCAATTTCCCCATTGCTCTCAGACATCCAGGTCTCCTCCTAGCCGGAACTGTTTGTGGGTCAGTTTACCTGTTTAGTAAAGACCCTGGACTGCAACCTGTTGTCTGTGTGCTCCTTGCTCCTCCAGCACTATCAGCACTGGGACTCTCACTACCATCACTCCCACCATCCACTATACTGCCCTGGGGCCGCACTCTTCCCGTGGGGAGTCACACTACCCTAGCTGCACACCTCATCAGCCCCAGCGGTCTGCATGCAGCGGCGGTTCCTAATAACCGCAATCCACGGGTGGCGTAGTCGGACATAATCAACAACACATAACGGACTACCACTGGCCTGACCACCCTGAGCCACGGAACCGGGTTGTCACTACTACTCCCATTGTTCCCCCTATTGCCCGGATTCGAGTGCCCCACGGCCCAGGGGGCGAGTCACATGCCCAGGCGTTGTAGGGAGGTCATACAGGCACGTGGAGGCCACACACAATACTCAGCCTCATCAGGAGCATGCCCAGGCATTGTAGGGAGGTCACACAGGCACGTGGAGGCCACACACAATACTCAGCCTCATCAGGAGCACGCCCAGGCGTTGTAGGGAGGTCATACAGGCACGTGGAGGCCACACACAATACTCAGCCTCATCAGGAGCATGCCCAGGCGTTGTAGGGAGGTCATACAGGTACGTGGAGGCCACACACAATACTCAGCCTCATCAGGAGCATGCCCAGGCGTTGTAGGGAGGTCATACAGGCACGTGGAGGCCACACACAATACTCAGCCTCATCAGGAGCATGCCCAGGCATTGTAGGGAGGTCATGCAGGCACCTGGAGGCCACACACAATACTCAGCCTCATCAGGAGTAGAGATGAGCGTTGTTCTACTCGAACTGTTCGCCAATCTCAAATTCGAGCTGTTTTGGGCGGTGTTCGAGCCGTTCGGCGAACACGAACAATTTGAGAAAAATCCGGCTGTTCGAGGTTATGTTCGATAACTGTTCGTGCACCAAAATCATAACTGGATTTTTTCTCAGTAATGATGAAAATTAATGTTAATCCGCAGTTTGAGTGTACAGCGGGGTGGGGGGAGGGGCAGGGGATGGATCTCTGCAGGAACAATGAAGATCTCCATTTTTTTTCCTCTTTCCCGCATTTACAGTGGGGAGGTGCAATCTGTCAGCCTATCAGCAGCGCACACACGGAGCGAAGTGCTTTTTTTCACACAAGCAAGGGCATGTGTGATTGGCAGTGTATGTCACATGTCCTTGCCCTATAAGACCAAGCCATTTTCCCCGTCGCCACCATTTTCTCACTGCTGCAGCTGCGTGTTAGACGGCACCACTGTTGCTGTGTGCGCTATACCTTGTTAATTTCAAGCCAATTTTCGCACAAATCTACAGATAGCTTGGGAGTAGGGAATAGTTGTGATTGCAGTCCTTTTAAGGACTAGGTTACAGCATTTCCTACGACTTTTATCAGGCAGGTCTGTGCTCTTAAATAGATAGATTGTGGGAGTAAAGACTAATTGTAATTGGAGTCCTTTTCAGGACTAGGTTACATCAGTTCCTATCAGTTTTTGCCAGGCAGGTCTGTGCCAGTGCTGTGCAAGTTTTTTTCACAGCATTTGGCTGAATCTAGCAAAGCTAATCCTTTTTGGCCTATTGCAGAGTGTGTTAGTCAGTGGAGTAGCCTATCTGTGCTGCAAGATATACCACCTGTGTATAGAATACCAATTTTTTTACTGCATCTAGTGAAGTAAAATCTTTTGGGCATAGCATCATTCTATTAGTCCATCTATACTGACCTCCATCAGGTTGCAAATTAAAAATAATTTTTTTCTGCATCTAACCCAGCCAATAGTTTTGGCCTAATACCACAGTTTGGCCACTCAGCTCTGCTCGGTTACCATCCATTGTTTTTTTGTGCAAACAACTCCAGAGTTGTGAATTAGTTAACCACCAAAATGAGTGGAAAAAGGCCTGCTGCTGGTGGAAAGGGGAATAGGCGTGTTGGGAAGGGGAAAAAAGGTTGTGTCCGTGGGGTAGGTGCAGAAGAAAGACCATCTTCCAGCCAAACTAAAATGTCTACTTCTTTTAGCGGACAATGTGATAAGATCCCTTTCTTACGGCCACGCCAATCGCTACAAATTCCAGATGAGGCACAAAAACAGCAGGTGCTTCAACGGATATCAAGTGCTCCTTTAAGTGGGCTGTCCTCCACATCAACTTCAACATCACAAATACTCCAGTCCTCAAAGGTGTCACCCAAATCGCACTTGCTTCCTCACAGCTCCCAAATCTCCAGCTGCCCGTCTGAGTATGAGGTAGAACAGATGGTTGAGTCTGCAGAGCTGTTTACTCATACTATAGCCTGGGAATCAGAGGTCGACTCCAGCGCTTCTGTGAATCCAGACGAGGAAATGATCTGCACTGATGCCCAGAATCTTTATGAGTCGGATCCAGGACCAGACGCAGAAGGTTCTGACCATAATGTAGACCCTCATTCCCAAACTGTAACTCCTGTTGGTGGAGACAATGAGGAAGACGATGATGAGACTCAAATACCTGATTGGAGCGACAACTTTAGTTTTTTGTCAGGGCAGGAACAGGTTGGCTCTGAGGACGACGGGTGTGATAACGCACAGGGTGATGATGATGAGGTTGGAGATCCCACTTACTGTCAACCCACAGTCAGCCAAGAGATGAGGTCAGCAGAGGAGGTGGAGGAAGATGCTAGTGACGACGAGGTCAGGTTGCGCCTTCCTGGACAGAGACGTAGTACTGGAAGCACGTCAACAACTGCATCCCCAAACACAACTCTGCCTCTCACCACAAGTCGTGGTGGCTCTTCAGGTCGCATGGGTGCTAAGCCTTGCATAGCCTGGGCATTTTTTCAGATCGATAAAGATGACCCAACTCGTGTTATCTGTAACATTTGTCAGCAAAAGCTAAGTAGAGGCCAAAAAATACATAGTTTGAGTACTTCATGCATGAACCGGCACATGGACATGAAGCATAAGTTGCAGTGGGAAGCTCAGTGTGCTACAATGCGGCCTAGCCGGCCGGGCCAACCACCGTCTGCCATATCTTGTGCATCCGCGGCCTCTTCATCCTCTGTGACTGGGGGGACAGCAGTCACACCTGTTTTGGGGCGCAGACCTGCCACCTCTTTACCCGCAACAGCCAGCGTGATTGGCAGGTCATCATTTTCTTTGGAGGTGGTAACACCAGCTGGTGTTGAGCGCTGTCCGACATCGATAGTGTGTCACCCTACCTGGATGCCACAAGTGTAATAAAGCTGTGTCTGAGAGCAAGGGGGAGGTTCTCTAGTCAGGGGAACATTAGCATGCAATGCCTCCTGTCTCAGGCCAGTAGGGGGAGCAGGCTGCCCCTATAAAAGCTGGTACTGGGGACAGGGTTAGAGAGAACTGGGCGACCTATCTGAGGATTCAGGTCCCAGAGCAGAGAGGGACAGTTGCATTGTAACCTAAGAGGAAGTGTGGCAGGAGAAGAGCCACAAGCCAGAGACAAGAGGCGCAGTGAGCCTGTCTTGGCAGAGAAAAGACTTACTTAACCAGACTTTGGTGTCTGAGGCTGGAACGATTCCACATCCCCCAGCAGAGAACCAGCCCGCAAGGGACTGTACATTCCTTGGCCTAAGAAGCCTGGAGGCCCTGCCACAACCGAAGGGACCAGTAAAGCCGTACAAGGCTGGGAGCAGAAAGGAACCCACATCGCAGGCCATACAGGCGAGAAAGCACGGAAAGCTCGGAAACGTGAGCTGTTATCCTATCAGGAGGAGATAGTCAGAAGGAGCGCAGAAAGCACGGTAGGCCTACACCCTCACCCTGACCAGGGCCAATTTCCCCGTTGCTCTCAGACATCCAGGTCCCCTCCTAGCCGGGACTGTTTATGGGTCAGTTTACCTGTTTCAGTAAAGACCCTGGACTACAACCTATTGTCTGTGTGCTCCTTGCTCCTCCAGCACTATCATCACTGGGACTCTCACTATCATCACTCCCACCATCCACTATACTGCCCTGGGGCCGCACTCTTCCCGTGGGGAGTCACATTACCCTAGCTGCACACCTCATCAGCCCCAGCGGTCTGCATGCAGCGGCGGTTCCTAATAACCGCAAATCCACGGGTGGCGTAGTCGGACATTATCAGCAGAACATAGCAGACTACCATTGGCCTGACCACCCTGAGCCACGGAACCGGGTCGCCACTACTACCCCCATCGTTCCCCCTATGGCCCGGATCCGAGTGCCCCACGGCCCAGGGGGCGAGTCAATAGCACCACCTTTGGATCAAGGCAACCTAACATGTCCGCCTGCATCTTCCTCACAGACCGGCAGTTTGCCGGGGACACCCTTATCAACCGCGTCTAAGCACAATAGCCAGCCCTCGGTCCCTCAGATGTGGACAAGTAAAAGACCATTTCCTCCTAGCCATGAGAAAGCTAAGAGGTTGAATTTCACCATCTGCAAGCTCTTGGCTACAGAAATGCTGCCTTTCCGCCTGGTGGACACAGAGGATTTTCGAGACCTTATGTCCGTCGCAGTGCCCCAGTACCAGATGCCCAGTCGGCACTACTTCTCAAAGAAAGGTGTGCCTGCGCTCCACCAGCATGTCGCACACAACATCACCGCTTCTTTGAGAAACTCTGTGTGTGACAGGGTGCATTTCACCACAGACACTTGGACGAGTAGGCATGGACAGGGGCGTTACATGTCGCTGACTGGGCACTGGGTAACTATGGTGACAGCAGGACAAGGGGCTGCTGTCCAAGTCTTGCCGTCCCCACGAGTTGTGCGTCAATCCTCTTTATCTCAAAGTTCCTCCACTGCTTCTGCCTCCTCAACCTCCTCTCGGTCTTCCACCTGCACCCAAAGCCTGTCTGGTCATGCCACCTGCTTTCTAACTGCGCAGAAGGGATCCTGCACACCTCCTTACTATGCTGGCAGTAGGGCTCAACGTCATCAGGCGGTTTTTACTTTGAAATGTCTGGGAAATGTGAGTCACACAGCTGAGGAGTTGTGGTCAGCTCTGGAGAACCAATTTCATGAATGGTTGTCTCCACTGGACCTGAAACCAGGGAAGGCCGTGTGCGACAATGCTGCAAACCTGGGTGCGGCCCTTCGCCGGGGCAATGTCACACACGTGCCTTGTATGGCTCACGTGTTGAACCTGGTTGTCCAGCAATTTTTAGCCCACTATCCCAGACTAGATGGCCTTCTGCAGAGGGCACGGTCGCTGTGTGCTCACTTCCGCCGTTCGCATCCCGCAGCTCAGCGACTTACATCTCTACAGAAGTCGTTGGGCCTGCCACTTCACCGGCTAAAATGCGATGTGCCTACCCGGTGGAATTCAACTCTGCACATGTTGCAGCGACTGTGGCAGCACCGACAAGCCCTGGTGCAATACGTTCTGACGTATAGCCTGGGCCAACGAGATCCAGAGGTGGGGCAAATCACGCTGGAGGAGTGGTCTCAGATCAGGGACCTATGCACCCTTCTGCACAGTTTTGAAATGGCGACGAAGATGTTTAGTGCTGACGATGCCATTATCAGCATGACTATTCCGGTGATTTACATGCTGGAGCACATGTTAAACAGAATTCGGAGTCAGGTGGTGGCACAAGAGGAGGTGGAGGAAGTAGAGGAGGAGGAGTTGTATGCGGAAGGGCTAACATCTGCAAGGTCCAGACGGTCGGCAGCACCAAGGCGGCAGGCATGTGAGGGTGGGGGAGATGGTTTTACCAGGGCGCATGGTAGCAGCCAAACTAGTGAGGAAGGTGCAGGAGCCCAGGAAGAAGTGGAGGACGAACTGATGGAAGACTCATCAGATGAGGGAGACCTTGATCACATTTCTGTTGTGCGAGGTTGGGGGGAGAGGACAGAGGAAGGAAGCATGATTGTTACCTCGCCACCAACACAACAGGGACTTGGTGCTCCTGGATGCGCAACACACATGAGTGCCTTCTTGCTGCACTACCTGCAACATGACCCTCGAATTGTGAGAATTAGAAATAATCCTGACTACTGGGTTGCCACACTGTTAGATCCCCGGTACAAAAGTAAATTTGCAGAAATTATTCCTGCCATAGAAAGGGATGCACGCATGCAGGAGTATCAGCAGAGACTGTTGCAGAATCTTATATGTGCTTTTCCACAAAACACCAGTGGTGCACGTAGTGAATCTCACAGTTCCAACTTGCCAACCGTGGGACAGTCAAGTGTTCAGCACTCAAACCGTAACAGAACCACAGTATCTGCTGGTAACATCAATTTTGCGGAATCATTTCACCACTTTTTTAGCCCATCCTTTGCAAGGCCACAGGAGACAAGAAGTCTGACACATAGTCAACGCCTAGAGACGATGGTACAGGAGTATCTCCAAGTAAACATTGAAGCCATGACTGTGTCACTGGACCCTTGCTCTTTTTGGGCTTCCAATCTGGATAAATGGCCGGAGCTAGCCACTTACGCCTTGGAGATCTTGTCATGCCCCGCAGCCAGCGTTCTGTCTGAACGTGTGTTCAGCGCTGCTGGTGGTGTGCTGACAGATAAGCGCACGCGGCTCTCCACTGACAATGTAGACAGACTCACGTTCATAAAGATGAACAAATCATGGATCCGAAACGACTTTTCTACCCCTGTGTCATCCTGGGGAGAGTAAAAGATGGATGATTGGTTAAAATCACCTCACCAACCGTTTTAAGCTTTCAAATTACTAATCATGTTTATCTGTATCTTGGCTGGAAAATAATTTGGGCTTTGTAGCAGTGTGCAGCACTGATTCTATTAGGCCATCTATAATAAGCTCCACCAGATTTAAAATTACTAATCATGTTTATCTGTATCTTGGCTGGAAAATAATTTGGGCCTTGTAGCAGTCTGCAGTACTGATCCTATTAGGCCATCTATACTAAGCTCCACCAGATTTAAAATTACTAATCATGTTTATCTGTATCTTGGCTGGAAAATAATTTGGGCTTTGTAGCAGTGTGCAGCACTGATCCTATTAGGCCATCTATAATAAGCTCCACCAGATTTAAAATTAATAATAATTTTTAGCTGCATCTAGCCCGGAAAATAATTTTGGGGCTCCGAGATGCGCAAGACACATAAGTGCCTTCTTGCTGCACTACCTGCAACATGACCCTCATATTGTCAGAATTCGAAGTAATCATGACTACTGGGTTGCCACACTCTTAGATCCGCCAAACTTTTCGATCAACCTTTTCATTTTAATAAAGACCAAAAAAATGGTCATTTTTGAAATTATAAGCATTAGCAGGTTATTAGAAACTGAAATCAAACAGTTTTCAACTCAAAACTTTATTCTAGGTGATGTTACATTTTCACATAGGACCCCTTGTTCGAAAGGAGCTTCTGAACTCTCTCGTCCATTGAATTTGTCAGGTTTTGGATGGTTTCTGCTTCAATTGTTTTGCATGAGGACAGAATACCCTCCCAGAGCTGTTGCTTAGATGTGAACTGCCTCCCGCCATCATAGACACTCCTTTTGATGATGCTCCAGAGGTTCTGAATGGGGTAGAGGTCAGGGGAGCATGGGGGTCACACCATAAGTTTGTCCCCTTTTATGCCCATATCAGCCAGAGATGCAGATGTTTTATGTGCAGCATGAGATGGTGCATTATCATGCAAAAAAATGATCTTGCTGTGAAATACACGGTTCTTCTTCTTGAACCATGGCAGGAAGTGCTGTTTGAGAAAATCCACATACATTATGGAGTTCATCTTTAGCGCCTTCAGGGATCCTAAAGGGGCCGACAATCTCTCTCCCCATGATTCCAGCCCAAAACATTACTCCACCTCCTCCTTGTTGGCGCTGTAGCCGTGTTTGCGTGGGGTGTCCATCAACCAGCCATCCTCCACTCCATCCATCTGGACCATCGAGCGCTGCACGGCACTCATCCGTGAACAAAACAGTTTTGAAATCAGTCTTCATGTAATGTTTGGCCCACTGGAGCCGTTTCTACTTGTGTGAAGTGGATAGAGGAGGTCGACAGGATGGCGTATGCACAGCTGCAAACCTCTGAAGGACCCTGCATCTTGTTGTTCGGGGGACGTTGGAGGCACCAGCAGCTTCAAAAACTTGTCTGCTGCTATGACAAGGCTTTTTTGCCGCTGCTCTTTTAACATGACGTAATTGCCTGTAGGAAAGAGTCCTCAATTTGCCCTTATCAGCACGCACACGTGTGTACTGTGAATCAGCTACATACTTCTTGATTGCCAAGACACTTCATCCTGATCATCGCACAATGTTGATTGTAGTCATGCCTTGACCTAAACACTCCACAATTTGTTGCTTCTCAGCAGCCGACACATCCTTTTTCTTTCCCATTTTGGCAGAAAATGTAGGCTGCTTAATAATGTGAGACAGCCTTCTTAAGTAGTCTTGCCTTTCATTGGACACACCTGCCAAACTAATTAGCACAGGTGTCTGCAATTGCTTACAGTGATATAAAGAGCCCTGACACACATCACCATCAATGAGTTTAACTGACAAACAAACAAATTCTTCCCTTATCACTCCTAAACACTTTTTGCATAATAATTTGGAACACAGTGTACATGTGCTTTTCCACAAAACACCAGTGGTTCACGTAGTGAATCTTACAGTTCTAACTTGCCAACCGTGGTCTGTATGGAATTGTTCAATAAAGGGCCCAAAATTAAGATAACATAGATGGGAGAGGTCTCTATGAATAGGAATTCCTAAGTATTTGATACCCTGTGAGGGCCAGGCAAAGGGAAAGTTGGACTGGATGGAATCCTATATGGATTTGGGGAGGGAGACATCGAGGGCCTCAGACTTCGCTGCATTGATTTTAAAATTTGACCATGTAACAAAGTGATCTATTTCAGCCATAACAGCAGGGATGGATATATGTGATTGAGTGATATATACTAGGACATCATCAGCAAATAGAGAGCACTTGTACTCGGTGCCTCCCACCTCAATCCACCTAATATTGGGGTTATGGCGAATTGATGAGAGCAGGTGCTCCGTCACTAGGATGTATAAGAGAGGGGACAGAGGACATCCCTGCCTTGTCCCATTGGTGATTGTGAAAGGTGATGAAAATGTTCTGACGCACCCCCTGGGCCTTGGGACACCCGGAGCCGGACCCTTTTTGGTGGATGCTGGTGGTTGTAGTCTTCGTGGCGGCGATCCGGTTCCGTGGCTCAGGGCGGTCAAACCAGTGGCGGAACTATTTATGTGGTTTTGATGTTTAAATGTCCGACTACGCCACCCGTGGATTGCGGTCAGAGTGAACCGCCGCTACAGGGCAGACCGCTAAGGCTGGTGTTGTGGGTGCAGCAGAGCGTAGCATAACTCCCCACGGGAGGAGTATAGCCTCAGGGCAGTGTATGCGGAGGATGCGGGTGATGGTGCAGGGCAGCAGCAGTAACGACACGGAGTCAGTGATGCAGTCCAGGGCCTTTACTCACAGTTCTTATTATCCAGACCACGTCTGCGGGTAACGGCTGCCCACGTCGTACTGTGCTCACCAGGTGAGGGGCTCAGACAACTCCCAGATAACTTTGGAGCGCTTCACAGGACCCCCTTTGTGTGTCCTTTGTCTGGCCTTTCTTACCAACACTTCTGTCCGGCTGCCTCGGGCCTCCTCTTGGTAAACTTGGCGCCAGTTTCCCTGACCCTATGTGGTGCCTTCCTAGCGGGTGTAGCGAGGGGCTGCGCCACATAAAATGTCACAGCCTCCGGTTTCTAGCTGAGGGTCGTTTCCTGCCTCCACTAGTTTCGGGGACCGGTCTCCCCCTTTGGCCTGACCCCTCCACGCAGGTGGATTCGGGCGTGCGGTGACGACTCGCCCGTCCGCACCCCTGGGATCCCTTCATTCCTCGTTCCTGGAGCCTTCTCCGCTCCTCTTCCTTCCTTCTCCCTCTTCCAGGCCTGGGCCTCTGTTACTAGGCCCGCCTCCGGAGCAGAGCTCATGCAGAGCCCCTGCTCCCTGCCACTTCTGCTCAGAATTCTCTGCACTGAACTAAGATGGTGCCCACCTTTTATACTCCCTTCTCAATGCACCCAGGAACTGCTTCCTCCCTGCTCCTGCACTACAGGGTTCCCCTTCCTCAGTGTTCCCTCCCCCCACTCCAGCCAGGGACACGGACTGTCGTGCCCATCTCAGGGGCATATTGGTCGCCCTGCCCCACGGCAATGTGGTGTAATGCATGCAGGTGTCGGGTCCTGATCCACACTCCATCCTTACCTGAGAGTGAGATATCACACCTCTGGGTGAGGTGCAATACGTCTGTAGCAACCGAGCCCTCAGGGTGCTACAGTTCCATTTATCTTCAGCCTAGGTGACGTATTGTGATACAGGGCCGTGATTTTGGCTATAAAAGGGTCCCCTAGACCCCTACCCCAAGCTTTTTAAGAGAATCATATATGGTGTGCCAGGAGACTCTATGGAATGCTTTCTCAGCATCCAACGAGAGTATCTAATTACAAATTTTTAACTGCATCTAGCCCAGGAACTACTTTGTGCCTAGTAGCAGTGTCTGCTAGTCAGCGGATTATCCCGGCTGTTAAGCAAGCTACACCACCTGTAGTTTAGACACTTAATTTTTTCAAAGGAAATGCTTCGGGACCACGGGATACTCAGTGAAGAGCATCAGGAGGCACCCCAAGGCATAGGGGCTGGGACTGGCGGTAGGACACCTTGCGGTGGACAGCCGAGCTCGATCCTTATAAAAGCTTTTTAACTGCAGCAGCTTTAGTGGACGCTACTGGAGCTGGAATTACCGCGGCTGCTGGCATGAGACTTGCCCTCCAATAGATCCTTGTAAATGGATTTAAAGTGTATTCATTCAAATTAGAGGGACAATTTAAATTAAAAAGCTTAGAGCTGCCTCCACCACAGGGGGGCTCGCTCGACCCACCAGCGGACAGGCACCAGTATTGGGAGAGGGGGGCTGGCCGTCAGGGTTCACCGCGGCTCTGGCACAAACCCGACGACACGGAGGTGGCACGGGCAGGAGCGGACTGAACGTGTCGGCTTCTCACTTTTTGGATTTTAGAAGGGCATGACATGCCTATATCTGTGTCTCCCCCTCCTTTTACTCCTCCACCTCTTTTCTTTTCGCATGACTATATGTACTTGTCACTTTTCCATGTGTTAGTTATGTCTTCTGAGCAGTTTGTCAGCTTTTGGACACCTTTGAAGGTGTTTTCTATGTGTTTCTATGTGTTTTTGTTTGCCTGCCATTGGTTTTAACGGTGTTCGAAGGTGTTCGACGAACCGAACCGAACTCGAACACTACGGGGGTGGCTCAACACTAATCAGGAGCATGCCCAGGCGTTGTAGGGAGGTCATACAGGCACGTGGAGGCCGGACACAATACTCAGCCTCATCAGGAGCGTGCCCAGGCGTTGTAGGAAGGTCATACAGGCACGTGGAGGCCACACACAATACTCAGCCTCATCAGGAGCATGCCCAGGCGTTGTAGGGAGGTCATACAGGCACGTGGAGGCCACACACAATACTCAGCCTCATCAGGAGCATGCCCAGGCGTTGTAGGGAGGACATACAGGCACGTGGAGGCCACACACAATACTCAGCCTCATCAGGAGCATGCCCAGGCGTTGTAGGGAGGTCATACAGGCACGTGGAGGCCACAGACAATACTCAGCCTCATCAGGAGCATGCCCAGGCATTGTAGGGAGGTCATACAGGCACGTGGAGGCCACAAACAATACTCAGCCTCATCAGGAGCATGCCCAGGCGTTGTAGGGAGGTCATACAGGCACGTGGAGGCCACACACAATACTCAGCCTCATCAGGAGCATGCCCAGGCGTTGTAGGGAGGTCATACAGGCACGTGGAGGCCACACACAATACTCAGCCTCATCAGGAGCATGCCCAGGCATTGTAGGGAGGTCATACAGGCACGTGGAGGCCACACACAATACTCAGCCTCATCAGGAGCATGCCCAGGCGGTGTAGGGAGGTCATACAGGCACGTGGAGGCCACACACAATACTCAGCCTCATCAGGAGCATGCCCAGGCGTTGTAGGGAGGTCATACAGGCACGTGGAGGCCACACACAATACTCAGCCTCATCAGGAGCATGCCCAGGCGTTGTAGGGAGGTCATACAGGCACGTGGAGGCCACACACAATACTCAGCCTCATCAGGAGCATGCCCAGGCGGTGTAGGGAGGTCATACAGGCACGTGGAGGCCACACACAATACTCAGCCTCATCAGGAGCATGCCCAGGCGTTGTATGGAGGTCATACAGGCACGTGGAGGCCACACACAATACTCAGCCTCATCAGGAGCATGCCCAGGCGTTGTAGGGAGGTCATACAGGCACGTGGAGGCCACACACAATACTGAGCCTCATCAGGAGTATGCCCAGGCGTTGTAGAGAGGTCATACAGGCACGTGGAGGCCACACACAATACTCAGCCTCATCAGGAGCATGCCCAGGAGTTGTAGGGAGGTCATACAGGCACGTGGAGTCCACACACAATACTCAGCCTCATCAGGAGCATGCCCAGACGTTGTAGGGAGGTCATATAGTCACGTGGAGGCCACACACAATACTCAGCCTCATCAGGAGCATGCCCAGGCGTTGTAGGGAGGTCATACAGGCACGTGGAGGCCACACACAATACTGACCCTCATCAGGAGTATGCCCAGGCGTTGTAGGGAGGTCATACAGGCACGTGGAGGCCACACACAATACTCAGCCTCATCAGGAGCATGCCCAGGCGTTGTAGGGAGGTCATACAGACACGTGGAGGCCACACACAATACTCAGCCTCATCAGGAGCATTCCCAGGCGTTGTAGGGAGGTCATACAGGCACGTGGAGGCCACACACACAATACTCAGCCTCATCAGGAGCATGCCCAGGCGTTGTAGGGAGGTCATACAGGCACGTGGAGGCCACACACTATACTCAGCCTCATCAGGAGCATGCCCAGGCGTTGTAGGTAGGTCATACAGGCACGTGGAGGCCACACACAATACTCAGCCTCATCAGGAGCATGCCCAGGCGTTGTAGGGAGGTCATACAGGCACGTGGAGGCCACACACAATACTCAGCCTCATCAGGAGCATGCCCAGGCGTTGTAGGGAGGTCATATGACGCGCCCCTGGGCCTTCTGTGTCGTGCGGCATCGCGTGCACGGGGGCTTACCCGGAGCTGGATCAGATGGGGGTAGTAGTCTCGTGGCGGTGACCCGGTCCGTGCCCAGGGAGTCAAACTAAGTGGCGAGTCTATTAGCAGTAGATGTTGGATGACTACGCCACCCGTTGAATGCAGCTTTGGAGCTGCCGCTGCAGGGCAGACCGCTGAGGCCGGTGGAAGGATCGTGCAGCGGGGATGGTATAACCCCCAACGGGAGGGGTATGGCCTCAGGGCAGCCGAAGTGGATGAGGGGGGTAGCAGGAACCACTCAGAGACGATGCGTGTAGTTCAGGGTCTTTACTGGTGACAAAGATAGACCCTCCCGGAGTACTTGCTAGCGATCGGGGCCTGGTCAGTCTTTGAGCAGATGGGATCTCCCCTGGCCAGGCGGAGTTGTAGGCCTTCCCAGCTAACTGTACTCTTCTGGCTACCTTGCTAGAGGCGGGTAAAAGTAGCCCACGTCCCTGAGTGTACCGTGTGGTGCTCACCCGTATGGCCGGTGACTCGGGGCCTTCTAATGGCTTCCGCTCCACGATGGCGGTGCTGGTCCCACGCGTGTGACCGTGCCTTCGGGTTTCTGGGCCAGAGGACCTGCAATCCCCTGCCGGTCGGTTTCTGCTGCTGGGTAAGGATTAGTCCCCACAGCCTCGGACTCCGGGTCCGGTGATAACTTTTCAGTCAGGGCGAGCTCTGCAGCTGCCAGCCCCTGACTCCTTGTAGCACTGCTCCCACAGAGCTCCTGTTGTTTCTTCCTATGCTGCTTCTCTTCTCTACTCTTGTTCTCTCTCTCTCTCCACCCTGCCTCAGCCCCAGGTTTATATAGGGGAAGTTCTTCCCCTCCCAGGACTGGGCAGGAGGTGTGGCATGCATAAGATCCCTGACCAAGAGACCTCCCACCTGCTCTCAGACATAATATTGCTATTATGTGGAGACCAGACCCCTGGGGTGCCACATTCCCCCCTAGTGAAATTTAGTACTCCGGGACTAAACATATTTTACAAAAACATAACAGGGTATAACAACAACAATAAAATACAATAAGGAAACACATAAAGATGGTCACGGTGTGTCCGCAACCGGGTGCAGTCTTTGAAGAAAACAAAGGTGTCCATTTCACCAAAACAGGGAGACGTAACCAGGTAGGGGTCTGTCCTGCCCCGAGTCCTTAACAGTCTTTAGTCCGTCCTGGGTTACGCTCCAACTATACACAAAGGATTCCCGGTAAATCCACCAAAGACTCCTGTAAATAACTAGAAACACAAAATTATACACAAGCAACAATAACAGATAAACATTAATAAAATAACTTAAACACTTAGATCCTCCACCGTACGGGCAGCTGGCCTCTAGTGACCCTAGTGGACCTACGAAGCTGGTTGACTGGTCCTGAGCTACAGGGTATAGGAGCTGTCAAGGGTAAACTGGGCAGCCGTCTACGGACTCTTTGGCTCACTAGGGGTATGGCAGGCTCACTATAAGCAGAGGGTTGATCCTCCTGGTCTGTTTGTGTGGAGTCTTCTGCCTCCTGGACCGGCTGTTCCTCCAGCTCTACCGGTTGCTCTGTAAGTACTTGGGATTCTGGTTGGAGGAACGTGAGGATGGGTACCACAACTGCACCATTGACTTGAGTCCAAGACCGAGGGAAGTCTCCGAGCACAGTACTAACCATATCTTCCCTTTCCTCTACGGGTCGAGGGTCCTCTTGTTCCTCTTCAGGGTTCCGTAGCTGTTCGGGACACTTCTTTAGGTGATCCCGGGATACAATGGCTGTGGTTTCCCCTCCGTCTTTGCTGATGGTACAGACCTTCGGGTTGTCGTGGCTTGAGGGCAGTAGAGTGTACGGGTCCTTCTCCCACTGGTCGTCCAACTTATGGAGCCGTCTTTTCCTCTTCAAGACCTGCTCTCCGGGCACCAGGGGAACAGCGGGAGCATACAGGTTGTAAGTTTTCTCTTGTCTTTCCCTAGCTTGACAGAGACTACGCTCCACGCTCTCCTGTACTTTACGGTACTGCTGCTGCCTCTCTGTGTCCCAGTCTGCTTCTGGTGAAGTGTCCTCGGGTGTCAGAACTCCCATCTCCAGGTCAACAGGTAGCTTACCAGGTCTTGCCCTCATCAGGTAAGCCGGGGTACAGTTAGTGGAACCTACCGGGATGTGGTTGTATAGGTCCACTAGGTCGGGCAACCTCTCGGGCCACAGACTGCGTTCTTCCAGGGGCAATGTTTTTAGAAGATCTATCACCACCTGATTCATTTTCTCACAAAGTCCATTAGTTTGCGGATGATAGGGTGTCGTCCTTATCTTCCGGCAGCCATACAGAGTGCAGAATTCTTGGAAGACCTCCGCTTCAAAGGCAGGTCCCTGATCCGTCAACACTTGGTCCGGGTACCCGTGTGGACGGCAGTAATGCTGCTGGAAGGCTCTAGCTGCTGTTCGAGCTGTTAAGTCCTTGACGGGGACGACAACCAAGAACCGGGAGTAGTGATCCACGATGGTTAGTGCGTAGACGTAGCCACTTCTGCTTGGGGTCAGTTTTACATGATCCAAGGCTACCAGTTCCAATGGCTGCCGGGTGACGATGGACTGCAGGGGAGTCTTCTGGCTGGCACGGTCCTTCCTTCTTAGGTTGCACGGGCCACAGTCTCTGCACCACCTCTCGATGGTTCCTCTCATGCCCACCCAATGGAACCGCCCGCGCAGCAAGAACTCCAGCTTCTTCCATCCGAAGTGCCCAGCTCCGTCGTGGTATGCCTCCATCACCATAGCTGCGTCTCTTCTTGGCACCACTACTTGCCAGATTAATTCATGCGTCCGGGAGTTAACCATTCTGCGGCACAACTTCCCCTTGTAAAGGAACAGTCGACTCTTCTCAGCCCACAGTTGCTTGGCTTCCTCCGGAGCGTCTGGGTCAAGGCGTGCATCTGGCCGAGTCAGCATCTCCTTTACCAGTCGGACGGCAGGGTCACTGTCTTGCATCTCCGCCCAGTTGTAATGAGGTAAAGGGTTGAACGTAGCGGATTTACTCCTTACACGGTGGGAATACTGGATAGTCCCATGACGGTGGAATGCGGGGAGTTCAACTTCTTCCAGTCCCTCTGAGTCTTCCCCTACGTCCGGTAGATTTGGCATCCTGGACAGGGCGTCCGCGTTGGTATTGGAGCGTCCTGCCCGGTATTTGATTGTAAACTCATAGTTGGACAAACGGGCCATCCATCTCTGCTCTAGGGCACCGAGTCTTGCTGTGTCCAGGTGTGTCAACGGGTTGTTATCCGTGTACACGGTGAACCGGGAAGAAGCGAGGTAGTGCTTAAAGCGTTCGGTGACTGCCCACACCACTGCCAGGAACTCTAGCTTAAATGAGCTGTAATTTTCAGGGTTTCTTTCGGTGGGTTGCAGTTTTCGGCTGGCGTAAGCAATTACCCGTTCTTTCCCCTGCTGAATCTGGGACAGTACGGCTCCTAGCCCGATGTTACTGGCGTCGGTGTAGAGGATAAAGGGCTGGCTATAATCAGGGTATGCCAGGATTTCATCCCCCGTGAGGGCCATCTTCAGCTGGCGGAAGGACTCTTCTTCCAGCTTCTCCCATCTGAAGGGTGGCTTCTGGTTCTTGGCCTTCCTGGACTGGCCTATCAGGAGGTCCTGCATAGGAGCTGCCTTTCTGGTGAAACCGGGAATAAACCTTCGGTAGTAGCCTACCAACCCGAGGAACTGCCTCACTTCCTTTACGCTGGAGGGGCTTGGCCATTCCTTAATTGCGGTGATCTTATCAGGGTCGGGAGCCACTCCGTCAGCACTCACCACGTGTCCCAGGTACTGCACCTTTGGCTTCAGGAGGTGACACTTAGAGGGTTTCACCTTCAGGCCATAACTTGCCAGGGCTTCGAACACTTCCGCCAAGTGTTTCAGGTGGTCCTCATAAGTCTTGGAATATACGATGACATCGTCCAGGTACAGCAGGACCGTCTCGAAGTTTCTGTGTCCCAGACAGCACTCCATTAATCGTTGGAAGGTTCCTGGTGCATTGCAGAGTCCGAACGGCATACAAGTAAACTCGCTAAGTCCCATCGGGGTGGTGAATGCGGTCTTCTCCCGGTCCGCCTCTGCTACAGGAACCTGCCAGTACCCGCTAGTGAGATCCAAGGTAGAGAAGAAGTTAGCAGATTTTAAAGCAGCCAAAGACTCCTCTATCCTTGGTAAGGGGTACGCATCCTTGTGTGTGATTCGGTTGATTTTCCGGTAATCTACACACATTCTCATGGTGTTGTCTTTCTTTTTGACTAAGACTAGTGGGGCTGCCCAGGGGCTACAGCTATCCTTGATTACCCCAGCCTCCTTCATGTCTCTAAGCATCCCCTTGGCGTGTTGGTAGTGTGCAGGGGGTACGGGTCGATACCTCTCTTTTATGGGAGGATGGTCTCCCGTGGGGATGTGGTGTTCCACCCCCTTGACTCGCCCGATGTCTAACGGGTGTTTACTAAACACTCTCTCGTACTCTTGAACCACCCGATAGACTCCCTGTTTCTGATGGGAGGGAGTGGAGTCAGTACCCAAATGTAGTTGCTGACACCAATCCTCCATTATTTTCTTAGAGCCGTTACCTTCCTCCGGGTGAGATGGAGGCAAGGGTTCCACAGACTGTATAGAATTTTGGTTGATGGTGTATAATTTGGCTAGCGTGGCATACCGGGGTAGGTACACTTCCCTCTTCCCGATATTTATTATGCGAACGGGCACCCTCCCATGGCGTACATCAACCACCCCCCGGGCTGTCAAAATGGTGGGCCTACTGTCTGAATAGGCTGGTTCTACCATTGCTTGGTAATCTCTACCTCTCAGACCAATAGCTGCCCGACACCAAATCATCATTTCACTTTTCGGGGGCATGGCAATAGGGAAAGGGTCACACATTCTTACGCTACCAATCTCACTGCCGGAGAGTTCCACCTGTTGCCGTCGCATCAGTGCCCGGATCTCTTTCTGGAGCACTCGCTGCTGGCCGGAGCTGGCGTTCTTGGCAACCTGCTGTAAAATGAAAATCACCTCTGCAAGACAATTTTCAATCACATTAGTTCCTAGAGTTATCTTTGGGTAACTCTCACGCTTGTCAATGTCTACAATGATCAGTCCCTGTGCTGCCAGTTCGACTCTACCGATTTTAATGGTCACCTCTTTGAATCCGATCTGTGGCACGGGTTGACCATTGCTGGCAATGATACTCAAGTCGTCGTCAGGGTAGCGGGTTATATCCGAGTCATTCCAGTACTGCTTGAAGAGCACGTACGGGATGGTGGTGACCTGTGACCCGGTGTCCAGTAGGGCACTCATAGGAATGCCATCCAGTACCACAGGCAAGACTGGACGTCCTCCCACATATCTGTCGCGCCAGTTCGATGGGCCTGGTGATCTTTTTCCTGGGGGTTGGCCCTCTACCCCAGGTTGTGCCAGTTTAAAGGACAGTACCTTGCCATATGTCCGGGTTGATTGCAGCGGCGGCAGATGGGTTGTCCGTCCTCGTTGTATCGGTCGCTGGGTCTTCCTCTGGCCGGTGGGGTCCTCCTTGGTCGGCGCCACGGGATGTCCTCCGGTCCGGTTTCCTGCTGGATCTTCCCTGGAGTGGAAACCTGTAAAGACTGCACAGTTCGGGTTAGCGCAGCAACGCTTTTAGCTAGCTCTTGGACCTGATGGTGCAGGTCTGGAGCCGGGTCATTGTTCAAAGCCTGCGCATCAGCCCCCACAGGCCCTGCCGACAAGGGCGCCGCCTCCTGGTGGTAAGTGATAGCTGGGCGCCTGTGGGTCACAACGCCACCCGGTGCCGGTTCTCGGAGCACCCGGATGGCTCTGTCCTTGAACTGTGCAAAGTCCAGATGAGGATCCTGTAAGGCTATGGCCCGCAACTGGGTTCGGTGGACATTGCAATATAGTCCCTCTATAAATTGTTCGGTCAACAGCCTGTCCTCGTTTCCCACGCTGTCGGGGTCGGTCTGCTTAATGGCTCTCAGGGCCTCTTGTAGGTTTAGTGCATAGTCCCTTATACTCTCATGTGCTCGCTGCTTGCACCCATAGAATTTAAGCTTAATCTCGGCTGAGGTGCGGGTATCAAAGGTGTCCCTCAGCCGGGTTAGTATCCCTGCGACAGTCCTCCTCCCAGGTGGCCAGGACTTTACCTCCCTTTGGGCTGCCCCGGTTAGTTGGGCCACCAGGATGCTCACTTTTTGCTCTTCTGTGAGGGGGTACACCTGGAAGAGGCTATCCAGCTTTTCTCTAAAGTCATTCAGGGTATGTGACTCCCCTGAGTATTGGGGTAACCAGGCTGCTCCCGGGATATAAGGCATGGTGAAAGTCATGACTGTAGCAGCGCTGGCGCTGGCGGGGGTTGAGGCAGTGAAGCTCTCCTCCGTATCCGACATCTTCCTCCCCCCCAGTGGACCGTGGCCTACCTTGCGATGATCCTCTTCCGTAGGCCGCGGCTCCGCAGTGGATCGTCAGGGTCGAGGACCTTCCGTCGCGCTCCTGTGACGTCGGCGTCTGCTGGGCTCCTTCCAGGACCTTACGCAACGTCCGGACGTGAGGCGGGGCTTCAGTTCTCGTGCGCCTTCGGAGTCCACGCCCCTCTTCTTCCCGCGCGGCGTCTTCAAGATGGCGTCCAACGGCGGGAAAACTCCACGGATGGCGGGAAGAAGGCAGAAGATGGCGCCGGATGGCGGGAAAACCTCGCGGATGGCGGGAAGAAGGCAAAAGATGGCGCCGGATGGCGGGAAACTTCACCACTGGTAAGTTTGAACAGTCTTTTTCAGGCACGCAGTACCCGGTGGTTGCGGGCACGAAATCCTGCCGACTACGCCAAAAGTTGACGTGCCCCTGGGCCTTCTGTGTCGTGCGGCATCGCGTGCACGGGGGCTTACCCGGAGCCGGATCAGATGGGGGTAGTAGTCTCGTGGCGGTGACCCGGTCCGTGCCCAGGGAGTCAAACTAAGTGGCGAGTCTATTAGCAGTAGATGTTGGATGACTACGCCACCCGTTGAATGCAGCTTTGGAGCTGCCGCTGCAGGGCAGACCGCTGAGGCCGGTGGAAGGATCGTGCAGCGGGGATGGTATAACCCCCAATGGGAGGGGTATGGCCTCAGGGCAGCCGAAGTGGATGAGGGGGGTAGCAGGAACCACTCAGAGACGATGCGTGTAGTTCAGGGTCTTTACTGGTGACAAAGATAGACCCTCCCGGAGTACTTGCTAGCGATCGGGGCCTGGTCAGTCCTTGAGCAGATGGGATCTCCCCTGGCCAGGCGGAGTTGTAGGCCTTCCCAGCTAACTGTACTCTTCTGGCTACCTTGCTAGAGGCGGGTAAAAGTAGCCCACGTCCCTGAGTGTACCGTGTGGTGCTCACCCGTATGGCCGGTGACTCGGGGCCTTCTAATGGCTTCCACTCCACGATGGCGGTGCTGGTCCCACGCGTGTGACCGTGCCTTCGGGTTTCTGGGCCAGAGGACCTGCAATCCCCTGCCGGTCGGTTTCTGCTGCTGGGTAAGGATTAGTCCCCACAGCCTCGGACTCCGGGTCCGGTGATAACTTCTCAGTCAGGGCGAGCTCTGCAGCTGCCAGTCCCTGACTCCTTGTAGCACTGCTCCCACAGAGCTCCTGTTGTTTCTTCCTATGCTGCTTCTCTTCTCTACTCTTGTTCTCTCTCTCTCTCCACCCTGCCTCAGCCCCAGGTTTATATAGGGGAAGTTCTTCCCCTCCCAGGACTGGGCAGGAGGTGTGGCATGCACAGGATCCCTGACCAAGAGACCTCCCACCTGCTCTCAGACATAATATCTCTATCACTGTGGCAACCAGACCCCTGGGGTGCCACACATACAGGCACATGGAGGTCACACACAATACTCAGCCTCATCAGGAGCATGCCCAGGCGTTGTAGGGAGGTCATACAGGCATGTGGAGGCCACACACAATACTCAGCCTCATCAGGAGCATGCCCAGGCGTTGTAGGGAGGTCATACAGGCACGTGGAGTCCACACACAATACTCAGCCTCATCAGGAGCATGCCCAGGCGTTGTAGGGAGGTCATACAGGCACGTGGAGGCCACACACTATACTCAGCCTCATCAGGAGCATGCCCAGGCGTTGTAGGGAGGTCATACAGGCACGTGGAGGCCACACACAATACTCATCCTCATCAGGAGCATGCCCAGGCATTGTAGGGAGGTCATACAGGCATGTGGAGGCCACACACAATACTCAGCGTCATCAGGAGCATGCCCAGGCGTTGTAGGGAGGTCATACAGGCACGTGGAGGCCACACACAATACTCAGCGTCATCAGGAGCATGCCCAGGCGTTGTAGGGAGGTCATACAGGCACGTGGAGGCCACACACAATACTCAGCCTCATCAGGAGCATGCCCAGGCGTTGTAGGGAGGTCATACAGGCACGTGGAGGCCACACACAATACTCAGCCTCATCAGGTGCATGCCCAGGCGTTGTAGGGAGGTCATACAGGCACGTGGAGGCCACACACAATACTCAGCCTCATCAGGAGCATGCCCAGGCGTTGTAGTGAGGTCATACAGGCACGTGGAGGCCACACACAATACTCAGCCTCATCAGGAGCATGCCCAGGCGTTGTAGGGAGTTCATACAGGCACGTGGAGGCCACAGACAATATTTGGCCTTATCAGGAGCATGCCCAGGCGTTGTAGGGAGGTCATACAGGCACGTGGAGGCCACACACAATACTCAGCCTCATCAGGAGCATGCCCAGGCGTTGTAGGGAGGTCATACAGGCACGTGTAGGCCACACACAATACTCAGCCTCATCAGGAGCATGCCCAGGCGTTGTAGGGAGGTCATACAGGCACGTGGAGGCCACACACAATACTCAGCCTCATCAGGAGCATGCCCAGGCGTTGTAGGGAGGTCATACAGGCACGTGGAGGCCACACACAATACTCAGCCTCATTAGGAGCATGCCCAGGCGTTGTAGGGAGGTCATACAGACACGTGGAGGCCACACACAATACTCAGCCTCATTAGGAGCATGCCCAGGCGTTGTAGGGAGGTCATACAGGCACGTGGAGGCCACACACAATACTCAGCCTCATCAGGAGCATGCCCAGGCGGTGTAGGGAGGTCATACAGGCACGTGGAGGCCACACACAATACTCAGCCTCATCAGGAGCATGCCCAGGCGTTGTAGGGAGGTCATACAGGCACGTGGAGGCCACACACAATATTCAGCCTCATCAGGAGCACGCCCAGGCGTTGTAGGGAGGTCATACAGGCACGTGGAGGCCACACACAATACTCAGCCTCATCAGGAGCATGCCCAGGCGGTGTAGGGAGGTCATACAGGCACGTGGAGGCCACACACAATACTCAGCCTCATCAGGAGCATGCCCAGGCGTTGTAGGGAGGTCATATGTAGCACCCTGAGGATTCGGCTGCTACAGGAGTATTGCACCTCAACCCAGAGGTGTGATATTCCACTCCCGGGTAAGGAAGGAGTGTGGAACTGAGCTCAGATAGACTGCATGCACTACACACATCCCATTTCAGAGGAGCAGGCCGACGGTACTCCCACTTAGAAATGTGCAGGTACAACCGAGCCTGTTCCTGGCTGGAGTGGGAGGGGGGTGGTACATCCCATGTAGTGTAGGGGCAGATAGGGGGAGCAGTCTGGGTAGTGATAGGAGCTCATTGGGTGCTGGTCACCTGAGCTCACACATAGAGGGATATATAAGGAGGGCACCAACTTAGATCAGGGTCAGACGCTGAGAACAAGTCAGTTGGAGAGGAGAGAGAAGGAAACAGCAGCCCTGGAGAGAGAGAGAGGAGAAAGAAAGAGAAAGACCCAGAGGGGGAAGACTGAAGGGACCCAAGAACCCAAATTAGAACACCGGGTGAGGAGTCAGCAAGAGGGTACCGGAACCCAAGCTGGTGGGGGTAAAGACATTCCCCAGCCAGAGACCGGAGACCGTGGGCAGTGTCTGTCACGGTCACCCACCACATTCACCCCGAAGGCACACCACATGGAGGGTCAGGGAACCCAGGGCCAAGGGTGTCCCAAAAGAAGGCCCGAGGGAGCTGGACCTAGGTGAATCCCTGGTGGGGACGGCTGAAGAAAGGACAGAGGGAGAGCTCAGGGCCACGCTCCGGACTTGTTTGGGGGTTGGCTGGATCCAGGACCTGGTGGACGCAGCACGGCTCGGGTGGTCACTAGCAGCTGGAGTGACCGAAACATCAGCAGTAAGTAAACTCTCTTAACTGCACAACCCGAGTCTGTCTTCATTGCCGGCTGCACCGCACCACCACAACCCCCATCCTCTGCGCCTGTCCCCTCTGAGGCTATACCCCTCCCGTTGGGGGTTATCCCACCAAGCTGCACATCCACCATCAGCCTCAGCGGACCCTGCTGCAGCGGCGGCCACAGTGACCGCATTACAACGGGTGGCGTAGTCGACACAAAAGAACTCTTATAACATCAGTAAGGACTGCCACATAACACATAGCTTGACGCCCTGGGCACGGGACCGGGTCTCAGCCGCTCGGAGACTACAACCCCCCATCTGATCCGGTGCCGGGTATTCCCCTCAAAAAGGAATATGTCCCAGGGGGCGCGTCAACTTTGGCGTAGTCGGCAGGATTACGTGCCCGCAACACCCGGGTACTGCGTGCCTGAAGGAAAGTGCAAGTTCACCTCAGAAAGAAGTCTCCCGCCGGTTCCGGAGGGTCCACGCCATCGGACTCCATCACCGGTCGTTTCCCGCCGATTGTCCGCCATTTCCAGCTTGTTCCCGCCATCTGCCGAGTTTCCCGCCACTGGGAAGCGATTCCCGCCAAAACCGCAGATTTCCCGCCTTGGAAGAGCAGCGGACGCCATTATGGGCGTGCCAAAGGAGGGCAAGAGGCCACCTCCCATCGTGGGCCAGGACAGAAAATGGCGCCAAAAGTGGAAACCGCCCCCACCAACAGAGACTGTGATGCTGGAGGTGTCTGTCAGCGTGAAAGAACTCCCCCTGGAGCTGACAGTCACCGAGTTGCCCCGGGACCGCCCTCTAAGTGGGAGGAGACGAAAGAGAAGAGAAAAGATGGGTGTCGCTTGGAGCAGTCTGGAGCGAGCGCACCCGGAGGCAGGAAGCCTGGAAAGGAGTAGCGGAGAAGCTTACCCGGATATGGAGAAAAAGCAGAACAGCACCGGCCCGCTGGCCAGGAGTCTGCTAGAGACCGAGGAAGGAGGGCAGAGCAGCACCGGCCCGCTGGCCAGGAGCCTGCCGGAAGCCGAGCAGAGCAGCACCGACCCGATGGTCAGGAGCCTGCTAGAGTCCACAACCCCGCTAGGTCTAGCGGAGATCTTAGCGCAGCTCCCCCGAGACCGGGAGTGTGCACAAACTGCCCTGGAGGGCCTCGCACGGAGGATGGCCCGGGTACAGCGTGAGATACTGGCGGAGTGGAGCCGGGAGATGGCCCAGCAAGCAGAGACCAGTCAACGGAGCACGCTACCCTGGAAGAGGAAGCAGACCGCCTCTGAGGATGGCGCGGGAGGACCCAAGGCCGGAGACGGCGCCGAGGAGGGAGCCGAACGCATGGAGGCAGGTAAAGGGGACGCTTATACCCCAAGCCGAGAAACCGCCCACCTGCCCCAGCTCCCCGTCGCAGAGCCCGAAAGTCCCCCTGCTGTGCCCGTAGCCGCCAGGTCACCGCCATGGACTAGGCCCCGACCGGAAGCCGCCGCAGCGACCCCTGTGACGTCACGCGCCCCGACCCGGAGCGTGACAAAGCAGGAATTACCACCAGCCTGGTCGCAAGGCCTAGTACCCCCGGGCGCCGCATCACCAACAGCGCCCCCTACCTCCGCGGAGCCTCCGGCCTGGTCGCAAGGCCAGGAAGCACAGGGTGCCGCCGTATTTACGGTGCCCTTCACCTTCCAGATACCCCAGGCCTGGCCGCAAGGCCCGGGCAACCCGGGCGCTAACACCACCGCGCCCATAGCCAGAGGACCCGGACGGGTCTGAAGAAACATCATATCAAGAAAGAACAGGAGGAAGACGCCGTTGAGTGCGGCAGAGCAGGAGCTGTAAATAGTTACCCAATCGGGGTATATAGAAACTGAAACTGTTGCTGCTAAAATAGTCCCCGTTGGGACCAGTGAACAGTTTAACCCGTGTGTCCCCTACCCAAACCAGGCTGAGGACTGTGAGCAGCCATCCCTTTCCCTTTACTTGGCCGGGGACTGAGAACGGCCAAATTCCCCTGTACATAGTTGCGCTTTCTAAGGCGCCCCCTACCGGTTTTATAGAAAACCAGTTTTTCTAAGAGACTGTCGCACTTTTCCCGGACACACGTTGCACAGTGTCCGGAGGAGGAACCAGAGACAAGAGAAGTCTACGAGAATGTTTATATAAAAAAGTTTTATATATATATAATGTTTATATGTTTTATATGTTCATATAAAAATTTTGTATGTTTTGGTGTTTTATGTCTTACAGCCCGAGGACGTGCTGTGATTTACCAGGGGGGAATGTAGCACCCTGAGGATTCGGCTGCTACAGGAGTATTGCACCTCAACCCAGAGGTGTGATATTCCACTCCCGGGTAAGGAAGGAGTGTGGAACTGAGCTCAGATAGACTGCATGCACTACATACATCCCATTTCAGAGGAGCAGGCCGACGGTACTCCCACTTAGAAATGTGCAGGTACAACCGAGCCTGTTCCTGGCTGGAGTGGGAGGGGGGTGGTACATCCCATGTAGTGTAGGGGCAGATAGGGGGAGCAGTCTGGGTAGTGATAGGAGCTCATTGGGTGCTGGTCACCTGAGCTCACACATAGAGGGATATATAAGGAGGGCACCAACTTAGATCAGGGTCAGACGCTGAGAACAAGTCAGTTGGAGAGGAGAGAGAAGGAAACAGCAGCCCTGGAGAGAGAGAGAGGAGAAAGAAAGAGAAAGACCCAGAGGGGGAAGACTGAAGGGACCCAAGAACCCAAATTAGAACACCGGGTGAGGAGTCAGCAAGAGGGTACCGGAACCCAAGCTGGTGGGGGTAAAGACATTCCCCAGCCAGAGACCGGAGACCGTGGGCAGTGTCTGTCACGGTCACCCACCACATTCACCCCGAAGGCACACCACATGGAGGGTCAGGGAACCCAGGGCCAAGGGTGTCCCAAAAGAAGGCCCGAGGGAGCTGGACCTAGGTGAATCCCTGGTGGGGACGGCTGAAGAAAGGACAGAGGGAGAGCTCAGGGCCACGCTCCGGACTTGTTTGGGGGTTGGCTGGATCCAGGACCTGGTGGACGCAGCACGGCTCGGGTGGTCACTAGCAGCTGGAGTGACCGAAACATCAGCAGTAAGTAAACTCTCTTAACTGCACAACCCGAGTCTGTCTTCATTGCCGGCTGCACCGCACCACCACAACCCCCATCCTCTGCGCCTGTCCCCTCTGAGGCTATACCCCTCCCGTTGGGGGTTATCCCACCAAGCTGCACATCCACCATCAGCCTCAGCGGACCCTGCTGCAGCGGCGGCCACAGTGACCGCATTACAACGGGTGGCGTAGTCGACACAAAAGAACTCTTATAACATCAGTAAGGACTGCCACATAACACATAGCTTGACGCCCTGGGCACGGGACCGGGTCTCAGCCGCTCGGAGACTACAACCCCCCATCTGATCCGGTGCCGGGTATTCCCCTCAAAAAGGAATATGTCCCAGGGGGCGCGTCACATACAGGCACGTGAAGGCCACACACAATACTCAGCCTCATCAGGAGCATGCCCAGGCGTTGTAGGGAGGTCATACAGGCACGTGGAGGCCACACACAATACTCAGCCTCATCAGGAGCATGCCCAGGCGTTGTAGGGAGGTCATACAGGCACGTGGAGGCCACACACAATATTCAGCCTCATCAGGAGCACGCCCAGGCGTTGTAGGGAGGTCATACAGGCACGTGGAGGCCACACACAATACTCAGCCTCATCAGGAGCATGCCCAGGCGTTGTAGGGAGGTCATACAGGCACGTGAAGGCCACACACAATACTCAGCCTCATCAGGAGCACGCCCAGGCGGTGTAGGGAGGTCATACAGGCACATGGAGGCCACACACAATACTCAGCCTCATCAGGAGCATGCCCAGGCGTTGTAGGGAGGTCATACAGGCACGTGGAGGCCACACACAATACTCAGCCTCATCAGGAGCATGCCCAGGTGTTGTAGGGAGGTCATACAGGCACGTGGAGGCCACACACAATACTCAGCCTCATCAGGAGCATGCCCAGGCGTTGTAGGGAGGTCATACAGGCACGTGGAGGCCACACACAATACTCAGCCTCATCAGGAGCATGCCCAGGCGTTGTAGGGAGGTCATACAGGCACGTGGAGGCCACACACAATACTCAGCCTCATCAGGAGCATGCCCAGGCGTTGTAGGGAGGTCATACAGGCACGTGGAGGCCACACACAATACTCAGCCTCATCAGGAGCATGCCCAGGCGTTGTAGGGAGGTCATACAGGCACGTGGAGGCCACACACAATACTGAGCCTCATCAGGAGCACGCCCAGGCGGTGTAGGTGACGCGCCCCCTGGGACATATTCCTTTTTTGAGGGGAATACCCGGCACCGGATCAGATGGGGGGGGGTTGTAGTCTCCGAGCGGCTGTGACCCGGTCCCGTGCCCAGGGCGTCAAGCTCAGTGTGATGTGGCAGTTCTACAGATGTTACTAAAGTTCTTTTGTGTCGACTACGCCACCCGTTGTGATGCGGTCACTGTGGCCGCCGCTGCAGCAGGGTCCGCTGAGGCTGATGGTGGGTGCGCAGCTTGTGATGGTAACCCCCAACGGGAGGGGTATAGCCTCAGAGGGGACAGGCGCAGAGGATGGGGGTTGTGGTGGTGTAATGCAGACGGCAGTGAAGACAGAGTCGGGTTGTGCAGTTAAGGGTGTTTACTTACTGCAGATGTTGTACTGGTCACTCCAGCTGCTAGTGACCACCCGAGCCGTGCTGCGTCCACCAGGTCCTGGATCCAGCCAACCCCCAAACAAGTCCGGAGCGTGGCCCTGAGCTCTCCCTCTGTCCCGTTCTCTGGCCGTCCCCACCAGGGATCCACCTAGGTCCAGCTCCCTCGGGCCTTCTGTTGGGACACCCTTGGCCTTGGGTTCCCTGACCCTTCATGTGGTGTGCCTTCGGGGTGGATGTGATGGGTGACCGTGGCAGACGCTGCCCACGGTCTCCGGTCTCTGGCTGGGGAATGTTTTTACCCCCACCAGCTTGGGTTCCGGTACCCTGTGCCGACTCCTCACCCGGTGCTTTAATTTGGGTTCTTGGGTCCTCTCTGTTTTCCCCTCTGGGTACTCCTTCTCTGCTCCTCTCTCACTCAGGGTCTCTCTTCTCCCTTGCTGCAGGCTGACTTCCTCTCTCTGCTTGCTGTCTGCTCCTCTGCAGCTGTCTTGCTGTCTCCAACTGACTTGTTCTCTGCATCTGACCCTGATCTTAGTTGGTGCCCACCTTATATACACCCTCTATGTGTGAGCTCAGGTGACCAGCACCCAATGAGCTCCTATCTTTACCCAGGCTGCTCCCCCTATCTGCCCCTACACTACATGGGATGTTCCACCCCCCTCCCACTCCAGCCAGGAACAGACTCGGTCGTACCTGCACATTTCTAAGTGGGAGTACCGTCGGTCTGCTCCTCGGAAATGGGATGTATGTAGTGCATGCAGCCTACCGAGCTCAGTCCCACACTCCTTTCTTACCCGGGAGTGGAATATCACACCTCTGGGTTGAGGTGCAATACCCCTGTAGCAGCCGAATCCTCAGGGTGCTACATTCCCCCCTGGTAAATCACAGCACGTCCTCGGGCTGTAAAGACAAAAACACCAAAACATACAAAATTTTTCATATAAACATAATAAAACATATAAAACATTATATATATAAAACTTTTCATATAACATTCTCGTCGTCTCTTGTTTCTGGTTCCTCCTCCGGACACTGTGCAACGTGTGTCCGGGAAAAGTGCGACAGTCTCTTAGAAAAACTGGTTTTCTATAAAACCGGTAGGGGGCGCTTTAGGACGCGCAACTATTTACAGGGATAGTGGCCGCTCTCAGTCCTCGGCCAGGTAGAGGGAAGGGAATGGCTGCTCACAGTCCTCAGCCTGTGGGATTAAGGGGTTAACGGGTAAACAGTTCACTCGGCTGGTCCCAACGGGGACTATATATATGTAGCAACAGTTTCTTTATACCCCGATCGGGTAACTATTTACATCACTGCTCTGCCGCACTCAACGGCGTCTTCCTCCTGCTCTTTGCTTATAACTGGTTGTAACTTCAGACCCGTCCGGCCATGTGAGCTGGCTGAACAAGTCCTCCCCCAGGTGTGGCACCCTTGGTTTTACGGGCGCGGGCGCGGTGGTGGTGGCGCCCGGGTTGCCCAGGCCTTGCGGCCAGGCCTGGGGCACCTGGAAGGTGAAGGGCACCGTTAATACGGCGGCGCCCTGGGCTACCTGGCCTTGCGACCAGGCCGGAGGCTCCGCAGAGGTAGGGGGCGCTGTTGGTGTTGCGGCGCCCGGGAATTCTAGGCCCTGCGACCAGGCTGGTGGTACTTCCTGCTTGGTCACGCTCGGGGTCGAGGCGTGTGACGTCACAGGGGTCGCGGCGGCGGCTTCCGGTTGGGGCCTAGTCTGCGTCGGTGACATGGCGTTTTCGGGCACAGCAGGGGGACTTTCGGGCTCTGCGACGGGGAGCTGGGGCAGGTGGGTGGTTTCTCGGCTTGGGGTATAGGCGTCCCCTTTACCTGCCTCCATGCGTTCGGCTCCCTTCTCGGCGCCGTCTCCGACCTTGGGTCCTCCCGCGTCATCCGTAGAGGCAGTTGGTGTCCTCTCCCAGGGGAGCATGCTCCGTGGACGGGCTCCAGCTTGCTGGGCCATCTCCCGGCTCCACTCCGCCAGTATCTCACGCTGTACCCGGGCCATCCTCCTTGCGAGGCCCTCCAAGGCAGTTTGTGCACACTCCCGGTCTCGGGGGAGCTGTGCAAGGATCTCCGCTAGACCTAGCGGGGTTGTGGACTCTAGCAGGCTCCTGACCATCGGGTCGGTGCTGCTCTGCTCTTCTTCCTCGGTCTCTAGCAGACTCCTGGCCAGCGGGCCGGTGCTGTTCTGCTTTCTCTCCATCTCCGGGTGAGCTCCTTCGCTACTCCTCGTTAGACCTCTTGCCTCCGGGTCCGCTCGCTCCAGACTGCTCCAAGCGGCACCCATCTTTTCTCTTCTTTTTCGTCTCCTCCCACCTCCAGGGCGGTCCCGGGGCAACTCGGTGACTGTCAGCTCCAGGGGTAGTTCTTTCACGCTGACAGACACCTCCAACATCACAGTCTCTGTTGGTGGGGGCGGTTTCCACTTTTGGCGCCATTTTCTGTCCCGGCCCACGATGGGAGGTGGCCTCTTGCCCTCCTTTGGCACGCCCATAATGGCGTCCGCTGCTCTTCCAAGGCGGGAAATCTGCGGTTTTGGCGGGAAGCGTCGCCCAGTGGCGGGAAACTCTGCAGATGGCGGGAACAAGTTGGAAATGGCGGACAATCGGCGGGAAACGACTGGTGATGGAGTCCGATGGCGTGGACCCTCCGGAACCGGCGGGAGACTTCTTTCTGAGGTAAACTTGCACTTTTCTTCAGGCACGCAGTACCCGGGTGTTGTGGGCACGTAATCCTGCCGACTACGCCAAAGTTGACGCGCCCCCTGGGACATATTCCTTTTTTGAGGGGAATACCCGGCACCGGATCAGATGGGGGGGGGGTTGTAGTCTCCGAGCGGCTGTGACCCGGTCCCGTGCCCAGGGCGTCAAGCTCAGTGTGATGTGGCAGTTCTACAGATGTTACTAAAGTTCTTTTGTGTCGACTACGCCACCCGTTGTGATGCGGTCACTGTGGCCGCCGCTGCAGCAGGGTCCGCTGAGGCTGATGGTGGGTGCGCAGCTTGTGATGGTAACCCCCAACGGGAGGGGTATAGCCTCAGAGGGGACAGGCGCAGAGGATGGGGGTTGTGGTGGTGTAATGCAGACGGCAGTGAAGACAGAGTCGGGTTGTGCAGTTAAGGGTGTTTACTTACTGCAGATGTTGTACTGGTCACTCCAGCTGCTAGTGACCACCCGAGCCGTGCTGCGTCCACCAGGTCCTGGATCCAGCCAACCCCCAAACAAGTCCGGAGCGTGGCCCTGAGCTCTCCCTCTGTCCCGTTCTCTGGCCGTCCCCACCAGGGATCCACCTAGGTCCAGCTCCCTCGGGCCTTCTGTTGGGACACCCTTGGCCTTGGGTTCCCTGACCCTTCATGTGGTGTGCCTTCGGGGTGGATGTGATGGGTGACCGTGGCAGACGCTGCCCACGGTCTCCGGTCTCTGGCTGGGGAATGTTTTTACCCCCACCAGCTTGGGTTCCGGTACCCTGTGCCGACTCCTCACCCGGTGCTTTAATTTGGGTTCTTGGGTCCTCTCTGTTTTCCCCTCTGGGTACTCCTTCTCTGCTCCTCTCTCACTCAGGGTCTCTCTTCTCCCTTGCTGCAGGCTGACTTCCTCTCTCTGCTTGCTGTCTGCTCCTCTGCAGCTGTCTTGCTGTCTCCAACTGACTTGTTCTCTGCATCTGACCCTGATCTTAGTTGGTGCCCACCTTATATACACCCTCTATGTGTGAGCTCAGGTGACCAGCACCCAATGAGCTCCTATCTTTACCCAGGCTGCTCCCCCTATCTGCCCCTACACTACATGGGATGTTCCACCCCCCTCCCACTCCAGCCAGGAACAGACTCGGTCGTACCTGCACATTTCTAAGTGGGAGTACCGTCGGCCTGTTCCTCGGAAATGGGATGTATGTAGTGCATGCAGCCTACCGAGCTCAGTCCCACACTCCTTTCTTACCCGGGAGTGGAATATCACACCTCTGGGTTGAGGTGCAATACCCCTGTAGCAGCCGAATCCTCAGGGTGCTACATAGGGAGGTCATACAGGCACGTGGAGGCCACACACAATACTCAGCCTCATCAGGAGCATGCCCAGGCGGTGTAGGGAGGTCATACAGGCACGTGGAGGCCACACACAATACTCAGCCTCATCAGGAGCGTGCCCAGGCGTTGTAGGGAGGTCATACAGGCACGTGGAGGCCACTCACAATACTCAGCCTCATCAGGAGCATGCCCAGGCGTTGTAGGGAGGTCATACAGGCACGTGAAGGCCACACACAATACTCAGCCTCATCAGGAGCACGCCCAGGCGGTGTAGGGAGGTCATACAGGCACGTGGAGGCCACACACAATACTCAGCCTCATCAGGAGCATGCCCAGGCGTTGTAGGGAGGTCATACAGGCACGTGGAGGCCACACACAATACTCAGCCTCATCAGGAGCATGCCCAGGCGTTGTAGGGAGGTCATACAGGCACGTGGAGGCCACACACAATACTCAGCCTCATCAGGAGCATGCCCAGGCGTTGTAGGGAGGTCATACAGGCACATGGAGGCCACACACAATACTCAGCCTCATCAGGAGCATGCCCAGGCGTTGTAGGGAGGTCATACAGGCACGTGGAGGCCACACACAATACTCAGCCTCATCAGGAGCATGCCCAGGCGTTGTAGGGAGGTCATACAGGCACGTGGAGGCCACACACAATACTGAGCCTCATCAGGAGCACGCCCAGGCGGTGTAGGGAGGTCATACAGGCACGTGGAGGCCACACACAATACTCAGCCTCATCAGGAGCATGCCCAGGCGGTGTAGGGAGGTCATACAGGCACGTGGAGGCCACACACAATACTCAGCCTCATCAGGAGCATGCCCAGGCGTTGTAGGGAGGTCATACAGGCACGTGGAGGCCACACACAATACTCAGCCTCATCAGGAGCATGCCCAGGCGTTGTAGGGAGGTCATACAGGCACGTGGAGGCCACACACAATACTCAGCCTCATCAGGAGCATGCCCAGGCGGTGTAGGGAGGTCATACAGGCACGTGGAGGCCACACACAATACTCAGCCTCATCAGGAGCATGCTCAGGCATTGTAGGGAGGTCATACAGGCTCGTGGAGGCCACACACAATACTCAGCCTCATCAGGAGCATGCCCAGGCGTTGTAGGGAGGTCATACAGGCACGTGGAGGCCACACACAATACTCAGCCTCATCAGGAGCATGCCCAGGCGGTGTAGGAGGTCATACAGGCACGTGGAGGCCACACACAATACTCAGCCTCATTGTGACTTGTTTTAAGGACATTACATCACAGTTGGATCGGCCTGTAGTGTGTTTTTCCACTTTAATTTTGGGGGTGATGCCAAATCCAGGCCTCCATTGGTTAATAAATGTGATTTCCATTGATGATTTTTGTGTGATTTTGTTGTCAGCACATTCAGCTTCTACAGAACAAAGTATTCAATGAGAAGATTTCATTCATTCAGATCTCGGATGTGGTATAGATATATATATACAGTACAGACCAAAAGTTTGGACACACCTTCTCATTTAAAGATTTTTCTGTATTTTCCTGACTATGAAAATTGTACATTCACACTGAAGGCATCAAAACTATGAATTACCACATGTGGAATTATATACTTAACAAAAAAGTGTGAAACAACTGAAAATATGTCTTATATTCTAGGTTCTTCACAGTAGCCACCTTTTGCTTTGATGACTGCTTTGCACACTCTTGGCATTCTCTTGATGAGCTTCAAGAGGTAGTCACCGGAAATGGTCTTCCTACAATCTTGAAGGAGTTCCCAGAGATGCTTAGCACTTGTTGGCCCTTTTGCCTTCACTCTGCGGTCCAGCTCACCCCAAACCATCTCGATTGGGTTCAGGTCTGGTGACTGTGGAGGCCAGGTCATCTGGCGTAGCCCCCCATCACTCTCCTTCTTGGTCAAATAGCCCTTACACAGCCTGGAGGTGTTTGGGGTCATTGTCCTGTTGAAAAATAAATGATGGCCCAACAAAATGCAAACCGGATGGAATAGCATGCCGCTGCAAGATGCTGTGGTAGCCATGCTGGTTCAGTATGCCTTCAATTTTGAATAAATCCCCAACAGTGTCACCAGCAAAGCCCCCCCACCATCACACCTCCTCCTCCATGTGTAAGGGGGAAGACCGGGGTGTAAGTGCTTTCAGAGCAAGGGATCCGGAACTGCCGGGGCCGTGCCTCTGGTTGCAGGGGGAAGACAAACTGCGAGCACGGCAGTTAGGTGACTGGGAAGCTGGGGGCGTGTCCAGAGTGAGAGCTGGGTGGTCAGGTGACCGAGAGACTGGTGACGTGGGTAGAGAGAGGAAGAGACGAGGACGCTGCAGCCAGAAGACGGAGCGTTGTTTGGGCGGGGACGCCTGAAAAATCAACACCGGCATCAGCTGGCAACTGCCTTGTAAGGAGCAAGTGTCAGCTAACTGAAAAAACTGTTGATTATAACCGGTTCGACTCTGCTACATCCAGTTAAACTGTGAACTGTCAGTGATAGACTTTTACCTGCTTTTCCCTTGTTTTCCCCCATATTTCTGACGCGCCCCCAGGGCCGTGGGGTACTCAGCAGCCGGGCCTCTGGATGCCAGTTGGGGGATATCACGGTGGCTGGCCCGGTCCGTGACCCAGGGCGGTCAGTACAAAAGGGGGATATTTTTTGGAAAGTTTGTGACGCCACCTGTGGAGCCTGGTGAGGATCACCAGCGCTGCAACAGTCCTCTGAGGCAGATGTTAGGGCAGCTTGTGATGGAACGGCTCCCCACAGGTGGAGCATGCCTCAGGGCAGTGAAGTGAGAGCGTGAGTGCGCTGGGCGCTGTAGTGCAGGGAGGGAATGATGGCGCGGACGAAATAACTGGACAGAGGCGGTGCAGTGCAGTCATCCGTGTCTTTACTCACAGTTCTTTAGTTCCACAGGGTGTACTGTCAGTGTGACGCCCTGCTGTGCATGGAGTCACAGACCAAAGGGGGTGCATTTCAGGTTTTCTCCACTAGAGGCCCTCAGAGCATACACACACCTCCACCCTACCTCAGAACCACCAGAGGGAGCCCTTTAGGGAATATATAAAGGAGGGTGGAGGCAGGAAGAGAGGAAGTTCAGTCAGTTGTCTAAGGAGTGAGTCCAGTCGGGAGTCTCTGCTGAGACACAGAAGGTTAGTGACTCAGCAGGTTTCTGCTGAGAGGAGTTGTTTGGAGTCTGCTGCAAGCAGCTCAGAGAGAGACAGCTAGGAGCGTTGCCGAAGCTCTAAAGTGCGGCAGAAGAGGCAGCCAGCTTACTGCCAGTGTGTATAGCCTAGTGAGGGCCCAGAGTAGGCCGAAGGCTAGTGGAACAGTAGCATCGGGGACCAAGGAGCTTCATAAGCTCACCCCAGAAATATACCGGACACGGGCTCCGAGTCTGCAGAGCAGTATACCCTCTGTGGAAAACAACCGGATCTTTCCTGGAAGACTTCAGGTCTCAGGATAGCCCAGGAGCTGACACGTAACAGGACCAGGAGGCACGGAGGCTCCGCCATACCAGGAGCGTGTTCTTCAGCAAAAGGCCCTAACACCAGGTCAGCCGGCGCAACACAAGGACTAAGTTAGGCCTAGTTTCAGACAGGCCATAAACTACACAAGCGGCAAGGATACAGGAGGCCCTATACCTGCTCACTGGGGAGAGACCTGCAGTGCACCCCTCACCCTACAGTGCTCCGGGCGGTACCGCAACTCCACCAGTAAAAAGGTACTGAATCCAAACGTGAGTGTGTCTCCCATTTTTTCCTTGGACCCGGCTGGGTCACCGCCATATAGTGCACCTTACCGAACACCGCTGCCCTGAGGCCTAGCTCCACCTGTGGGGAGCTACCCCATCATAGCTGCCGTAACACCGGCCTCAGTGGACTGCCGCAGCGCTGGTGGTCCTCACCAGACACCACAGGTGGCGTCACGAACTTTCATTTTCCATTTAACCCCTTTTTTTTAAGAGAGACCCCAGGGTACGGGCCCGGGAGCCGAGCACTGCGACATCCCCCAAGGCCAGGCATTAAGGCCCGGGCGCCGAGTAGTCCCCATCCCCTGGGTGCCACATCTCTCTAACTGGCGTCACGAACAGGATTGCGTGCCCGCGGCAACAGAAGGAGTTGTGCCCGTTGCCACCGGGTACTGTGCACCTTAAGAAACTGTAAAAAACTCACAGTGGTGAAGCTTTTCCCGCCATTTTCTGGAGTTTCCCGCCATTGGCCGCCATCTTTCCGGTCGCCATGCGAGAAGAAGGGCGTAACGGTGGGAAAACTAGAGGGCGTAACCGCTGAAAGCGCGCGAAGTCGAGGACACGCCCCACGCACTTATGCAGCGTCAGGTCCTGGCAGGAAGCCCAAGCGAACGCTCTGACGTGGAACGTAAGCGACGCAAGGTCCTATCAGAAGACCTCCGCCTGCGGAGCTGCGGCCTACAGAAGGAAGGTAGGCCACGGTTCACTAGGGGGGCGCCAAGATGTTGCAGCAACAGCTCGACGTCGCTGACCAGGCTGACAGCCCCGATGATGCGCCCGCAGCCGCCGCTGCGCAAGACCGAGCAGCCGCCCCATTACCAGGGCCTGTAGCCCCTATCGTACCATTGACTTTACCGTACATGCCTGGAGCAAAGTGGCTCCCCCAGTACAACGGCAAGCCGGACACCCTGTCCTGATTCAAGCGCAAAATATGCAGCATCCTGGACATGTACTCTATGACGGGCAAACATAGAGCTGCAGTAGTTGTGGGACAATTGACTGGTGCTGCGGAGAGAGAAGTAGAGACCTGGTCGGCCGCAGACCAGGAATCAGTGTCCACAATTTTCAAAAAGTTACAGACTGCCTTTGAGGACCGCACTGAGACAGACGTCCGGATGAGGTTCTACCAATGCTCTCAGAAGCCGGAGGACAGCGTTCGGGACTATGCCTGCCGTTCACAAGGGGCCCTGCGAGCTCTAAAACAGGTTAGTCTAATTAGCATAACCAATGAGAGTAAAATGCTAAAAGAACAATTTGTCCGGGGGCTGAAGTCCCAAGCGGAGAGCAGGCCTGTGCATTGGTGGTCCTTGGACCATCCAGATGCTACCTTTGACACCCTTAAGGACATGGCTATCAAGGGACTGCAACCCCTGGAGACAGCAGATACGTCTATCCAGCGTTACCAGGGTGGGGCCACTCCAACGCCAGCAGCACCCACCTTTTCCCTGCTCGCTGCTGAAGCCAAAGTGCAGGCAGCGCCCCCTACTGAGCTGGACTGTCTGCGCTCAGAAGTGCGCCAGCTGACCAAAAACCTGGCCACTGTAATGAGTGCCCTGCAACTACGGACGGAGCCAGAGACGGAGGGAAAGATCCTGCTAGCCGACTGCCCTGAGGATGTCCCCAGGATGAACCGGAGGAGAAGGAGGACGTCGCCACCCCGGAGGAGGACAACGCCGCCCCCAGGAAGGACCAACAACCAACGCCATCCTCACCAAGAGTTCGTCTGCCACCGCTGCCAGAAGGCAGGTCACACAGTGCACCAGTGTCCTTTAAACAAGCAAACCCTGGGTCCGAGGGCCAACACCCAGGAATAGACTCAGCAGGCCCCTCAGACTGGCACCGCATGTTCGTGGGAGGAAGACCTTTCCTATCCATCATACTGGACGGCATTGCGATACCTGCCCTGCTGGACTCCGGATCCCAGGTAACATACCTGATATCCTCTATAGCAAATACTGGTCCATAGACAGTCTCCAACCCCCAAACCCAGACTTTTCAGTATATGCCTCTAGCGGCCTCCCTCTTGACCTACTCGGGGTTAAGAATGTAGCAGTAAAAGTGGGGAGAGTGGAGCTGAAGGACCAGGGACTCATTGTAGTGAAGACTGTCAAAGAGGAAAATGGACTGAATGTGGTACTAGGCACTAACATTGTTGGTAACTGTTTGGAGGAGGTTGTGTTTTTACTCCAACAGCTCGCTGACGTTGCCAGACCAGGGCAGAGGAGAGCACTCCAGAGGGAGATTCGAGCCCTGATGTACCAGCAGCAAGCGCAGCTGACCGGCGGTGAGATTGGTAATGTGCGGGTAACAGACCCCGTACCCATTGTAATTCCCCCAATGAGTGAAATGCTTATCTGGTGTAGAGCAGCAATAGGTCTTAAAGGACAGAGCTACCAGGCGGTAGTAGAACCCCTTAGCTCAGAGCACAGACCTACACTCTTAACCGCCAGGGGGGTAGTAGATGTACGCAATGGGAGGGTGCCCGTCTGTCTTCTTAACTATGGGGAAGACGAGGTTAAATTACCACGTTATGCCACTATTGCCAAACTCTACACTGTAAGTAATAACTCTATTCACCCGGCGGAGTCCTTAACCTCCCCAGACCAAGTGGAGGATAATGACCCTACAACACAGGAGCGGGATTGGTGTCAACAGCTCCACGTTGGGACAGACACCACTCCTGCCCACCAGAAACAGGGAGTACACCGGGTGGTTCAGGAATACGAGCAGGTATTCAGCAAACACCCGCTTGACTTTGGGAGGATTAAGGGGGTACAACATCACATCCCCACAGGCAACCATCCCCCCATCAAGGAACGGTACAGGCCTACACCTCCAGCACACTACCAGAAAGCCAAGGAGATGTTGCATGACATGAGGAAGGCGGGAGTAGTAAGGGATAGTTGTAGTCCCTGGGCAGCTCCCCTAGTTCTAGTCAGGAAAAAGGACAGAAGCATGAGAATGTGAGTAGATTACAGACAAGTAAATCGCATTACACATAAAGATGCATACCCTTTACCACGTATTGAGGAATCCCTGGCTGCCTTGAAGTCTACAAATTACTTTTCCACCCTTGACCTCACTAGTGGGTACTGGCAAGTAGCTGTGGCTGAGGAGGATCGGGAGAAGACGGCCTTCACCACCCCGATGGGACTCTGCGAGTTCAACAGTATGCCGTTTGGACTCTGCAATGCCCCCGGAACGTTCCAGAGATTGATGGAGTGCTGCCTGGGACACCGCAACTTCGAGACTGTGTTATTATACCTGGATGACGTGATTGTGTACTCCAAGACGTATGAGGACCACTTGAAGCAACTGGCGGAGGTATTTGAGTCACTGTCCCAGTATGGGATGAAGTTGAAGCCCTCCAAGTGCCACCTGCTCAAGAAGAAGGTACAGTACCTGGGACACATTGTCAGTCCAGAAGGGGTAGCACCAGACCCGGAGAAGGTCACTGCCATCCAGAAATGGCCGGAGCCGAAGAACCTCAAGGAGGTGCGTCAGTTCCTGGGACTGATAGGATACTACCGGAGATTTGTAAAAGATTACTCCAAGAGAGCAGCACCTCTGCAAGACCTCCTGGTAGGACAGTCCCCCAAGGGCAGAAATCCCCCGTTCCACTGGGGTAAAGAACAGGCTGAATCATTTCAAGAAATGAAGGAGATCCTGACAGGTGATGAGATCCTAGCCTACCCTGACTACAGCCAACTGTTCCTGCTGTATACTGATGCCAGCAATGGAGGATTGGGAGCTGTCCTAAGTCAGAAGCAGAATGGCCAGGAGAAAGTCATCGTGTATGCAAGCAGGAAGCTCCGCCCGACCGAGAGGAACCCAGAAAACTATAGCAGCTCCAAGTTGGAGTTTCTGGCCTTGGTCTGGGCCATTACAGAAAGGTTCAAGCACTACCTAGCCTCCAGCAAGTTCACTGCCTACACTGACAATAACCCCTTAACTCATCTTGAAACAGCCAAGCTGGGAGCCATGGAACAACGATGGATGGCTCGGCTGTCAAACTGCCAATTCACCATAAAGTACCGGGCGGGCCGCAAGAACGCCAACGCCGATGCCCTGTCCAGGATGCCTCACCAGTCAGACACAGAAGAAGAAGTGGATGACCTGGAAGAGGTTGAACTACCTGCCTTCCACCGGAATGGGATGACCCACGAGCTACGAGCCTCCAGGAGGCAACGCGGTAAGACGTTAAACCCCTTGCCTCACCACAGCTGGAAAGAGACCCAGGACAGTGACCCGGTTGTCAGCCGTATCAAGGAACTGATAATCCAAGAAGGTTCCTCCCTGGAGAAGGATGCGTCTCTCCAAGCAAAGCAGCTGTGGAATGAGAGAAGCCGGCTGTTTATCTACCGTGAGAAGTTGTGCCGGAGGTACGTCAATCCCAAAACCCACGAGATGGTGTGGCAGATAGTGGTCCCCAAGACGGACATCCAGATGGTGTTGGAGGCCTACCACGATCAAGCGGGGCACTTTGGCTGTAAAAAGCTAGAGACCCTGTTGAAGTGCCGATTCTACTAGGTGGGGATGCGCAGCTCCATTGAGAGGTGGTGCAGAGACTGTGGACCCTGTGGCCTCAGAAGAAGAGACTACAGCAGCCAGAAGGCACCTCTGCAACCCATCAAGACGACTCGCCCTTTGGAGATCGTGGCCCTGGACCATGTCAAGTTGTCACCTAGTCGGTCAGGATACTCCTACGCCCTGACCATGGTGGATCACTACTCCAGGTTCCTGGTGGTCGCCCCTGTCAAAGACCTGACAGCAGAGACAGCAGCCAAGACGTTTCAAGCGTACTTCTGCCAACCCCATGGATACCCTAAGCAGGTACTGACTGACCAAGGCCCGGCCTTTGAGGCTGAATTGTTCAAAGAGTTCTGCCATCTGTACGGGTGTAAAAAGATCAGGACTACACCGTACCACCCCCAAACTAACGGTCTCTGTGAAAAGATGAACAACATCATCATCGATCTACTGAAGACCATACCACTAGAAGAGAGAAACCAGTGGCCAGACCTACTACCTGACTTAGTGGATCTGTATAATCACATACCAGTAAGCTCCACCAATTGCACTCCGGCATATCTAATGCGTGCAAGACCTGGGAAGTTGCCCATGGACCTGGAGCTTGGTGTGGTAGAACCTGAAGCTGATGCAACCACTGAGGACTGGGACACAGCCAGACAGGAGCAGTACAGAAGAGTACAAGCCTGTGTCGAAGACAGTCTCACTCGGGTGAGGGATAAACAAGAGGCGCAATACAACAGAAGTGCACCAGCAGAACCCTTCACACCAGGAGAAGTGGTATTGAAAAGGAAGCGGAGGAACCACAAGCTTGATGACCAGTGGGAGAGAGAACCCTACACTGTGTTGAATTCAAGGTTTGACAACAGGAAGACGTGTTTGATCAGCAAAGATGGAGGGAGAACCACTGCAACAGTATCTCGGGACCATCTAAAGTTGTGTCCGGATCTGCTAAAACCCCAAGAAGAAGTGCCCCTCATCATCCAGGAGGAACCTGAAGAAGCAGTAATCCATACTGACTTAGGAGACTTCCCAGCGGATTGGCCTCAAATCGGAGGTGCAGTAATTATTCCAGTACTCCAATTCTATGAACAGCCAGAGAACCCTCAACAGCAAGTTGTACCGGTAAGTGCTGCAGAAGAGCCAGCTCAAGAAGCATCCCCGGATGAAGGATCCCCGGAAGGAGCGGAGCAAGAGGGCCCAGCCAATGGTAGACTTGCCAGTCCCAGAGAGAGGTTAAGGCAGTTTTACAACATGGTTACACGTAGAACTGGTAGGGTAACTGATGATACAGACATTGATACCCCACAGACCACTGCATTACGCAGATCACTACGCAGCACGAGAGGTAAACCCCCTGCTAGGTACATTGAATAAAATAGTACAATTTCTGAGAATGTAGATAGTTACCCCTGAGGTATTATGTATTATACTACGTATTGTATTAATGTGTGTAACTTACAGTATATTTCTTCCCTTTGAATGGACAATTCAAGTGATATGGACACTTTAACCCTAACCTGTTTATTCCTTATATATGAACTCTGAGGCTGAGGACTTTGTGCAGCCCAAAGATTTTCTTTGTAAATATTTGCGCTCCCTGGAGTGCCCCTTTGAGCAACCTCTCCGGAAGAGTCTTGGACTTTCTGGTTGCTCACTGCCTACTGCTTTTGCAATGTATATATATATATATATTTTTATTCATGTTTTGTTATGCAACGTTCAAGTGTTCTAACCTCCCATAAAGGGAAGCTTGTTATTTCTATTGTTTACAAAATGTGCTTCAGCCCGGGAGTGCTGACTTTAACTAGGGGGGAATGTGACGCCCTGCTGTGCATGGAGTCACAGACCAAAGGGGGGTGCATTTCAGGTTTTCTCCACAAGAGGCCCTCAGAGCATACACACACCTCCACCCTACCTCAGAACCACCAGAGGGAGCCCTTTAGGGAATATATAAAGGAGGGTGGAGGCAGGAAGAGAGGGAGTTCAGTCAGTTGTCTAAGGAGTGAGTCCAGTCAGGAGTCTCTGCTGAGACACAGAAGGTTAGTGACTCAGCAGGTTTCTGCTGAGAGGAGTTGTTTGGAGTCTGCTGCAAGCAGCTCAGAGAGAGACAGCTAGGAGCGTTGCCGACGCTCTAAAGAGCGGCAGAAGAGGCAGCCAGCTTACTGCCAGTGTGTATAAGCCTCGTGAGGGCCCAGAGTAGGCCGAAGGCTAGTGGAACAGTAGCATCGGGGACCAAGGAGCTTCATAAGCTCACCCCAGAAATATACTGGACTTCAGGTCTCAGGATAGCCCAGGAGCTGACACGTAACAGGACCAGGAGGCACGGAGGCTCCGCCATACCAGGAGCGTGCTCTTCAGCAAAAGGTCCTAACACCAGGTCAGCCGGCGCAACACAAGGACTAAGTTAGGCCTAGTTTCAGACAGGCCATAAACTACACAAGCGGCAAGGATACAGGAGGCCCTATACCTGCTCACTGGGGAGAGACCTGCAGTGCACCCCTCACCCTAAAGTGCTCCGGGCGGTACCGCAACTCCACCAGTAAAAAGGTACTGAAGCCAAACGTGAGTGTGTCTCCCATTTTTTCCTTGGACCCGGCTGGGTCACCGCCATATAGTGCACCTTACCGAACACCGCTGCCCTGAGGCCTAGCTCCACCTGTGGGGAGCTACCCCATCATAGCTGCCATAACACCGGCCTCAGTGGACTGCCACAGGTGGCGTCACGAACTTTCATTTTCCATTTAACCCCTTTTTTTTAAGAGAGACCCCAGGGTACGGGCCCGGGAGCCGACCACCGCGACATCCCCCAAGGCCAGGCATTAAGGCCCGGGCGCCGAGTAGTCCCCATCCCCTGGGTGCCACATCAGCTTATGTAGCACCCCGAGGACTCGGCTGCTACAGGGGTATTGCACCTCAGACCAGAGGTGTGGTATTCCACTCCCAGGTAAGGATGGAGTGTGGAACTGGGCTCAGTTAGCTGCATGCACCACACTCACCCCATTTCCGGGGGACAGATCAACGGTACTCCCACCAGATAGATGTGCAGGTACGACAGCTTCTGTCCCTGGCTGGAGTGGGGGGGGGGAGGAACATCCTAGTGGTGTAGGAGCAGACAGGGGAGGGACTCTGGGCAGAGGTAGGAGCCCATTGGGTGCTGGTCACCTGGGCTCGGGTGTGAGAAGGGAGGTATATAAGGTGGGCACCATCTTAGGACAGGGTCTGTCTGTTCAGAGAGGAGCTCAGCCAGAGAGGGCTGACAGGGAGCTGTGGCTCAGTCTGGGCCCAGCTCCAGAGCCAGGCCTGGAGAGGAGGCCTGAAGCAGAGAGAGAGAGAAGTAAGAGGAAGAAGGAACAGAAACACCAGGAAAGGCCCAGAGACGCAGGAAAAGAAGGAACCCTAAGATCCCACGGAATAACGGGTGAAGGGTTGGCAGAACAGGGTGCCGGATCCAAAACTGGTGGAGACCAATTATCCTTAGCCAGGAACCGGAGGTCGTGGACAAGTTTTGGCGCGACCCCTCGCCATATCTACCAGGAAGGCATACCATATAGGGTCAGGGAAACCGGGAAAGGTTTCACCACTAGAAGGCCCGAGGGAGCTGGACAAAGGTGGATCCCTGGTGGGGACGGCCAGTAGAAAGGAAGAGAGGGGAGCTCAGGACCACGCTCTGGAACTGCCTGGGAGTTGGCCGAGTCCCGCACCTGGTGGACGCAGCACGGCTCGGGTGGTCCTAACTGTGCACAAGGGACCTGATAAAGAACTGTGAGTAAAGCTGTGAAAACTGCAATTGCACGTCTCTAAGCTTCCTTGTCACACCACCACTACCACTGTCATCTTTTCCTGCTTCACCATCTGCCCTGAGGCCATACCCCTCCCGTTGGGGGTTATACCATCCACGCTGCACATCAGTACCACCGGCCTCAGAGGACTGCCCTGCAGCGGCGGCTTCATAGCCGCATTCAACGGGTGGCGTAGTCGGACACTATTACCATCATACCAATAACGCCACTTAGTTTGACCACCCTGGGCACGGACCGGGTCACCGCCACGAGGACTACTACCCCTATCGGATCCGGCTCCGGGTATTCCCCGCGCGCACGCGCGCTGCACTACAGCACTGGCCCAGGGGGCGAGTCAACTTTGGTGTAGTCGGCAGGATTACGTGCCCGCAACCACCGGGTACTGCGCGCCTGAAGAAAAGTTCACATTTACCTCAAAAAGGAGTCTCCCGCCAATTCCAGAGGGTTCCCGCCATCGGACGCCGTCCGGAGTCGTTTCCCGCCGTTTGCCCGCCATCTACAGCCTTTGCCCGCCATCAGCGAAGTCACCCGCAATCAGGAGACGATTCCCGCCATCTTGGACAGTTTCCCGCCCTGGCAGAGCGGACGCCATTGTGGGCGTGCCAGAGGGTGGCAAGAGGCCACCTCCCATCGTGGGCATGGTCCCAGAGTGGCGCCAAAGGAGGGGACCGCCCCCACCAGCCGAGACTACCACCATGGAAATGTCCATCAAGGTGGGGGGTCTGCCCCTGAAACTGACAGTCACCAAGTTGCCCCGGGACCACTCCCCATGGGGGCGGATAGGGAACAAAACTGAGAGGATGGGTGCGGCCTGGAGGAGTCTGGACAGATCGCACCCGGGAATGGAGGAAGAGACAAGCGGTACCGACCCCGTGGTCCGGGGCCTGCTGCAGGCCGCCACCCCAGAAGGCCTGGTGGAGATCCTGGCACAGCTCCCCAGAGATCGGGAGCGTGCACAGACTGCGCTGGAGGCCTTGGCCCGGAAGATGGCCCGAGTACAGCAGGAAGCACTGGCCGAATGGGGAAGGGAGATGGCCCAGTAGGCTGGAACCCGCCAGCAGAGGACGCCACCCGCAACGTGGAGCATGTCTGCCCCTGAGGATGGTGCAGGAGGGACGAAGGCCGGAGACGACGCCGCGGAGGGAGCCGCAGGGATGGAAGCAGGTAATGGGGACGTCACCACCCCGAGCCCAGTAGCCGAAAGCCTGCCCCAGCTCCCCGTCGCAGAGCCCGAAGTCCCACTCACCGCGCCCGTTGCCGCACCGCCACTGCTCCCAACTAGGCCTCAAGCGGCCGGAGCCGCAGTCACGCCCCCTTCTGCGCCACGCCCCCTGACCCGGAGCGCGGCAAAACAGGAGGTGCCCCCGGCCTGGTCGCAAGGCCGAGTGCCTCCGGGCGCCGCGGTCTCCATGGCGTCCTCTACCTCCACAGTGCCATCGGCCTGGTCGCAGGGCCGAGTACCTCCAGGCGCCGCGGCCCCCACAGCGCCCTCCCCCCGGGAGGTGCCATACTTGGACCCAGGTAGGATGCCTCCGGCCTGGACGCAAGGCCGAGTACCCCCGGGCGCTGCCGCCCCTACGGCGCCCTCAACCTCCACAGTGCCACCCCTGGGCGCAGATCTGTTTGCACAACATACCAGCCAGGACGGGCTGCCCTTCGTGTGGCCACCGGAGTACATCAACCCCCGACTCCGGAGGGAGCGGCCCCTGTGTGAGCCTCTGATCCCGGCACCAGCGCCCGCCAAAATTGTCCCGCTCCCGTTGGAGGAGGCCCAATTCGCATGGGATCCGACCGGTGAGGACCTCATGGGGTTCACCAAGGAGACCCGGGCGGCCGCAGCCCGGCGTGAGGAGTGCTGTCGTCAACAGCTAGAAGTCTTTGGGAGAGAGCGGCGAGAGAGGAGGATCCGCGAGGAACAGCTACAGGTCCGAAGCGCGGAACAGAAGCGAAGGGCCCGACGAAACCCCCGTGCGGCCCACGGTCCCCGCGCCACCGGGACCGTAATAAAATTCCAGCTAGAGAATGGCTGGGGCTTTATCCGGGACCACCGAAACCCCGGCGACGTCTTTGTTACCCGCAGGGATGTCGAGAGCCACCTTCCAGAAGGACACCGAGGACGCGACCTCTACTCAGGTGATGAGGTCACCTTCACCCGGCATCAGTGTGCTAAAGGACCGTACGCCCTTCATGTACACCGGCTGACTGAGGAAGAGTGGCAGTACGAGGAAAGCCAAGAGGACCCGGACGGGTCTGAAGACTACCCTCGGGAAGGAGCAGGAGGACATCGTTACTAATGAACGGTAACTGAAACTGTATATAGTTACCCGTAAGGGTACCTGTCATGCTGCTAATTGGAGTGTGGTCCCCGTTGGGACTAGTGTGGAGTTATCAAAGGGGACTGTTACCTGTGTGCCCTAATCCCCAACGAGGCTGAGGACTGTGAGCAGCCATTTCCCTATTCCCACAGGCTGAGGACTGTGAGCAGCCATTTCCCTATTCCCACTGGCCGAGGACTGAGAGCGGCCATACCTTGTAAATAGTTGCGCTTCTTGAGGCGCCCCCTACTGGTTTTATAGAAGAACTGCTTTTCTACTTTGAAACTAGTGACTGTTGCACTTTACCTGGTCACAAGTTGCACGATGGCCAGAGATCAAGAACGTGTTGGTCAAGAATGTTTTATATGAAAAAGTTTTATATGATGCTAAAAGAGTTAATGGTATTTTATAAGTATGTGAAGAAAGTCTGATAATGTTTCCATAATGTTTTATACCTGTAACGTTAAAAGAGAAAAGTACCTCCCATAAAGGGATGATTGAAAGTTGATATGTCTTACATGTGAGTGTACACTTTAAAAATTTTTGTATGTTTTAATTTGCTTTTGCTCTATTCCAGCCCGAGGACGTGCTGTGATTTACCAGGGGGGAATGTAGCACCCCGAGGACTCGGCTGCTACAGGGGTATTGCACCTCAGACCAGAGGTGTGGTATTCCACTCCCGGGTAAGGATGGAGTGTGGAACTGGGCTCAGTTAGCTGCATGCACCACACTCACCCCATTTCCGGGGGACAGATCAACGGTACTCCCACCAGATAGATGTGCAGGTACGACAGCTTCTGTCCCTGGCTGGAGTGGGGGGGGGAGGAACATCCTAGTGGTGTAGGAGCAGACAGGGGAGGGACTCTGGGCAGAGGTAGGAGCCCATTGGGTGCTGGTCACCTGGGCTCGGGTGTGAGAAGGGAGGTATATAAGGTGGGCACCATCTTAGGACAGGGTCTGTCTGTTCAGAGAGGAGCTTAGCCAGAGAGGGTTGACAGGGAGCTGTGGCTCAGTCTGGGCCCAGCTCCAGAGCCAGGCCTGGAGAGGAGGCCTGAAGCAGAGAGAGAGAGAGAAGTAAGAGGAAGAAGGAACAGAAACACCAGGAAAGGCCCAGAGACGCAGGAAAAGAAGGAACCCTAAGATCCCACGGAATAACGGGTGAAGGGTTGGCAGAACAGGGTGCCGGATCCCAAACTGGTGGAGGCCAATTATCCTTAGCCAGGAACCGGAGGTCGTGGACAAGTTTTGGCGCGACCCCTCGCCATATCTACCAGGAAGGCATACCATATAGGGTCAGGGAAACCGGGAAAGGTTTCACCACTAGAAGGCCCGAGGGAGCTGGACAAAGGTGGATCCCTGGTGGGGACGGCCAGTAGAAAGGAAGAGAGGGGAGCTCAGGACCACGCTCTGGAACTGCCTGGGAGTTGGCCGAGTCCCGCACCTGGTGGACACAGCACGGCTCGGGTGGTCCTAACTGTGCACAAGGGACCTGATAAAGAACTGTGAGTAAAGCTGTGAAAACTGCAATTGCACGTCTCTGAGCTTCCTTGTCACACCACCACTACCACTGTCATCTTTTCCTGCTTCACCATCTGCCCTGAGGCCATACCCCTCCCGTTGGGGGTTATACCATCCACGCTGCACATCCGTACCACCGGCCTCAGCGGACTGCCCTGCAGCGGCGGCTTCATAGCCGCATTCAACGGGTGGCGTAGTCGGACACTATTACCATCATACCAATAACGCCACTTAGTTTGACCACCCTGGGCACGGACCGGGTCACCGCCACGAGGACTACTACCCCTATCGGATCCGGCTCCGGGTATTCCCCGCTCGCACGCGCGCCGCACTACAGCACTGGCCCAGGGGGCGAGTCACTTACAGCCTCCCACGTCGTGCTGCGTTCACCAGGCAGGGGTTCAGCTCTTCCTCAGGGGATTTAGGAATACCTGACAGAACCCCACTTTCTCGTGTTCCTCTCTAGACCGACTTCACACTGGGTCTTTCTCCCTCCTGCCCTGCGCTGCCCACTCTCAATCCTGCTCAGGTGCTCTGAAGTCCTTCCTGTACATTGGATCCCGGACCTGCTTGACCCTCCTGGGGATTAGAATGCGGCTACGATCCCTCTGTCTTCTGACAGATTCGGGGCGTACGGGTGCCGTCCTGCACTCGCCGTACCCCCTAGGATTCCTTCTTAGAATGGAGCCTACTCCTCTGCTCCCCTCCTGGGCCTCCAGACCTGGCCCTACTTGTGGAGCGGAGCCCCTAATAAGACTCTGCTCCCGGACTGTTCTTTTGAACTGTCCTGAGCTGTTCTTCTGAACTGCTCTCCTCTGACTGAACTAGTACCCTATCTGCCACCCTAAGATGGCTTCCCTTTTTATACTCCTACCAAAGTGCTCCCTCTAACTACTTCCTCCTCCCACACCCACTACTGGTGCGCCCTACCTTTGGGTTCCCCCCACTCCAGCCAGGGACAGGGCTCCGCAGGAAGCACAGTGCATCTTGCCCCTCCAGCCAGCCTGGAGTAGTGTAGTGTTGGATGCAGGTGTTGGGGTTCCGGGCAGCACTCCCTCCTTACCTGAGAGAAGAGAGACACCACACCTCTGGGTGAGGTGCAGTACCTCTGTGGCGACTGAACCCTCAGGGGCGCCACATTTCCCCTGTTACTCCCTGCATGGAGATTGACCTGTTATTATAAACTTCCCGTTTATTAACCCTGTATTGGCTGCTCTGTGTTTCTGTGTCGCTGCATCTAAAGTACCCGTGTTACATTTGGCGTAGTTGTCAGGATGCAGTCGTTAGACACAGACACTGCAGAGCAGCTCATCCTGGGAGCCCCTCGATCTAGCTTGGCGCTGGGGGCCATGCTCAGCAATCTCCCAAAGTTCACCTGGGACAATATGATGCTGTGGGACTGGGTTTAGAGAGTTAGGAGTATGTTACGTATGCATCCGATGACCCCAGCTATTAAGCCGAAATAGCCCTTCTGGCCCTGGACGGCGAGGCCTGGCACTCTGTGATGTACCGCCCTCCTTATGACCGGGATACTGTAGAAAAAGTGGTGCGGATACTGGAGGAGATGCATGGGGATCCCACCAATGTAGGAGAGCTGAGGATACGGCTGTTTCACCAAGTGCAGCAGGAGCGGGAGACTGTGACGAAGTATGTTAATGCCTTACAGAGGGTGCATGCCTATATCACTAGAAAAGACGACATGGGGAATTTGGGAATGGGCCCCCCTGACGTGATCTTAAGGGACCAGTTTGTGGCAGGCCTCAGGGATGTGCAGCTGAAGCAGGCCTTGCGGGAGCGCCTGCGCGCCAACCCACGTATGACTTTTCTAGAAGTGGGGGCAGAGGCACGTGTGAGAGAGCAGATGGGGGTGACGGCCCTGGCAGGGATGGTCCGGAGTAACGAGGTACCCACCCCGCCTGCAGCTGAACCGGAATGGGCTCGAGAGATGCGGAAGGAGATACAGGAGATGCGGGGTGAATGGTCCAGTCTCAAGAAGACCCCTGCCCCGACACCAGAGATACCCGGATCGATTACCCCAGTTATGGAAAGAATTGAATTCAGGACCCCCCTGCAGGAGAGTTCTGTAGGGGAGTGAGGCAGCCCTACACAGACAGAGACACGACCTGCTGGAAGTGTGGAGGCGCAGGACATTACGCCAGGGGCTGTGCTAGCCAAGGGCGGCCCCTGTCATGGCAGCCGTTAAACTAGCGGGCTCTGTGTTTGGGGGACACAGCCCGGAGCCTGAGGAAGGGGAAAGAAAAAGAGTAAGTCCCAAGGACCTGGTTTCCACCAGCCCGACTGTCTGGGCCGAAATAAGCGGTCGGGCTGTTCACTGCCTGGTTGACACAGGATCCCAGGTGACTACGATGACAGAAGCCTACTTCCAACAGCAATTTCCAGAGATAGCGCGGCCTGAATGGGGACCAGTAATTAGACTCACGGCAGCTAATCAATTACCCATCCCGGTCGCAGGGGTGGTGTGGATGAAGATACGAGTGTGTGGAAAAGATTTTGGAAAAAAAGGAGTCGTCCTGGTCGCAGGGGGAACCGGAAGTGGACCCCCGGAGACCCTCGGAATGAATGTGCTGAAAGAGATCGGGCAAATCCTGATTAGTGAGACGTAGGAGATTCCTCTAGACCGGTGGGACCCGCGAACTCCTCAAAGGAGGATCTTTCAACAACTAATCTGAGCTGCCCAGGCTCAGGAGACGTCAAGTGAAGGGAAGGTCCTGGGGAAAATAATAGTGCCAGCAGCTACGGCGCTCACCTTACCGCCCGGACAAACTGTACTCAAGTTACCGGCACAGGCCTGCACACCTCTTGAGGGGGTTGACGTTCAGATAGGACCAACATCGATAGACAAAGTACCCCCCGGACTCCTGGTGGCTTGGACACTGGCCACCGTTCAGGGTGACAATGTTATAGTGCGGTGCGTTAATCTGGGCAAAGATGATCTCACACTCCCTCCCAGGGCGGAAATAGCCCAGATTCTGGGAATGCCAGAGAAGTTGGTGCGACCTGATGTGATACAGCTGTCTGCTGTACGAGGAGACCCCTGGAGTCTGGCGGTCACCGTGCCGCCGGAATCCCACCGGGCTAGTGCGAAGGGGGGACGAAGAATCCTAGAGCGAATGCGGGCTGAATTGACGGGACTTTCACCTCGACAGGTGCAGAAGGTTGAGGAGGTACTGGAGCGGTACCAGGAAGTCTTTGCTCGCCATGAGGATGATTTTGGTTGCACCGAAGCCATTACCCATGAGATTCCCACGGGGAGCGCTGTCCCAGTGCGAAAGAGATACCGGAAGATACCTCCCCAGATGTATGAAGAGGTTAAGGAGATGCTAGCCCATATGTTACAGAATGGTGTGATACGGGAGAGTCAGAGTCCGTGGGCAGCCCCGATTGTCCTGGTCCGGAAGAAAGATGGGACCCTGCGGTTCTGTGTGGACTATAGACGACTGAATGCCTGTACATAATAATATAATATAATATATCCCAGTACGGTCACTGCCAGCTTCACAATAACAAACTAAACTACTAGCTGCCACCACCTATTGTTGATACCGGCCAATTATTGAGCAAGAGGAACAAAGTTATTACATTTTATACATTTAATCTGAAAAGTAGGCAGTGTTCATAAAAATATACAAAAGATGTTACAAAATGGATAAATCGAAACAGTATATACAATTACATGAAATAAAAGGGATAAACAGAAGAAGTGTACTACACCTGATGTCACAGGCTTAGCTCTGGCTCTTATGAAGGGTAGCTCTTCGTTTTTGGAAGCTGACAGAATTGCAGTCAACTGAAGTTCTGTATTTGCCTTTATTAACACAAGTTATGCCCACATACCTACCCTCCGGTGACTCATACCAGGGCTGGTCATGGCATGTGGCTCAATATTTAACAAATTATGGGATTCCTAAAATCCACACTATTGTAGCCCCTGGAGGTCTCAGGCAGGAGATATTACTGTTTTGTTTCCTATCACGATTTTATATATCCATAGAGAAGAAAACCTATATAAAGAAATGGAAAAGCGCAATAGGATCTTATCCAATATAAATTATTAGTAAAAAAGTATCAGCACTGCTCACCTAATAAGGTTGTGTGTGACAAAATGCCGAAAAAGCTCGGAATCCAGATGCTGCAGCTTCCTGTGGATATGTCAAAATTAGATGCTGGGAATGGAAGTTATTCTGCTCTCTCCGGAGTCACGACAAACTCAGTAGTGGAATAAAAATGTAGGTTTATTGTCTACGCGTTTCAGAGTCCACCGACTCCTTCCTCAGGACAACCATACATAACACGAGATAATCACACATACCATGACCTGGTGTGGTCAGTGGTGACCACGTAACTTACATCATTGAGGCGCTGATGTATGGAGTATGGATCTTCCCAGTCCGCCTGAAGCTTGTTCTGGGTCATTGGAACTAGGATTCACACCTTCTGACCCACTTCGTACACCCGCTCCTGGGTGTTCTGATCGTACTTGAGCTTCTGGCTGGCCTGGGCCTGCACCATATTCCCATGCATCAGGTGCCTTATTACCTGCATTTTGTCACGTAGCTACATGACATACTCATGACAGTTCAGTTCCCCTTCCCAGGATTCTCCCCCTGGACTCGTCTGCCGTACAGGAGCTCGAAGGGGGAGAACCCCGTTGAGGCCTGTGGTACCTCTCTGTAAGCAAAGAGCAGGTGTGGGAGGTAACGCTCCCAGTCGCGCCCAAGGGATTCAACCAGCATCTTAAGCATTTGCTTAAGGGTACCATTGAACCGTTCACACAAACCATTGGTCTGTGGGTGATATGAGAGCTTCCATTAAATGAGACATGAACTGAGTCCCCTGGTCTGTAAGCATCTCCCTGGGAAATCTTACTTGCGAAAAAATGGCCAAAAGGGCATTGGCCACCTGATCAGCTCAAATGGAGGACAGAGCTACTGCCTCCCGGTACCCGGGTAGCATAGTCTACCACAGTAAGGATGAACTGTTTTCCAGAGCTGCTCGGGATGGCCAGCGGCCAATGATGTCCACAGCAATCCTCTGGAATGGCTCCTCTATCACGGGCACAGGGATCAGGGGAACCTTGGGTGCACGCCCCGACTTCCCCACTCTTTGACACGTGATACAGGAGCGGCAGTAGTTGGCAACATCTGTTCTCATTTTGGCCGAATAGAAGTGGTGGGACAGCCAGGCCTTGGTTTTGCAGATTCCCCATATGTCCAAACAGCAGAATCTCATGGGCAACCCGCAACAACTCCTCCCTAATCTGATATGGCACGACCAGCTGTCTTTCCCTCAGCCATTCCTGTTGGGGATTTACACGGGACGGTTTCCCGGTACAACCTCCCCTGGACCCAGAATACCATCTCCTTTTCGGACTCTGAGGTGGGCTTCTCTGCGAGGTCCCTGAACTTCTCTAGACTGGCATCTGAGTGCAGAGCCGCCTGGAACTCCTGGCTAGAGGTAGCCAGAAGCGACGTTAAAGCCCCAACCTCACTGGAGCTGTCTGGGACCGGCTCTGGGTCCACAGCTGGTTCTGTTATACGCTGGAGGATGAGCAGCTATGTAGGCCATGTCCCCGGGGGAAAAACAACACTTTCCCATCATCCTAACATGATGGGGATAAACCTTTCCACACCTTCCCTAATACCTCAGGAGCAGTGCTAATCATGGGGCAGCGACCACTGGCCATGTCAGTCTGTAGTGACACTGGTCAGCTGCAAGGGACCGCCGGCTTCATGACCCCTTCACCTGCTCCCATCGCCCTTAGCACTGACGCTTGCTGCTGTTAGGAGATCCTCGGCAACATCATCCCGCAACGGGACATGGCTGAGCGCTCCTGACACATCATCATCAGGCATCATATTCACATTATTGACAGTTGCATCATATGACATATCAGATCTGGGAGGGCTGTCAGGAAGGTGTAAGAGGGTGACCGGGACGGTCATGCTCCTCTTCCCTCTTAATGCACATAATGCTGTGTTCTATGTTTATATATGAGCAATCATATGATCTACTGTCCGATGGGTTACCTATAGGTTCAATATAGGTTGGTGCGGGTAGACTATTAGATTGATAGAAGAAGTAGTGCAGAGGTGGGCGCTGTAGCACGCAGAGTATGCAGTTATGGTTGGAAAGAGTAAAGGGGTTAAGGGGTCTAGGAGCTGCTCCAGTGTGGGAGGAGCAGGTTCAGTGAAGGACTGAGACACTTCCTGATTGCAGGCAGAGTTAGTTGAGTGAGGGACAGTGACTAGTGAGGACATGTCAGGAGGACACAGGAGAAAGTACAGGAGAAGGGTGTGTCTGTGTCACAGTCTGGGAGGTTTTCGACAACCACCTCTGGAAGGTGAATCTGAACAGTCTAGACAGGAACAGAAGTGCATGGAGAGGTCAATGTGGGAACTTCACCGTACGTGCCAAAACAGAACAGCCTCATCAGGGAGGTGGATCCAAGCAGGTCAGGCAGTGGGACAGAGAATGGAGTTACCCAGAGAGTTGGCGCGCTCGGCGTTGGTCTTCATGTCCAAATCGGTGTCCGTGACTTTCATCACTGGTAAAGTGCCGATGTATGTGAAGAGATCACAAAGAGACTGTATCACTTGTTACTCCCTGTACGTGACTGTGGCTGCAAGTAAAGAAGGTTTTACGTGTTTAAGCTGGTCTGGTTTTCTCCTTCTGAAGGTTAAAAGACTCAACATCCGGGACGGCGGGTCAGAAGAGAGTGTGGAGGTCTCCTCCACGGAAGCACAACACACACACACCCAGGGATTCTCCGAGTCCCCATTGTCTGTAGCAGGTCAGGGTGAGGATTTAATCACTGAAACTGACATGCCACTCGCCACCGACTGCCACCCTGACCCCCGTTACATTTGGCGTAGTCGGCAGGATGCGAAGTCCTCGCATTCAAACAGCGGGGCGAACAAGTCCTGTGGCAACAGAGAGAAGATGCCGGATAAGGACCGCAAGAAAAATGCCCCTGGCGCAGATGAGGCGCCTGAAGATAAACAGATAAAACGTAGAGAATTGAAAAACGTGCAAACCAAGATGGCAGCCGGCAATGTGAGTCCCAAGATGGCAGATGATGGCGCAGAGGCTGGCGATGCTCTGCCCATCGTGGGCGTCCTGAGGGCAAAACGGCGCAAAAAACTACAGTACAGACCAAAAGTTTGGACACACCTTCTCATTTAAAGATTTTTCTGTATTTTCATGACTATGAAAATTGTACATTCACACTGAAGGCATCAAAACTATGAATTACCACATGTGGAATTATATACTTAATAAAAAAGTGTGAAACATCTCAAAATATGTCTTATATTCTAGGTTCTTCACAGTAGCCTCCTTTTGCTTTGATGACTGCTTTGCACACTCTTGGCATTCTCTTGATGAGCTTCAAGAGGTAGTCACCGGAAATGGTCTTCACTTCACAGGTGGGTCCTGTCAGGTTTAATAAGTGGGATTTCTCGCCTTATAAATCGGGTTGGGACCATCAGTTGTGTTGTGCAGAAGTCTGGTGGATACACAGCTGATAGTCCTACTGAATAGACTGTTAGAATTTGTATTATGCCAAGGAAAAAGCAGCTAAGTAAAGAAAAACGAGTGGCCATCATTACTTTAAGAAATGAAGGTCAGTCAGTGGGAAAAAATGGGAAAACTTTGAAAGTGTCCCCAAGTGCAGTTGCAAAAACTATCAAGCGCTACAAAGAAACTGGCTCACATGAGGACTGCCCCAGGAAAGGAAGACCAAGAGTCACCTCTGCTTCTGAGGATAAGTTTATCTGAGTCATCAGCCTCAGAAATCGCAGACTAACAGCAGCTCAGATTAAAGACCAGGTCAATGCCACACAGAGTTCTAGCAGCAGACACATCTCTACAACAACTGTTCAGAGGAGACTTTGTGCAGCAGGCCTTCATGGCAAAATAGCTGCTAGGAAACCACTGCTAAGGACAGGCAACAAGAAGAAGAGACTTGTTTGGGCTAAAGAACACAAGTAATGAATATTAGACCAGTGGAAATCTGTGCTTTGGTCTGATGAGTCCAAATTTGAGATCTTTGCTTCCAAAGAAAAGGTGAATGGATGGACTCTACATGCCTGGTTCCCACCGTGAAGCATGGAGGAGGAGGTGTGATGGTGTGGGGGGCTTTGCTGGTGACACTGTTGGGGATTTATTCAAAATTGAAGGCATACTGAACCAGCATGGCTACCACAGCATCTTGCAGCGGCATGCTATTCCATCCGGTTTGCGTTTAGTTGGACCATCATTTATTTTTCAACAGGACAATGACCCCAAACACACCTCCAGGCTGTGTAAGGGCTATTTGACCAATAAGGAGAGTGATGGGGGGCTACGCCAGATGACTTGGCCTCCACAGTCACCAGACCTGACCCCAATCGAGATGGTTTGGGGTGAGCTGGACCGCAGAGTGAAGGCAAAAGGGCCAACAAGTGCTAAGCATCTCTGGGAACTCCTTCAAGATTGTTGGAAGACCATTTCCGGTGAATACCTCTTGAAGCTCATCAAGAGAATGCCAAGAGTGTACAAAGCAGTCATCAAAGCAAAAGGTGGCTACTGTGAAGAACCTAGAATATAAGACATATTTTCAGTTGTTTCACACTTTTTTGTTAAGTATATAATTCCACATGTGGTAATTCATAGTTTTGATGCCTTCAGTGTGAATGTACAATTTTCATAGTCATGAAAATACAGAAAAATCTTTAAATGAGAAGTTGTGTCCAAACTTTTGGTCTGTACTGTATATGGCATGGACGTTGGCCGGGCTGAGACTGTGGCCCCCTGTGAGCGGTGCCTGCCTGCGGTGGGCGCGGCGAAGGAAGCAGAAACCCCGCCCACCATTGAAGATCCCAGAAATAGAGTGGGAGGAATTGGTGGAGGCGGCTCCACCCACGGACGGGCGGGGCCTGGAAGGAGGATCCCTTGTGCTAAGCAGTGCGGTGCCATTGCTGAAGGAGACGGTGAAGCAGCAATAGCCTTAGACCATGTCACATCGCAGTGGCCTTGGACGCATGGACTGGGAGCGGCGCAGACAGCGCCAGGAGGAGGAGAAGCGACCAGGCGGCCGCTGGGGAGTCTGCGACCTACATGAGTACCCAATGGAGGACGGCATGTTACTCGTACCAGGCTGGTCCCCGTAAGCACATCCGTGGAGGGATATTGTGCCGCTGGCAGAAGCTGTGAAGGCTCCAGTGATGACGCGCCAGAAGTCAGAAGAAGCGGCGGAACCAATCTGGGCGGCCGGAGGAACAACGGCAGTGGCGGTGCCTGCGGATGATGGAGGGCCAGCTCCGGTGACCATGGCGGCTGTGAGTCTTGATCCGGTCCCTGCCCCTAGCCCATTGCCCCCTACTTAACAGGAAGCGGTGAGAACCTCCAGAGAGGAGGAGGAACGGTGGATCGCGGGGGTAATCGCCGAGAAGTAGAGGCGGGAGCACCGCATTTGTGAGGAGCTGCAGAGCCCTCAGGGAGGAGGCATGTCCGGCCACATTACCCACGGCCTAGTGAGGTACTATGACTGATACTGGCGAGAAAGTATACGTGAATGCCGGATCTGTACGCGGCCGTGGGCCCTTGCTATGGGGCAGTCGAGTGTCGTTCATTAAGGAGTATGGGCCCCGAGGCCCGTATGCGGTGGCCGTCGCTGTCCTGCCCGAGACAGAGGAGCAGGCAATGCATCAGCCTGTGTGGCCAACTGTGGTGGCCACAGTACAGCTGGCAGTGGGCCAAAGCGAAGGCGTGAATCCCAGAGCAGCATCCCCTGCGCCGTAGTCACTGGGAGCTACGGCCAGCTCTCAGGAGAGCATGCGGTCGGAGTCCCCGTGCCTGTCAGCATTGGAGACAAGAAGCTGGAGCAGCAGCAGAGGGTCTGCCTCCAGTGGTTCATCCTGTGGGACCACTATCATCTACATTCAAGGCCAGGGAGTGGCTCATTATGGCGGTCACAGGGGAATCCCTGAGTGAAGCGGCTACTTTAAAAGTATCTTGTTGTGTTAGTTGCACGGTGAAGCCTATAAAGAGGAACTGTTCTGCGTTCCTAGGGGCAGGAGCCCCTGTTCAGCCCGGTGACGACCGGAGGTGGCCAAGGATGTGGTCACCAATAGAGACTGTTCTGCGTCTTCCTTTGGAAGTGCATTGAGCTGTAGGGTGCATTGCTGCAAAAAGGGGAAAAAACAAAACAAAAACCTCTTTAAATCTTCTTCCTTAGTGAGTGTGAACGAGCTGAGTGTGACCGGAGCGTAAGTGCAAACGGAAGTAAGTGTGTGACTTGTTTTTCAGTGACTTTGGATTCAGGGACAGGAGTTTGGAAAGGAGGAATTTGGACTGAAATGCTGTCTGTATTTTATTAATTCTTTACATTTCTTTTTACCTAACATTTCTGTCTAGTGCAATCCCCATTAGGAAATGAGCTCCATTATTGACAATGCTATTCAGTGTACATCTTGCCACATGTATGTGACGCGCCCCTGGGCCTGTGTCGCGCTGCGTTGCGCATGCGGGAGCTTACCCGGAGCCGGATCTCTTGAGGGTTGTAGTCTCGTGGCGGTGACCCGGTCCGTGCCCAGGGAGTCAAACTGAGCGGCGATGTAACAGCGGTAGATGCAGGACGACTACGCCACCCGTTGAATGCAGCTATGGAGCTGCCGCTGCAGGACAGTCCGCTGAGGCCGGTGGATGGATGGTGCAGCGTAGATGGTATAACCCCCAACGGGAGGGTTATGGCCTCAGGGCAGCAGATGTGGATGATGGGGGTAGCAGGAACCACTCAGAGACGGTGCGGTGTAATTCAGGGTCTTTACTGGTAACAACGATAGACCCTCCCGGAGTACTTGCTAGTGAACGGGGCCTGGTCAGTCCTTGAGCAGATGGGATCTCCCCTGGCCAGGCGGAGTTGTAGGCCTCCCAAACTGACTGTACTCTTCTGGCTACCTTGCTAGAAGCGGATATAAGTAGCCCACGTCCCTGAGTGTACCGTGTGGTGCTCACCCGTATGGCCGGTGACTCGGGGCCTTCTAATGGCTTCCGCTCCACGATGGCGGTGCTGGTCCCACGCGTGTGACCGTGCCTTCGGGTTTCTGGGCCTGAGGAACTGAAATCCCCTGCCGGTCGGCTTCTGCTGCTGGGTAAGAGTTAGTCCCCACAGCCTCGGACGCCGGGTCCGGTAAGAAAGCTTCTCAGTCAGGGCGAGCTCTGCAGCTGCCAGCCCCTGACTCGTAGTAGTATTGCTTCTGCTGTTTCTTGTCTCTACTCTCCTTGACTGCTAACCCTGCTTCAGCCCCGGGTTTATATAGGGGAAGTTCTTCCCCTCCCAAGACTGGGCAGGAGGTGTGGCATGCACAGGATCCCTGACCAAAGGACCTCCCACCTGCTCTCAGACATAACATTACATTACTGTGGAAACCAGACCCCTGGGGTGCCACATTCCCCCCTAGTAAAATTTAGTACTCCGGGACTAAACACATTTTAGAAAAACATAACAAGATATAACAATAACAATACAATAAAGAAACACATAAAGGTGGTCACGGCATGTCCGTAACCGGGTGCAGTCTTTGAAGAAACAAAGGTGTCCATTTCACCAAAACAGGGAGACGTAACCAGGTAGGGGTCTGTCCTACCCCGAGTCCTTAACAGTCTCTAGTCCATCCTGGGTTACGCTCCAACTAATTGTACAAGGATTCCCGGTAGATCCACCAAGGATTCCTAAAAATAACGCCGGAGAGTTCCACCTGTTGCCGTCGCATCAGTGCCCGGATCTCTTTCTGGAGCACCCGCTGCTCGCCGGAGCTGGCGTTCTTGGCAACCTGCTGTAAAAGGAAAATCACCTCTTGCCATATGTCCGGGTTGATTGCAGCGGCGGCAGATGGGTCGTCCGTCTTCGCTGTATCGGTCACTGGGTCTTCCTCTGGCCGGTGGGGTCCTCCTTGGTCGACGCCACGGGATGTCCTCCGGTCCGGATGCCAGCTGGATCTTCCCTGGGGTGGAAACCTGTAAAGACTGCACAGTTCGGGTTAGCGCAGCAACGCTCTTAGCTAGCTCTTGGACCTGATGGTGTAGGTCTGGAGCCGGGTCATTGTCCAAAGCCTGCGCATCAGCTCCCACAGGCCCTGCCGACAAGGGCGCCGCCTCCTGGTGGTAAGTGATAGCTGGGCACCTGTGGGTCACAACGCCACCCGGTGCCGGTTCTCGGAGCACCCGGATGGCTCTGTCCTTGAACTGTGCAAAGCCCAGATGGGGTTCCTGTAAGGCCATCGCCCGCAACTGGGTTCGGTGGGCATTACAATATAGTCCCTCTATAAATTGTTCGGTCAACAGCCTGTCCTCGTTTCCCACTCCATCAGGGTCGGTCTGCTTAATGGCTCTCAGGGCCTCTTGTAGGTTTAGTGCATAGTCCCTTATACTCTCATGCGCTCGCTGCTTGCACCCGTAGAATCTAAGCTTAATCTCGGCTGAGGTGCGGGTATCAAAGGTATCCTTCAGCCGGGTTAGTATCCCTGCGACAGTCTTCCTCCCAGGTGGCCAGGATTTTACTTCCCTTTTGGCTGCCCCGGTTAGTTGGGCCACCAGGATGCTCACTTTTTGCTCTTCTGTGAGGGGGTACACCTGGAAGAGGCTATCCAGCTTTTCTCTAAAGTCATGCAGGGTATGTGACTCCCCTGAGTACTGGGGTAGCCAAGCTGCTCCCGGGATATAGGGCATGGTGAAGGGCATAACTGCAGCAGCGGTGGCGCTGGCGGGGGTTGAGGCAATGAAGCTCTCCTCCGCATACGACATCTTCCTCCCCCCTAGTGGACCGTGGCCTACCTTGCGATGATCCTGTTCCGTAGGCCGCGGCTCCGCAGTAGATCGTCAGGGTTGAGGACCTTCCGTCGCGCTCCTGTGACGTCGGCGTCTGCTGGGCTCCTTCCAGGACCTTACGCAACGTCCGGACGTGAGGCGGGGCTTCAGTTCTCGCGTGCTTTCGGAGTCCACGCCCCTCTTCCCGCGCGGCGTCCTCAAGATGGCGTCCAACGGCGGGAAAACTCCACGGATGGCGGGAAGAAGGCTGAAGATGGCGCCGGATGGCGGGAATCTTCACAGATGGCGGGAAGAAGGCTGAAAATGGCGCCGGATGGCGGGAATCTTCACCGATGGCGGGAAAACTTCACGGATGGTAAGTTTTAAAAGTCTCTTTTTCAGGCACGCAGTACCCGGTGGTTGCGGGCACGAAATCCTGCCGACTACGCCAAAGTTGACGCGCCCCTGGGCCTGTGTCGCGCTGCGTTGCGCACGCGGGAGCTTACCCGGAGCCGGATCTCTTGAGGGTTGTAGTCTCGTGGCGGTGACCCGGTCCGTGCCCAGGGAGTCAAACTGAGCGGCGATGTAACAGCGGTAGATGCAGGACGACTACGCCACCCGTTGAATGCAGCTATGGAGCTGCCGCTGCAGGACAGTCCGCTGAGGCCGGTGGATGGATGGTGCAGCGTAGATGGTATAACCCCCAACGGGAGGGGTATGGCCTCAGGGCAGCAGATGTGGATGATGGGGGTAGCAGGAACCACTCAGAGACGGTGCGGTGTAATTCAGGGTCTTTACTGGTAACAACGATAGACCCTCCCGGAGTACTGGCTAGTGAACGGGGCCTGGTCAGTCCTTGAGCAGATGGGATGTCCCCTGGCCAGGCGGAGTTGTAGGCCTCCCAAACTGACTGTACTCTTCTGGCTACCTTGCTAGAAGCGGATATAAGTAGCCCACGTCCCTGAGTGTACCGTGTGGTGCTCACCCGTATGGCCGGTGACTCGGGGCCTTCTAATGGCTTCCGCTCCACGATGGCGGTGCTGGTCCCATGCGTGTGACCGTGCCTTCGGGTTTCTGGGCCTGAGGAACTGAAATCCCCTGCCGGTCGGCTTCTGCTGCTGGGTAAGAGTTAGTCCCCACAGCCTCGGACGCCGGGTCCGGTAAGAAAGCTTCTCAGTCAGGGCGAGCTCTGCAGCTGCCAGCCCCTGACTCGTAGTAGTATTGCTTCTGCTGTTTCTTGTCTCTACTCTCCTTGACTGCTAACCCTGCTTCAGCCCCGGGTTTATATAGGGGAAGTTCTTCCCCTCCCAAGACTGGGCAGGAGGTGTGGCATGCACAGGATCCCTGACCAAAGGACCTCCCACCTGCTCTCAGACATAACATTACATTACTGTGGAAACCAGACCCCTGGGGTGCCACATATGCAATCCTTGAACAGCCGGTCGGGGTTTCTTACTGCTGCGCGAGATGTGTGCGCGTTGTGCGTTTGGAAGCCCAGGTACTGGATCTAAATGAGCAGCTGGCAACACTGAGATCCATTGACAATATGGAAAGGAGTCTCCTGCTCACTGAGCAGCAGCTCACTGGGGTAGATGTGGGGGAGGGTGGTAGTCGGGAGCTGCAGGACAGTGAGGCAGCTAGCTGGGTGACAGTTAGAAGGGGGGGTAGAGGGAAGAGTGCCAGGGAGGCTAGTCCTGATCTGGCACACCCCAATAAGTTTGCAAAGTTGGCAGATGAGGGGGTGACGGTACAGGTGTAGCACTGCTGCAGCAAGGCATGTCCCCTGATAGCTGGAGGAGTTTCAGCTCCAGTAAGGATGGCAATAGGAGAGTAGGGCAGGCCAGGCAGGTGCTGGTAGTGGGGGACTCAATTATTAGGGGAACAGATAGGGCAATCTGTCATAAAGACAGGGATCGTCGAACAGTGTGCTGCCTACCTGGCGCTCGAGTCCAGCACATCGCTGATCGGGTTGACAGATTACTAGGAGGGGCTGGTGAGTATCCAGCGGTCATGGTGCACATTGGCACAAATGACAAAGTTAGAGGTAGGTGGAAGGTCCTTAAAGATGATTTCAGGGAATTAGGCTGCAAGCTTAAAGCAAGGACCTCCAAGGTGGTATTCTCTGAAATACTACCGGTACCACGTGCCACGCCAGAGAGGCAACGGGAGATTAGGGAGATAAATAAGTGGCTCAAGAACTGGTGTAGGAAGGAGGGATTTGGGTTCCTGGAGAACTGGGCCGACTTCTCAGTTGGCTACAGACTCTACGCTAGGGACCGGCTGCACCTCAATGGGGAGGGTGCAGCTGTGCTGGGGAGAAAATGGCTAGAAGGTTGGAGGAGTGTTTAAACTAGGGATTGGGGGGGAGGGTATTCATTTTATAGGTGGGGAAGATAGTGCAGATAGTGACCTAGGCACAAATAAAGAAATTGGGGGTGGGGTTAGAACAGTCAATAAAGTAAGAAGGAATAGAGGTACAGATACATAAAATGCATGTACACTAATGCCAGAAGCCTCACCAACAAAATGGAGGAATTAGAATTAATTTTGTTGGAAAATAATTATGACATGGTGGGGATATCTGAGACGTGGGTGGGCGAGAGCCATGACTGGGCAGTTAATTTACAGGGCTATAGTCTGTTCAGAAATGACCGTGCAAACAAGCGAGGGGGGGTTGTGTTTATATGTAACATCATCCTTAAAACCCATCTTGCGGGAGGATATATGTGAATCTAATGGAAATGTAGAGTCCCTGTGGGTGGAGATAAGGGGAGGGGGAAAAAATAATAAATTACTGATAAGGGTTTGTTATAAAACAAAAATAATGGAAGCAGTGGAGAATATCCTCGTAAAGCAAATAGATGAAGCAGCGACTCAAGGAGAAGTCATTATTATGGGGGACTTCAACTACCCTGAAATACATTGGGGGACAGAAACATGTAGTTCAAGCAAAGGTAATAGGTTTTTGACAACTATGAGAGACAATTACCTTTCACAACTAGTTCAGGACCCAACAAGAAGGGGGCCAGTGCTAGACCTAATATTAACCAACAGGCCAGACCGCATATCAAATATACGAGTTGGGGGTCACTTGGGTAATAGTGATCACAAAATAATACGTTTTCATGTAACCTTTAATAAGATGTGTAGTAGAGGGGTTACAAGGACACTAAACTTCAGGAAGGCAAATTTCCAACGGTTGAGAGATGATCTTAGTGCAATAAACTGGGACGATATCCTGAGACATAAAACTACACAAAGCAAATGGGAGACATTTATTAACATCCTGAATAGGACCTGTGCACAATATATACCCTATGGGAATAAACATGCTAGAAATAGGAGGAAACCACTATGGCTAAATAGAGCTGTAAGGGGCGCAATAAGTGACAAAAAGAAAGCATTTAGAGAACTAAAGCAAGTAGGTAGTGATGAGGCATTAAATAAATATAGAAAATTAAATCAATTCTGTAAAAAACAAATCAAGGCAGCAAAGATTGAGGCAGAGAGAATCATTGCCAGAGAAAGTAAAAATAATCCCAAAATATTCTTTAACTACATAAATAGTAAAAAACTAAAAAATGATAGTGTTGGCCCCCTTAAAAATAGTCTGGGGGAAATGGTGGATGAGGATGAGGAAAAAGCCAATATGATAAATGATTTTTTTTTCAACCGTATTTACACAAGAAAATCGCATGACAGAAAACATGATCAGTGCTAACAAAAATTCTCCAGTAAATGTCACTTACTTCACCCAGCAGGAAGTACGGCGACGTCTAAAAATCACTAAAGTTGACAAATCCCCGGGCCCGGATGTGATACACCCGCGAGTACTGCAGGAATTAAGTAACGTCATAGATAGACCATTATTTTTAATCTTTAAAGATTCCATAATAACAGGGTCTGTACCACAGGACTGGCGTATAGCAAATGTGGTGCCAATATTCAAAAAGGGGACAAAAACCGAACTTGGAAGTTATAGGCCAGTAAGCTTAACCTCTACTGTGGGTAAAATCCTGGAGGGTTTCCTAAGAGATGCTATACTAGAGTATCTGAAGAAGAAGAACCTCATGACCCAATATCAACATGGGTTTACGAGGGACCGTTCCTGTCAGACTAATCTGATCAGCTTTTATGAGGAGGCAAGTTCTGGACTGGACCAAGGAAATGCAGTGGATGTCGTGTATATGGACTTTTCAAAAGATTTTGATACGGTTCCATACAAAAGATTGATACATAAAATGAGAACAATGGGGATAGGGGAAAATATATGTATGTGGGTTAAGAACTGGCTCAGTGATAGGAAACAAAGGGTGGTTATTAATGGAAAACACTCAGACTGGGTCTCAGGTAACAGTGGGGTACCACAGGGGTCAGTATTGGGCCCCCTTCTTTTTAACATATTTATTAATGACCTTGTAGGGGGCATACAGAGTAATATTTCAATATTTGCAGATGACAGTAAACTCTGCAGGGTAATCAATACAGAGGCGGACAATTTTATATTACAGGAGGATCTATGTAAACTAGAAGCTTGGGCTGATAAATGGCAAATGAGCTTTAATGGGGATAAATGTAAGGTAATGCACTTGGGCAGAGGAAATAAAATGTATAATTATATGCTTAATTGTAAAACACTGGGCAAAACTGTCACTGAAAAAGACCTGGGTGTATTGGTGGACGACAAGCTCACGTTTAGTGGCCAGTGTCAGGCAGCTGCTGCAAAGGCAAATAAAATAATGGGATGCATTAAAAGAGGCATAGATGCTGATGAGGAGAAGATAATTTTACCTCTATACAAGTCACTAGTGCGACCACACTTAGAATACTGTGTACAGTTCTGGTCTCCGGTGTATAAGAAAGACATAGCTGAACTAGAGCCGGTGCAGAGAAGAGCGACCAAGGTTATTACAGGACTGGGGGGTCTGCAATACCAAGACAGGCTATTAGAGGACTGGGGGGTCTGCAATACCAAGACAGGTTATAAGAGGACTGGGGGGTCTGCAATACCAAGACAGGTTATAAGAGGACTGGGGGGTCTGCAATACCAAGACAGGTTATTAGAGGACTGGGGGGTCTGCAATACCAAGACAGGTTATTAGAGGACTGGGGGGTCTGCAATACCAAGACAGGTTATTACACTGGGGGGGTCTGCAATACCAAGACAGGTTATTAGAGGACTGGGGGGTCTGCAATACCAAGACAGGTTATTAGAGGACTGGGGGGTCTGCAATACCAAGACAGGTTATTAGAGGACTGGGGGGTCTGCAATACCAAGACAGGTTATTAAAGGACGGGGGGGTCTGCAATACCAAGACAGGTTATTAGAGGACTGGGGGGTCTGCAATACCAAGACAGGTTATTAGAGGACTGGGGGGTCTGCAATACCAAGACAGGTTATTAGAGGACTGGGGGGTCTGCAATACCAAGACAGGTTATTAGAGGACTGGGGGGGTCTGCAATACCAAGACAGGTTATTAGAGGACTGGGGGGTCTGCCATACCAAGACAGGTTATTAGAGGACTGGGGGGTGTGCAATACCAAGACAGGTTATTAGAGGACTGGGGGGTCTGCAATACCAAGACAGGTTATTAGAGGACTGGGAGGTCTGCAATACCAAGACAGGTTATTAGAGGACTGGGGGGTCTGCAATACCAAGACAGGTTATTAGAGGACTGGGAGGTCTGCAATACCAAGACAGGTTATTAGAGGACTGGGGGGTCTGCAATACCAAGACAGGTTATTAGAGGACTGGGGGGTCTGCAATACCAAGACAGGTTATTAGAGGACTGGGGGGTCTGCAATACCAAGACAGGTTATTAGAGGACTGGGGGGTCTGCAATACCAAGACAGGTTATTACACTTGGGGTTATTTACTGTGGAAAAAAGAAGGCTTAGGGGTGATCTTATTACTATGTACCAGTATATGAGGGACAGTACAAAGACCTTTCTATTGATCTTTTTACTCTGAGGCCAGAGACGGGGACAAGGGGGCATCTTCTACGTCTGGAGGAAAGAAGGTTTAATCATAATCACAGACGCGGATTCTTTACTGTAAGAGCAGTAAGACTATGGAGCTCTCTGCCGCATGATGTGTAATGAGGGATTCACTACTAACATTTAAGAAGGGCATGGATGCCTTTCTGGAAAAGTATAATATTACAGGTTATATATACTAGATTCCTTGATAGGGCGTTGATCCAGGGAACTAGTCTGATTGCCGTATGGAGTCGGGAAGGAATTTTTTTCCCCAATGTGGAGCTTAGTGTTTGCCACATGGGTTTTTTTTTGCCTTCCTCTGGATCAACATGTTAGGCTGTGGGGTGAACTAGATGGACTTAGTCTTCCTTCAACCTTAAAAACTATGTTACTATGTTATGTTAAAGGGCAAGCAGCCCTGATAGCACCAGGAAGCAATGGTGCTGGCCAGACGGCCAGAAGATGACTTTATGCTTGTGTGTTTCCCCCTCTCCAAGTTCTGTTGCACACGTTTGCGCATTCCCCTGCTGGATTACGGGACTGAACCCTGATAGGGTTAAATCTCCCACACTAAAGGACTGTGTGCAACTGCTCCATGGGCTGTGCTCTTGTATAGGAGCTATTGAGCAGTACATGGTTCTTAAAGGGACCGTACTCAGCAAAAAGGAGGGAGGGGGGAGAAACTGTCAGGACGACCCAAGGATCGTGCCGGGTCTCTGCTCCAGGACTGTCGGAGCGGGATTTGTTGGCCAGCGGGCCTGTGATGGACATTTTTTTTTGTGGGTCCCAGGAGCAAGCGGACCGGGTCAGATGGACCCATATTCAAAGGAACTTGAACTCTGTGTTCCAGGGTCCCAACCGAGTGGGACCAAGGTCAAGGTTGACCAGCAAGAAGAAGTGATTAAAGTGAATTAATCTATCATGCATTTTAATATTAACATATATATTGAATGTTTTAAATATGCATTGGTGTTTCTTTTTACAGGTGTTGTCAGGTCGGGACGACTATGTTTTAGGAGGGAGGTATGTAAGAGGGTGACCGGGACGGTCATGCGCCTCTTCCCTCTTAATGCACTTAATGCTGTGTTCTATGTTTATATATGAGCAATCATATGATCTAATGTCCGATGGGTTACTTATAGGTTCAATATAGGTTGGTGCGGGTAGACTATTAGATTGATAGAAGTAGTATGTAGTTATAGTTGGGAAAGAGTAAAGGGGTTTAGGAGCTGCTCCAGTGTGGGAGGGGCAGGTTCAGTGAAGAAAGGAGTCAATTCCTGATTGCAGGCAGAGTGAGTTGAGTGAGGGACAGTGACTAGTGAGGACGTGTCAGGAGGACACAGGAGAAAGTACAGGAGAAGGGTGTGTGTGTGTCACAGTCTGGGAGTTTTTGGAGAACCTTATCTGGAAGGTGAATCCGAACATTCCAGACAGTGGGGACAACAGGAACAGAAGTACATGGAGAGGTCAATGTGGGAACTTCACCTTACGTGCCAAGACAGGACAGCCTCATCAGGGAGGTGGATCCAAGCAGGGATTCTCTGAGTCCCCATTGTCTGTACCGGGCCAGGGTGAAGATCCAAACACTGAAACTGATATGCCACTCGCCACTGACTTCCATCCTGCCCCCTGTTACAAAGGAATTGAGTGATCAACTGTCCCAGATCAGTTCCCAATAGCACATTTGTGGGGAGATTCTGCGACACCCCCACTTCCCTTAATGCCCTCCCCGCGCCCCAGTCCAGGAAAACTCGGGCCATCGGTAGGGGACGGCGAACACCCCAAAACCTGTCAGGGTCTTCCCAGGGATAAGGTCTTCATGTAACACAAACTCCGGGTGGATGAGGTTTCGCTCTGCGCCGGTGTCATTGGGTCCCATAGTTACCATGTCGCTCACAGTAACCGGTTGCAAGTTTTCACGGGCCCTCCCAACCACCCCACCCACAAAAAGAACAGCTGCACTAGGCCCTTAGGCCTTGGATGGTGGGGTTCATCTTCTTCCTCTGTGGGCAGGAGAGGCTGATACGTGACAGTTCGGTCACAGGTATAGCACCGGCTCGAGTCAGATGCAGGCCGGGTACTGGAACATGGGGCGAGATTCCCCCCGAAGACCGTCTAGGAGGGGCATTGGTGATGGTTGTCAGCTTACCCCCTTTCCAGCTGGCAACGACTGACTTCCGCACCTCAGGTCTATGGTTGGCCTTATAGGTATCTGTAATCTGTGCTGCTTTAGCCTCCTTTGGCTCCTGGTCCAGGATGAACTGTCGCACCTCCACAGGTCAAACATGAAGAAATTGGTCCTTCACCATCAGGTCCTACAATACCTCGTAAGTAGTAACTGATAGTCCCTGGATCCACTGTTCAAAGTTGGCTCTGAGCCCGTCCATATCACTGTAGCTGTTGTGGGGTCCACGTTGGAGGGTCCAGAACTTTTTTCGGTTCACCTCAGGACTCCGCTGACATTTCCTTGTCAGAGTCTGTTTGATGGCCTCATGGTCTCCATCTTGATCTCAAGGGAGAACGGCGAACACCTCCAGAGCTTTGCCTCATAGCCTTGGGGTTAAATATCAGGCACACTGGACATCTGGCAACTGGTACTGTCGGCAGGCCTTTTCAAGCCCCCTCAAAAATGTGTCCAGATCCGCATCCTTGTCCATGTCTGGAAAATGCTCGGGACGGGGCTTAAAGCTGGACTCACCGCTCAGTGGGGTAGATTGCTCCTTCTGGAGTCGGGTTAAAGCCAGCTGGTGGTCTCTGTCAGCTTGTCACTTCGCAGCCTCTCGTTTGGCTTGTTGCGCCTCTCGCTCAGCCCGGGCCTGTCGCTCGGCTCTCTCAGCCTGTTGCTCTGCAAACTCATTCTCTGCTTTGCCTTCTTGTAGCACAAGCACCATCTGCATTTCAGGGTCACATCCTCCTTTTTACTGCAGAATGGGTGGCAAGCAAGAGTCCATTCCCCTCTGGGAGCTATGGCTGCTGCTGGCCCCATCTGAGTCAGACAATTCTGGCGCCAGATCTACAACTCTGCATCCTGGCGCTCCACTGATCCCCGGCTCTGTGGCCTCAGCGTGTTGGTGCTTGGCACCATCCTTCACCGAGGCACAGATCAGCATCTCTTTGGTCTTGTCTGAACCATCGAGACCTCGCTCCTCACACTAACGGATCAGCACAGCTTTCCCATGCTTCTTTATAAGCAGCTGCCTTCTTAGCAGTCACTCGCCAAATAAAAGATAGGACAGAAAAACAAGAGAAGAGGGGAGGGGTGTAACTGCTACACGAACAGTAATGTCCCAGAAAAAAAAAAATAAAAACAGAGTCTGATTCCTCAAAACTCCGCAAAGAATCCTAGCAGGGACTGGGCAAGTTTTTAGTGACAGGAATGATTGTTCAACCCAAATCACTAATGCTCTGTGACATCCCACCGCTGCCACCAGTTTGTCACGGAACGCAACTCCGTTGTGTCCAATCGTCAGTACAATTACGTAATTGTCTGACGAGTGATGGACGAGGCCGCGGCTGCTTCCACTACTACCCGGTTATTAGGGAACTCGCAGTGAGTGTATGGTATACACAACTCCAACTCCAACGCATGTAATATATATATATATATATATGACAGTGGGTGCGTAAAGTATTCAGACCCCTTTTAAATTTTTCACTCCTTATTTCATTGCAGCCATTAGGTAAATTCTAAAAAGTACATTTTTTTCCTCACTAAAGTACACTCTGCACCCCATCTTGACTGAGAAAAAACAGAAATGTAGAGATTTTTGCAAATTTATTAAAAAAGAAAAACTGATATCACATGGTCATAAGTATTCAGACCCTTTGCTCAGACACTCATATTGAAGTCACATGCTGTCCATTTCCTTGTGATCCTCCTTGAGATGGTTCTACTCCTTCATTGGAGTCCAGCTGTGTTTAATTAAACTGATAGGACTTGATTTGGAAAGGCACACACCTGCCTATATAAGACCTCACAGCTAACAGTGCATGTCAGACCAAATGAGAATCATCAGCTCAAAGGAACTGCCCAAGGAGCTCAGAGACAGGATTGTGGCAAGGCACAGATCTGGCCAAGGTTACAAAAGAATTTCTGCATTACTCAAGGTTCCTAAGAGCACAGTGGCCTCCATAATCCTTAAATGGAAGAAGCTTGGGACCACCAGAAGTCTTCCTAGACCTGGCCGTCCAGCCAAACTCAGCAATCGTGGGAGAAGAGCCTTGGTGAGAGAGGTAAAGAAGAACCCCAAGATCACTGTGGCTGAGCTCCAGAGATGCAGTAGGGAGATGGGAGAAAGCTCCACAAAGTCAACTATCACTGCAGCCCTCCACCAGTCGGGCCTTTATGGCAGAGTGGCCCGACGGAAGTCTCTCCTCAGTGCAAGACATATGAAAGCTTGCTCAAAAACACATGAAGGACTCCCAGACTATGAGAAATAAGATTCTCTGGTCTGATGAGACGAAGATAGAACTTGTTGGTGATAATTCTAAGCGGTATGTGTGGAGAAAACCAGGCACTGCTCATCACCTGCCCAATACAATCCCAACAGTGAAACATGGTGGTGGCAGCATCATGCTATGGGGGTGTTTTTCAGCTGCAGGGACAGGACGACTGGTTGCAATTGAAGGAAACATGAATGCGGCCAAGTACAGAGATATCCTGGATGAAAACCTCTTCCAGAGTGCTCTGGACCTCAGACTTGGCCAAAGGTTCACCTTCCAACAAGACAATGACCCTAAGCACACAGCTAAAATAACAAAGGACTGGCTTCAGAACAACTCTGTGACCATTCTTGACCGGCCCAGCCAGAGCCCTGACCTAAACCCAATTGAGCATCACTGGAGAGACCTGAAAATGGCTGTCCACCAACGTTCACCATCCAACCTGACGGAACTGGAGCGGATCTGCAAGGAAGAATGGCAGAGGATCCCCAAATCCAGGGGTGAAAAACTTGTTGCATCATTCCCCAGAAGACTCATGGCTGTACTAGCTCAAAAGGGGGCTTCTACTCAATACTGAGCAAAGGGGCTGAAGACTTATGACCAGGTGATATTTGTTTTTCTTTTTTAATAAATTTGCAAACATTTCTACATTTCTGTTTTTTTTTTCAGTGAAGATGGGAACAGAGTGGACTGTAAGGAGAAGAAAATTAACTTTATAGAATTTACCAAATGGCTGCAATGAAACAAAGAGTGAAAAATGTAAAGAGGTCTGAATACTTTCTGTACCCACTGTATGTGTGCATGTATATGTGTGTGTGTGTGTGTGTGTATATACAGTGGCTACAAGTAGTATTCAACCCCCTGCAGATTTAGCTGGTTGACACATGCGGAATTAACTTGGCATTGTGACATTTGTACTGTAGATCAGCCTGGAAGTGGGAAATGCTCTGCAGCAAATTTTTTTTTTTTTTTTAAAACGTTAAAAGTTAATTCAGAGTGTCATTTATTATTCAACCCCTCAAACCACAAGAATTCTGTTTGGTCCCCCTAAAGTATTAAGAAGTAGTTCAGGCACCAAGAATAATGAGCTTCACATGTGTGGATTAAAGATCTCTTTTGCCAGCCTTTTCTGACTATTTAAGACCCTCCCCAAACTTGTGAACAGCACTCAGACATGGTCAACATGGGAAAGACAAAGGAGCATTCCAAGGCCATCAGAGACAAGATCGTGGAGGGTCACAAGGCTGGCAAGGGGTACAAAACCCTTTCCAAGGAGTTGGGCCTACCTGTCTCCACTGTTGGGAGCATCATCCGTAAGTAGAAGGCTTATGGAACTACTGTTAGCCTTCCACGGCCTGGACAGCCTTTGAAAGTGTCCTCCCGTGCCGAGGCCAGGCTTGTCCGAAGAGTCAAGGCTAACCCAAGGACAACAAGGAAGGAGCTCCGGGAAGATCTCATGGCAGTGGGGACATTGGTTTCAGTCAATACCATAAGTAATGTACTCTACCGCAATGGTCTCCGTTCCAGACGAGCCCGTAAGGTACCTTTACTATCAAAGCGTCATGTCAAGGCTCGTCTACAGTTTGCTCATGATCACTTGGAGGACTCTGAGACAGACTGGTTCAAGGTTCTATGGTCTGATGAGACCAAGATCGAGATCTTTGGTGCCAACCACACACGTGACGTTTGGAGACTGGATGGCACTGCATACGACCCCAAGAATACCATCCCTACAGTCAAGCATGGTGGTGGCAGCATCATGCTGTGGGGCTGTTTCTCAGCCAAGGGGCCTGGCCATCTGGTCCGCATCCATGGGAAGATGGATAGCACGGCCTACCTGGAGATTTTGGCCAAGAACCTCCGCTCCTCCATCAAGGATCTTAAGATGGGTCGTAATTTCATCTTCCAACAAGACAACGACCCAAAGCACACAGCCAAGAAAACCAAGGCCTGGTTCAATAGGGAAAAAGTCAAGGTGTTGGAGTAGCCTAGTCAGTCTCCTGACCTTAACCCAATTGAAAACTTGTGGAAGGAGCTCAAGAATAAAGTCCACATGAGACACCCAAAGAACCTAGATAACTTGGAGAAGATCTGCATGGAGGAGTGGGCCAAGATAACTCCACAGACCTGTGCCGGCCTGATCAGGTCTTATAAAAGACGATTATTAGCTGTAATTGCAAACAAGGGTTATTCCACAAAATATTAAACATAGGGGTTGTATAATAATTGACCCACACTTTTATGTTTAAAATGTAATAAAATTCAACTGAGCAACATAACTTTTTGGTTTGTAAGATTTATGCTTCTGTTCATAAAACCTACTCTCGTTTGCAGTTTGAAGGCTCTAACTTATTTGCATCTTATCAAACCAGCTAAATCTGCAGGGGGTTGAATACTACTTGTAGGCACTGTATATATATAATATAATATAATTATATAATATAAATACACACCCCGGTACAGCCACTGCCAGCTCCACAATCACAAATAGAACCACTAGTTGCCACCACCAATCGTTTATACTGGCCGATTGGACGCCCGTTACAGGTAGCGAATGGCTTCAGGGGTGCGCTTTACAGAGAAAGAGGAACACAGATATTAAATGTTATATATTTAATCCAGAAAGGTAGGCAGTGTTTACAAAAAATATACAAAGATGATACAAAATGGGAACACAACAATACGGTATATACAATACATAGATCATAGAATCATAGAATGGTAGAGTTGGAAGGGACCTCCTGGGTCATCTGGTCCAACCCCCTGCTCAAAGCAGGATTCACTAGATCATCTCAGACAGATGTCTGTCCAGCCTCTGTTTGAAGACGTCCATTGAAGGGGAACTCACCACCTCTCGTGGCAGCCTGTTCCACTCATTAATCACCCTAACTGTCAAAAAGTTTTTTCTAATATCTAATCTGTGTCTCCTCCCATTTAGTTTCATCCCATTGCTTCTAGTCTTTCCTTGTGCAAATGAGAATAAAGATGATCCTTCTACAATGTGACAGCCCTTGACATATTTGTAGACAGCTATTAAGTCTCCTCTCAGTCTTCTTTTTTGCAAGCTAAACATTCCCAAATCCTGCAACCGTTCCTCATAGGACATGGTTTGCAGACCAGTCACCATTCTGGTCGCTCTTCTCTGAACTTGCTCCAGTTTGTCGATGTCTTTTTTAAAATGTGGTGCCCAAAACTGTACACAGTATTCCAGATGAGGTCTGACCAAAGAGGAGTAAAGACCGATAATGACTTCACGTGATCTAGACTGTATGCTTCTGTTAATACATCCCAGAATTGTATTTGCCTTTTTTGCTGCTGCATCACACTGTTGACTCATGTTCAGTCTATGATCTATTAGTATACCTAAGTCTTTTTCACATGTACTGTTGCTTAGCTCTATTCCTCCCATTCTGTATATGCTTTTTTCATTTTTATTGCCCAGATGTAGTACTTTGCATTTTTCCCTGTTAAAAACCATTCTGTTGGTTGCTGCCCACTGCTCCAGTTTATTTAGGTCTTTTTGAATCCTCTCTCTCTCTTCTCTAGTATTAGCTATCCCTCCTAGCTTTGTGTCATCAGCAAATTTAATCAGTTTACCCTCAATTCCTTCATCTAAATCATTGATAAAGATGTTGAACAATACAGGTCCCAGGACGGAGCCCTGTGGTACCCCACTTGAGACATTCATCCAGCTGGATGTGAAGCCATTTACTACCACCCTTTGAGTCCGATCACTAAGCCAGTTATGAATCCACCTAACAGTTGCCTGGTCCATTGCATACTTGGTCATTTTTTCAATAAGGATGGTGTGAGATACTTTGTCAAATGCTTTGCTGAAGTCAAGATATACTATATCTACAGCATTTCCCTGATCCACCCAGTCAGTGATTCTGTCATAGAAGGAAATTAAGTTAGTCTGACATGACTTGTTAGTTACAAACCCATGCTGACTCTGGTTAATCACTTCATTCTTATCCATGTACTTACATACATGTTGTTTAATAATTTGTTCAAAGATCTTTCCTGGTATAGAAGTCAGACTCACCGGCCTATAGTTCCCTGGGTCCACCTTCTTCCCCTTTTTGAAGATAGGAACAACATTTGCTCTTCTCCAGTCTTCTGGGACTTCTCCTGTTCTCCAAGAATTTTCAAAGATTATGGAGAGTGGTTCTAAAATTTCTTCTACGATCTCCTTCAGTACTCTGGGGTGTAATTCATCTGGACCTGGAGACTTGAACTCATTTATGTTAGCTAAATATTCCCTCACAATCTTTCTGTGTACAGATAACTTGGATTCCTCTATTCCTTTAAAAGGTCAGTGAAGATCAGTTGATGTTACATTTTCTTTCTGAGAGAAAACAGATGCAAAATAGGAATTAAAAAGTTCGGCCTTCTCAACATCCTCTCTTACCATTTCTCCATTTTCATCCTGTAAAAATCCTATAGCATCTTTGACTTTTCTTTTACTTTTGACATACCCCCAAAATTCTTTTTTATTGCTTTTGACATCTCTTGCAAGCCTTAATTCATTGTCAGCTTTAGCTAACCTGATACGTGCCCTGCAGGATCTACAGACTGCATTATAATCTTCTTTAGATACGCCTCCCTCTTTCCTTTTAATAAACATTTATTTCTTTCTTTTTAGCATGTGTTTAAGTTCTGTGTTCATCCATCCTGGTTTCCTTAAATGCTTCCCATTCTTCCTACTTTTCGGGATTGTTAACGATTGTGCTTTGAGAATCTCATTTTTAAAAATTTCCCATCCTTCCTGGACATTTTTGTCCTTAAGGACATCCAGCCATTGGATCCCTCCTATTCTCTTTCTGAGTCTCTTAAAATCTGCCTTTCTAAAATCTAACCTTGAAGTTTGAGTCTTCACATGTCTTCCTCCTCTAGTTATCCAAAATTCTATAATAGCATGATCGCTGCCTCCTAGGGTCCCAGCCACCTTTACCTCCTCAACCATTTCCTCCCTGTTTATAAGGATTAGATCCAAAGTAGCAGATCCCCTTGTTTTCTCCCCTACCTTTTGGACGATAAAAGTAAAAGAAATAACGAAAGACAATTACTAAACGTGATGTTGCAGGAATGTCTCCTATCTTTATAGAAAGCACTCAGATTGGGAAAATTGAACAGTCTCACAGTGAACTATGAATTCCAGAAATGAATAATGACAGAAACCCAACCTTTGCTTTTTATTAGATCAAGGTTACACCCACATACCTCACCATGGTGAACTCAGGTGGGGCTGGTTGTGGGTTGTGATAGGTCTTTTAGAAGTTTGGGATTCCCAACTTTCAGGATATCTTCGCTCCTGGAGGTCCCAGGCGGTAGATATTGTCGTCATGTTTCTTTTCGCGATTTTACCTTTCTATAGAGATGAAACATGACATAGATAGCATCATCCATCTGTACGATATTAAGTTGGAGGCATTAGAATGGCCTTACGGTGCTGTGAGTGAATGCATTATGCTTGTCCCTTTACTATGATGCCGAAAATACAGTATATCTCCCATAAATATCAGATTGATGCAAACACCAATATTCATCACTGACCACCGGCGCAAGAAAGTCTGTTGCCCCGTGCTTTGAACAGAAGAAGCTCTTGCCTTGGAAGTATACTTCTCTGCCTCTGAGTAAATGAATCCGAGTCTTGGTATCTAATTCTTAGAGCAGATCTCTATTGTAATTACCTGGTCACTGGAGGAGGTCCCTACTTCAATGAGTGTTGAAGTGTCAGCTCCCTCCCACTTCCCCAGTGTTATAATTAATCCCATATGTTCAATGTGAGGATGATATGTCCCCTCTCCAGAGAGGTATACAGGGGATTATGTCACATCTCCATATTGTAATTTCCTGAAAAGGACATAAAATCCAAACACATTCACCGAAAGAAAGAGGCCGCGCCTCAAATGCAGTCACTTATCAGTGCAGGAAGCAGACGGCCCCAGTGATAAAAAGTGGAGGGAGCACAGGAGAATGTACTGATGAGCGCTAGCTAGTACTCCCACTGTTTGCTCGCTCTCACTCCCACCGCCCCCTCACTCTCACTCCCACCGCCTGCTCACTCGGTCCCCCACCGCCCACTCGCTCGGTCCCCCACTGCCCGCTCGCTTTCACTCCCGCCCGCCGCCCGGTCGCTTTCACTCCCGCCGGCCCTCATTCCCTCATCGTCCGCTCGCCTCACTCCCGCCGCCTGCTCGCTTTCACTCCCGCCAGCCCTCATACCCTCATCGCCCGCTCGCTCTCCCTCTCGCCGCCCGCTCGCTTTCACTCCCGCCGCCCGTTCGCTTTCACTCCCGCCGGCCCTCATACCCTCATCGTCCGCTTGCTCTCACTCCCGCCGCCCGCTCGCTTTCACTCCCGCCACCCGCTCGCTCCCACTCCTGCCGCCCACTAGTTTTCACTCCCGCCGGCCCTCATACCCTCATCGTCCGCTCGCTCTCCCTCTCGCCGCCCGCTCGCTCTCACTCTCGCCGCCCTCTCACTCTCGCCGCCCGCTCGCTCTCACTCTCGCTGCCCGCTCGCTCTCACTCTCGCCGCCCGCTCGCTCTCACTCTCGCCGCCCGCTCACTCTCACTCCCGCCGCCCGTTCGCTTTCACTCCCGCCGGCCCTCATACCTCTCATCGTCTGCTCGCTCTCACTCTCTCCACCCGCTCGCTCTCACTCTCGCCGCCCTCTCACTCTCGCTGCCCGCTCGCTCTCACTCTCGCCGCCCGCTCGCTCTCACTCTCGCCGCCCGCTCGCTCTCACTCTCGCCGCCCGCTCACTCTCACTCCCGCCGCTCGCTCTCACTCCTGCCGCCTGCTCGCTCTCACTCCCGCCGCCCGCTCGCTTTCACTCCCGCCGGCCCTCATCGCCCGCTCGCTCTCCCTCCCGCTGCCCACTCGCTCGCACTCCCGCCGCCCCTCATACCCTCATCGTCCGCTCTCACTCCCATCATCTATGAGGGAGGTGGATGCTTAGTAATAGATGCACAAAGATAAGGTTTGTCTGGGGGGCGCCGGTCACTTTCATTCCTCACAACTTTAAAAACAAGAAAGTGAGAGACACAGAGCGGCACACATCACACCGCAGCAATTGTTATATTCCGCTGCATAGGATGATGTTCCCATGGTGTCCCCCATACACACAGCTCTGCTGCATCAGTATACACCCGTATACACACATTGCCTGTGTCCTGCTCCTCTTCCCTTTTCTTCGATGCCATTCACATGATCCTGCAGTACCATCGGCCTTTACCAAGACTGAGCAGTGGAGGAAGGAGCATTCTTCTCTCTTCTCCACTGTTATAATCAGCCGCATCTGTGTCACCCTGGCCTGGATGCCACAAATATAATAAAACTGTGTCTGAGAGCAAGGGGGAGGTTCTCTGGTCAGGGGAACATTAGCATGCAATGCCTCCTGTCTCAGGCCAGTAGGGGGAGCAGGCTGCACCCTATAAAAGCTGGTACTGGGGGCAGGGTTAGAGAGAACTGGACGACCTGTCTCTGGATTGAGAGTTGTCCCAGAGCAGGGAGAGACAGTTGTATTGCACCCTAAGAGGACGTGTGGCGGTAGGAGAGCCACAAGCCAGGGACAAGAGGTAAAGTGCGCCTGTCCTGGCAGATAAAGAACCCAATTTACCAGACTTTGGCGTCTGAGGCTGTGAGGATTCCACATCCTACAGCAGATAACCAGTCCGCAGGGGACTGTATGTTCCTTGGCCTAAGAAGCCCGGAGGTTCCGCCACACCAGAAGGGACCAGCAAAGCCGTACCAGGCCGGGAATAGAAAGTGACCCAAGTTGCAGGCCATACGGGCGAGAAGACACGGTGAGTTCGGGAAAGTGGGCTGTTACCCTATAAGGAGGAAATAGCCAGAAGGAGCGCAGAGAGCACGGTAGGCCTACACCCTCACCCTGACCAGGGCCAGTTTCCCGTTTGCTCTCAGACGTCCAGGCCCCCCTCCTAGCCGGGACTGTTTGTGGGTCAGTTCACCTGTTCTAGTAAAGACCCTGGACTGCAACCTGTTGTCTGTGTGCTCCTTGCTCCTCCAGCACTAACGGCGCTGGGACGCCCTACACCATCACCCCCATCTTCTACTATACTGCCCTGGGGCCACACTCTTCCCGTGGGGAGTCACACTACCCCAGCTCCATACACCATCAGCCCCAGCGGTCTGCCTTGCAGCGGCGGTTCGCACTGACCGCAATCCACGGGTGGCGTAGTCGGACATTATCAACAGCGCATGGCAGACTACCAATGGTCTGACCACCCTGAGCCACGGAACCGGGTTGCCACTACTACCCCCATCGTTTCCCGATTGCCTGGCTCCGAGTGCCCCATGGCCCAGGGGGCGAGTCAGCTTTGGCGTAGTCGGCAGGATTGTAAGCAACCCGCCACAAACGGGTATTGCGTGCCTGAAAAAGACTGTACACGTACCTGAAGAAGAGTTTTCCCGCCATCCGGAGCCGTTTCCCGCCATTTTCAGCCGTCTCCCGCCATCTTCCGTCGGTTCCCGCCATCTTCAGCCGTTTTCCCGCCAACGGACGCCATCTTCAGGACGCCGCGCGGGAAGAAGAGGGGCGTGGACGTCCAAACCGCGCGAGACCCGAAGCTCCGCCCCACGCACCGACGCTGCGCAAGGTCCTGGAAGGGAGAGAGAGCTACGCTGACGTCATCAGGACGCGACGCAGGTCCTCTTCCAGAGCAGCAGCAGCGGAGCCGCGGCCTACAGAAGAGGATCGTCGGAAGGTAGGCCCCGCTTAACTAGGGGGGAGGAAGATGTCGGACACGGAGGCCCCCACTACCACCAACGCAGCTGCAGCAGCGGTGATGCCCTTTTCCCTGCCCTACATCCCTGGAGCGGCCTGGCTGCCCAAGTACTCAGGGGAGCCCCATGCCCTAACTGACTTTAAGGAAAGGCTGTACAGTTTGTTCCAAGTTTACCCCCTGACAGAGGAACAGAAGGTCAGCATACTAACAGGGAAGTTAACTGGCGCAGCCCAAAGGGAGGTAAAATCATGGCCCACTGAGGAGAAAAGGACTGTGAAGGGTATTCTGGCCCGGCTGCGGGGTACCTTTGACACATACCTCCGCTGAAATTAAAATGAGGTTCTATGGATGTAAGCAGCGGGCACAGGACAGCATCAGAGACTATGCCCTAAATTTGCAGGAAGCCTTGAGGGCCATCAAACAAGCTGACCCTGGCAGTGTGCAGGAAACGGATAAGCTACTAACAGAACAGTTTATAGAAGGTCGGCTGTCTAGCGCCCACAGGACCCAGCTGCGCCTCATGTTCTTTCACAACCCCGACCTGACCTTTGCCCAATTTAAGGACAGGGCCATAAGGGTGCTCCGTGAACCCGCAACAAGTGGCGCTATAAACCCCCGGCGCCCTGCTCTCACCTACCACCAGGAGGCGGCGCCCTCCTCTATGGACTCTGTGGGGGCCGATGCACAGGCCCTGAACCAAGCCCCGTTGAAAGATTTGCACCACCAAGTCCAGGAGCTGACCAGGAGCGTCGTGGCGTTGACCAGGACCGTCCAGGTGTTACAAGTGGACCCGTCAAGACCCATCGAGTTGGCTTCAAGTCCGGAGGATGTCCCGCGGCGTCGACAGAGGAGGATCCCGTCGTTCCGAGGGAGGCCCATAGACCGCTACGCAGAGGATGGACAGCCCATTTGCAGTCGATGCAACCAGCCCGGACACATTTCCAGGTACTGTAATTTAAACGGGTCCAACCTGGGGCAGAGCGCCAACCCCCAGGCATAAGATCACCAGGCCCTTATAATTGGCGTAATAAGTATGTTGGGGGGCGCCCGGTTTTATCCGTGGTGCTGGACGGTATCCCCATGAGCGCCTTGCTGGATACTGGGTCACAAGTAACCACTATCCCTTATGTACTTTTTAAGCAGTATTGGACTGATGCTGATATCACACGGTATCCAGACAGTAACTTGAGCATCATCGCCAGTTGGGGTTCAAGGAGATGACCATTAAAATTGGTAAAGTTGAACTACCGGCACAGGGAGTGATTATTGTGGACATTGACCGTCGTGAAAGTCACCCTAAAATAACTGTGGGTACTAATGTGATTGAAAATTGTCTTTCAGAAGTAATTGTAATTCTACAACAGGTGGCGGTGAATGCTAGTTCCAGCCAACAGAGAGTCCTCAACAAGGAGATAAAAGCCCTGATTAGACGGCAGCAGGTAGAACTGTCTGGTGGTGAGATCGGTAGCGTAAGACTGAGTGACCCATTCCCCATTTCCATGCCTCCCAAAAGTGAAATGATGATCTGGTGTCGGACTGCAATCGGGTTGAGAGGTAGAGACTACCAAGCCATGGTAGAACCCGTGTACTCAGACAGCAGGCCCACCATTTTGACAGCCCGGGGGGTGGTTGATGTCCGTCATGGGAGGGTGCCCGTCCGCATCCTCAACATTGGGGAGAGGGAGGTACACTTACCCAGGTACGCTACACTCGCCAAACTGTTTGTTGTCGAACACAAAGCTATCAGGGCCGTGGAGCCTTTGCCTCCATCTCCACAGGCGGAGGGTAATGGCTCCCAGAAACAAAAGGAGTGTAACGGGTCTGGGAGGTGGAACTTCTGAGCAACGATACAAAGGGGCAGTCCTTGTAAGGAAGCGGGTGGCTCCCAGGGTAGGCGGGCAGGTAGTCACGGCAAGTGACGGGGACAGTCTCTGGGTAGAAGGGCAGGAGGTCACGGCAAGTGACGGGGACAGTCTCTGGGTAGAAGGGCAGGAGGTCACGGCAAGTGACGGGGACAGTCTCTTGACAGGCGGGTGGTCACGGCAAGTGACGGCTAAGCCTCAAGATAGGCTAGCAGGCGGGTAGCAGGTGAACGCTCCCAGGTGAGCGGGCAAGAGTCTCTGGACAGGCAGGTGGTCACAGCAAGTGATGGCTAAGCCTCCAGGTAGATTAGCAGGCAGGTAGCAGGTGGACGCTCCCAGGTGAGCAGGCAAGAGTCTCTGGGCAGGCGGGTGGTCACAGCAGGTGACGGCAGAGCCTCCAGGTAGGCTAGCAGGCAGGTAGCAGGCGGACGCTCCCAGGTGAGCAGGTATGAGTCTCTGGACAGGCAGGTGGTCACAGCACGTGACGGCAGAGCCTCCAGGTAGGCTAGCAGGCAGGTAGCAGATGAGCGCTCCCAGGTGAGCGGGCAATCAGATCCATAGACAGACTGGCAGGGCTGGTAGGCAGACTGTCGGACCGCAGGAATGCAAGTAGATAGACAAGTATCAGGCAGGTATCAAGCAGGAATCAGGCAGGTAACTGGCAGGTATCTGGTAACGGGACCTGAGGGCTGAAACAGAGTGATAGGCTATGCAACAACATTGCTCGGGCACCTCCATTTTGGAGGAGGTGCCTTATATATGGTGAGGTCCTCCGGCCATTGGCCGGGGACTCCTTAGGACGGCGCGCGCGGCCCCTTTAAGAGAGGGGGAGCGCGCGCCCTAAGCACAGTGGCCGGGAAGCAGCGCGCACTGCCAGCAGAGCGGGAGGAAGACGCCGGGCACGGAGCGGAGAGGTGAGGGGAACAGCGTCCCTGTCTAGCAGGAGGCAGGGACTCCGACGCTACAGTACCCCCCCCTTTAGGCCCCACCTTTTTTAGGCCAGACAGAAATTTATCAAGGATGAGAGGGGCATGGATGTTCTCCCGGGGCTCCCACGTTCTCTCCTCAGGACCAAACCCCTTCCAATCCACTAGAAAAAAGATCTTTCCTCTTACCCTTTTGGTGGCCAGAATGTTCTCTACCTCAAACTCGTTTTCAGCGGAAACCGGAGCAGGAGGCGTACCTGTAGACTTGGAAATAGAGTTAAGTACCACGGGTTTGAGGAGAGATACATGGAAGGAGTTAGGGATCCGTAAGTTGGCCGGGAGTTTCAATTTATAGGCCACCGGATTGATTTGTTTGATAACTTCCAGTGGGCCGATGAACCGAGGCCCTAACTTGTAGGAAGGAATCTTGAGCCGGACATACTTGGACGAGAGCCAGACTTTATCTCCAGGATGGAATTGTGGAGGATCCAGGCGTTTTTTGTCAGCGTGTCTTTTCATCCGCTCAGACGACTGAAGGAGTGCGGATCGGGTACTCTCCCAAATGGAGGAGAATTCGCTAACGAGAGATTCCGCAGCCGGATTGTCCACCGAGGTGGAGGCGGGAAATGGGATCCGAGGATGCTGACCGAAGACTACAAAAAACGGGGATTTGGAGGAAGATTCGCTCTCGTGATTATTGTAAGAGAACTCGGCCCAAGGTAGGAGATCCACCCAGTCTGAATGGTGGGCATTAACGAAGTGCCGGAGGTAACTGGTCAGGATCTGATTGATCCGCTCCACTTGACCATTGGACTGTGGGTGGTATGCAGAGGAGAAGTCCAGGGTGACGTCCAGCAGCTTACATGTGGCTCTCCAGAAGCGTGAGGTGAACTGAACCCCACGATCCGACACGATGTGGAGGGGCAGGCCATGGAGACGGAAGATGTGGCGGATAAAGTCTTTAGCCAGCTCGGGTGCAGACGGGAGGCCCGGCAGGGGAATGAAGTGAGCCATCTTGGAAAAGCGGTCGGCGACCTCCCAAATGACCGTACAACCGGCAGAGACAGGGAGATCCGTTATAAAGTCCATAGCTATATGCTGCCACGGGGCAGCAGGTACTGGAAGAGGAAGGAGGCGACCGGCTGGCAGATGTCTCGGAACCTTGTTGCGGGCTCAGGACACACAGGCTGAAACAAAGTCTATTACGTCCTTGTGCAGGGTAGGCCACCAGTAATGCCGGGTAATAAGCTGGAGGGTCTTTTTCTGACCGGCGTGGCCAGCAAGCTTAGATGAGTGACCCCAGTGTAGGATCTTCTCCCGATCAGGTACTGTTACGAACGTCTTACCGGGAGGGAGACGATTTAGATTCACGGGGGCCACCTGCATTACTCTGGCGGGATCAATGATGTGCTTGGGCTCCTCCTCTAGATCAGACACCAGGAAGGATCGGGACAAGGCATCAGCTTTGATGTTTTTGTCTGCCGGGCGAAAATGAAGAACGGAATCAAAGCGGGCAAAAGACAAGGACCACCGGGCTTGGCGCGGGTTTAGTCTCTGGGCGCTCTGGAGGTAAGCCAAGTTCTTGTGGTCCGTGTAAATAATTACCGGGTGAAGAGCCCCCTCGAGCAGGTAACGGCACTCCTCCAATGCCAGCTTAATGGCCAATAACTCTCGGTCTCCTATAGAATAATTGCGCTCAGAAGGGGAGAAGAGTTTGGAGATGAAGCCGCAAGTTACCATTCTTCCGGAAGACGACTTTTGGGTAAGTACCGCTCCGGCTCCAGAGGAGGAGGCGTCAACTTCCAGGAAGAATTGTTTGTTGCCGTCCGGACGATGCAGCACCGGGGCGGAAGAGAAAGCCTGTTTTAAGGAAAGAAAGGCTTCCTCTGCTTCGGGCGGCCATTCTCTGGGATTAGTGCCCTCACGGGTGAGCGCAGAGATTGGGGCAGTCCGGGAAGAGAAGTGTGGTATGAAGAGGCGGTAGTAATTGGCGAAGCCCAGGAACCGCTGAATAGCCTTCAACCCCTCTGGTCGGGGCCACTTCTCGATGGCAGACAGTTTCTCAGGATCCATTCGTAGGCCGGTCTGAGAGATTATGTAGCCCAAGAACGGAAGCGAGGTCTGCTCAAAGAGGCACTTCTCATATTTAGCGTAGAGGTGGTTCTGCCTGAGCCTGAGCAGGACCTGACGAACGTCCCTCCGGTGAGTGAGAAGATCCGGAGAGAAGACCAAGATGTCGTCCAGGTACACCACTACGCAGGAGTAGAGAAGGTCCCGGAAGATGTCATTGACCAACACTTGAAAGACGGCGGGAGCGTTACAGAGACCGAAGGGCATTACCAGATATTCATAGTGGCCGTCCCGGGTGTTGAATGCCGTCTTCCATTCATCCCCCTGACGGATACGGACCAGGTTATACGCCCCACGGAGGTCCAGCTTGGTGAAGATTCTAGCCCCCCTCAGACGGTCAAATAATTCCAAAATGAGCGGAAGGGGGTATTTATTCTTCACCATGATCTGGTTAAGGCCTCTATAGTCTATACAGGGACGGAGTGAGCCGTCCTTCTTTTTGACGAAGAAGAAGCCTGCTCCCGCCGGGGAGGTCGATTTCCGGATAAATCCCCGGGCCAAATTCTCCTCAATATATTCTGACATGGACCGGGTCTCAGCAGCGGACAAAGGGTAAATACGCCCACGGGGAGGAGTAGCGCCGGGCATCAGGTCGATTGGGCAGTCGTATGGTCTATGAGGGGGTAATGTTTCTGCCTCCTTTTTATTAAAGACGTCCGCATAAGACCAATAGGGAACCGGAAGACCAGGTAGATTGGCTGGGGTAGGAGAAGGACGGACAGGATGGACGGGAACTAAACAAGTCTTATGGCAGTCCTGTCCCCAGCGAAGGACTTCTCCGGTCTGCCAATCAAGCACGGGTGCATGTTTCTGAAGCCAAGGTAGGCCTAGCCAGAGGGCGTGAGAGAGTCCAGGCAGAACATGAAAGAAGATGCTCTCAGAGTGCAGCATTCCCACCTGCAGGGTTATGGATTCAGTGATGAGTTGGATGGGATGTGGTAAGAGGCCCCCATCTACGGCAGCGACAGATAAGGGTACAGCTAGAGGTTTGGTGGGAATGCGGTATTTCTCTACCAGGGACTGAGAAATGAGATTTCCGGCAGCTCCAGAGTCAAGTTGGGCTAGTTCAAAATAATGGTTCTCCCCGCAGATGATAGAGACCGACAGCAACAGAGATGGAGAGGGTTTACTCTTGTCTAGGACGACCTCTCTGAGCGATCCTAGACACAGGCGTTTCCCGACCTCTCCGGGCAGGAACGGATCCGGTGCTCCTTACTGCCACAGTAGAAGCAGCTCCCCTCGGCTCGGCGTAACCCTTGACGGGTCTTGACCATCTTGGCTAGGAGGCAGGTAGCAGGCGAACGCTCCCAGGTGAGCGAGTATGAGTCTCTGGACAGGCAGGTGGTCACAGCACGTGACGGCAGAGCCTCCAGGTAGTCTAGCAGGCAAGTAGCAGATGAGCGCTCCCAGGTGAGCGGGCAATCAGATCCATAGACAGACTGGCAGGGCTGGTAGGCAGACTGTCGGACCGCAGGAATGCAAGTAGATAGACAAGTATCAGGCAGGTATCAAGCAGGAATCTGGCTGGTAACTGGCAGGTAACTGGCAACGGGACCTGAGGGCTGAAGCAGAGTAGTGAACAGTGCAACAACATTGCTCGGGCACCTCCATTTTGGAGGAGGTGCCTTATATATGGTGAGGTCCTCCGGCCATTGGCCGGGGACTCCTTAGGACGGCGCGCGTGGCCACTTTAAGAGAGGGGGAGCGCGCGCGCCCTAAGCACAGTGGCCGGGAAGCAGCGCGCGCTGCCAGCAGAGCCGGAGGAAGACGCCGGGCACGGAGCGGAGAGGTGAGGGGAACAGCGTCCCTGCCTAGCAGGAGGCAGGGACGCCGACGCTACAAGGAGGACTGGTGCCAGAAACTCCATGTGGGTGCTGACTCCACTCCCCTGCACCAAAAACAAGGAGTCTACCGAGTGGTACAGGAGTACGAGAGAGTCTTTAGTAAGCAGCCGCTAGACTTCGGCAGAGTAAAAGGGATAGAACACCACATCCCCACAGGGAGCCACCCACCAATAAAAGAGAGACACAGGCCTGTACCCCCTGCACATTATTAGAACGCCAAGGGCATGCTAAGAGAAATGAAAGAAGCTGGGGTCATTAGAGATAGCTGTAGCCCCTGGGCAGCCCCCCTGGTTCTGGTAAAAAAGAAAGATGGCACCATGAGAATGTGCGTGGACTATAGACAAATCAACCGTATCACCCACAAAGACGCATATCCGCTGCCTAGAATAGAGGAGTCTTTAGCTGCACTAAAATCAGCTAACTTCTTTTCTACTTTGGACCTTACTAGCGGGTACTGGCAGGTTCCTGTGGCAGAGGCTGACAAGGAGAAGACCGCCTTCACCACCCCGATGGGTCTGAGCGAGTTCAACTGTATGCCCTTCGGGCTCTGCAACGCACCAGGGACCTTACAGAGGCTGATGGAATGCTGTCTAGGGCACCGAAACTTCGAGACGGTCCTCCTTTACCTGGACGACGTGATCATCTATTCGAAGACTTACGAGGACCATCTAAAGCACCTGGCCGAGGTGTTCGAAGCCCTGGCAGGCTATGGCCTGAAGGTGAAACCATCAAAGTGTCACCTGTTGAAACCGAAGGTCCAGTACCTAGGGCACGTGGTAAGTGCGGAAGGAGTAGCAATCACAGCAATCAAGAGCTGTCCAAGCCCTTCGAACATCAAAGAAGTGAGGCAGTTCCTCGGGTTGGTAGGCTACTACCGAAGGTTCATCCCTGGGTTTACTAAGATGGCAGCTCCTATGCAGGACCTCCTGATAGGACAGTCTAAGTCCAGAAGCCAAAAGCCACCCTTCAAGTGGGATAAACCGGAAGAGTCCTTCCGCCAGTTGAAGATGGCCCTCACAGGGGATGAGATCCTGGCCTACCCTGATTATGGCCAGCCTTTTATTCTCCACACAGACGCCAGTAATGTGGGACTGGGAGCAGTACTGTCACAAAACCAACAGGGGTGAGAAAGGGTGATCGCGTATGCCAGCCGGAAGCTGAGGCCCACTGAAAGAAACCCGGAGAATTACAGCTCCTTCAAGCTAGAATTCTTGGCAGTGGTGTGGGCCGTCACAGAACGGTTTAAGCATTACCTGGCCTCCGCAAAGTTCACTGTGTACACGGACAACAACCCGTTAACACACCTAGACAGTGCAAGACTTGGTGCCCTGGAACAGCGGTGGATGGCCCGTCTCTCCAATTATGACTTTGTGATCAAGTACCGGGCCGGCAAAACCAATGCCAACGCTGACGCCCTGTCGAGAATGCCTCACTTACCTGAAGGTGACGAAGACCCAGAAGAGCTGGAGGAGGTAGAACTCCCCGCATTTCACCGGTATGGAGCCGCTCAATACTCCCACCGTGTGAAGGAGGAGGATTTAACAACTGTTATGATCAATCCCCTACCTCACCACAGCTGGGCCAAGATAGTGACCCTGCAATCTGCCTGGTGAAAGATCTGCTGACCCAGGAAGACGCCCGCTTAGGTCCGGATGCTCCAGAGGAAGCCAAGCAGCTATGGAAAGAGAAGAGCAAGCTGTTCCTCTATGAAGGCAAGCTGTGCAGACGACTTGTCAACCATCGGACACACGAGCTGACCTGGCAAGTCGTGGTCCCAAGGCGGGATGCAGCTATGGTCCTGGGGGCTTACCATGACAGAGCGGGGCACTTCGGTTGGAAGAAACTGGAGTTCCTGCTAAGAGGACGGTTCTTTTGGGTCGGCATGAGAGGGGCTATAGAGAAGTGGTGCAGGGACTGTGGCCCTTGTAACCTAAGGAGAAAAGACCGCACCAGCCAGAAGGCACCCTTGAAGCCCATCGTCACCCAGCAGCCTCTTGAGCTGGTAGCTCTGGACCACGTCAAATTGGCTCCCAGCCGGTCAGGATACATCTACGCCCTGACAATCGTGGACCACTATTCCCATTTTCTAGTGGTGGTCCTGGTGAAAGACTTGACAGCCCAAACGGCGGCCAGAGCCTTCCAGCAATACTTCTACCCACACGGGTATCCGGCACAGGTCCTGACAGACCAGGGTCCAGCGTTCGAAGCCTAAATCTTCCAAGAATTCTGCAACCTCTATGGCTGTAAGAAGATTCGTACAACACCTTACCACCGACAAACCAACGGGATGTGTGAGTAAAATTAACAATATAGTCATTGATCTCCTGAAGACGTTGCCCCTGGAGGAACGCAGCCTGTGGCCAGAAAAACTGCCGGATCTAATAGACTTATACAACCATATCCCGGTGAATGCTACAAACTGCACCCCGGCTTACCTGATGCGAGCTAGACCAGGTAAGCTGCCCGTAGACCAGGAGATGGGAGTCCTGACGCCTGAGGACACCTCCCCGGATGCGGACTGGGATACGGAAAGGCAACTGCAGTACAAGAAGGTACAGGAGAGTGTGGAGAAGAGCCTGGCCCAGGTGAGAGAAAGGAAAGAAAGACTCTTCAACCAACACGCCCCTGCTGGTCCCCTAGAACCCGGTGAGCAGGTCCTGAAGCGAAAGAGAAGGCTTCACAAGTTGGACGACCAGTGGGAAAGGGAACTCTACACCGTACTGCAGTCTGATCACGACAACCCGAAGGTGTGCGTGATCACCAAGGATGGAGGAGAAACCACTAGTGTCGTCTCCAGAGACCACCTCAAAAGGTGCCCCGAGCAACTCCGTAGTGCAGAAGAGGATCAAAGTGACCTTGATCCCGCAGAGGACAAGGAAGAAATGATCAGCACCATTCTCGGAGAGTTTCCTCAGTCCTGGACTCGAATAAACGATGCCATAGTGGTACCCGTCCAGCATTTCCTGCAACCGGCTCAGCAACAACCTACACCAGAGCCGGAAGGTGAAGAGGAGCAAGCAGTTCCAGAGGCAGAAGAGCCTGTACCAGCAGCCCAGGAGAGTCAACCCTCTGCTGACAGTGAGCCTGCCATGCCTGCAGTAAGCCAAAGGACCCGCAGACAGCTGCCTGCCCTGCCTGTAAGTCCAGCTGGTAGCTGTACCCCTAACGCTAGTGGGGAAAGCCAGGTTGGTCCACCACCAGACAGTGGGCTACGCAGGTCAACCAGGAGCACAAAGGGGCAGATACCCGCTCGCTGGAGAATATAGGGTGCACTAAAATTGTAAATAACCCTGTTGCCAAGTGTTGAAATGTTTGCAAAGTTACATGCATGATTGGTAATTCTGTGTTTCAGTTTCTTACAGTTACCGTACGGACTCACAGGTTATGGACTTTTAATAACCGGGACTTTGTATGGACTGCGTTCGGAGCCTAACCAAGGAATGAACTAAGACTGTAGAGGACTTGGGGTAGGACAGACCCCCACCTGGTTAAGGCTCCCCGTTGTGTTGGTGATATGGACACCCGGTCACAGACCACACTGTGACCTTAAGAACTCAATCTGTGCGTCGTTTGTCTACTAATGTTTTATAGTCATGTATATTATCTTTGTTTACTGTTTAGTCCCGGAGTACTAAATTCTACTAGGGGGGAATGTGTCACCCTGGCCCGGATGCCACAAATATAATAAAGCTGTGTCTGAGAGCAAGGGGGAGGTTCTCTGGTCAGGGGAACATTAGCATGCAATACCTCCTGTCTCAGGCCAGTAGGGGGAGCAGGCTGCCCCTATAAAAGCTGGAACTGGGGGCAGGGTTAGGGAGAACTGGACGACCTGTCTCTGGATTGAGAGGTGTCCCAGAGCAGGGACAGACAGTTTTGTATTGCACCCTAAGAGGACGTGTGGCGGTAGGAGAGCCACAAGCCAGAGACAAGAGGTGAAGTGCGCCTGTCCTGGCAGACAAAGAACCCAATTTACCAGACTTTGGCGTCTGAGGCTGTGAGGATTCCACGTCCTACAGCAGATAACCAGTCCGCAGGGGACTGTATGTTCCTTGGCCTAAGAAGCCCGGAGGTTCCGCCACACCAGAAGGGACCAGCAAAGCCGTACCAGGCCGGGAATAGAAAGGGACCCAAGTTGCAGGCCATACGGGCGAGAAGACACGGTGAGCTCGGGAACGTGGGCTGTTACCCTATAAGGAGGAAATAGCCAGAAGGAGCACAGAGAGCACGGTAGGCCTACACCCTCACCCTGACCAGGGCCAATTTCCCGTTTGCTTTCAGACGTCCAGGCCCCCCTCCTACCGGGCCTGTTTGTGGGTCAGTTCACCTGTTCTAGTAAAGACCCTGGACTGCAACCTGTTGTCTGTGTGCTCCTTGCTCCTCCAGCACTAACGGCGCTGGGACGCCCTACACCATCACCCCCATCTTCTACTATACTGCCCTGGGGCCGCACTCTTCCCGTGGGGAGTCACACTACCCCAGCTGCATACACCATCAGCCCCAGCGGTCTGCCTTGCAGCGGCGGTTCGCACTGACCGCAATCCATGGGTGGCGTAGTCGGACATTATCAACAGCGCATGGCAGACTACCAATGGTCTGACCACCCTGAGCCATGGAACCGGGTTGCCACTACTACCCCCATCGTTTCTCGATTGCCTGGCTCCGAGTGCCCCACGGCCCAGGGGGCGAGTCACATCCAGTTTTGGACTGGGCCACCGAGGGCCACAGTTCATGGAGTCTGGAGGCCACTTTTCAGCTAAGTGCACAGTGTCCCAGCTCCAGTCCTCAGAGCCACCATCAGGTCAGGATTTATTGCTCAGGAGATGGAATTATAACCTGTGCAATACAAGGAAATGCTGAACATAACCTGCGGACCTGAGGACTGATGCCGGGGACCTTGTAAGGTGCCCATGTTATTGTCCGGGGACGAGGACTGTGCGGTTTGCTGCTGCTGTGGCTCTTTTATGCAGCTTCAGCCTTTGCTTTTGTGCAGACCCGGGGTCTTCCGTGGGCATAGTACCACTCAGACAACACTGGGTGAGGGTAAAACAGTGTGGCAAATACTTTATTGATCCACCAAACGGACAATAAACATATAGTACAGTCACAACAAATACCCAAGATGGTGCAAATTACAGTCCTCACCCTTCAGCTGGCCCCATGGGAATAGAGCAGCTGCGACTTTTTAACTTTCAGGGCTAATTACCTCAACCAGTGGCCCCCCGCTTCTGGCGGGCCCCCACAGAGAGAAGGTAGCAGCAAGCTTAGGAAGCTGACAGTCCATCGAGGCACAAGGCCAGGAGACCCGAGAGTCCCACCCTGGTCTCTCCGAGAGTTTCCATCGGGCCAGATGACCGGAGGGTCCCTCCTGGCAACTCCAAACAACATATCCATGGGCCCAGGTGACTTCATCATCCCAACCTGGTCTCCCCAAATGTATCCATGGGTTCTCTGACGGTCAATGGAGCAGATCGGTATCCTTCCAGTCAGGGCCGTATACCCTTAGGCCGGAGTCATGTAGAATCCAAATCTGTGTCTCACTGGATCGAGCCATGTTACCAAGCTGATGTCTTGTAGAGTCTGTCTGATCTTTGATTCTCTTTGTAAAGTCTGCCTGCAACAGAGGCCTTGTTCCTTAAATAGTTCACATTTGTTCTTTCAAGTACATATCCACAGGTCAAGTATTAGGGAGGGTATTATTCCACAGGGCTCAGGTCTCATTGTTTGTGCATTTAATCAAGTTACATAGTTGGTATAGCAGGTGACTCTTGTAAATAAATAACTAGCTGGCTTTGGTACAATATGTAATTAGCATATTAACAAACATTATTGTTTCCAAACCAATAGAAGTCAACATTCAGGTTTATACACATAATAGTTAGTGATGAGCGAGCATGCTCGCTACTGCTCGGTGCTCGCCCGAGCTTCTCACTGCTCGAGATGCTCGGCGCTCGCCGAGTATTTCCGGGGTTGCTCGGCGGGAGCTCGGGTCCCCTCCCTGCATGTTTGGCGCTCTTTACAGAGCCAATGAACATGCAGGGATTGCCTGCCACTCACTGTAATGCCGTAGCCATGTTGATTGTGGCATTACAGTGATTGGCTGGCCGCACAGCTTCATCAGGTGTATATTAGACCTGGCGCCGCCATGCTCGTCACAGTCACTCCGGATCAGGCAGTGTAGGGAGAGGCGCTGCTGAGCTAGGGAGAGATTTGATTGTGTATTAGGTAGTGTAGGGAGAAAAAAGGAAAAATTACACATATCCATCTTAACAGACAGTCCTTCTGAGGACTAACTAATCCATCTGCAGAGATATCAGGCAGGCAGTGTATATAGGCAGGCAGGCAGGGTATATAGCAGACTGCAGTGCATATAGCACAAGAGGCTCCATTCCAGTTCTGCCTTCCGCTGCTGTTAGATATTTCTATACAAAGGCCCAGGTCTCAGGGGCCAGGAATACTTTTTTTTGGATCTTAATCCTCATTATTTGCTTAAAAAGCAATCCAGAGAACACCGTTTTTCTGCGCCATTAGCTTGTTGGCACTGCAGAATACAGCCAGGTCCTTTCCATATTACAGCGCTAAAAATCCAGCTATTTTCTCCATCACACGGATCACATATACGTTGTCAGAAAATACTGCCATTTCTGGCCTCCATTAAAAATTTCCTTTAGTGTGTCATTGAAGCAATTCACACCAGTTTGCTGTTCAAAATAGTTACCTACAGGCCAGGTATTTAAAACTGTGTTTTCTCCGTCACACGGATCACATATAAGTTCGCTCCAAACTCAGTCATTTGTAGTGAGCGTGGAAGATACTGTCCTCCATTTAAAATGGGCAAGGCACGTGGCAAGGGACAGGGAACTGGATGTGATGGTGATGATGGTGCATGTAGAGGACAAGGACAAGGCCGTGGGCAAGCCGAAATTGTGCCACAACAAACACCCACATCTTCTCGCCCGACCTTCCTGTCCCAATTACTAGGAGACCGCAGCACATCACTATTGAACCCAGAGCAGTGTCAAAAGGTTGTTGGTTGGATAGCGGATAATGCTTCCAGTCACTTAGCCACCACCACCACCACCCTGTCTTCCACATTGTCAAGTCTCAGTAGCCGTGAGTCTGGACCGCATATTCCTCACCCTGATCCTCCTTCCTGTCACCATGCCGAGTGCCCGGAGACAATTGATCCCACACTTGGACACTCTGAAGAGCTGTTCACTTTTCCATTTATAGATTCGGGCCTCTCGCCCGGTCCACTTGAAGCGGGGCAAGAGGAGATCGCGTGTAGCGATGCCCAAATATTTTAGCAGCCACGGTCACACGAAGGCGACGGTGGGAAAGTGTCACAAGAGGTGGACGATGATGAGACACAATTGCCAGAAAGTCAGGAGGAGGACCAGAGTGTGGAAGTGGAAGACGAGGTGGTGGATGATATAGTAACTGACCCAACCTGGCAGGAGGACATGCAGAGTGAGGACAGCAGCACACAGGGGGAGGGAGGTAGAGCACCCCAACTGGCAGGAAGAAGCAGTGTGGTGGCCGCAGACAAAAGGCAGGCAACCGTTCCCCGTAACACCAACATGAAGGAAGTTGCCAGTACAACTGTTAGGTCTTCCCGAGTCTGGTTGTTTTTTAAAGACTCTACCAATAACCCCAAAAAGGCAATTTGCACCACCTGCCAGGCCAGCATCAGCAGGGGTGGCAAAACAACCAGCCTGACCACCACCAGCATGATCAGGCACATGGCATCAAAGCACCCAACTTTGTGGGCCGTACCCCAGGGTCCAGGAACAGTGTCTGCCGGTGGCACCACTGCTTGTTCCGCTGTTGTGCATGCAAGCCAATCCCCTGTCCATGGTGCATGCGAAGATGCCTTCTGCCCTGCACCTGTCGTTGCACACTCTCAAGTAGCAGTATCAGGAAGCATGTCCACGTCCTTGTCCCAGTGCAGCGTTCAGTTGTCCATACCTCAATCCTTGGAACGCAAGCGCAAATATGCAGCCAATGCCCCACAGGCCACACTACTAAATTCTCACATTTCACGACTGCTTGTGCTCGAACTGTTGCCTTTTAGGCTTGTGGAGACGGAAGCATTCCGCAACCTGATGGCGGTGGCCATCCCTCGGTACTCGGTCCCCAGCCGCCACTATTTCTCCCGGTGTGCCGTCCCCACATTACACAAGCACGTGTCCCAAAACATTAGCCGTGCCCTCAACAACGCAGTTACCGGTAAAGTCCACCTAACCACGGACACGTGGACAAGTGCTTGTGGGCAGGGATGGTACATCTCGCTGACGGCACACTGGGTTAACATAGTGGAAGCCGGGACCCAGTCGGACCTTGGGACGGAACATGTCCTAACGACGCCAAGGATTGCGGGCCCTAGGTCAATCAGGGTTGCCCCCACGGTCTACAGCTCCTGCACCTCATCCTCCTCAGCCTACTCCTCCTCTTCAGCCACCATCTCCAAAATGACCACATCAGTCACAAGCTGGAAGCACTGCAGCACTGCCTCGGCCAAGCGGCAACAGGCTGTGCTGAAGCTAATATGCTTAGGTGACAAACCGCACAATGCTGAAGAGTTGTGGACAGCTCTGAAAGAGCAGGCAGATCTGTGGCTCACACTGCTGAACCTACAGCCAGGCATGGTCGTGTGTGACAATGGCCGGAACCTGGTGGCGGCTCTGAGGCGAGGCGAGATCACACACGTACCATGCCTGGCCCATGTGCTTAACCTCGTGGTTCAGCGGTTTCTCAAATCCTTCCCGGAGCTGCCAGATCAGCTTGTTAAAGTACGCCGCCTGTGTGCCCATTTTAGAAAGTCAGCTACAGCTTCCACCGCCCTTGCCGTGTTTCAGCAGCGTTTGCAGCTTCCGGCTCACAGACTGGTGTATGATGTGCCCATGTGTTGGAACTCTACACTGCAGATGTTGGGAAGGATTTGTGAGCAGAAGAGGGCAGTTGTTGAGTACCAGCAACAACAAGGCCGTCGATATTCAATTCAGACTCCACACATAAGACCTCAGGAGTGGACATGGATGTCAAACATATGTACCATCCTCCAAAACTTTGAGGACTCCACCAAGATGGTGAGCGGCGATGACACCATCCCGCTTCTCTGTCTTCTGAAACTCTCTCTGCTCACAATCAAAGAGGATGCATTGTAGGCGGAGAACGATGAAATGGAGCAAGGAACCATACAGGGTGATTACACACAGCCAAGCCTCATCTCATCCCAATGTGGATTGGGTGACAATGAGGAAGAGGAGGAGGAGGAAGAACGGGAGCTAGTTTCATGTGCTATAGACAGTACTGCCTGCACAACTGTCATACCGTCTGTTCAGCATGGATGACCTGAGGACAGAGTGGAGGAGGAGAGCATGGTCAGTCATCCTCTTGGTAAGAACACGGAAGTCTTGCCAGTTAGTAGTCTGGCACGCATGGCTGAGTTTATGTTACGCTGCCTTTCCCGTGACCCTCACGTTGTTCAAATTTTGGGTGACAGTCATTACTGGTTGGTGACACTTCTAGACCCACGCTACAAGGAGAACTTGATATCTCTTATTCCTGAGGCGGACAGGTCTACAAAAATGGGACTGTACCAGAAGACCCTTGTTGCGGAACTATTAAAAAAATTCCCACCTGAAAACGATGGCAGCAGAGGGCACACGTCGTTGGACAACCAAGGACTACAGATGAGAGAGACACAACTACAACCCAGCAGAGGCAGGGGAACACTGTCAAAGTTCTGGGAGAGTTTTCTCCGACCCACCCAGCTTACAGGCCCTGAGGCGCGGGGTACTCTCACAAGGAGTGTAAAGTTTGGGAAGATGCTGAGGGAGTACCTTGCCGACCGTACCAACGTCCTCCGTGATTCCTCTGTGCCTTATAATTATTGGGTATCCAAGCTGGATACGTGGAATGAACTGGCTCCCTACGCCTTGGAGGTCCTGGCCTGCCCTGCCACCAGCGTTTCATCAGAGCGGGTTTTTAGTGACGTTGTGGGAATTATAACTGATAAGCGCATCCGCCTGTCAACTGAAAATGCTGACAGGCTGACTCTTATAAAAATGAACAAGGGCTGGATAGGGCCAGACTTCTCAACACCACCGAATGATAGCAGCGTAACATAAACTCAAATTTGTATTCCCATGCACCTTTTCACACCCACACATGGGTATACGCTTCCTGATTTTGTCTATTTGCTCTTATCCTCCTTCTTCTCCTCATCCTCCACCACCATATCACCAGGGTGACTGTGGTCCTTGATGTAACACCCACATAATTTTTTTAAAGGGTGTTTATGATGTCCGTAAAAAAATTTTTTTATACAGTATATTCATGTATACCCCCCAGGGGTAAATGTTTGTCAGCCCATACACTTAGTGCATGGGCATTACAAGTATAGAAGGCCCGCTCCTTTCTAATGGGAACATTTTTTTGTGAGGCCCTCCTCCACATCTCTTCCAAAGGGCATTGAAATGTCTCCAAATTTTTGGCAGCCCTTGCATTCACTGCATAGACGAACACTATGGGAGACTTTCTCCTTTCTAATGGGAATTTGTCGTTACTGTGGCCCTGCTCTATGTGTCTTTAAATTCTTAGTGGGGTTTTTCCTAAAATTGTCAGCCGTTGGACTCACTGCATACCCTATAACTGTATAGCAGACTCTCTCCTTTCTAATCGGAACATGTCGTACCTTGTTACTGTGGCCCTGCTCTGTGAGTCTTTAAATTATTAATGGTTTTTTTCCTAAATTTGGTCAGCAGTTGGACTCACTGCATACCCTATAACTGTATAACAGACCCTCTCCTTTCTAAATGGAATTTGACATTGGGGTTTTTCCCAAATTTTGGCAGCCCTTGCAGTCACAGTATGGACATTACCACTATAGGAGACCCGCTCCTTTATAATGGGAACATTTTTTTTACTGAGACCCTCCTCTATGTCTCTTCAAAGGGCTATTGGGTTGCGTCCAAATTTTTGGCAGCCCTTGCAGTCACTGGATACGCAATAACAGTATAGGAGACCCACTTGTTAATGGCTCTCTAACAATAGCGAGGGACGATTACTGGCCTTTTAAGAATAGTAAGGGCCGTCTGATGTCCCTATAAAAATAGGCTTTATGACTTTCAGAGTCCCTCCATCATAAATAAAACAGGATGTGTCTGATGATGTGTCACACACCACATTGCCAGATAAGATTGTAAAATGTTAAAATGACATTTCCCAGTGAATGCATTTGTCTTGGTTGAAAGCAATGCAAAAGTAAAAAAACACATAAAAAACGCTACGTCTGAACATAGCCCAAGGTGTGGAGGAGTATTTTTGGTTTTGGTTATTTATTTTGCCTTATATACAAGTCATTACCCTGGAAAGGATGTTTCTTAACATATTTCCCAGGAAAATCCATTTTGGTTTCGTTTTTCTATGCTTTATTGTGAGTCCGTAAGAGTGGCATAATTTTCTGACAACGTTGTTGACAGCCGTGACCTGGGAGTCAGAAATGCTTCCAGGGGTCTTCCCCGTGCTGTTCCCATGTCATTTGAGCACTGTTCCCATCGATTTGGGCAATTTTTAGGCCCTCTGCAGACCACCGGGGGGAGCCGCCTGAAAAATGCTTGAGTTTCCCATAGACTTACATTGGGCTCGTTGCTCGTGTCGAGCACCCGAGTATTCCAATGTGCTCGACCCGAGCATCGAGCACCCGAGCATTTTAGTGCTCGCTCATCACTAATAATAGTATGTCCTTCTTGACCAGTCAAAGAAAAACACATACATTCACAAGTCAACACAAAGATAATAGTGTATTTCTCTTGGCTTAACAAATCTAAACGTCTGGCTGATTAAGATTAGAAGCTGTTTCGTCACAGCTTCCATAAAATATTATAATGAATAGTTTATTAGATAAATGAGTTGATGTCTGTATATAGAGCAGCCAAGCACCGCCGATGTTGGGGCCCCTCCAGTACGGGGGCCCTCCGGGGAATTTGCCTGCTGCTCTGCAGGCCGGCCCAAGCCTCGCTACATCTGTGACCTGAGGACACAAACAAAACTGATGTCGGAACATTCCCACTGGATGGTTGAGAGGTTTGCTGTTACTTGTAGTGCACCATGCTTGGAACAACTTACTGGTCATTAATCGGGACATTAAGGTATTGGTCCTTGTGGGTTGTACTGACAGTGCTGGGGGGCCGTCTGAGCTAATAGTGACAAAACTGGTGTAATTAATCCAGGTGTGTAGGTCGTCTTGCTCGCAGCCTTTTCAGCTTTGCCCATAGATTTTCAATAGGATTGAGATCAGGGCTTTGTTATGGCCACTCCAAAACATTGACTTTGTTATCTTTAAGCCACTTTGTTACCATTTTGGTAGTATGCTCATTTGTCCATTTGGAAGACCCATTTCCGTCAAAGCGTTAACTTCCTGCTGATGTCTTGAGATGTTGCTTCAGTATTGCCACATAATCTTCTTTTCTCATGATGCTATCTATTTTGTGAAGTGCACCAGTCCCTCCTGCAGCAAAACAACCCCACAACATGATGCTGCCTCCCCCGTGTTTCACAGTTTGGTTGGTGTTTTTAGGCTTCCAAACTTCTTCCTTTTTCCTCCAAACGTAACGATGGTCACTATGCCCAAAAAGTTCAATTTTAGTTTCACCAGACCACAGGACATGCCTCCAAAAATGAAGGTCGGACCAAAGCACATTCATTTCTGGGACACAGAACTCGTCTCCTTCCTGAGCAGTTGTCACGCAAGGTGAGGGAAGGAATAAGTGTACAACAATGGGAAGAGGGGGAAGAGAACCCAAAAACTAGGGAAAGGGAGAGTGGAGACCCTAGGCAGATCTAATATCACCCCGCCTACCCTATCGTCCCTATATAGGTTCTGCAGCTGTTGCAGAGCAGGAACCTAAACCCTGAATGTCTCTAGAGCTTGGCCTTAGATGGGGGGTGGGGGGCTCTGGCCAGGCCCCACTACAAACTAAAGACAACAAGGTAGACAAACAAAGGGGATAAACTTACTGTAGCTTGAGCAGACACCAGAGAGATAACGCCAACTGTCCTCCAAGGGCACAAAAGACAAGACTAGCCGACTGCTAATACTCCATGTCTGCACAGAGGTACATAGAACTATCACCGGCGACTCTCAGGAGAAACTGACAGTTTTTACCTACCAAGCAAGGGTGTGTCAATCTGACGTAGAAGGTGGAGGTCGCTGCTGGGTCCTAACGGAAGAAGGATAAAATTATGATACAGAAATGAGAAGATCAAGAAGGTGTCTGCAATGCCAAGCGCAGAGACCTTCTACAGCCGGATCCAGAGTGACTGTCTCTCACACCTGACACACCCATGACAGAGGTATGATGGCTGGACATTCCCATCTTGTTTGTACTTGCGTATAATTGTTTGTACAGATGAACGAGGCACCTTCAGGTATCTTAAAATTGTACCCAAGGATGAGCCAGACTCCACAATTCTCTTCCTGATATCTTGACTGATTTCTTTAGACTTTCCCATGATGCTACACAACGAAGCAGTGTGTTTCAGGTGTGCATTAAAATACATCCACAGGTGTGTCTCTAATTAACACCGATGTTGCCAAAAAATGAAAATCAGAAGCTTCCAAACACCTGACATCATCATATGGGCCGTCCCGAATTGTTTAAAGGCAAAGTAATCTTAGTGTATGGAAACTTTTGACTTTGCAGTAAGTAATAAAAATGCCTTAAAACATTCTCCCTGTCTCATTATTCTGGCATTTGGCGAATATTAACCATTATGGTATAATCCTAATTGTCCTAAAACGGGAAAGGTTTATTCTGATTTCATGTCAGATACTGAGAAACATGGAGATGTGTCTTATTATATAGTGGATGGAAACTTCTGGTTTCAACTGTATATGTGACCGTCGCCTTCTATGAGACTTATATCTGCGCATCTATAATACTAAGAAGCCCCCTCATAGACAATGGTTGGTGCGAGCGGATGATGGATGGATGGAGGGTGGGATCCTGTCCTCCCATTGATCACTATGTACCCAGCACAGGGTGGCGAAGGAATATTTACGCTCGGTCTCTTCTTCTGGCAAGAAATGAACTGAATTGAATGGATACATTATTTTAGGATTTTGAATACCAAAATACCCCGATAGCCGGTTCCACCACAATGGCCGCCACGTGATGACAGTCTCTTTGGCTGCTCTTTAAGGGGTCCTGCCGCATCCAAAAACCGCATGATAAAGGAGTCACAGAGCGTTCCTCCGGCAGAATCCAACTCCACCCGATTCTCCGTTTCTCATTTTCTTTGCCAAAATGCAGAAAAGACGACGAGAGAGAAATTTCCTGGCAGACGCAAAGATTCAATTATACGCAAAGCAAAGGAGCGGAGAGGAAAAATGGCACTCGAAAAAAAAAAGCCTCTCCAGAAATTACCGGGAACAATCAATCTGTTAATTAGCTAATTAATATTCAATTGGGGTCAGTGGGCTTAATAGAAGTTCTTACGGAGACCCGAGAAATTTCCCCGGCAGCGACATTACGTCTCCTCATTGTGCATTATCATCCGGGCGCAGGCAGCGCTTATCAGCCAGCACATGTGCGAGAACAATGCGGCGGCATTATCAGGCTCCTGCAGGGGGTTAATGCTGCGCAGGAGACGCGCGGCCTGTGGAGCGCAGCTCCTGGAATTGATATGTGGTTGATGTCGCATTGTGTCGCTGTTTGTTTCCTCAACTGGTATTTAAAGCACCGAACCATTAGAAGATTGATTCTCACTGGCGGCCATGATTCTCCTCTGTCCCTGGAATATCAATGGCGACTCCTCAATGCAGGACGCGGTCCAAAAGAAAGCAGAACTGCGCCTTACACCACCGCCGCCATCGCTGCACCACCATCACTGCACCGCCGCCATCATCACTGCACCGCCGCCGCCATCACTGTACCACCGCCATCACTGCATCTCCGCCATTGCTGTACCACTGCCATCACTGTACCGCCACCATCACTGCACCACCGCCATCACTGCACCTCCGCCATTGCTTTTCCATCGCCATCACTGTACCACCACCATCACTGCTCCACCGCCATCACTGCACCGCCGCCGCCAACACTGTACCACCGCCATCACTGCACCTCCGCCATTTCTGTACCATCGTCATCACTGTACCACCACCGTCACTGCACCACCGCCATCACTGCACCGCCGCCGCCATCACTGCACCACCGCCGCCATCACTGCACCGCCGCCATCACTGCACCACCGCCATCACTGCACCACCGCCGCCATCACTGCACCACCGCCATCACTGCACCACCGCCGCCATCACTGCACCTCCGCCATCGCTGTTCCACCGCTGCCATCACTGCACTGCCATCACTGCACCGCCGCCATCACTACACCGCCGCCATCATCACTGCACCACCGCCATCACTGCACCGCCGCCATCACTGCACCGCCATCACTACACCGCCGCCATCATCACTGCACCGCCGCCATCACTGCACCGCCGCCATCACTGCACCGCCGCCATCACTGCACCGCCATCACTGCACCGCCGCCATCGCTGTATCACCGCCGCCATCACTGTACCACCGCCGCCATCACTGCACCACCGCCATCACTGCACCACCGCCATCACTGTCCGCGGAATATCAATGGCGACTCCTCAATGCAGGACGCAGTCCAAAAGAAAGAAGAACTGCGCCTTACACCACCGCCGCCATCGCTGCACCGCCATCACTGCACCGCCGCCATCATCACTGCACCGCCGCCATCACTGCACCGCCGCCATCACTGCACCACCGCCATCACTGCACCACCGCCGCCATCACTGCACCTCCGCCATCGCTATTCCACCGCTGCCATCACTGCACTGCCATCACTGCACCGCCGCCATCAATACACCGCCGCCATCATCACTGCACCACCGCCATCACTGCACCACCGCCATCACTGTCCGCGGAATATCAATGGCGACTCCTCAATGCAGGACGCAGTCCAAAAGAAAGCAGAACTGCGCCTTACACCACCGCCGCCATCGCTGCACCGCCATCACTGCACCGCCGCCATCATCACTGCACCGCCGCCATCACTGCACCGCCGCCATCACTGCACCACCGCCATCACTGCACCACCACCGCCATCACTGCACCACCGCCATCACTGCACCACCGCCGCCATCACTGCACCTCCGCCATCGCTGTTCCACCGCTGCCATCACTGCACTGCCATCACTGCACCGCCGCCATCACTGCACCGCCGCCGCCATCACTGCACCACCGCCGCCATCACTGCACCGCCGCCATCACTGCACCACCGCCATCACTGCACCACCGCCGCCATCACTGCACCACCGCCATCACTGCACCACCGCCGCCATCACTGCACCTCCGCCATCGCTGTTCCACCGCTGCCATCACTGCACTGCCATCACTGCACCGCCGCCATCACTACACCGCCGCCATCATCACTGCACCACCGCCATCACTGCACCGCCGCCATCACTTCACCGCCATCACTACACCGCCGCCATCATCACTGCACCGCCGCCATCACTGCACCGCCGCCATCACTGCACCGCCGCCATCACTGCACCGCCATCACTGCACCGCCGCCATCGCTGTATCACCGCCGCCATCACTGTACCACCGCCGCCATCACTGCACCACCGCCATCACTGCACCACCGCCATCACTGTCCGCGGAATATCAATGGCGACTCCTCAATGCAGGACGCAGTCCAAAAGAAAGAAGAACTGCGCCTTACACCACCGCCGCCATCGCTGCACCGCCATCACTGCACCGCCGCCATCATCACTGCACCGCCGCCATCACTGCACCGCCGCCATCACTGCACCACCGCCATCACTGCACCACCGCCGCCATCACTGCACCTCCGCCATCGCTATTCCACCGCTGCCATCACTGCACTGCCATCACTGCACCGCCGCCATCACTACACCGCCGCCATCATCACTGCACCACCGCCATCACTGCACCACCGCCATCACTGTCCGCGGAATATCAATGGCGACTCCTCAATGCAGGACGCAGTCCAAAAGAAAGCAGAACTGCGCCTTACACCACCGCCGCCATCGCTGCACCGCCATCACTGCACCGCCGCCATCATCACTGCACCGCCGCCATCACTGCACCGCCGCCATCACTGCACCACCGCCATCACTGCACCACCACCGCCATCACTGCACCACCGCCATCACTGCACCACCGCCGCCATCACTGCACCTCCGCCATCGCTGTTCCACCGCTGCCATCACTGCACTGCCATCACTGCACCGCCGCCATCACTACACCGCCGCCATCATCACTGCACCGCCGCCATCACTGCACCGCCATCTCTGCACCGCCGCCATCACTACACCGCCGCCATCATCACTGCACCGCCGCCATCACTGCACCGCCGCCATCACTGCACCACCATCACTGCACCGCCGCCATCACTGCACCGCCGCCATCACTGCACCGCCGCCATCACTGCACCGCCGCCATCGCTGTATCACCGCCGCCATCGCTGTATCACCGCCGCCATCACTGCACCGCCGCCATCACTGCACCACCGCCATCACTGTACCACCGCCATCACTGTCCGCGGAATATCAATGGCGACTCCTCAATGCAGGACGCAGTCCAAAAGAAAGCAGAACTGCGCCTTACACCACCGCCGCCATCACTGCACCGCCATCACTGCACCGCCGCCATCACTGCACCACCGCCGCCATCACAGTACCACCGCCATCACTGCACCACCGCCATCACTGTCCGCGGAATATCAATGGCGACTCCTCAATGCAGGACGCAGTCCAAAAGAAAGCAGAACTGCGCCTTACACCACCGCCGCCGCCATCGCTGCACCGCCATCACTGCACCGCCGCCATCATCACTGCACCGCCGCCATCACTGCACCACCGCCGCCATCACTGCACCGCAGCCATGACTGCACCTACGCCATCACAGCACCGCCATCACTGCACCGCCGTCACTGCACCGCCGCCATCACTGCACCGCCGCCATCACTGCACCACCGCCGCCATCACTGCACCGCCGCCATCACTGCCCGCGGAATATCAATGGCGACTCCTCAATGCAGGACGCAGTCCAAAAGAAAGCAGAACTGCGCCTTACACCACCGCCGCCATCGCTGCACCGCCATCACTGCACCACCGCCATCACTGCAACACCGCCATCATCACTGTCGGCGGAATATCAATGGCGACTCCTCAATGCAGGACGCGGTCCAAAAGAAAGAAGAACTGCGCCTTACACCACTGCCGCCATCGCTGCACCGCCATCACTGCACCGCGATCACTGCACCGCCGCCATCATCACTGCACCACCGCCGCCATCACTGCACCACCGCCAGCACTGTCCGCGGAATATCAATGGCGACTCCTCAATGCAGGACGCGGTCCAAAAGAAAGCAGAACTGCGCCTTACACCACCGCCGCCATCGCTGCACCGCCATCACTGCACCGCCGCCATCATCACTGCACCGCCGCCATCGCTGTACCACCGCCATCATCACTGCACCGCCATCATCACTGCACCGCCGCAATCACTGCACCACCGCAATCACTGCACCACCGCAATCACTGCACCACCGCCGCCATCACTGCACCGCAGCCATGACTGCACCTACGCCATCACAGCACCGCCATCACTGCACCGCCGTCACTGCACCGCCGCCATCACTGCACCGCCGCCATCACTGCACCGCCGCCATCACAGGACCGCCGCCATCACTGCACCGCCGCCATCACTGCACCGCCGCCATCGCTGTACCACCGCCATCACTGCACCACCGCCGCCATCACTGCACCGCCGCCATCATCACTGCACCGCCGCCATCACTGCACCACTGCCGCCATCACTGCACCGCCGCCATCACTGTCCGCGGAATATCAATGGCGACTTCTCAATGCAGGACGCAGTCCAAAAGAAAGCCGAACTACGCCTTACACCTCCGCCTCCATCGCTGCACCGCCATCACTGCACCGCCGCCATCACTACACCGCTGTCATGACTGCACCGCCATCACTGCACCGCCGCCATCATCACTGCATCACGGCCATCAATGCACCACCGCCGCCATCACTGCACCGCCATCATTGCACCGCCATCACTGCACCGCCGCCATCACTGCACCGCCGCGATCACCGCACCACCGCCGCCATCACTGCACCGCCGCCATCACTGCACCGCCGCCATCGCTGCACCGCCATCACTGCACCGCCGCCATCACTGCACCGCCGCCATCATCACTGCACCGCCGCCATCACTGCACCACTGCCGCCATCACTGCACTGCCGCCATCACTGCACCGCCGCTATCACAGCACAGCCGCCATCACTGCACCGCAGCCATCAATGCACCGCCGCCATCGCTGTACCACCGCCATCACTGTCCCTGGAATATCAATGGCGACTCCTCAATGCAGGACGCAGTCCAAAAGAAAGCAGAACTGCGCCTTACACCACCGCCGCCATCACTGCACCGCCATCACTGCACTGCCGCCATCATCACTGCACCGCCGCCATCACTGTCCGCAGAATATCAATGGCGACTCCTCAATGCAGGACACAGTCCAAAAGAAAGCAGAACTGTGCATTACACCACCGCCGCCATCACTGCACCGCCATCACTGCACCGCCGCCATCACTGCACCGCCGCCATCATCACTGCACCGCTGCCGCCATCACTGCACCGCCGCCATCACTGCACCGCCATCACTGCACCACCGCCATCACTGCACCGCCATCACTGCACCGCCGCCATCACTGTACCGCTGCCATCATCACTGCACCGCTGCCGCCATCACTGCACCGCCACCATCACTGCACCGCCTCCGCCATCACGGCACCGTCGCCATCATCACTGCACCGCCGCCATCACTGCACCGCCGTCATCATCACTGCACCGCCGCCATCACTGTACTGCCGCCATCACGGCACTGCCACCGCCATCACGGCACCGCCGCCATCATCACTGCACCGCCACCATCACTGCACCGCCGCCATCACTGCACCACCTCCATCACTGTACCACCGCCGCCATCACTGCATCGCCGCCATTACTGCACCGCCACAATCACTGCACCGCCACCATCACTGCACCACCGCCATCATCACAGCACCGCCGCCATCACTGCACCGCCGCCATCACTGCACCGCCGCCATCATCACTGCACCGCCGCCACCATCACTGCACCGCCGCCATCACTGTCCGCAGAATATCAATGGCGACTTCTCAATGCAGGACGCAGTCCAAAAGAAAGCAGAACTGCGCCTTACACCACCGCCGCCATCGCTGCACCGCCATCACTGCACCGCCGTCATCACTACACCGCCGCCATCATCACTGCACCGCTGCCATCACTGCACCGCCATCACTGCACCACCGCCGCCATCACTGCACCACCGCCGCCATCACTGCACCGCCACCATCACTGTCCCCGGAATATCAATGGCGACTCCTCGATGCAGGACGCAGTCCAAAAGAAAGCAGAACTGCGCCTTACACCACCGCCGCCATCACTGCACCGCCATCACTGCACCGCCGCCATAACTGCACCGCCATCACTGCACCGCCGCCATCACTGTCCGCGGAATATCAATGGCGACTCCTCAATGCAGGACGCAGTCCAAAAGAAAGCAGAACTGCGCCTTACACCACCGCCGCCATCGCTGCACCGCCATCACTGCACCGCCACAATCACTGTCCCCGGAATATCAATGGCGACTCCTCAATGCAGGACGCAGTCCAAAAGAAAGCAGAACTGCGCCTTACACCACCGCCGCCATCACTGCACTGCCATCACTGTACCACCGCCATCACTGTCCCCGGAATATCAATGGCGACTCCTCAATGCAGGACACAGTCCAAAAGAAAGCAGAACTGCGCATTACACCACCGCCGCCATCACTGCACCGCCATCACTGCACAGCCGTCATCACTGCACCGCCGCCATCACTGTACCACCGCCATCACTGCATCTCCGCCATTGCTGTACCACTGCCATCACTGTACCGCCACCATCACTGCACCACCGCCATCACTGCACCTCCGCCATTGCTTTACCACCGCCATCACTGTACCACCACCATCACTGCACCACCGCCATCACTGCACCTCCGCCATTTCTGTACCACCGCCATCACTGTACCACCACCATCACTGTACCACCGCCATCACTGCACCGCCATCACTGCACCGCCGCCATCACTGCACCACCGCCGCCATCACTGCACCGCCGCCATCACTGTACCACCGCCACCATCACTGCACCACCGCCATCACTGCACCACCGCCGCCATCACTGCACCTCCGCCATCACTGCATCTCCGCCATTGCTGTACCACTGCCATCACTGTACCGCCACCATCACTGCACCACCGCCATCACTGCACCTCCGCCATTTCTGTACCACCGCCATCACTGTACCACCGCCATCACTGCATCTCCGCCATTGCTGTACCACTGCCATCACTGTACCGCCACCATCACTGCACCACCGCCATCACTGCACCTCCGCCATTTCTGTACCACCGCCATCACTGTACCACCACCATCACTGTACCACCGCCATCACTGCACCGCCATCACTGCACCGCCGCCATCACTGCACCACCGCCGCCATCACTGCACCGCCGCCATCACTGTACCACCGCCACCATCACTGCACCACTGCCATCACTGCACCACCGCCGCCATCACTGCACCTCCGCCATCGTTGTTCCACCGCTGCCATCACTGCACTGCCGCCATCACTGCACCGCCGCCATCACTGTACCACCGCCGCCATCACTGCACCTCTGCCATCGCTGTATCACCGCCGCATCACTGTACCTCCACCTTCGCTGTACCACCGCTGCCGTCACTGCACCTCCGCCATCGCTGTACCACCGCCATCACTGTACCTCCACCATCGCTGTTCCACCGCTGTCATCACTGCACCGCCGCCATCACTGCACCGCCGCCGCCATCACTGCACCGCCGCCATCACTGCACCGCCACCATCACTGCACCGGTGCCATCACCGTACCGCCGCTGCCATCACTGCACCGCCGAAGTCACTGTACCACCGCCATCACTGTACCACCGCCATCACTGCACCTCCGCCATCGCTGTACCACCGCCATCACTGTCTGCGGAATATCAATGGCGACTCCTCGATGCAGGACGCAGTCCAAAAGAAAGCAGAACTGCGCATTACACCACTGCCGTCATCACTGCACCGCCATCACTGCACCGCCGCCATCATCATTGCACCGCCGCCATCATCACTGCACCGCCGCCACCATCACTGCACCGCCGCCGCCATCACTGTACCACCGCCATCACTGTACCACCGCCATCACTGCATCTCAGCCATTGCTGTACCACTGCCATCACTGTACCGCCACCATCACTGCCTTACCGCCATCACTGCACCTCCGCCATTGCTTTACCACCGCCATCACTGTACCACCACCATCACTGCACCACCGCCATCACTGGACCGCCGCTGCCAACACTGTACCACCGCCATCACTGCACCTCCGCCATTTCTGTACCACCACCATCACTGTACCACCGCAATCACTGCACCGCCATCACTGCACCGCCGCGATCACTGCACCACCGCTGCCATCACTGCACCGCCGCCATCACTGTACCACCGCCACCATCACTGCACCACCGCCATCACTGCACCACCGCCGCCATCACTGCACCTCCGCCATCGCTGTTCCACCGCTGCCATCACTGCACTGCCGCCATCAATGCACCGCCGCCATCACTGCACCGCCGCCATCACTGCACCTCCGCCATTGCTGTATCACCGCCGCCATCACTGCAAATCCGCCATCGCTGTATCACCGCCGCCATCACTGTACCACCGCCGCCATCACTGCACCTCTGCCATCGCTGTATCACCGCCGCCATCACTGTACCACCGCCGCCATCACTGCACCTCCGCCATTGCTGTATCACCGCCGCCATCACTGCATCTCCTCCATCGCTGTATCACCGCCGCCATCACTGTACCACCGCCGCCATCACTGCACCGCCGCCATCGCTGTATCACCGCCGCCATCACTGTACCACCGCCGCCATCACTGCACCGCCGCCATCACTGTACCACCGCCACCATCACTGCACCGCCGCCATCACTGTACCACCGCCGCCATCACTGCACCGCCGCCATCACTGCACCTCTGCCATCGCTGTATCACCGCCGCCATCACTGCACCACCGCCGCCATCACTGCACCTCCGCCATCGCTGTTCCACCGCTGCCATCACTGCACTGCCGCCATCGCTGTTCCACCGCTGCCATCACTGCACTGCCGCCATCACTGCACCGCCGCCATCACTGTACCACCGCCGCCATCACTGCACCTCCGCCATTGCTGTATCACCGCCGCCATCACTGCATCTCCGCCATCGCTGTATCACCGCCGCCATCACTGTACCACCGCCGCCATCACTGCACCACCGCCGCCATCACTGCACCTCCGCCATCGCTGTTCCACCGCTGCCATCACTGCACTGCCGCCATCGCTGTTCCACCGCTGCCATCACTGCACTGCCGCCATCACTGCACCGCCGCCATCACTGTACCACCGCCGCCATCACTGCACCTCCGCCATTGCTGTATCACCGCCGCCATCACTGCATCTCCGCCATCGCTGTATCACCGCCGCCATCACTGTACCACCGCCACCATCACTGCACCTCCGCCATCGCTGTACCACCGCCACCATCACTGCACCTCCGCCATCGCTGTACCACTGCCGCCATCACTGTACCTCCACCATCGCTGTACCACCGCTGCCATCACGGCACCTCTGCCATCGCTGTATCACCGCCGCCATCACTGTACCACCGCCGCCATCACTGCACATCTGCCATCGCTATATCACCGCCGCCATCACTGCACCTCCACCATCACTGTACCACCGCCGCCATCACTGCACCTCCGCCATCGCTGTACCACCGCCGTCATCACTGCACCTCCGCCATCGCTGTACCACCGCCGCCATCACTGCACCTCCGCCATCGCTGTACCACCGCTGCCGTCACTGCACCTCCGCCATCGCTGTACCGCCGCCATCACTGTACCTCCACCATCGCTGTACCACCGCTGCCATCACTGCACCGCCGCCATCACTGCACCGCTGCCGCCATCACTGCTCCGCCACCATCACTGCACCGCTGCCATCACTGCACCGCCGAAATCACTGTACCACCGCCATCACTGCACCTCCGCCATCGCTGTACCACCGCCATCACTGTACCACCACCATCACTGCACCACCGCCATCACTGTCCTCGGAATATCAATGGCGACTCCTCGATGCAGGACGCAGTCCAAAAGAAAGCAGAACTGCGCATTACACCACCGCCGCCATCACTGCACCGCCATCACTGCACCGCCGCCATCACTGAACCGCCGCCGCCATCACTGTACCACCGCCATCACTGCATCTCCCCCATTGCTGTACCACTGCTATCACTGTACCGCCACCATCACTGCACCTCCGCCATTGCTTTTCCATCACTGTACCACCACCATCACTGCACGGCCGCCGCCAACACTGTACCACCGCCATCACTGCACCTCCGCCATTTCTGTACCATCGTCATCACTGTATCACCACCATCACTGCACCACCGCCGCCATCACTGCACCACCGCCGCCACCACTGCACCGCCGCCATCACTGCACCACCGCCATCACTGCACCACCGCCGCCATCACTGCACCACCGCCATCACTGCACCACCGCCATCACTGCACCACCGCCGCCATCACTGCACCACCGCCATCACTGTACCACCGCCACCATCACTGCACCACCGCCATCACTGCACCACCGCCGCCATCACTGCACCTCCGCCATCGCTGTTCCACCGCTGCCATCACTGCACTGCCGCCATCAATGCACCGCCGCCATCACTGCACCGCCGCCATCACTGCACCGCCGCGATCACTGCACCACCGCTGCCATCACTGCACCGCCGCCATCACTGTACCACCGCCACCATCACTGCACCACCGCCATCACTGCACCACCGCCGCCATCACTGCACCTCCGCCATCGCTGTTCCACCGCTGCCATCACTGCACTGCCGCCATCAATGCACCGCCGCCATCACTGCACCGCCGCCATCACTGCACCTCCGCCATTGCTGTATCACCGCCGCCATCACTGCAAATCCGCCATCGCTGTATCACCGCCGCCATCACTGTACCACCGCCGCCATCACTGCACCTCTGCCATCGCTGTATCACCGCCGCCATCACTGTACCACCGCCGCCATCACTGCACCTCCGCCATTGCTGTATCACCGCCGCCATCACTGCATCTCCTCCATCGCTGTATCACCGCCGCCATCACTGTACCACCGCCGCCATCACTGCACCGCCGCCATCGCTGTATCACCGCCGCCATCACTGTACCACCGCCGCCATCACTGCACCGCCGCCATCACTGTACCACCGCCACCATCACTGCACCGCCGCCATCACTGTACCACCGCCGCCATCACTGCACCGCCGCCATCACTGCACCTCTGCCATCGCTGTATCACCGCCGCCATCACTGCACCACCGCCGCCATCACTGCACCTCCGCCATCGCTGTTCCACCGCTGCCATCACTGCACTGCCGCCATCGCTGTTCCACCGCTGCCATCACTGCACTGCCGCCATCACTGCACCGCCGCCATCACTGTACCACCGCCGCCATCACTGCACCTCCGCCATTGCTGTATCACCGCCGCCATCACTGCATCTCCGCCATCGCTGTATCACCGCCGCCATCACTGTACCACCGCCACCATCACTGCACCTCCGCCATCGCTGTACCACCGCCACCATCACTGCACCTCCGCCATCGCTGTACCACTGCCGCCATCACTGTACCTCCACCATCGCTGTACCACCGCTGCCATCACGGCACCTCTGCCATCGCTGTATCACCGCCGCCATCACTGTACCACCGCCGCCATCACTGCACATCTGCCATCGCTATATCACCGCCGCCATCACTGCACCTCCACCATCACTGTACCACCGCCGCCATCACTGCACCTCCGCCATCGCTGTACCACCGCCGTCATCACTGCACCTCCGCCATCGCTGTACCACCGCCGCCATCACTGCACCTCCGCCATCGCTGTACCACCGCTGCCGTCACTGCACCTCCGCCATCGCTGTACCGCCGCCATCACTGTACCTCCACCATCGCTGTACCACCGCTGCCATCACTGCACCGCCGCCATCACTGCACCGCTGCCGCCATCACTGCTCCGCCACCATCACTGCACCGCTGCCATCACTGCACCGCCGAAATCACTGTACCACCGCCATCACTGCACCTCCGCCATCGCTGTACCACCGCCATCACTGTACCACCACCATCACTGCACCACCGCCATCACTGTCCTCGGAATATCAATGGCGACTCCTCGATGCAGGACGCAGTCCAAAAGAAAGCAGAACTGCGCATTACACCACCGCCGCCATCACTGCACCGCCATCACTGCACCGCCGCCATCACTGAACCGCCGCCGCCATCACTGTACCACCGCCATCACTGCATCTCCCCCATTGCTGTACCACTGCTATCACTGTACCGCCACCATCACTGCACCACCGCCATCACTGCACCTCCGCCATTGCTTTTCCATCACTGTACCACCACCATCACTGCTCCACCGCCATCACTGCACGGCCGCCGCCAACACTGTACCACCGCCATCACTGCACCTCCGCCATTTCTGTACCATCGTCATCACTGTATCACCACCATCACTGCACCACCGCCGCCATCACTGCACCACCGCCGCCACCACTGCACCGCCGCCATCACTGCACCACCGCCATCACTGCACCACCGCCGCCATCACTGCACCACCGCCATCACTGCACCACCGCCATCACTGCACCACCGCCGCCATCACTGCACCACCGCCATCACTGCACCACCGCCGCCATCACTGCACCTCCGCCATCGCTGTTCCACCGCTGCCATCACTGCACTGCCGCCATCACTGCACCGCCGCCATCACTGTTCCACCGCCGCCATCACTGCACCTCCGCCATTGCTGTATCACTGCCGCCATCACTGCATCTCCGCCATCTCTGTATCACCGCCGCCATCACTGTACCACAGCCGCCATCACTGCACCTCTGCCATCGCTGTATCACCGCCGCCACCACTGCACCTCCGCCATCGCTGTACCACCGCCGCCATCACTGCACCTCCGCCAGCGCTGTACCGCCGCCATCACCATTTAAGGTCAAAACTAAATCAGATGTTATAGCTGCCGAAATGCTGAGATAGAGATAAAGAACATGATGTATCTCCTGTATATAATTATATATGCACAGCTGGTATAACCTGGGCATCTCCTGTATATAATTATATATGTACAGCCGGTATAACCTGGGCATCTCCTGTATATAATTATATATGTACAGCCGGTATAACCTGGGCATCTCCTGTATATAATTATATATGTACAGCCGGTATAACCTGGGCATCTCCTGTATATAATTATATATGTACAGCCGGTATAACCTGGGCATCTCCTGTATATAATTATATATGTACAGCTGGTATAATCTGGGCATCTCCTGTATATAATTATATATGTACAGCCGGTATAACCCGGGCATCTCCTGTATACAATTATATATGTACAGCTGGTATAATCTGGGCATCTCCTGTACATAATTATATATGTACAGCTGGTATAACCCGGGCATCTCCTGTTTATAATTATATATGTACAGATGGTATAGCCTGGGCATCTCCTGTATATAATTATATATGTACAGCCGGTATAACCCGGGCATCTCCTGTATATAATTATATATGTACAGCTGGTATAACCTGGGCATCTCCTGTATATAATTATATATGTACAGCTGGTATAACCTGGGCATCTCCTGTATATAATTATATATGTACAGCCGGTATAACCTGGGTATCTCCTGTATATAATTATATGTGTACAGCCGGTATAACCTGGACATCTCCTGTATATAATTATATATGTACAGCTGGTATAACCTGGACATCTCCTGTATATAATTATATATGCACAGCTGGTATAACCCGGGCATCTCCTGTATATAATTATATATGTACAGCCGGTATAACCTGGGCATCTCCTGTATATAATTATATATGTACAGCCGGTATAACCTGGGCATCTCCTGTATATAATTATATATGTACAGCTGGTATAATCTGGGCATCTCCTGTATATAATTATATATGTACAGCCGGTATAACCCGGGCATCTCCTGTATACAATTATATATGTACAGCTGGTATAATCTGGGCATCTCCTGTACATAATTATATATGTACAGCTGGTATAACCCGGGCATCTCCTGTATATAATTATATATGTACAGCTGGTATAGCCTGGGCATCTCCTGTATATAATTATATATGTACAGCCGGTATAACCCGGGCATCTCCTGTATATAATTATATATGTACAGCTGGTATAACCTGGGCATCTCCTGTATATAATTATATATGTACAGCTGGTATAACCTGGGCATCTCCTGTATATAATTATATATGTACAGCCGGTATAACCTGGGTATCTCCTGTATATAATTATATGTGTACAGCCGGTATAACCTGAGCATCTTCTGCATATAATTATATATATATACAGCCGGTATAACCCGGGCATCTCCTGTATATAATTATATATGTACAGCTGGTATAACCTGGACATCTCCTGTATATAATTATATATGTACAGCTGGTATAGCCTGGGCATCTCCTGTATATAATTATATATGCACAGCCGGTATAACCTGGGCATCTCCTGTATATAATTATATATGTACAGCTGGTATAACCTGGGCATCTCCTGTATATAATTATATATGTACAGCTGGTATAACCTGGGCATCTCCTGTATATAATTATATATGTACAGATGGTATAATCTGGGCATCTCCTGTATATAATTATATATGTACAGCTGGTGTAACCTGGGCATCTCCTGTATATAATTATATATGTACAGCTGGTGTACCCGGGCATCTCCTGTATATAATTATATATGTACAGCTGGTGTAACCTGGGCATCTCCTGTATATAATTATATATGTACAGCTGGTGTAACCTGGGCATCTCCTGTATATAATTATATATGTACAGCTGGTGTAACCCGGGCATCTCCTATATATAATTATATATGTACAGCTGGTATAACCTGGATATCTCCTGTATATAATTATATATGTACAGCTGGTATAACCTGAGCATCTCCTGTGTATAATTATATATGTACAGCTGGTATAACCTGGACATCTACTGTATATAATTATATATGTACAGCCGGTATAACCTGGGCATCTCCTGTATATAATTATATATGTACAGCTGGTATAACCTGGGCATCTCCTGTATATAATTATATATGTACAGCTGGTGTAACCTGGGCATCTCCTGTATATAATTATATATGTACAGCTGGTATAACCTGGGCATCTCCTGTATATAATTATATATGTACAGCTGATATAACCTGGGCATCTCCTGTATATAATTATATATGTACAGCCGGTATAACCTGCTCATCTCCTGTATATAATTATATATGTACAGCTGGTATAACCTGGGCATCTCCTGTATATAATTATATATGTACAGCTGGTGTAACCTGGGCATCTCCTGTATATAATTATATATGTACAGCTGGTATAACCTGGGCATCTCCTGTATATAATTATATATGTACAGCTGATATAACCTGGGCATCTCCTGTATATAATTATATATGTACAGATGGTATAATCTAGGCATCTCCTGTATATAATTATATATGTACAGCTGGTGTAAGCTGGGCATCTCCTGTATATAATTATATATGTACAGCTGGTGTAACCCGGGCATTTCCTGTATATAATTATATATGTACAGCTGGTATAACCTGGGCATCTCCTGTATATAATTATATATGTACAGCCGGTATAACCTGGGTATCTCCTGTATATAATTATATGTGTACAGATGGTATAACCTGGGCATCTCCTGTATATAATTATATATGTACAGCTGGTGTAACCTGGACATCTCCTGTATATAATTATATATGCACAGCTGGTATAACCCGGGCATCTCCTGTATATAATTATATATGTACAGCCGGTATAACCTGGGCATCTCCTGTATATAATTATATATGTACAGCCGGTATAACCTGGGCATCTCCTGTATATAATTATATATGTACAGCTGGTATAATCTGGGCATCTCCTGTATATAATTATATATGTACAGCCGGTATAACCCGGGCATCTCCTGTATACAATTATATATGTACAGCTGGTATAATCTGGGCATCTCCTGTACATAATTATATATGTACAGCTGGTATAACCCGGGCATCTCCTGTATATAATTATATATGTACAGCTGGTATAGCCTGGGCATCTCCTGTATATAATTATATATGTACAGCCGGTATAACCCGGGCATCTCCTGTATATAATTATATATGTACAGCTGGTATAACCTGGGCATCTCCTGTATATAATTATATATGTACAGCTGGTATAACCTGGGCATCTCCTGTATATAATTATATATGTACAGCCGGTATAACCTGGGTATCTCCTGTATATAATTATATGTGTACAGCCGGTATAACCTGAGCATCTTCTGCATATAATTATATATATATACAGCCGGTATAACCCGGGCATCTCCTGTATATAATTATATATGTACAGCTGGTATAACCTGGACATCTCCTGTATATAATTATATATGTACAGCTGGTATAGCCTGGGCATCTCCTGTATATAATTATATATGCACAGCCGGTATAACCTGGGCATCTCCTGTATATAATTATATATGTACAGCTGGTATAACCTGGGCATCTCCTGTATATAATTATATATGTACAGCTGATATAACCTGGGCATCTCCTGTATATAATTATATATGTACAGATGGTATAATCTGGGCATCTCCTGTATATAATTATATATGTACAGCTGGTGTAACCTGGGCATCTCCTGTATATAATTATATATGTACAGCTGGTGTAACCCGGGCATCTCCTGTATATAATTATATATGTACAGCTGGTGTAACCTGGGCATCTCCTGTATATAATTATATATGTACAGCTGGTGTAACCTGGGCATCTCCTGTATATAATTATATATGTACAGCTGGTGTAACCCGGGCATCTCCTATATATAATTATATATGTACAGCTGGTATAACCTGGATATCTCCTGTATATAATTATATATGTACAGGTGGTATAACCTGAGCATCTCCTGTGTATAATTATATATGTACAGCTGGTATAACCTGGACATCTACTGTATATACTTATATATGTACAGCCGGTATAACCTGGGCATCTCCTGTATATAATTATATATGTACAGCTGGTATAACCTGGGCATCTCCTGTATATAATTATATATGTACAGCTGGTGTAACCTGGGCATCTCCTGTATATAATTATATATGTACAGCTGGTATAACCTGGGCATCTCCTGTATATAATTATATATGTACAGCTGATATAACCTGGGCATCTCCTGTATATAATTATATATGTACAGCCGGTATAACCTGCTCATCTCCTGTATATAATTATATATGTACAGCTGGTATAACCTGGGCATCTCCTGTATATAATTATATATGTACAGCTGGTGTAACCTGGGCATCTCCTGTATATAATTATATATGTACAGCTGGTATAACCTGGGCATCTCCTGTATATAATTATATATGTACAGCTGATATAACCTGGGCATCTCCTGTATATAATTATATATGTACAGATGGTATAATCTAGGCATCTCCTGTATATAATTATATATGTACAGCTGGTGTAAGCTGGGCATCTCCTGTATATAATTATATATGTACAGCTGGTGTAACCCGGGCATTTCCTGTATATAATTATATATGTACAGCTGGTATAACCTGGGCATCTCCTGTATATAATTATATATGTACAGCTGATATAACCTGGGCATCTCCTGTATATAATTATATATGTACAGATGGTATAACCTGGGCATCTCCTGTATATAATTATATATGTACAGCTGGTGTAACCTGGGCATCTCCTGTATATAATTATATATGTACAGCTGTTATAACCTGGGCATCTCCTGTATATAATTATATATGTACAGATGGTATAACCTGGGCATCTCCTGTATATAATTATATATGTACAGATGGTATAACCTGGGCATCTCCTGTATATAATTATATATGTACAGATGGTATAACCTGGGCATCTCCTGTATATAATTATATATGTACAGCTGGTATAACCTGGGCATCTCCTGTATATAATTATATATGTACAGCCGTTATAATCTGGGCATCTCCTGTATATAATTATATATGTACAGCCGGTATAACCCGGGCATCCCCTGCATATAATTATATATGTACTGCCGGTATAACCTGTGTATCTCCTGTATATAATAATATATGTACAGCTGGTATAACCTGGACATCTCCTGTATATAATTATATATGTACAGATGGTATAACCTGGGCATCTCCTGTATATAATTATATATGTACAGCTGGTATAACCTGGGCATCTCCTGTGTATAATTATATATGCACAGCTGGTATAATCTGGGCATCTCCTGTGTATAATTATATATGTACAGCTGGTATAACCTGGGCATCTCCTGTATATAATTATATATGTACAGCTGGTATAACCTGGGCATCTCCTGTATATAATTATATATGTACAGCTGGTATAACCTGGGCATCTCCTGTGTAGAAATATATATGCACAGCCGGTATAATCTGGGCATCTCCTGTATATAATTATATATGTACAGCTGGTAAAACCCGGGCATCTCCTGTATACAATTATATATGTACAGCTGGTATAACCTGGGCATCTCCTGTATATAATTATACATGTACAACTGGTATAACCTGGGTATCTCCTGTATATAATTATATATGTACAGCTGGTATAACCTGGGTATTTCCTGTATATAATTATATATGTACAGCTGGTATAACCTGGACATCTCCTGTATATAATTATATATGTACAGCTGGTATAACCTGGGCATCTCCTGTGTATAATTATATATGCACAGCTGGTATAATCTGGGCATCTCCTGTGTATAATTATATATGTACAGCTGGTATAACCTGGGCACCTCCTGTATATAATTATATGTGTACAGCTGGTATAACCTAGGCATCTCCTGTATAGAATTATATATGTACAGCTGGTATAACCCGGGCATCTCCTGTATACAATTATATATGTACAGCCGGTATAACCTGGGCATCTCCTGCATATAATTATATATGTACAGCTGGTATAACCTGGGTATCTCCTGTATATAATTATATATGTACAGCTAGTATAACCTGGGTATTTCCTGTATATAATTATATATGTACAGCTGGTATAACCTGGACATCTCCTGTATATAATTATATATGTACAGCTGGTATAACCTGGGCATCTCCTGTGTATAATTATATATGTACAGCTGGTATAACCTGGACATCTCCTGTATAGAATTATATATGTACAGCTGGTATAACCTGGGCATCTCCTGTATATAATTATATATGTACAGCTGGTATAACCTGGGCACCTCCTGTATATAATTATATATGTACAGCTGGTATAACCTAGGCATCTCCTGTATAGAATTATATATGTACAGCTGGTATAACCCGGGCATCTCCTATATACAATTATATATGTACAGCCGGTATAACCTGGGCATCTCCTGTATATAATTATATATGTACAGCTGGTATAACCTGGGTATCTCCTGTATATAATTATATATGCACAGCTGGTATAGCCTGTGCATCTCCTGTATATAATTATATATGTACAGCTGGTATAACCTGGGCATCTCCTGTATATAATTACATATGTACAGCTGGTATAACCTGGGCATCTCCTGTATAGAATTATATATGTACAGCTGGTATAACCCGGGTAACTCCTGTATATAATTATATATGTACAGCTGGTATAACCCGGGTATCTCCTGTATATAATTATATATGTTCAGCTGGTATAACCTGTGCATCTCCTGTATATAATTATATATGTACAGCTGGTATAACCTGGGCATCTCTTGTATATAATTACATATGTACAGCTGGTATAACCTGGGCATCTCCTGTATAGAATTATATATGTACAGCCGGTATAACCTGGACATCTCCTGTATATAATTATATCTGTACAGCTGGTATAACCTGGGTATCTCCTGTATATAATTATATATGTACAGCTGGTATAACCTGGACATCTCCTGTATATAATTATATATGTACAGCTGTTATAACCTGGACATCTCCTGTATATAATTATATATGTACAGCTGGTATAACCTGTGCATCTACTGTATATAATTATATATGTACAGCTGGTATAACTTGGGCATCTCCTGTATATAATTATATATGTACAGCTGGTATAACCTGGGCATCTCCTGTATATAATTATATCTGTACAGCTGGTATAACCTGGGCATCTCCTGTATATAATTATATATGTACAGCTGGTATAACCTGGGCATCTCCTGTATAGAATTATATATGTACAGCTGGTATAACCTGCGCATCTCCTGTATATATTATAAATGTACAGCTGGTATAACCTGGGTATCTTCTGTATATAATTATATATGTACAGCTGGTATAACCTGGGAATCTCCTGTATAGAATTATATATGTACAGCCGGTATAACCCGGGCATCTCCTGTACACAATTATATATGTACAGCCGGTATAACCCGGGCATCTCCTGTATATAATTATATATGTACAGCTGGTATAACCTGGGTATCTCCTGTATATAATTATATATGTACAGCTGGTATAGCCTGGGTATCTCCTGTATATAATTATATATGTACAGCTGGTATAACCTGGACATCTCCTGTATATAATTATATATGTACAGCTGGTATAACCTGGGCATCTCCTGTATATAATTATATATGTACAGCTGGTATAACCTGTGCATCTCCTGTATATAATTATATATGTACAGCTGGTATAACTTGGGCATCTCCTGTATATAATTATATATGTACAGCTGGTATAACCTGGGCATCTTCTGTATAGAATTATATATGTACAGCTGGTATAACCTGGGCATCTCCTGTATAGAATTATATATGTACAGCTGGTATAACCTGGGCATCTCCTTTATAGAATTATATATGTACAGCTGGTATAACCTGGGCATCTCCTGTTTATATTATAAATGTACATCTGGTATAGCCTGGGTATCTCCTGTATATAATTATATATGTACAGCTGGTATAACCTGGGCATCTCCTGTATAGAATTATATATGTACAGTCGGTATAACCTGGGTATCTTCTGTATAGAATTATATATGTACAGCTGGTATAACCTGGGCATCTCTTGTATAGAACTATATATGTACAGCTGGTATAACCTGGGCATCTCCTGTTTATATTATATATGTACAGCTGGTATAACCTGGGTATCTCCTGTATATAATTATATATGTACAGCTGGTATAACCTGGGCATCTCCTGTATAGAATTATATATGTACAGCCGGTATAACCTGGGTATGTCCTGTATTTAATTATATATGTACAGCTGGTATAACCTGAGCATCTCCTGTATGTAATTATATGTGTACAGCTGGTATAGCCTGGGCATCTCCTGTATATAATTATTTATGTACAGCTGTTATATCCTGGACAACTCCTGTATATAATTATATATGTACAGCCGGTATAACCCGGGTATCTCCTGTATATAATTATATATCTACAGCTGGTATAACCTGGGCATCTCCTGTATATAATTATATATGTACAGCCGGTATAACCTGGGCATCTTCTGTATATAATTATATATGTACAGCCGGTATAACCTGGGCATCTTCTGTATATAATTATATATGTACAGCCGGTATAACCTGGGTATCTCCTGTATATAATTATATATGTACAGCCGGTATAACCTGGGTATCTTCTTTATATAATTATATATGTACAGCCGGTATAACCTGGGAATCTCCTGTATGTAATTATATATGTACAGCTGGTATAACCTGAGAATCTCCTGTATGTAATAATATATGTACAGCTGGTATAACCTGAGCATCTCCTGTATGTAATTATATGTGTACAGCTGGTATAACCTGGACATCTCCTGTGCATAATTATATATGTACAGCTGGTATAACCTGGGTATGTCTTGTATATAATTATATATGTACAGCTGGTATAACCTGGGTATATCTTGTATATAATTATATATGTACAGCCGGTATAACCCGGGCATCTCCTGTATATAATTATATATGTACAGCCGGTATAACCTGGGCATCTCCTGTATATAATTATATATGTACAGCCGGTATAACCCGGGCATCTCCTGTATATAATTATATATGTACAGCCGGTATAACCCGGGCATCTCCTGTATATAATTATATATGTACAGCCGGTATAACCCGGGCATCTCCTGTATATAATTATATACGTACAGCCGGTATAACCCGGGCATCTCCTGTATATAATTATATATGTACAGCCGGTATAACCTGGGCATCTCCTTTATATAATTATATATGTACTGCCGGTATAACCTGGGCATCTCCTGTATATAATTATATATGTACAGCTGATATAACCTGGGCATCTCCTATATATAATTATATATGTACAGCTGGTATAACCTGGGCATCTCCTGTATATAATTATATATGTACAGCTGGTATAACCTGGGCATCTCCTGTATATAATTATATATGTACAGCCGGTATAACCCGAGCATCTCCTCTATATAATTATGTATGCACAGCTGGTATAACCTGGGCATCTCCTGTGTATAATTATATATGTACAGCTGGTATAAGCTGGGTATCTCCTGTATATAATTATATATGTACAGCTGGTATAACCTGGGCATCTCCTGTATATAATTATATATGTACAGCCGGTATAACCCGGGCATCTTCTGTGTATAATTATATATGTTCAGCCGGTATTACCTGGGCATCTCCTGTATATACTCTAATTATATATGTACAGATGGTATAACCCGGGCATCTCCTGTGTATAATTATATATGTACAGCTGGTATAACCTGGACATCTCCTGTATATAATTATATATGTACAGCTGGTATAACCTGGACATCTCCTGTATATAATTATATATGCACAGCTGGTATAACCTGGGTATCTCCTGTATATAATTATATGTGTACAGCTGGTATAACCTGGGTATCTCCTATATATAATTATATATGTACAGCCGGTATAACCTGGGTATCTCCTGTATATAATTATATGTGTACAGCTGGTATAACCTGGGTATCTCCTGTATATAATTATATATGTACAGCTGGTATAACCTGGGTATCTCCTGTATATAATTATATATGTACAGCTGGTATAACTTGGGCATCTCCTGTATATAATTATATATGTACAGCTGGTATAACCTGGGCATCTCCTGTATATAATTACATATGTACAGCTGGTATAACCTGGGCATCTCCTGTATATAATTATATATGTACAGGTGGTATAACCTGGGCATCTCCTGTATATAATTATATATGTACAGCCGGTATAAACCGGACATCTCCTGTATATAATTATATATGTACAGCTGATATAACCCGGGCATCTCCTGTGTATAATTATATATGTACAGCTGGAATAACCTGGGCATCTCCTGTATATAATTATATATGTACAGCTGGTATAACCTGGGTATCTCCTGTATATAATTATATATGTACAGCTGGTATAACCTGGGCATCTCCTGTATATAATTATATATGTACAGCTGGTATAACCTGGGCATCTCCTGTATATAATTATATATGTACAGCTGGTATAACCTGGGCATCTCTTGTATATAATTATATATGTACAGCTGGTATAACCTGGACATCTCCTGTATATAATTATATATGTACAGCTGGTATAACCTGGGTATCTCTTGTATGTAATTATATATGTACAGCTGGTGTAACCTGGGTATCTTCTGTATATAATTATATATGTACAGCCGGTATAACCTGGGCATCTCCTGTATATAATTATATATGTACAGCTGGTATAACCTGGGCATCTCCTGTATATAATTATATATGTACAGCTGGTATAACCTGGGCATCTCCTGTATATAATTATATATGTACAGCCGGTATAACCTGGGCGTCTCCTGTATATAATTATATATGTACAGGTGGTATAACCTGGGCATCTCCTGTATATAATTATATATGTACAGCCGGTATAAACCGGACATCCCCTGTATATAATTATATATGTACAGCTGGTATAACCCGGGCATCTCCTGTGTATAATTATATATGTACAGCTGGAATAACCTGGGCATCTCCTGTATATAATTATATATGTACAGCTGGTATAAACTGGGCATCTCCTGTATATAATTATATATGTACAGCCGGTATAACCCGAGCATCTCCTCTATATAATTATGTATGCACAGCTGGTATAACCTGGGCATATCCTGTGTATAATTATATATGTACAGCTGGTATAACCTGGGTATCTCCTGTATATAATTATAAATGTACAGCCGGTATAACCCGGGCATCTTCTGTGTATAATTATATATGTAAAGCCGGTATAACCTGGGCATCTCCTGTATATACTGTAATTATATATGTACAGATGGTATAACCCGGGCATCTCCTGTGTATAATTATATATGTACAGCTGGTATAACCTGGACATCTCCTGTATATAATTATATATGTACAGCTGGTATAACCCGGGCATCTCCTGTATATAATTATATATGTACAGCTGGTATAACCTGGGTATCACCTGCATATAATTATATGTGTACAGCTGGTATAACCTGGGTATCTCCTATATATAATTATATATGTACAGCCGGTATAACCTGGGTATCTCCTGTATATAATTATATGTGTACAGCTGGTATAACCTGGGTATCTCCTGTATATAATTATATATGTACAGCTGGTATAACCTGGGTATCTCCTGTATATAATTATATATGTACAGCTGGTATAACCTGGGCATCTCCTGTATATAATTATATATGTACAGCTGGTATAACCTGGGTATCTCCTGTATATAATTATATATGTACAGCCGGTATAACCCGGGCATCTCCTGTATATAATTACATATGTACAGCTGGTATAACCTGGGCATCTCCTGTATATAATTATATATGTACAGGTGGTATAACCTGGGCATCTCCTGTATATAATTATATATGTACAGCCGGTATAAACCGGACATCTCCTGTATATAATTATATATGTACAGCTGATATAACCCGGGCATCTCCTGTGTATAATTATATATGTACAGCTGGAATAACCTGGGCATCTCCTGTATATAATTATATATGTACAGCTGGTATAACCTGGGTATCTCCTGTATATAATTATATATGTACAGCTGGTATAACCTGGGCATCTCCTGTATATAATTATATATGTACAGCTGGTATAACCTGGGCATCTCCTGTATATAATTATATATGTACAGCTGGTATAACCTGGACATCTCCTGTATATAATTATATATGTACAGCTGGTATAACCTGGGTATCTCCTGTATGTAATTATATATGTACAGCTGGTGTAACCTGGGTATCTTCTGTATATAATTATATATGTACAGCCGGTATAACCCGGGCATCTCCTGCATATAATTATATATGTACAGCTGGTATAGCCTGGGCATCTCCTGTATATAATTATATATGTACAGCCGGTATAACCTGGGCATCTCCTGTATATAATTGACGCGCCCCCTGGGCCAGCGCTGTTAGGGATACCCGGAGCCGGATCAGATGGGGGTTGTAGTCTCCGAGTGGCTGTGACCCGGTCCGTGCCCAGGGTGTCAAGCTCAGTGTGTGGCAGTCCTTATGATGTTACTAGGTGTTCTTTTGTGTCGACTACGCCACCCGTTGATTTGCGGTCAAAAGGCCGCCGCTGCAGCAGGGTCCACTGAGGCTGGTGATGTGTGTGCAGCTTAGGTAGTATAACCCCCAACGGGAGGGGTATAGCCTCAGGGGGTCAGCCGTGGAGGATGGTGGTTGTGAAGGTGCAGCAAGGAGACTCAGAGACATAAAATGCAGTTCCAGGGTTTTACTTACTGGTGTTGCTCGGGTCACTGTGTACAGCAGTGACCACCCAAGCCGTGCTGCGTCCACCAGGTCCTGGACTCGGTCAACTCCCAGGCAACTCCGGAGTGTGGTCCTGAGCTCCTTTCTGTCTCTCCCTTCTTCTGGCCGTTCCCACCAGGGATCCACCTAAGTCCGGCTGCCTCGGACCTCTTGTTGGTCAAGCCTCCTCTGGGCTCCCTGACCCTATTCTTGGTCTGCCTTCCGGGTGGATTTAGTGGGTGATCGTGGCAAATCCTGCCCACGACCTCCGGTTCCTGGCTAAGGTGTGCTGTAGCCTCTGCCAGCTTGGGATCCGGTACCCTGTTGCCAACTCTTCACCCTCTGGTCTAATTTGGGCTCTTGGAGTTCCTTCTTTCTCCCCCTCTGGGTCTTTCAAACTCCTCTCTCACTCTTGGCCTTGGGGCTGCTCTGCTCCTCTGCTTTCCTCCACTGCTCTGCAAAAGACTGACAGACTGACCAACCTTCTGCAAAAGACTCCTCTGCAAAGACCCTGATCTAAGATGGTGCCCACCTTATATACTCCCTCTATGTGTGAGCTCAGGTGACCAGCACCCAATGAGCTCCTAGCATTACCCAGACTGCTCCCCCTATCTGCCCCTACACTACTGGGATGTTCCACCCCCCTCCCACTCCAGCCAGGAACAGACACTGTTGTACCTGCACATTTCTCTAGTGGGAGTACCATCGGTCTGTTCCTCGGAAATGGGATGTGTGTAGTGCATGCAGCCTACTAGCTCAGTTCCACACTCCATCCTTACCCGGGAGTGGAATATCACACCTCTGGGTTGAGGTGCAATACCCCTGTAGCAGCCGAATCCTCAGGGTGCTACATTCCCCCCTGGTAAATCACAGCACGTCCTCGGGCTGTAAAATATAAACATCCAGAAACATACATTTTTTTTTCATAAAACATAAACATATAAAACTTATAAAACATCATCAGCAGCAATAAACTTTTCATATAAACATTCTTGTTTCTGGTTCCTCCGGTCACGGTGCAACTTGTGACCGGGTAAAGTGCGACAGTCTCTTGAAGAAACACGGTTTCCTATAAAACCGGTAGGGGGCGCTTTAGGAAGCGCAACTATATACAAGGGGATATGGCCGCTCTCAGTCCTCGGCCAGGTATTAGGAAAGGAATGACCGCTCTCAGTCCTCGGTCAGTGGGAATAGGGACACACGGGTTTCAGTTCAATTGGCTGGTCCCAACGGGGACTATATTTTAACTAGAACAGTTCTTATACCCTGACGGGTAACTATGTACAGTCTCTCTCTACCGTACTTCAACGACGGCGTCCTCCTGCTCCTTCATTAGATTCTTCAGACCCGTCCGGGTCCTCTTGCTCCTCCTCACACCGCAGCTCCTCCTCCGTCAGGCGATGCACATGGAGGGCGTAGGGTCCTTTGGCACACTTGTGCCGGGTGAAGGTGACCTCGTCCCCTACATACAGGTCACGACCTCTGTGTCCCTCCGGCAGATGGCTTTCTACGTCTCTGCGAGTCACAAAGACGTCGCCGGGGGTATGATGGTCTCTAATGAAGCCCCACCCATGCTGCAGGTTGAATTTTATCACAGTCCCGGTGGAAGGGGGACCATGAGCTGCACGGGGATTCCTCCTGGTCCGGCTCTTCTGCTCCGCGCTCCTTATCTGCGCTTGCTGTTCCCGGACCCGCCTCTCTCTCCGCTCCCTCTCGAAGACCTCGAGCTGCTGGCGGCAGCACTCTGCACGCTCCGCTGCGGCCGCCCGAGTCTCCTGAGTGAACCCCATGAGGTCTTCTCTGGTGGGATCCCACTCAAACTGTGCCTCCTCTAGCGGGGGCGAGGTCCTCCTTGCGGGCTTCGGAACCGGAATCAGGGGTTCATCTAGGGGTCTCTCTTTCCGGAGTCGGGGATGGTGAAACTCCGGTGGCCATATGAAGGGCTGCCCATCCGGGCACGTATGCTGGGCGAACAGGTCCTCACCCAGGTGCGGTACTTTAGGTGCTATGGGCGCTGTGGTGGTAGCGGCGCCCGGGTTGACCAGGCCTTGCGACCAGGCTTGGGGCACGCTAAAGGAAAAGGGCACCGTAAGAACGGCGGCGCCCGTGGTTACTCGACCCTGCGACCAGGCCGGTGGCTCCGCGGAGGTAGGGGGCGCTGTTGGAATAGCGGCGCCCGGGGGTACTAGGCCTTGCGACCAGGCCGATGGTATTTCCTGCTTTGCCGCGCTCAGGGTCGAAGCGCGTGACGTCACAGGGGTCGCGGCCGCGGTTTCCGGTTGAGGCCTAGTCCGCGGCGGTGACGATGCAGCGACGGGCACGGCAGGGGGAATTTCGGGCTCTGCGACGGGGAGCTGGGGCAGGTACGCGGTTTCTCGGCTCGGGGTAGAGACGTCCCCTTTACCTGCCTCCGTCCGTTCAGCTCCCTTCTCGGCGCCGTCTCCTGCCTTCATTCCTCCTGCGCCATCCTCAGAGGCGGTCTGTCTCCTCGTCTCGGGTGGCGTGCTCCGCTGACGGGTTCCGGTCTGCTGGGCCATCTCTCGGCTCCACTCCGCCAACGTCTCTCGCTGCACCTGGGCCATCCTCCGTGCGAGGCCCTCCAGCGCAGTCTGTGCACACTCCCGGTCTCGGGGGAGCTGTGCCAGGATCTCCACTAAGCCTAGTGGGGTTGTTGCTTGCAGCAGGCTCCTGACCACTGGGTCGGTGCTGCCTGTCTCTCCCTCCATCTCCGGGTACGCTCTCTCTGGACTCTCCTCCAGACGTCTTGTCTCCGGGTGCGCTCTCTCCAGACTGCTCAAGGCGACACCCATCTTTGTTCTCTTGTTCTGTCTCCGCCCACATCGAGGGTGGTCCCGGGGCAACTTAGTGATTGTCGGTTCCAGGGGCAGTTCTCTCACGCTGATGGACACTTCCAGCATCACAGTCTCTGTTGGTGGGCGCGGTTTCCGCTTTTGGCGCCATTCTTCGACCTGGCCCACGATGGGAGGTGGCCTCTTGCCACCCTCTGGCACGCCCATAATGGCGTCCGCTCTTCCAAGGCGGGAAATCTTCGGAAATGGCGGGAATCGTCTCCCAGTGGCGGGAAACTCCATGGATGGCGGGAAAAAGCTGCAAATGGCGGACAACCGGCGGGAAACGACCTGTGATGGGGCCCGTTGGCGGGGACCCTCCGGAACCGGCGGGAGACTTCTTTTTAAGGTAACGGTGAACTTTTCTTCAGGCACGCAGTACCCGGTTGTTGCGGGCACGTTATCCTGCCGACTACGCCAAAGTTGACGCGCCCCCTGGGCCAGCGCTGTTAGGGATACCCGGAGCCGGATCAGATGGGGGTTGTAGTCTCCGAGTGGCTGTGACCCGGTCCGTGCCCAGGGTGTCAAGCTCAGTGTGTGGCAGTCCTTATGATGTTACTAGGTGTTCTTTTGTGTCGACTACGCCACCCGTTGATTTGCGGTCAAAAGGCCGCCGCTGCAGCAGGGTCCACTGAGGCTGGTGATGTGTGTGCAGCTTAGGTAGTATAACCCCCAACGGGAGGGGTATAGCCTCAGGGGGTCAGCCGTGGAGGATGGTGGTTGTGAAGGTGCAGCAAGGAGACTCAGAGACATAAAATGCAGTTCCAGGGTTTTACTTACTGGTGTTGCTCGGGTCACTGTGTACAGCAGTGACCACCCAAGCCGTGCTGCGTCCACCAGGTCCTGGACTCGGTCAACTCCCAGGCAACTCCGGAGTGTGGTCCTGAGCTCCTTTCTGTCTCTCCCTTCTTCTGGCCGTTCCCACCAGGGATCCACCTAAGTCCGGCTCCCTCGGGCCTCTTGTTGGTCAAGCCTCCTCTGGGCTCCCTGACCCTATTCTTGGTCTGCCTTCCGGGTGGATTTAGTGGGTGGTCGTGGCAAATCCTGCCCACGACCTCCGGTTCCTGGCTAAGGTGTGCTGTAGCCTCTGCCAGCTTGGGATCCGGTACCCTGTTGCCGACCCTTCACCCTATTAGCTCTCTTATGGGCTCTTGGGGTCCCCTCTGCGCCTCTGGGTCTCTCTCTCTTCTCCTCTGCTCTGCTTCTCAGGTTACACTCTGACAGACTGACGTCTCACAGACTGACAACTGACTGACTGACTGACCCTGATCTAAGATGGTGCCCACCTTATATACTCCCTCTATGTGTGAGCTCAGGTGACCAGCACCCAATGAGCTCCTAGCTTTACCCAGACTACTCCCCCTATCTGCCCCTACACTACTGGGATGTTCCACCCCCCTCCCACTCCAGCCAGGAACAGACACTGTCGTACCTGCACATTTCTCTAGTGGGAGTACCATCGGTCTGTTCCCCGGAAATGGGATGTGTGTAGTGCATGCAGCTAACTGAGCTCAGTTCCACACTCCATCCTTACCCGGGAGTGAAATATCACACCTCTGGGTTGAGGTGCAATACCCCTGTAGCAGCCGAATCCTCAGGGTGCTACATAATTATATATGTACAGGTGGTATAACCTGGGCATCTCCTGTATATAATTATATATGTACAGCCGGTATAAACCGGACATCCCCTGTATATAATTATATATGTACAGCTGGTATAACCTGGGCATCTCCTGTGTATAATTATATATGTACAGCTGGAATAACCTGGGCATCTCCTGTATATAATTATATATGTACAGCTGGAATAAACCGGACATCCCCTGTATATAATTATATGTGTACAGCTGGTATAAACTGGGCATCTCCTGTATATAATTATATATGTACAGCCGGTATAACCCGAGCATCTCCTCTATATAATTATGTATGCACAGCTGGTATAACCTGGGCATCTCCTGTGTATAATTATATATGTACAGCTGGTATAAACTGGGTATCTCCTGTATATAATTATAAATGTACAGCCGGTATAACCCGGGCATCTTCTGTGTATAATTATATATGTAAAGCCGGTATAACCTGGGCATCTACTGTATATACTGTAATTATATATGTACAGATGGTATAACCCGGGCATCTCCTGTGTATAATTATATATGTACAGCTGGTATAACCTGGACATCTCCTGTATATAATTATATATGTACAGCTGGTATAACCCGGGCATCTCCTGTATATAATTATATATGTACAGCTGGTATAACCTGGGTATCACCTGCATATAATTATATGTGTACAGCTGGTATAACCTGGGTATCTTCTGTATATATATCTTCTGTATCTTCTGTATATATGTACAGCCGGTATAACCTGGGCATCTCCTGTATATAATTATATATGTACAGCTGGTATAACCTGGGCATCTCCTGTATATAATTATATATGTACAGCTGGTATAACCTGGACATCTCCTGTATATAATTATATATGTACAGCTGGTATAACCTGGGCATCTCCTGTATATAATTATATATGTACAGCCGGTATAACCTGGGCATCTCCTGTATATAATTATATATGTACAGCCGGTATAAACCGGACATCTCCTGTATATAATTATATATGTACACCTGGTATAACCTGGGCATCTCCTGTATATAATTATATATGTACAGCTGGTATAACCCGGGCATCTCCTGTATATAATTATATATGTACAGCTGGTATAACCTGGGCATCTCCTGTATATAATTATATATGTACAGCCGGTATAACCCGGGCATCTCCTGTATATAATTATATATGTACAGCCGGTATAACCCGGGCATCTCCTGTATATAATTATATATGTACAGCCGGTATAACCTGGGCATCTCCTGTGTATAATTATATATGTACAGCTGGTATAACCTGGGTATCTCCTGTATATAATTATATATGCACAGCTGGTATAACCTCGGTATCTCCTATATATAATTATATATGTACAGCCGGTATAACCTGGGCATCTCCTGTGTATAATTATATATGTACAGCTGGTATAACCTGGGCATCTCCCGTCTATAATTATATATGTACAGCCGCTATAACCTGGGCATCTCCTGTGTATAATTATATATGTACAGCTGGTATAACCTGGGCATCTCCTGTATATAATTATATATGTACAGCTGGTATAACCTGGGCATCTCCTGTATATAATTATATATGTACAGCTGGTATAACCTGGGCATCTCCTATATATAATTATATATGTACAGCTGGTATAACCCGGGCATCTCCTGTATATAATTATATATGTACAGCAGGTATAACCTGGGCATCTCCTGTATATAATTATATATGTACAGCCGGTATAACCCGGGCATCTCCTGTATATAATTATATATGTACAGCCGGTATAACCTGGGCATCTCCTGTGTATAATTATATATGTACAGCCGGTATAACCTGGACATCTCCTGTATATAATTATATATGTACAGCTGGTATAACCTGGACATCTCCTGTATATAATTATATATGTACAGCTGGTATAGCCTGGGTATCTCCTGTATATAATTATATATGTACAGCTGGTATAACCCGGGCATCTCCTGTTTATAATTATATATGTACAGTTGGTATAACCTGGACATCCCCTGTATATAATTATATATGTACAGCTGGTATAACCTGGACATCAACTGTATATAATTATATATGTACAGCTGGTATAGCCTGGGTATCTCCTGTATATAATTATATATGTACAGCTGGTATAACCCGGGCATCTCCTGTTTATAATTATATATGTACAGCTGGTATAACCTGGACATCCCCTGTATATAATTATATATGTACAGCTGGTATAACTTGGGCATCTCCTGTATATAATTATATATGTACAGCTGGTATAACCTGGGCATCTCCTGTATATAATTATATATGTACAGCTGGTATAACTTGGGCATCTCCTGTATATAATTATATATGTACAGCTGGTATAACCTGTGCATCTCCTGTATATAATTATATATGTACAGCTGGTATAACTTGGGCATCTCCTGTATATAATTATATATGTACAGACGGTATAACCTGGGCATCTCCTGTATATAATTATATATGTACAGCCGGTATAACCTGGGCATCTCCTGTATATAATTATATATGTACAGCCGGTATAACCCGGGCATCTCCTGTATATAATTATATATGTACAGCTGGTATAACCTGGGCATCTCCTGTATATAATTATATCTGTACAGCTGGTATAACCTGGGCATCTCCTCTATATAATTATATATGTACAGCTGGTATAACCTGGGCATCTCCTGTATAGAATTATATATGTACAGCTGGTATAACCTGCGCATCTCCTGTTTATATTATAAATGTACAGCTGGTATAACCTGGGTATCTCCTGTATATAATTATATATGTACAGCTGGTATAACCTGGGCATCTCCTGTATAGAATTATATATGTACAGCTGGTATAACCTGGGCATCTCCTGTATAGAATTATATATGTACAGCTGGTATAACCTGGGCATCTCCTGTATATAATTATATATGTACAGCCGGTATAACCCGGGCATCTCCTGTATACAATTATATATGTACAGCCGGTATAACCCGGGCATCTCCTGTATATAATTTTATATGTACAGCTGGTATAACCTGGGTATCTCCTGTATATAATTATATATTTACAGCTGGCATAGCCTGGGTATCTCCTGTATATAATTATATATGTACAGCTGGTATAACCTGGACATCTCCTGTATATAATTATATATGTACAGCTGGTATAACCTGTGCATCTCCTGTATATAATTATATATGTACAGATGGTATAACTTGGGCATCTCCTGTATATAATTATATATGTACAGCTGGTGTAACCTGGGCATCTCCTGTATATAATTATATATGTACAGCTGGTATAACCTGGGCATCTCCTGTATAGAATTATATATGTACAGCTGGTATAACCTGGGCATCTCCTGTATAGAATTATATATGTACAGCTGGTATAACCTGGGCATCTCCTGTTTATATTGTAAATGTACAGCTGGTATAACCTGGGTATCTCCTGTATATAATTATATATGTACAGCTGGTATAACCTGGGCATCTCCTGTATAGAATTATATATGTACAGCCGGTATAACCTGGGTTTCTTCTGTATATAATTATATATGTACAGCTGGTATAACCTGGGCATCTCCTGTATAGAATTATATATGTACAGCTGGTATAACCTGGGCATCTCTTGTTTATATTATATATGTACAGCTGGTATAACCTGGGTATCTCCTGTATATAATTATATATGTACAGCTGGTATAACCTGGGCATCTCCTGTATAGAATTATATATGTACAGCCGGTATAACCTGGGTATCTCCTGTATTGAACTATATATGTACAGCTGGTATAACCTGGGCATCTCCTGTATATAATTATTTATGTACAGCTGTTATATCCTGGACATCTCCTGTATATAATTATATATGTACAGCCGGTATAACCCGGGTATCTCCTTTATATAATAATATATCTACAGCTGGTATAACCTGGGCATCTCCTGTATATAATTATATATGCACAGCCGGTATAACCTGGGCATCTTCTGTATATAATTATATATGTACAGCCGGTATAACCTGGGTATCTTCTGTATATAATTATATCTGTACAGCTGGTATAACCTGGGCATCTCCTGTATATAATTATATATGTACAGCTGGTATAACCTGGGCATCTCCTGTATAGAATTATATATGTACAGCTGGTATAACCTGCGCATCTCCTGTTTATATTATAAATGTACAGCTGGTATAACCTGGGTATCTCCTGTATATAATTATATATGTACAGCTGGTATAACCTGGGCATCTCCTGTATAGAATTATATATGTACAGCCGGTATAACCCGGGCATCTCCTGTATACAATTATATATGTACAGCCGGTATAACCCGGGCATCTCCTGTATATAATTATATATGTACAGCTGGAATAACCTGGGTATCTCCTGTATATAATTATACATGTACAGCTGGTATAACCTGGACATCTCCTGTATATAATTATATATGTACAGCTGGTATAACCTGTGCATCTCCTGTATATAATTATATATGTACAACTGGTATAACTTGGGCATCTCCTGTATATAATTATATATGTACAGCTGGTATAACCTGGGCATCTCCTGTATATAATTATATATGTACAGCTGGTATAACCTGGGCATCTCCTGTATAGAATTATATATGTACAGCTGGTATAACCTGGGCATCTCCTGTATAGAATTATATATGTACAGCTGGTATAACCTGGGCATCTCCTGTTTATATTATAAATGTACAGCTGGTATAACCTGGGTATCTCCTGTATATAATTATATATGTACAGCTGGTATAACCTGGGCATCTCCTGTATAGAATTATATATGTACAGCCGGTATAACCTGGGTATCTTCTGTATATAATTATATATGTACAGCTGGTATAACCTGGGCATCTCCTGTACAGAATTATATATGTACAGCTGGTATAACCTGGGCATCTCCTGTATATATATTATATATGTACAGCTGGTATAACCTGGGTATCTCCTGTATAGAATTATATATGTACAGCTGGTATAACCTGGGCATCTCCTGTATAGAATTATATATGTACAGCCGGTATAACCTGGGTATCTCCTGTATTTAACTATATATGTACAGCTGGTATAACCTGAGCATCTCCTGTATGTAATTATATGTGTACAGCTGGTATAACCCGGGCATCTCCTGTATATAATTATTTATGTACAGCTGTTATATCCTGGACATCTCCTGTATATAATTATATAGGTACAGCCGGTATAACCCGGGTATCTCCTGTATATAATTATATATCTACAGCTGGTATAACCTGGGCATCTCCTGTATATAATTATATATGTACAGCCGGTATAACCTGGGCATCTTCTGTATATAATTATATATGTACAGCCGGTATAACCCGGGCATCTCCTGTATATAATTATTTATGTACAGCTGTTATATCCTGGACATCTCCTGTATATAATTATATAGGTACAGCCGGTATAACCCGGGTATCTCCTGTATATAATTTTATATCTACAGCTGGTATAACCTGGGCATCTCCTGTATATAATTATATATGTACAGCCGGTATAACCCGGGCATCTCCTGTATATAATTATTTATGTACAGCTGTTATATCCTGGACATCTCCTGTATATAATTATATAGGTACAGCCGGTATAACCCTGGTATCTCCTGTATATAATTATATATCTACAGCTGGTATAACCTGGGCATCTCCTGTATATAATTATATATGTACAGCCGGTATAACCTGGGCATCTTCTGTATATAATTATATATGTACAGCCGGTATAACCTGGGTATCTTCTGTATATAATTATATATGTACAGCCGGTATAACCTGGGTATCTCCTGTATATAATTATATATGTACAGCCGGTATAACCTGGGTATCTTCTTTATATAACTATATATGTACAGCCGGTATAACCTGAGAATCTCCTGTATGTAATTATATATGTACAGCTGGTATAACCTGAGAATCTCCTGTATGTAATTATATATGTATAGCTGGTATAACCTGAGCATCTCCTGTATGTAATTATATGTGTACAGCTGGTATAACCTGGGCATCTCCTGTGTATAATTATATATGTACAGCTGGTATAACCTGGGTATGTCTTGTATATAATTATATATGTACAGCTGGTATAACCTGGGTATATCTTGTATATAATTATATATGTACAGCCAGTATAACCCGGGCATCTCCTGTATATAATTATATATGTACAGCCGGTATAACCTGGGCATCTCCTGTATATAATTATATATGTACAGCCGGTATAACCCGGGCATCTCCTGTATATAATTATATATGTACAGCCGGTATAACCCAGGCATCTCCTGTATATAATTATATATGTACAGCCGGTATAACCCGGGCATCTCCTGTATATAATTATATATGTACAGCCGGTATAACCCGGGCAACTCCTGTATATAATTATATATGTACAGCCGGTATAACCTGGGCATCTCCTTTATATAATTATATATGTACTGCCGGTATAACCTGGGCATCTCCTGTATATAATTATATATGTACAGCCGGTATAACCTGGACATCTCCTGTGTATAATTATATATGTACAGCTGGTATAACCTGGGTATATCTTGTATATAATTATATATGTACAGCCGGTATAACCTGGGCATCTCTTGTATATAATTATATATGTACAGCCGGTATAACCCGGGCATCTCCTGTGTATAATTATATATGTACGGCTGATATAACCTGGGCATCTCCTATATATAATTATATATGTACAGCTGGTATAACCTGGGCATCTCCTGTATATAATTATATATGTACAGCTGGTATAACCTGGGCATCTCCTGTATATAATTATATATGTACAGACGGTATAACCCGGGCATCTCCTCTATATAATTATGTATGCACAGCGGGTATAACCTGGGCATCTCCTGTGTATAATTATATATGTACAGCTGGTATAACCTGGGTATCTCCTGTATATAATTATATATGTACATCTGGTATAACCTGGGTATCTCCTGTATATAATTATACATGTACAGCTGGTATAACCCGGGCATCTCCTGTATATAATTATATATGTACAGCTGGTATAACCTGGGTATCTCCTGTATATAATTATATATGTACAGCCGGTATAACCTGGGCATCTCCTGTATATAATTATATATGTACAGCTGGTATAACCCGGGCATCTTCTGTGTATAATTATGTATGTACAGCCGGTATAACCTGGGCATCTCCTGTATATACTGTAATTATATATGTACAAATGGTATAACCCGGGCATCTCCTGTGCATAATTATATATGTACAGCTGGTATAACCTGGACATCTCCTGTATATAATTATATATGTACAGCTGGTATAACCCGGGTATCTCCTGTATATAATTATATATGTACAGCTGGTATAACCCGGGTATCTCCTGTATATAATTGTATATGTACAGTCATGGCCAAAAGTTTTGAGAATGACACCAAAATGATATTTTCCCATGATCTGCTGGCCTCTGGTTTTTATTAGTGTTTGTCTGATGTTTATATCACATACAGAAATCTAATTGCAATCATATTATGAGTACCAATAGGTTATATTGACAGTTAGAATGAGTTAATGCAGCAAGTCAATATTTGCAGTGTTGCCCCTTCTTCTTCAAGACCTCTGTAATTCTCCCTGGCATGCTCTCAATCAACTTTTGGACCAAATCCTGACTGATAGCAGTCCATTCTTGCATAATCAATGCTTGCATTTTGCCAGAATTTGTTGGTTTTTGTTTGTCCACCCGTCTCTTGATGATTGACCACAAGTTCTCAATGGGATTAAGATCTGGGGAGTTTCCAGGCCATGGACCCAAAATCTCTATGTTTTGTTCCATGAGCCATTTAGTTATCACCTTTGCTTTATGGCAAGGTGCTCCATCATGCTGGAAAAGGCATTGTTGGGCGCCAAACTGCTCTTGGACGGTTGGAAGAAGTTGCTCTTGGAGGACATTCTGGTACCATTCTTTATTCATGGCTGTGTTTTTAGGCAAGACTGTGAGTGAGCCGATTCCCTTGGTTGAGAAGCAACCCCACACATGAATGGTTTCAGGATGCTTTACAGTTGGCATGAGACAAGACTGGTGGTAGCGCTCACCTCTTCTTCTCCGAATAAGCTGTTTTACAGATGTCCCAAACAATCGAAAAGGGGATTCATCAGAGAAAATGACTTTGCCCCAGTCCTGAGCAGTCCACTCCCTGTACCATTTGCAGAACATCAGTCGGTCCCTGATGTTTTTTCTGGAGAGAAGTGGCTTCTTTGCTGCCCTCCTTGAAACCAGCCCTTGCTCAAAGAGTCTCCGCCTCACAGTGCGTGCAGAAGCACTCACACCAGCCTGCTGCCATTCCTGAGCAAGCTCGGCACTGCTGGTAGTCCCATCCCGCAGCTGAAACAGTTTTAAGATACGGTCCTGGCGCTTGCTGGTCTTTCTTGGGCGCCCTGGAGCCTTTTTGACAACAATGGAAGCTCTCTCCTTGAAGTTCTTGATGATGCGATAGATTGTTGACTGAGGTGCAATCTTTGTAGCTGCGATACTCTTCCCTGTTAGGCCATTTTTGTGCAGTGCAATGATGGCTGCACGTGTTTCTTTAGAGATAACCATGGTTAACTGAAGAGAAACAATGATACCAAGAACCAGCCTCCTTTTAAAGTGTCCAGTGATGTCATTCTTACTTAATCATGACTGATTGATCGCCAGCCCTGTCCTCATCAACACCCACACCTGTGTTAATGGATCAATCACTAAAACGATGTTAGCTGCTCCTTTTAAGGCAGGATTGCAATGATGTTGAAATGTGTTTTGGGGATTAAAGTTCATTTTCTGGGCAAATATTGACTTTGCAAGTACAGTAATTGCTGTTAAGCTGATCACTCTTTGACATTCAGGAGAATATGCAAATTGCCATTACAAAAAATGAAGCAGTAAACTTTGGAAAAATTACTATTTGTCTCATTCTCAATACTTTTGGCCATGACTGTACAGCTGGTATAACCTGGGTATCACCTGCATATAATTATATGTGTACAGCTGGTATAACCTGGGTATCTTCTGTATATAATTATACATGTACAGCAGGTATAACCTGGGCATCTCCTGTATATAATTATATATGTACTGCCGGTATAACCCGGGCATCTCCTGTATATAATTATATATGTACAGACGCTATAACCCGGGCATCTCCTGTATATAATTATATATGTACAGCTGTTATAACCTGGGCATCTCCCGTCTATAATTATATATGTACAGCCGGTATAACCGGGGTATCTCCCGTATATAATTATATATGTACAGCTGGTATAACCTGGGCATCTCCTGTATATAATTATATATGTACAGCCGGTATAACAGGGCATCTCCTGTATATAATTATATATGTACAGCTGGTATAACCTGGGCATCTCCTGTATATAATTATATATGTACAGCCGGTATAACCTGGGCATCTCCTGTGTATAATTATATATGTACAGCTGGTATAACCTGGGCATCTCCTTTATATAATTATATATGTACAGCTGGTATAACCTGGGCATCTCCTGTATATAATTGTATATGTACAGCTGGTATAACCTGGGCATCTCCTGTATATAATTATATATGTACAGCCGGTATAACCCGGGCATCTCCTGTATATAATTATATATGTACAGCTGGTATAACCTGGGCATCTCCTGTATATAATTATATATGTACAGCCGGTATAACCCGGGCATCTCCTGTATATAATTATATATGTACAGCTGGTATAACCTGGGCATCTCCTGTATATAATTATATATGTGCAGCCGGTTAAACCTGGGCATCTCCTGTATATAATTATATATGTACAGCCGGTATAACTTGGGTATCTCCTGTATATAATTATATATGTACAGCTGGTATAACCTGGGCATCTCCTGTATATAATTATATATGTGCAGCCGGTTAAACCTGGGCATCTCCTGTATATAATTATATATGTACAGCTGGTATAACCTGGGCATCTCCTGTATATAATTATATATGTACAGCCGGTATAACTTGGGTATCTCCTGTATATAATTATATATGTACAGCTGGTATAACCTGGGCATCTCCTGTATATAATTGTATATGTACAGCTGGTATAACCTGGGCATCTCCTGTATATAATTATATATGTACAGCCGGTATAACTTGGGTATCTCCTGTATATAATTATATATGTACAGCTGGTATAACCTGGCCATCTCCTGTATATAATTATACATGTACAGCTGGTATAACCTGGGCATCTCCTGTGTATAATTATATATGTACAGCTGGTATAACCTGGCCATCTCCTGTATATAATTATACATGTACAGCTGGTATAACCCGGGCATCTCCTGTATATAATTATATATGTACAGCTGGTATAACCTGGGCATCTCCTGTATATAATTATATATGTGCAGCCGGTTAAACCTGGGCATCTCCTGTATATAATTATATATGTACAGCCGGTATAACCTGGGCATCTCCTGTATATAATTATATATGTACAGCCGGTATAACCTGGACATCTCCTGTGTATAATTATATATGTACAGCTGGTATAACCTGGGTATATCTTGTATATAATTATATATGTACAGCCGGTATAACCTGGGCATCTCTTGTATATAATTATATATGTACAGCCGGTATAACCCGGGCATCTCCTGTGTATAATTATATATGTACGGCTGATATAACCTGGGCATCTCCTATATATAATTATATATGTACAGCTGGTATAACCTGGGCATCTCCTGTATATAATTATATATGTACAGCTGGTATAACCTGGGCATCTCCTGTATATAATTATATATGTACAGCCGGTATAACCCGGGCATCTCCTCTATATAATTATGTATGCACAGCTGGTATAACCTGGGCATCTCCTGTGTATAATTATATATGTACAGCTGGTATAACCTGGGTATCTCCTGTATATAATTATATATGTACAGCTGGTATAACCTGGGTATCTCCTGTATATAATTATACATGTACAGCCGGTATAACCCGGGCATCTCCTGTATATAATTATATATGTACAGCCGGTATAACCTGGGCATCTCCTGTATATAATTATATATGTACAGCTGGTATAACCCGGGCATCTTCTGTGTATAATTATATATGTACAGCCGGTATAACCTGGGCATCTCCTGTATATACTGTAATTATATATGTACAAATGGTATAACCCGGGCATCTCCTGTGTATAATTATATATGTACAGCTGGTATAACCTGGACATCTCCTGTATATAATTATATATGTACAGCTGGTATAACCCGGGTATCTCCTGTATATAATTGTATATGTACAGCTGGTATAACCTGGGTATCACCTGCATATAATTATATGTGTACAGCTGGTATAACCTGGGTATCTTCTGTATATAATTATACATGTACAGCAGGTATAACCTGGGCATCTCCTGTATATAATTATATATGTACTGCCGGTATAACCCGGGCATCTCCTGTATATAATTATATATGTACAGCCGCTATAACCCGGGCATCTCCTGTATATAATTATATATGTACAGCTGTTATAACCTGGGCATCTCCTGTCTATAATTATATATGTACAGCCGGTATAACCGGGGCATCTCCCGTATATAATTATATATGTACAGCTGGTATAACCTGGGCATCTCCTGTATATAATTATATATGTACAGCCGGTATAACAGGGCATCTCCTGTATATAATTATATATGTACAGCTGGTATAACCTGGGCATCTCCTGTATATAATTATATATGTACAGCCGGTATAACCTGGGCATCTCCTGTGTATAATTATATATGTACAGCTGGTATAACCTGGGCATCTCTTTTATATAATTATATATGTACAGCTGGTATAACCTGGGCATCTCCTGTATATAATTGTATATGTACAGCTGGTATAACCTGGGCATCTCCTGTATATAATTATATATGTACAGCCGGTATAACCCGGGCATCTCCTGTATATAATTATATATGTACAGCTGGTATAACCTGGGCATCTCCTGTATATAATTATATATGTACAGCCGGTATAACCCGGGCATCTCCTGTATATAATTATATATGTACAGCTGGTATAACCTGGGCATCTCCTGTATATAATTATATATGTGCAGCCGGTTAAACCTGGGCATCTCCTGTATATAATTATATATGTACAGCCGGTATAACTTGGGTATCTCCTGTATATAATTATATATGTACAGCTGGTATAACCTGGGCATCTCCTGTATATAATTGTATATGTACAGCTGGTATAACCTGGGCATCTCCTGTATATAATTATATATGTACAGCTGGTATAACCTGGGCATCTCCTGTGTAGAAATATATATGCACAGCCGGTATAATCTGGGCATCTCCTGTATATAATTATATATGTACAGCCGGCATAACCTGGTATCTCCTGTGTATAATTATATATGTACAGCTGGTATAACCTGGGCATCTCCTGTATATAATTATATATGTACAGCTGGTATAACCTGCTCATCTCCTGTATATAGTTATATATGTACAGCTGGTATAACTTGGGCATCTCCTGTATATAATTATATATGTACAGCTGGTATAACTTGGGCATCTCCTGTATATAATTATATATGTACAGCTGGTATAACTTGGGCATCTCCTGTATATAATTATATATGTACAGCTGGTATAACTTGGGCATCTCCTGTATATAATTATATATGTACAGCTGGTATAACCTGGGCATCTCCTGTATATAATTGTATATGTACAGCTGGTATAACCTGGGCATCTCCTGTATATAATTGTATATGTACAGCTGGTATAACTTGGGCATCTCCTGTATATAATTATATATGTACAGCTGGTATAACTTGGGCATCTCCTGTATATAATTATATATGCACAGCCGGTATAATCTGGGCATCTCCTGTATATAATTATATATGTACAGCCGGCATAACCTGGTATCTCCTGTGTATAATTATATATGTACAGCTGGTATAACCTGGGCATCTCCTGTATATAATTATATATGTACAGCTGGTATAACCTGCTCATCTCCTGTATATAGTTATATATGTACAGCTGGTATAACTTGGGCATCTCCTGTATATAATTATATATGTACAGCTGGTATAACCCGGGCATCTCCTGTATATAATTATATATGTACAGCTGGTATAACTTGGGCATCTCCTGTATATAATTATATATGTACAGCTGGTATAACCTGAGCATCTCCTGTATATAATTATATATGTACAGCTGGTATAACCTGGGCATCTCCTATATATAATTGTATATGTACAGCCGGTATAACCTGGGCATCTCCTGTGTAGTGCTGTATGCCGGCTCCATTATCGGTGGTTACGTTGCGATGCCGGCTTTGTATCACTTGTTCTCCAGTAACCCAGTAATTATTCTATGACTGCCGGAAGTTTCCGCTTTCCGCGGCCGACGCCGTGTCACCCCTCCTCCTCCAGTAAAGTGATTATCAGCCTCGTTACATTAAGAGACAATGTATCATTCAGTCTTAATAAAAGGAATCTTTTTTTTTTTTTCCACTCTCTTTTTACTGAAAGTTAAAAACAAAATATTTGATTGAGGTCATGACGACGTCCATTACGGAGATGACAGCGGAGGACTCAAGGCCGCTCCCGCTCCGCGCCTACGATTTTTGTAGGTTTTGTGTTTGACTTTGCCCTCGGATTCAAGGCTGCTCCTATCAGTGAGCGCGAGGGATTCAGAAGACTCAATGCCATCGCGGGGGGACGCGCAGGTTTGGTGAGGAAGGTTTTCTGGTTGGAGATGATTCACACTGTACAGACGTGTCCACCAGTAATATTCTAAAAGAAGTGGAATTCTGATGATACAAGTTAAAGGGGTTCTCCTCTACTGGGACTGCCACTGCTCAACTGCTGTATCCCCCGGTATTAATAAATAGCAATGTCGGCCCCTGCCCTCCCGTCACATTATGTCATGTGATCCCTGCAGCCAATCAGCGATGCTTCGCTCTAACTTCCTTAGGACACGATTGACATCCAGAGGTCAGAGGGCAGCAGCCGCTCACACTTCTTCTGGGTGGGAGTTTCATCTGAAGGAAGTGAGAGCGAAGCAGGTGCTGATTGGCTGCAAGGATCACATGACATAGCGTCATGCGAGCCCTGGGAATGGTGGAACAGCGCCAGCACTGGAGGGGGATACAGGCTGTTATCTTATATGGGGAAGAACAGTGTAGGAGAAGGGGGAGAAACCCTTAAATACAATGTCACAAGTTAAGAGCAAAAATCACAACAGCTGCAGCTCACATCACAGCCACTAGGTGGCCACAGACATATGTAACAAAGTATCAGGAAGTCTCTGTCTTTTAACCTGGCAAAGTATCAGGAAGTCTCTGTCTTTTAACCCCTTATGGGACATGGATTTACAGAAGTAGGTGCAAGTGTAGCATTATATAGACTGGGCTCAGGAGTGTTATACACCCGCGTGACTGCAACGAACACATTACTACTCCCATGAAGTCTGTGGCCGGGCGTCTTGCACCAGGAATTGGACAGCGGGCTGCGGCATTACATTGTGGCTGAGTATTGTAGAGGTGATTGTTACGGGTCCGCGTGGTGGAACCTCTGTGCTGCGGTGCAAGGAGGGACCAGAGGGGCGTGACTAAGTGCCAACTCAGACCGACCTAGGTCACACGGCGGCTTAGTCGACTCCGTGAACCAAGGAGGGACCGGGCAGGTGGACCAGGTGCCACTCTGGGACCGACCTTGTGTGAGAGCAGGCGACTCCCACTGGTCAGATGGCTGAGGTTGACAGGTACAGCGGATGAGCACGGCTGGTAGCCTGACGAGTGATCCGGGTAGGCAAGCTGGTGGGCACGGCAGGTAGACAGGCTGGCGGGCACGGCTGGTAGACAGACTGGCGGGCACTGGAACCTGAGGGCTGAGGAGAGTGTTAGCACACAAACAACAACCTTGCACAGGCACCTCCATTTTGGAGGAGGTGCTTTAAATAGGAGTGGTCCTCCGGCCATTGGCTGGGGACTCTTTTTAGGATGGCGTGCGCGGCCCCTTTAAGAGGGAGGGAGCGCGCGCGCCCTAAGCACAGTGACCGGGAAGCTGCGCGCGGTGCGCGCAACAGCAGCAGGGGAGCTAGAGGATGCCGGATCGGGACCACGGCGGTGAGGAGAACGGCGTCTCTGCCCGGCAGGAGGCAGAAACGCCGGCGCTACATTACCCCCGACCCCTTTACGCCCCCTCTTCTTTAGGCCCGCAAGAAATTTTTTAAGAAGATGAGGGGCATGAATGTTCTTCCTGGGCTCCCAAGACCTCTCCTCAGGATGAAACCCCTTCCAATCCACGAGAAAGAAAGTCTTTCCTCTTACCCTCTTGATGGCCAGAATGTTCTCTACCTCAAAGACGTCCTCAGAAGAGACTGGAGCTGGAGCGGTACCTGGATCATCAGAGAAGAGTTAAGGACAACAGGTTTGAGGAGGGATACGTGGATGGAGTTGGGAATCTGTAAGGAGGCCGGGAGTGTCAGCTTGTAGGCCACGGGATTGATTTGGTTAAGAACCTCGAACGGACCGATGAACCGCGGACCCAACTTGTATGATGGTATCTCGAGACGGACATATTTGGAGGAGAGCCAGACCTTGTCTCCCGGATGGAACTGAGGCGGATCCAGACGTCTCTTATCAGCATGTTTCTTCATCTGCTCGGAGGACTGAAGAAGTGCGGATCTAGTGTCTTCCCAAATAGCCGAAAATTCGCTGACCAGAGACTCCGCGGCAGAATTGTCCACTGAAGAGGAGACGGGAAACGGAATCCGGGGGTGTCGACCGTAGACCACAAAAAACGGAGACTTAGCAGAGGACTCACTCACATGGGTGTTATAGGAAAACTCGGCCCAGGGCAGGAGCTCAACCCAATCGCTATGGTGAGCGTTGACAAAGTGCCGAAGAAAACTGGCAAGTATCTGATTAATACTTTCCACCTGACCATTGGACTGAGGATGAAAGGCCGAAGAAAAATCCAAAGAGACATCCAGCAGCTTGCACGTGGCTCTCCAGAAGCGAGAAGTGAACTGAACTCCTCGGTCAGACACAATGTGGAGGGGTACGCCGTGAAAACGGAAGATGTGATGGATGAAGTCCTTAGCCAGCACAGGTGCAGATGGAAGGCCAAGCAGAGGGATGAAGTGGGCCATCTTGGAGAAGCGGTCAGCGACCACCCAAATGACAGTACAACCGGCCAATACAGGAAGATCCGTGATGAAATCCATTGCAATATGTTGCCACGGAGTGGAAGGCACTGGAAGAGGAAGAAGACGGGCAGATGGAAGGTGCCTGGGGACCTTGTTATGGGCACACGAGGAACAAGCCGCGACAAAATCCGCAACATCCTTGCACAGGGTGAGCCACCAATAGTGTCGGGCGATGAGCAGAAGCGTCTTCCTCTGGCCGGCATGGCCAACCAGTTTGGACAAATGGCCCCAGAGTAAGACCCTCTTCCGATCCTGAGCTGCTACAAAGGTCTTACCAGTATGTAGATGAGACAGGTCCAACGAAGCAACAGTCATTACTTTGGAGGGGTCAATGATATGTAGAGGCTCCTCCTCTTGGTCGGAAGACAGGTATGAGCGGGATAGAGCGTCAGCTTTAATGTTCTTGTCCGCCGGGCGACAGTGCAGAGTGAAGCAGAATCAGGCAAAGAATAGAGACCACCTGGCCTGGCGCAGGTTTAGTCTTTGGGCGGTCTGCAAATAAGCAAGGTTTTTATGGTCAGTGTAGATGACCACCGGGTGCAGAACCCCCTCAAGCAAGTAGCGCCACTCCTCCAGCGCTAATTTCATGGCCAGCAGTTCTCGATATCCTATGGAGTAGTTGCGCTCGGACGAGGAGAAGGGCTTGGAGAAGAATCCGCAGGTCACCATTCGCCCGGACGAGGATTTCTGGGTGAGCACCGCTCCGGCTCCAGAAGAGGAAGCATCCACCTCCAGGAAGAAGTGTTTATTGCAATCCGGATGGTGTAGCACAGGAGAAGAGGAGAAGGCTTGTTTAAGAGAGATAAATGCATTCTCTGCCTCGAAAGACCATTCCCTGGGATTTGCTCCGTTACGGGTGACAGTAGAGATGGGAGTAGTCCGGGAGGAGAAATGAGGAATGAAGAGGCGGTAATAGTTAGCGAATCCCAGAAACTGCTGAATAGCCTTCAAGCCCTTTGGTCGGGGCCACTTTAAGATGGCAGACACCTTCTCGGGATCCATCCGCAGTCCGGTCTCAGAGATTATATAGCCCAGGAACGGCAGGGACGTCGGCTCAAAGAGGCATTTCTCGTATTTAGCCTACAGTCGATTCTTCCGGAGCCTCAGCAGAACCTGACGAACATCTCTCCGGTGTGAGGGCAGATCTGGAGAGAAGACCAAGATATCGTCCAAGTACACTACCACGCAGGAATACAGGAGATCTTGAAAGATATCGTTTACTAACTCCTGAAAGATGGCTGGAGCATTACAGAGACCGAAGGGCATCACGCGGTACTCGTAGTGACCATCCCGAGTGTTGAATGCCGTCTTCCACTTGTCTCCCTGGCGAATCCGGACCAGATTGTACGCCCCACGCAGGTCGAGCTTAGTGAAGATCTTTGTGCCTTTTAGGCGGTCAAACAGCTCCGAGATGAGGCAGGGGGTACTTATTTTTTATGGTAATCTGGTTTAGGCCCCTGTAGTCGATACAAGGATGAAGAGAGCCATCTTTGTTTTTGATGAAGAAGATTCCTGCTCCAGCCAGAGAGGTGGATTTCTGGATAAATCCCCTAGCAAGATTCTCCTCTATGTATTCAGACATAGCATGGGTCTCGGCCAGCGACAAGGGGTAGATTCTCCAACGAGAAGGTGAAGCACCAGGTATTAGGCCGATGGGGCAATCATACGGCCTATGAGGTGGTAGTGCCTCTGCCTCCTTTTTATCAAAGACGTCCGCATAGGACCAGTAGGGTGCCGGCAGGCCGGGTAGGTTAGCCGGAGTAGACTGGGGTCGAGCAGGACGAACCAGAACCAGACAGGTCTTATGGCATTCCTGACCCCAACGGAGCACCTCACCCGAGCTCCAATTCAGGACGGGCTCATGTCTCTGTAACCAAGGCAGGCCAAGCAAGAGGGGATGAGAGAGACCGGACAGTACGTAAAAGGAGATCTTCTCCGAGTGCAGCATTCCCACCTGAAGAGTTACCGGCTCAGTGACCAACAAGATGGTTTCAGAGAGGAGCTTTCCATCCACCGAGGAAACCACTAAAGGATCCGCCAGACGTATGGTAGGAATTTGATACCGCTCCACAACGGCCTGTTGGATGAGATTCCCAGCGGCTCCGGAATCCAGATGGGCAGTCTCGAAGAAGCGGGTCTCACCAGTGGTAACGGAAATGGACAGAGTCAAGGGAGTAGAGGAAGAACTCTTGCCTAGGACGACCTCTCCGAGCGGTCCTAGACACTGGAGTTTCCCAGTCTCACCGGGCAGGAGCGGATTTGATGCTCTATATTGCCACAATAGAAGCAACTCCCCTCGGCACGACGGGTCTCCTGGCGAGACTTGATCATCTTAACTTGAACAATTTGCATTGACTCTGGAGAAGACACCCGGGGGAGTGCAGGTTGCGAGACTGGACTTTGGAGGACGGGAGCGAGGCGCGGTGGTTTCCTCTCACGGGTCATCATCTCCTTAGCGCGGTCCAGAAAACGGATGTCAATCTGGGTAGCTAATGACACCAGGTCGTCCAGGGAGGAAGGTATGTCACGACCGGCAAGCTAATCCTTGACCCGTGTGGAAAGGCCCTCCCAAAAGGTGGACACCAGGGCCTCATTGTTCCAAGCAAGTTCAGATGCGAGGGTTCGGAAACGCACGGCATACTGGCCCACAGAGAGACTCCCTTGGTGGAGTCGGAGAAGTAAGGAGGCAGTAGAAGATCTTGGTCCAGGCTCATCGAACACCTTCCGGAAGGCAGCGAGGAAAGCCTGGAGATCGGACACCAGAGGATCCCCTCTCTCCCACAGAGGGTTAAGCCACGCCAATGGCTCTCTGGTGAGGTGAGACATGATGAATGTCACCTTGGCCTGGTTGGAGGTGAACTGGTGTGCCAGGAGTTAAAAGTGCAGCGTGCACTGGTTTAGAAAACCCCGACATAAGACGGGGTCACCACCAAAACGTGGAGGCGCAGAGAGTCGGGGTCCAAAGCCAGGTGCCACAGCGCCACTGGGTTGAGGTGCCGCTGGAGTGGGTGCTGCTCGGTTAGACAGACACAGTCGGGGTGGACAGTGCGTCCAGGTGGGAGTTGACTGTCCGCAGATAGGACAGGATAGTATCCTGTTGGGATCTATGGCGAGAGACCTCTTGGTACAAGTCAGAGAGTGAAGGAGCCTGGGGGCCACCGGGTTCCATGGCCTGTGCAAACTGTTACGGATTCGGGTGGTGGAACCTCTGTGCTGAGATGCAAGGAGGGACCAGAGGGGCGTGACTAAGTGCCTACTCGGACCGACCCAGCTCACACGGCGGTTTAGTCGACTCCGTGAACCAGGGAGGGACCGGGCAGGTGGACCAGGTGCCACTCTGGGACCGACCTTGTGTGAGAGCAGGCGACTACCACGGGTCAGATGGCTGAGGCTGACAGGTACAGTGGATGAGCACCGCAGGTAGCCTGACGGGTGATCCGGGTAGGCAAGCAGGCGGGCACAGCAGGTAGCCAGACAGGTGATCTGGGTAGGCAAGCAGGCGGGCATGACAGGTAGACAGGCTGGCGGGCACGGCTGGTAGACAGACTGGCGGGAACTGGAACCTGAGGGCTGAGGAGAGTGTTAGCACACAAACAACAACCTTGCACAGGCACCTCCATTTTGGAGAAGGTGCTTTAAATAGGAGTGGTCTTCCGGCACAGTGTCCGGGAAGCTGCGCACGGTGCGCGCAACAGCAGCAGGAGAGCTGGAGGACACTGGACCGGGACCACGGCGGTGAGGGGAACGGCGTCTCTGCCCGGCAGGAGGCCGAGACGCCGATGCTACAGTGACTGTATATTATTGATCAAGTGATCGAAGGCTCAATTCCTTTAAGAAGACTGAAGGAAAATTTACAAAAAAAAATTAAAAAATAAAATTTGAAGGACCCCCCCCCCCCCCTTCCCAAAATGTGAATATCTAACTCTAAGGATAAAATGAAGTATTTGGCTTTGCCACCTGTGTAATGACCTAAACTGCTGCAATATGTTCAACAGTGAAACAGAAGAATAAATCAGGAGAATCGCAGTATTTGGGGTCACGTCACCTCCTCCCAAAAAGAGATGAGAAATGTGTGTGGACCCCGGAACGATCACGACGGAAACTGCGACTCAAGCTTATGGCATCTCCAAGGGGGGTAAAGCTGCGGCTCTCGACCCACACGTGATTGTATCCAACCAAAGTAATGGACCCCAATAGCTGGGCGTTGGCTGTAATGGGGGGACATACTGATCATGGGGTGATGAATGAAGTAGTTGTCTAGAATTAAAGGAACGTGGCTGATTTCTCCTTAAAACAGCGACACATCTGTCCACTGGTTTGGCAGTTCTGAGGCTAAGTTGCAGTACCATTTACAAGCTTTGCACAGGTGTGGTGCTGTCTTCCTGGTTGTGAAGGGTCTTCTTTCTCTGCTCTTCGTGGCTCCTCACTCTTGGTGGACTGAGCAGGTTCAGGACTTGGCCGTCCATGTTTGTCGCCATAGTTCTGGTTGATCCATCAGATGATCACTATCGGTCGGTGGAGGCGGCCAACACCAATAACTGGATGGGTTGTTAGAAGGGTCCGGTTTGTCCTTATATTACAGGTGCCGGCCCCCCGTACAGAATGATCTCACATTAGGCAGCAATTAATGTAGCATTGTATAGAATGTATACATTGTATCACTTCCCCATCTTCCTCACCTGCACATGGAGGCCGAGCAATTAATAACCATTATCTCTGCTAATTGCAGGCGCTCTGCAGAATGATGGGTAAGGACATCCATTCATCACCATCACTCGCTACATTGTATCTGGAAAGAACAGTGTACACATCTGCGGAAACAAGAAAGAAAACGAAAGATGACATTGCCGATATTTATTGAGCTCCAGACCCCCAGACCTACGGCCCTCTCCCTAACCGATCTGCTCAACCCATGGTGGGATTCATGTCTCCTTCCAACTGACCCATCATATCTTCTATTTTATCCATTAAGCTCAGGAGCACAAAGCAGGAGAGAAGATGTACTTTATTTATACCTATATTGTGCCACCATATTCCGCAGCGCTGTACAAACATCATCGCTGTCCCCATTGAGGCTCGCAATCTACATTCCCTATCAGGATGTCTCTGGATTGGGGGAGCAAACCCACGAAACATATACCTCTGCGCTGCAAAGTTGGCATGCTAACCACTGAGCCACCGTACTGCCCATATGGTCAGGAACATTAAGCCTCCCATCTACCAGTGGTCACCGGCCTCATCCTCACCCCTCGTCCTATTACTTCCAACCTCCTGTGGATAATACAAAACATTTGCCATTGATGTTAAGGGGTTGCCCTACGATCAGTATCTAACGCTCGGCTATTTTCGTCATCCCCCATAGTCTCTGAATTTCTTGCCTACACCTGTGCACAATTTGTCCATGGATTCAAGTAGGGGGCACGGGATCCCTGTTCTGATCAGTGGGACCCTCAGAGATCAGACACAAGTAAGGTTGTTCTTGGGAAAAGACTAAAACCACAACAACAGCCGACTGACAACTATGAAAAGTTACAGAAGATTATAGTTGTTGATATCGGAAGGCGAAGGACAGAACGGAAGAGGCGCGGATCTGCTTTGTGACTGATGTAAAATCTGGTGGCAACTACCACTGTTAACCCTTTCACAACTGGATAGAGTCCAGGTAATCGTTACAAATCTCTCTCCTGTCCTGATAGTTTTCTACAAAGTATCAGTCTACACTGTGTTCCAAATTATGATGCAAATAATATTTTCTCAGATTTTCCCAAATTACCTATATGAATTGCAGTCATTGTAATTTTCCAGTCAAATAACTATTAGAGGACAATTGAAAGGTTTTTGTATAAACTGCCGATGATAACAGGATATTTTTTAAAAAATAAAAAACTCAAACTGCACTCAAAATGCATGTTCCAAATGATTATACACAGCAGAGTTTTCAACCTTTTCATTTTAATAAAGAACAAAAAAATGGTCATTTGTGAAATTCTAAGCATTAGCCGGTTATTACACACTGAAATCAAACAGTTTTCAACTCAAAACTTTATTCTAGGTGATGTTACATTTGCACATAGGACCCCTTGTTGGAAAGGAGCTTCTGAACTCTCTCGCCCATTGAATTTGTCAGGTTTTGGATGGTTTCTGCTTCAATTGTTTTGCATGAGGACAGAATACCCTCCCAGAGCTGTTGCTTAGATGTGAACTGCCTCCCGCCATCATAGACACTCCTTTTGATGATGCTCCAGAGGTTCTCAATGGGGTTGAGGTCAGGGAAGCATGGGTGCTACACCATAAGTTTGTCCCCTTTTATGCCCATAGCAGCCAGAGATGCAGATGTGTTATGTGCAGCATGAGACGGGGCATTATAGACAAGGTGTAGATGGGTCCTAGGCAATCCATCTACACCCATCTACACCTTTCAGTGCATGTGACATTGCCCACCGGGCATGTTTCTGGTTGGGTTCGTATTGGGCTAATGCAGCACCCTGCTCTCACTTTAACTCATACAAAATAGGGATATCCCCTTAGATTGTGCTATCTGGCACATTAGGGTTACTGGTAGCTATGAGCAATTACTGCATCTTTATGTCTATATTTTTAGTGGCTTGTCTATATGTAAATCCTGGAATTAAAGAATGCGTGCATTCTAACACAATGTAAACTTTAAAACAGCGGCTATTTGTTGAATCATACCCTGCATGGTTGACCCTTTACCATATACTTAGGGCTTGTGTAACATTGATCGTCACAGAGCCTCCACGAAGCCTATGCGTGACTGTTAAATGTACAATATCTTAATTATAATAAGTATTGTAATCGCGAGGGGCTATTGTAGTAGTGGATCAGGGGGCCATTAAGATCCCTCCATAGCGTTTGGCCTAATAGACCTTTTCAGCTTTGGGTATTATCGCCTGGCTATCTCCTTGGATTGGAACTTATTGGGTTTATACAGCAACCTGTGTCCAGCACAGCCCGTTCATAACAGCAGCATTATTATTATTATTATATTGTTTGTATGTTTGAAGACCGCCAGGGCCTCCTGGGTGGGATATCTATTACTGCACACTGATGCTCTCAGCTGTGGGGTTGTTCCAAAATATATGGTTTTGTGTATACTCCAAATAGTGTTTAACTGTTGCATCATTTACACACTAATTGTGTTTCTGGGGTAATTCATGCCCGGGCACAGTGGCATACCACCAATGGCGGCAGACCACGCGACCGCTATGGGGCCCGGCAGGTGAGGGGGCCCGCGACGGCTGCTGCGGTCCGGCGGCTGTGCTGACAGTGCTGTACGTTCCCCTAATCTTCCTGCTTTCTGGTTCCTGGTCTGCTGCCGGCTGAATGCTCTGGCTGGATTTGTATAAGAACGTCACTCCTCCTGGCTGACGTAGCTTTCCAGCCAGAGAGCAGCAGTGTGCAGGGCCCAGGCCGGAAGCAGGAACTCAGCACATGAGGGTGTGCACATCCAATCTGTGTGCATGGAGAGAGAGAGACGGTGAGCAGGGCCGGCAGTGTGTGGTTTTTTTGTTTTTTTTTAAATGTGTCCCCTCACTGTGCTGGGCTGGCGCTGCACTTTGCTGACTCCTGACTGGGTGGAGGTGGGGAGCCCCTGGCTGCACGCAATGTGGAGGGTGGGGGGCCCCTGGCTCCACACAATGTGGAGGGTGGGGGGCCCCTGGCTGCACACAATGTGGAGGGTGGGGGGGCCCTGGCTGCACACAATGTGGAGGGTGGGGGGCCCTGGCTGCACACAATGTGGAGGGTGGGGGGGCCCTGGCTGCACACAATGTGGAGGGTGGGGGGGCCCTGGCTGCACACAATGTGGAGGGTGGGGGGCCCCTGGCTGCACACAATGTGGAGGGTGGGGGGCTCCTGGCTGCACGCAATGTGGAGGGTGGGGGGGCCCTGGCTGCACACAATGTGGAGGGTGGGGGACCCCTGGCTGCACACAATGTGGAGGGTGGGGGACCCCTGGCTGCACACAATGTGGAGGGTGGGGGGCCCCTGGCTGCACACAATGTGGAGGGTGGGGGGGCCCTGTGTGCACACAATGTGGAGGGTGGGGGGCCCCTGGCTGCACGCAATGTGGAGGGTGGGGGGCCCTGGCTGCACACAATGTGGAGGGTGGGTGGAGGTGGGGGGCCCCTGGCTGCACACAGTGTGGAGGGTGGGTGGAGGTGGGGGGCCCCTGGCCCTGGCTGCACACAGTGTGGAGGGTGGGTGGAGGTGGGGGGCCCCTGGCTGCACACAGTGTGGAGGGTGGGTGGAGGTGGGGGGCCCCTGGCTGCACACAGTGTGGAGGGTGGGTGGAGGTGGGGGACCCCTGGCTGCACACAGTGTGGAGGGTGGGTGGAGGTGGGGGGGCCCTGACTGCACACAATGTGGAGGGTGGGTGGAGGTGGGGGGCCCCTGGCCCTGGCTGCACACAGTGTGGAGGGTGGGGGCCCCTGGCTGCACGCAATGTGGAGGGTGGGGGGCCCTGGCTGCACACAATGTGGAGGGTGGGTGGAGGTGGGGGGCCCCTGGCTGCACACAGTGTGGAGGGTGGGTGGAGGTGGGGGGCCCCTGGCTGCACACAGTGTGGAGGGTGGGTGGAGGTGGGGGGCCCCTGGCCCTGGCTGCACACAGTGTGGAGGGTGGGTGGAGGTGGGGGGCCCCTGGCTGCACACAGTGTGGAGGGTGGGTGGAGGTGGGGGGCCCCTGGCTGCACACAGTGTGGAGGGTGGGTGGAGGTGGGGGGCCCCTGGCTGCACACAGTGTGGAGGGTGGGTGGAGGTGGGGGGCCCCTGGCCCTGGCTGCACACAGTGTGGAGGGTGGGGGGCCCCTGACTGCACACAATGTGGAGGGTGGGTGGAGGTGGGGGGCCCCTGGCCCTGGCTGCACACAGTGTGGAGGGTGGGTGGAGGTGGGGGGGCCCTGACCGCACACAATGTGGAGGGTGGGTGGAGGTGGGGGGCCCCTGGCCCTGGCTGCACACAGTGTGGAGGGTGGGTGGAGGTGGGGGGCCCCTAGCCCTGGCTGCACACAGTGTGGAGGGTGGGTGGAGGTGGGGGGCCCCTGGCCCTGGCTGCACACGGAGGGTGGGTGGAGGTGGGGGGGCCCTGGCTGCACACAGTGTGGAGGGTGGGTGGAGGTGGGGGGGCCCTGGCTGCACACAGTGTGGAGGGTGGGTGGAGGTGGGGGGCCCTGGCTGCACACAATGTGGAGGGTGGGTGGAGGTGGGGGGCCCCTGGCTGCACACAGTGTGGAGGGTGGGTGGAGGTGGGGGGCCCTGGCTGCACACAGTGTGGAGGGTGGGTGGAGGTGGGGGCCCTGGCTGCACACAGTGTGGAGGGTGGGGGAGGGGAGTAAATAGTGGCTGCTGGCTCTGATCCACAGTTTACACAATACAAGGGGTGGAGGAGGTGTGTGTGTGTGTGGGGGGGATATTCTGCCTGCACACAATTTGCACATTACAGTGTGGAGGAGGGGGGTAAACAGGGCCTTGGACCATCAGAGGGGCCCACTCGCTGTCGGGGCCCAGGCTGTTCCCCCAGCATCTCTGCTCCGCATCTGACGCTGCAGGGGCGACACTGCACTTTTAATTGTGCTTGTGTGTCGCCCCGGCTACGTTATTACTAGCAGGCACAGCGCACTGCACGCCGCCATGTCTCTTGAAGTGACCGCATTCACACAGTGCTAGTTGTCCTGCTGGGGGAGCGGCCCGGGCCCTGACGGCGAGTGGGTCCCTCTGATGGTCCAGGGCCGTGTCTGTGACTGTCGCGGCCCTGCGCTACCACATGGCTAAGGAGCTGGATGGGGCACAGGCTGGGAGCAAGTGAGCGAGGCTTGTTACCGCCTTCCCCATTCCCCATGTCTGTGCATGCATGATGCTAATATCTGTGTATGACGGTCTTCAAATATGACTGTATGTATGTGTACGTATCTGTGTATATGTTTGTGTATGGATGCAAAAATATGAAGACAGCACTCTTTGAAAAAACTCATTTATTAGTCTATAAGGGCTGATGTGAGCCGTTCTCAAGCCTGTTTGTGTATGTGGGCCCATTCAGACTTTTGCTATGGGGCCCCATGATTTCTATGTACGTCCCTGCCCGGGCAAGTGCAGTATTCACCACCACAGAGTCACCATCAAGCCTGTTTCTTATCCTATGCATGTATATTGTTTTGCACCCAAGATTTGTCTTTATCATGAAAGGTTTCTGTGTAGCACCCTGAGGATTCGGCTGCTACAGGGGTATTGCACCTCACTCCAGAGGTGTGGTATTCCACTCCCGGGTAAGGATGGAGTGTGGGACTGAGCTCAGTAGGCTGCATGCACTACATACATCCCATTTCCGGGGGACAGAACTACGGTACTCCCACCAAGTATATGTGCAGGTACGACAGCGTCTGTCCCTGGCTGGAGTGGGAGGGGGGTGGAACATCCCAGTAGTGTAGGGGCAGATAGGGGGAGTAGTCTGGGTAAAGCTAGGAGCTCATTGGGTGCTAGTCACCTGGGCTCACACATAGAGGGAGGTATATAAGGTGGGCACCATCTTAGGACAGGGTCTTTTTAGCCTGAGGAGCAGAGCAGAGGAGCTCAGCCAGGAGGGCTGACAGGGAGCTGTGGCTCCGGCTGGGCCCAGCTCCAGAGCCAAGCCTGCAGAGGGAGAGAGGAGAAAAGAAGGACCCAGAGAGAAAGACAAGAAGGGAACCCCAAGATCCCAGAATAAAGACAAAAGGGTGAAGGGTTGGCGGACAAGGGTACCGGATCCCAAGCTGGCAGAGGCCAAAACAAACCTTAGCCAGGAACCGGAGGTCGTGGGCAGGATCTGCCACGACCCTCACCAAATCCACCAGAATGGCACACCGAGCATAGGGTCAGGGAAGCCAGGGAAGGTTCAGCCAACAAGAGACCCGAGGGAGCCGGACACAGGTGGATCCCTGGTGGGAACGGCCAGAGAGAGAGAGAGAGTCAGAAGGGAGCTCAGGACCACGCTCCGGAATCACCTGGGGGTTAGCCGAGTCCAGGACCTGGTGGACGCAGCACGGCTCGGGTGGTCACTCAAGGCCGGAGTGACCAGCATAACAGCAGTAAGTAAAGACCCTGAACTGCACAGCCCGACTCTGAGTCTCATTACCATCCTCACTGCACCTCCACAACCACCATCCTCTACACCTGACCCCCTGAGGCTATACCCCTCCCGTTGGGGGTTATACTACCTGAGCTGCACACACATCACCAGCCTCAGCGGACCCTGCTGCAGCGGCGGCCGTATTGACCGCAATTCAACGGGTGGCGTAGTCGACATAAAAGAACATCTAGTAACATCATAAGGACTGCCACACACTGAGCTTGACACCCTGGGCACGGACCGGGTCACCGCCACTCGGAGACTACAAACCCCATCTGATCCGGCTCCGGGTATCCCCCAAACAACACTGGCCCAGGGGGCGCGTCAACTTTGGCGTAGTCGGCAGGATTACGTGCCCGCAACAACCGGGTACTGCGTGCCTGAAGAAAAGTTCACCGTTACCTTAAAAAGAAGTCTCCCGCCGGTTCCGGAGGGTCCCCGCCAACGGACCCCATCACAGGTCGTTTCCCGCCGGTTGTCCGCCATTTGCAGCTTTTTCCCGCCATCCGTGGAGTTTCCCGCCACTGGGAGACGATTCCCGCCATTTCCAAAGATTTCCCGCCTTGGAAGAGCGGACGCCATTATGGGCGTGCCAGAGGGTGGCAAGAGGCCACCTCCCATCGTGGGCCAGGTCGAAGAATGGCGCCAAAAGCGGAAACCGCGCCCACCAACAGAGACTGTGATGCTGGAAGTGTCCATCAGCGTAAGAGAACTGCCCCTGGAACTGACAATCACAAAGTTGCCCCGGGACCACCTTGAATGTGGGCGGAGACAGAACAAGAGAACAAAGATGGGTGTCGCCTGGAGCAGTCTGGAGAGAGCGCACCCGGAGACAAGAAGTCTGGAGAGGAGTCCAGAGAGAGCGTACCCGGAGATGGAGGGAGAGACAGGCAGCACCGACCCAGTGGTCAGGAGCCTGCTGCAAGCAACAACCCCACTAGGCCTAGTGGAGGTCCTGGCACAGCTCCCCCGAGACCGGGAGTGTGCACAGACTGCGCTGGAGAGCCTCGCACGGAGGATGGCCCGGGTACAGCGAGAGACGTTGGCGGAGTGGAGCCGAGAGATGGCCCAGCAGACCGAAACCCGACAGCGGAGCACGCCACCCGAGACGAGGAGACAGACCGCCTCTGAGGATGGTGCAGGAGGACTGAAGGCCGGAGACGGCGCCGAGAAGGGAGCTGAACGGATGGAGGCAGGTAAAGGGGACGTCTCTACCCCGAGCCGGGAAACCGCGTGCCTGCCCCAGCTCCCCGTCGCAGAGCCCGAAGTACCCCCTGCCGTGCCCGTCGCTGCATCGTCACCGCCGCCGACTAGGCCTCAAGCAGAAGCCGCGGCCGCGACCCCTGTGACGTCACATGCTTCGACCCTGAGCGCGACCAAACAGGAAATACCATCGGCCTGGTCGCAAGGTCTAGTACACCCGGGCGCCGCAATTCCAACAGCGCCCCCTACCTCCGCGGAGCCACCGGCCTGGTCGCAGGGCCGAATAACCCAGGGCGCCGCCGTTCTTACGGTGCCCTTTGCCTTTAAGGTGCCCCAGGCCTGGTCGCAAGGCCTGGTTAACCCGGGCGCCGCTACCATCAACGCGCCCTCAACATCTAGAGTGCCGCACCTGGGTGAAGATCTATTCGCCCAGCATACGTGCCCGGATGGGCAGCCCTTCATATGGCCCCAGGAGTATATTCAGCTGGAACTCCAGAGAGCAAGGCCCATGTGCGAGCCCCTGATTCCGGCTCCGAAGCCCGTAAAGAGGACCTCGCCCCCGCTGGAGGAGGCACAGTTTGAGTGGGACCCCACTGGAGAAGACCTCATGGGGTTCACTCAGGAGACTCGGGCGGCCGCAGCGGAGCGTGCAGAGTGCTGCCGGCAGCAGCTCGAGGTCTTCGAGAGGGAGCGGAGAGAGAGGCGGGTCCGGGAACAGCAGATGCAGATAAGAAGCGCGGAGCAGAAGAGCCGGACCAGGAGGAATCCCCGTGCAGCTCATGGTCCCCCTTCCACCGGGACTGTGATAAAATTCAACATGCAGCATGGGTGGGGCTTCATTAGAGACCATCATACCCCCGGCGACGTCTTTGTGACCCGCAGAGACGTAGAAAACCATCTGCCGGAGGGACACAGAGGTCGTGACCTGTATGTAGGGGACGAGGTCACCTTCACCCGGCACAAGTGTGCCAAAGGACCCTACGCCCTCCATGTGCATCGCCTGACGGAGGAGGAGTTGCGGTGTGAGGAGGAGCAAGAGGACCCGGACGGGTCTGAAACTGAAACCAACCAACAAGAAAGAGCAGGAGGACGCCGTCGTTGAAGTACGGTAGAGAGAGACTGTATAAAGTTGCCCGTCGGGGTACCAAGAACTGTTACTTATTTAAAATATGTTCCCCGTTGGGACAAAGTGTGAACTGATGCCCGTGTGTCCCTAGTTTCTAATACCTGGCCGAGGACTGAGAGCGGCCATATTCCCCTTGTACATAGTTGCGCTTCTTAAAGCGCCCCCTACTGGTTTTATAGGAAACCATTTTCTTTAAGAGACTGTCGCACTTTACCCGGTCACAAGTTGCACCGTGGCCGGAGGAACAAGAATGTTTATAATGAAAAGTTTTTATATGAAGAGTTTATTGCTGCTGATGATATATATGATGTTTTATATGTTTATATGTTGATGTTTATGAAAAATAATTGTATGTTTTTGGATATTTTGCTCTTTTACAGCCCGAGGACGTGCTGTGATTTACCAGGGGGGAATGTAGCACCCTGAGGATTCGGCTGCTACAGGGGTATTGCACCTCACTCCAGAGGTGTGGTATTCCACTCCCGGGTAAGGATGGAGTGTGGAACTGAGCTCAGTAGGCTGCATGCACTACATACATCCCATTTCCGGGGGACAGAACTACGGTACTCCCACCAAGTATATGTGCAGGTACGACAGCGTCTGTCCCTGGCTGGAGTGGGAGGGGGGTGGAACATCCCAGTAGTGTAGGGGCAGATAGGGGGAGTAGTCTGGGTAAAGCTAGGAGCTCATTGGGTGCTAGTCACCTGGGCTCACACATAGAGGGAGGTATATAAGGTGGGCACCATCTTAGGACAGGGTCTTTTTAGCCTGAGGAGCAGAGCAGAGGAGCTCAGCCAGGAGGGCTGACAGGGAGCTGTGGCTCCGGCTGGGCCCAGCTCCAGAGCCAAGCCTGCAGAGGGAGAGAGGAGAAAAGAAGGACCCAGAGAGAAAGACAAGAAGGGAACCCCAAGATCCCAGAATAAAGACAAAAGGGTGAAGGGTTGGCGGACAAGGGTACCGGATCCCAAGCTGGCAGAGGCCAAAACAAACCTTAGCCAGGAACCGGAGGTCGTGGGCAGGATCTGCCACGACCCTCACCAAATCCACCAGAATGGCACACCGAGCATAGGGTCAGGGAAGCCAGGGAAGGTTCAACCAACAAGAGACCCGAGGGAGCCGGACACAGGTGGATCCCTGGTGGGAACGGCCAGAGAGAGAGAGAGAGTCAGAAGGGAGCTCAGGACCACGCTCTGGAATCACCTGGGGGTTAGCCGAGTCCAGGACCTGGTGGACGCAGCACGGCTCGGGTGGTCACTCAAGGCCGGAGTGACCAGCATAACAGCAGTAAGTAAAGACCCTGAACTGCACAGCCCGACTCTGAGTCTCATTACCATCCTCACTGCACCTCCACAACCACCATCCTCTACACCTGACCCCCTGAGGCTATACCCCTCCCGTTGGGGGTTATACTACCTGAGCTGCACATACATCACCAGCCTCAGCGGACCCTGCTGCAGCGGCGGCCGTATTGACCGCAATTCAACGGGTGGCGTAGTCGACATAAAAGAACATCTAGCAACATCTGTAGGACTGCCACACACTGAGCTTGACACCCTGGGCACGGACCGGGTCACAGCCACTCGGAGACTACAAACCCCATCTGATCCGGCTCCGGGTATCCCCCAAACAACACTGGCCCAGGGGGCGCGTCATCTGAAGTAGTGGGTTTGAACAGGAATGGAAGTTGTCCTTCATTCCTTTGTAATGGTGTTTTAGATGTTCTGTGGGGATGTCCATGTGTCGAATAAAAATGTTTTGATATTTTGTAAACATTATTTGAACTTTGATTATTGGTGGTGATCACTGCTGTCCTCCTCTTCTCTCTTTTACTTCATCAATGAAAGGATCACTCACCATTCATATGGAAATGTGCGGAATATTCCCTGTGATACAATGTGATACAATGCGCCTCATTCACACACAGGATGAGGAGAGGATTAGAAAACGACAGCTTAGACCTACATCAACGGCCCCTGCAAGAGAACAACCGAGGACGAGACGCTGGAATAGGGAAAATTACACAGATCTTCTCTCCCCGCAATTAATAACAATCTGCGACAGAAAAGAGCTGCCGAGAAACCCCAAATCCTCATCATAAATATACAAGATAGGGGACAAGACCGAGCAACAGCAGTCAGAAAGCAAGACTGCACGCGGGGCAGCAGTATAGCAGTGCTGTTCCTGTATATAGGGGGCAGTATTATTGTAGTTATATTCTTGTACATAGGGGGCAGTATTATAGTAGTTATATTCTTGTACATAGGGGGCAGTATTATAGTAGTTATATTCTTGTACATAGGGGGCAGTATTATAGTAGTTATATTCTTGTATATAGGAACAGTATTATAGTAGTTATATTCTTGTACATAGGGGGCAGTATTATAGTAGTTATATTCTTGTACATAGGGGCAGTATTATAGTAGTTATATTCTTGTACTTAGGGGGCAGTATTATAGTAGTTATATTCTTGTACATAGGAGCAGTATTATAGTAGTTATATTCCTGTATATAGGGGCAGTATTATAGTAGTTATATTCTTGTACATAGGAGCAGTATTATAGTAGTTATATTCTTGTACATAGGGGCAGTATTATAGTAGTTATATTCTTGTACATAGGGGGCAGTATTATAGTAGTTATATTCTTGTACATAGGGAGCAGTATTATAGTAGTTATATTTTTGTACATAGGAGCAGTATTATAGTAGTTATATTCTTGTACATAGGGGGCAGTATTATAGTAGTTATATTCTTGTACATAGGAGCAGTATTATAGTAGTTATATTCTTGTACATAGGGGCAGTATTATAGTAGTTATATTCTTGTACATAGGGGGCAGTATTATAGTAGTTATATTCTTGTACATAGGGGGCAGTATTATAGTAGTTATATTCTTGTACATAGGAGCAGTATTATAGTAGTTATATTTTTGTACATAGGAGCAGTATTATAGTAGTTATATTTTTGTACATAGGAGCAGTATTATAGTAGTTATATTCTTGTACATAGGAGCAGTATTATAGTAGTTATATTCTTGTACATAGGGGCAGTATTATAGTAGTTATATTCTTGTACATAGGGGGCAGTATTATAGTAGTTATATTCTTGTACATAGGGAGCAGTATTATAGTAGTTATATTTTTGTACATAGGAGCAGTATTATAGTAGTTATATTCTTGTACATAGGGGGCAGTATTATAGTAGTTATATTCTTGTACATAGGAGCAGTATTATAGTAGTTATATTCTTGTACATAGGGGCAGTATTATAGTAGTTATATTCTTGTACATAGGGGGCAGTATTATAGTAGTTATATTCTTGTACATAGGGGGCAGTATTATAGTAGTTATATTCTTGTACATAGGAGCAGTATTATAGTAGTTATATTTTTGTACATAGGAGCAGTATTATAGTAGTTATATTTTTGTACATAGGAGCAGTATTATAGTAGTTATATTCTTGTACATAGGGGGCAGTATTATAGTAGTTATATTTTTGTACATAGGAGCAGTATTATAGTAGTTATATTCTTGTATATAGGAGCAGCATTATAGTAGTTATATTCTTGTACATAGGGGCAGTATTATAGTAGTTATATTCTTGTACATAGGGGCAGTATTATAGTAGTTATATTCTTGTACATAGGAGCAGTATTATAGTAGTTATATTCTTGTACATAGGGGCAGTATTATAGTAGTTATATTCTTGTACATAGGGGGTAGTATTATAGTAGTTATATTCTTGTATATAGGAACAGTATTATAGTAGTTATATTCTTGTACATAGGGGCAGTATTATAGTAGTTATATTCTTGTACATAGGGGCAGTATTATAGTAGTTATATCCTTGTACATAGGGAGCAGTATTATAGTAGTTATATTCTTGTACATAGGAGCAGTATTATAGTAGTTATATTCTTGTACATAGGGGCAGTATTATAGTAGTTATATTCTTGTACATAGGGAGCAGTATTATAGTAGTTATATTCTTGTACATAGGGAGCAGTATTATAGTAGTTATATTCTTGTACATAGGGGGCAGTATTATAGTAGTTATATCCTTGTACATAGGGAGCAGTATTATAGTAGTTATATTCTTGTACATAGGAGCAGTATTATAGTAGTTATATTCTTGTACATAGGGGCAGTATTATAGTAGTTATATTCTTGTACATAGGGGGCAGTATTATAGTAGTTATATTCTTGTACATAGGGAGCAGTATTATAGTAGTTATATTCTTGTACATAGGAGCAGTATTATAGTAGTTATATTCTTGTACATAGGGGGCAGTATTATAGCAGTTATATTCTTGTACATAGGAGCAGTATTATAGTAGTTATATTCTTGTACATAGGGAGCAGTATTATAGTAGTTATATTCTTGTACATAGGGGGCAGTATTATAGTAGTTATATTCTTGTACATAGGGAGCAGTATTATAGTAGTTATATTTTTGTACATAGGAGCAGTATTATAGTAGTTATATTCTTGTACATAGGGGGCAGTATTATAGTAGTTATATTCTTGTACATAGGAGCAGTATTATAGTAGTTATATTCTTGTACATAGGGGCAGTATTATAGTAGTTATATTCTTGTACATAGGGGGCAGTATTATAGTAGTTATATTCTTGTACATAGGGGGCAGTATTATAGTAGTTATATTCTTGTACATAGGAGCAGTATTATAGTAGTTATATATTTGTACATAGGAGCAGTATTATAGTAGTTATATTTTTGTACATAGGAGCAGTATTATAGTAGTTATATTCTTGTACATAGGGAGCAGTATTATAGTAGTTATATTTTTGTACATAGGAGCAGTATTATAGTAGTTATATTCTTGTACATAGGGGGCAGTATTATAGTAGTTATATTTTTGTACATAGGAGCAGTATTATAGTAGTTATATTCTTGTATATAGGAGCAGCATTATAGTAGTTATATTCTTGTACATAGGGGCAGTATTATAGTAGTTATATTCTTGTACATAGGGGCAGTATTATAGTAGTTATATTCTTGTACATAGGAGCAGTATTATAGTAGTTATATTCTTGTACATAGGGGCAGTATTATAGTAGTTATATTCTTGTACATAGGGGGTAGTATTATAGTAGTTATATTCTTGTATATAGGAACAGTATTATAGTAGTTATATTCTTGTACATAGGGGCAGTATTATAGTAGTTATATTCTTGTACATAGGGGCAGTATTATAGTAGTTATATCCTTGTACATAGGGAGCAGTATTATAGTAGTTATATTCTTGTACATAGGAGCAGTATTATAGTAGTTATATTCTTGTACATAGGGGCAGTATTATAGTAGTTATATTCTTGTACATAGGGAGCAGTATTATAGTAGTTATATTCTTGTACATAGGGAGCAGTATTATAGTAGTTATATTCTTGTACATAGGGGGCAGTATTATAGTAGTTATATCCTTGTACATAGGGAGCAGTATTATAGTAGTTATATTCTTGTACATAGGAGCAGTATTATAGTAGTTATATTCTTGTACATAGGGGCAGTATTATAGTAGTTATATTCTTGTACATAGGGGGCAGTATTATAGTAGTTATATTCTTGTACATAGGGAGCAGTATTATAGTAGTTATATTCTTGTACATAGGGAGCAGTATTATAGTAGTTATATTCTTGTACATAGGAGCAGTATTATAGTAGTTATATTCTTGTACATAGGGGGCAGTATTATAGCAGTTATATTCTTGTACATAGGAGCAGTATTATAGTAGTTATATTCTTCTACATAGGGAGCAGTATTATAGTAGTTATATTCTTGTACATAGGGGGCAGTATTATAGTAGTTATATTCTTGTACATAGGGGCAGTATTATAGTAGTTATATTCTTGTACATAGGGGGCAGTATTATAGTAGTTATATTCTTGCACATAGGGAGCAGTATTATAGTAGTTATATTCTTGTACATAGGGGGCAGTATTATAGTAGTTATATTCTTGTACATAGGGGGCAGTATTATAGTAGTTATATTCTTGCACATAGGGGGCAGTATTATAGTAGTTATATTCTTGTACATAGGGAGCAGTATTATAGTAGTTATATTCTTGTACATAGGGGTCAGTATTATAGTAGTTATATTCTTGTACATAGGGGCAGTATTATAGTAGTTATATTCTTGTACATAGGGGGCAGTATTATAGTAGTTATATTCTTGTATATAGGAACAGTATTATAGTAGTTATATTCTTGTACATAGGGGCAGTATTATAGTAGTTATATTCTTGTACATATGTGGCAGTATTATAGTAGTTATATTCTTGTACATATGTGGCAGTATTATAGTAGTTATATTTTTATACATATGTGGCAGTATTATAGTAGTTATATTCTTGTACATAGGGGCAGTATTATAGTAGTTATATTCTTGTACATAGGGGGCAGTATTATAGTAGTTATATTCTTGTACATAGGAGCAGTATTATAGTAGTTATATTCTTGTACATAGGAGCAGTATTATAGTAGTTATATTCTTGTACATAGGGGCAGTATTATAGTAGTTATATTCTTGTACATAGGGGCAGTATTATAGTAGTTATATTCTTGTACATATGGGGCAGTATTATAGTAGTTATATTCTTGTACATAGGGGCAGTATTATAGTAGTTATATTCTTGTACATAGGGGGCAGTATTATAGTAGTTATATTCTTGTACATAGGAGCAGTATTATAGTAGTTATATTCTTGTACATAGGGGGCAGTATTATAGTAGTTATATTCTTGTACATAGGAGCAGTATTATAGTAGTTATATTCTTGTACATAGAAGCAGTATTATAGTAGTTATATCCTTGTACATAGGGGCAGTATTATAGAAGTTATATTCTTGTACATAGGAACAGTATTATAGTAGTTATATTCTTGTACATAGGAGCAGTATTATAGTAGTTATATTATTATACTTAGGAGCAGTATTATAGTAGTTATATTCTTGTACATAGGGGCAGTATTATAGTAGTTATATTCCTGTACATAGGAGCAGTATTATAGTAGTTATATTCTTCTATATAGGAGCAGTATTATAGTAGTTATATTCTTGTACATAGGGGCAGTATTATAGTAGTTATATTCTTGTACATAGGGGCAGTATTATAGTAGTTATATTCTTGTACTAAGGGGCAGTATTATAGTAGTTATATTCTTGTACATAGGAGCAGTATTATAGTAGTTATATTCTTGTTCATAGGGAGCAGTATTATAGTAGTTATATTCTTGTACATAGAGGGCAGTATTATAGTAGTTATATTCTTGTACATAGGAGCAGTATTATAGTAGTTATATTCTTGTACATAGGAGCAGTATTATAGTAGTTATATTCTTGTACATAGAAGCAGTATTATAGTAGTTATATTCTTGTACATAGGGGGCAGTATTATAGTAGTTATATTCTTGTACATAGAGGGCAGTATTATAGTAGTTATATTCTTGTACATAGGGGGCAGTATTATAGTAGTTATATTCTTGTACATAGGAGCAGTATTATAGTAGTTATATTCTTGTACATAGGAGCAGTATTATAGGAGTTATATTCTTGTACATAGGGGGCAGTATTATAGTAGTTATATTCTTGTACATAGGGGCAGTATTATAGTAGTTATATTCTTGTACATAGGGAGCAGTATTATAGTAGTTATATTCTTGTACATAGGGAGCAGTATTATAGTAGTTATATTCTTGTACATAGGGGGCAGTATTATAGTAGTTATATCCTTGTACATAGGGAGCAGTATTATAGTAGTTATATTCTTGTACATAGGAGCAGTATTATAGTAGTTATATTCTTGTACATAGGGGCAGTATTATAGTAGTTATATTCTTGTACATAGGGGGCAGTATTATAGTAGTTATATTCTTGTACATAGGGAGCAGTATTATAGTAGTTATATTCTTGTACATAGGGAGCAGTATTATAGTAGTTATATTCTTGTACATAGGAGCAGTATTATAGTAGTTATATTCTTGTACATAGGGGGCAGTATTATAGCAGTTATATTCTTGTACATAGGAGCAGTATTATAGTAGTTATATTCTTCTACATAGGGAGCAGTATTATAGTAGTTATATTCTTGTACATAGGGGGCAGTATTATAGTAGTTATATTCTTGTACATAGGGGCAGTATTATAGTAGTTATATTCTTGTACATAGGGGGCAGTATTATAGTAGTTATATTCTTGCACATAGGGAGCAGTATTATAGTAGTTATATTCTTGTACATAGGGGGCAGTATTATAGTAGTTATATTCTTGTACATAGGGGGCAGTATTATAGTAGTTATATTCTTGCACATAGGGGGCAGTATTATAGTAGTTATATTCTTGTACATAGGGAGCAGTATTATAGTAGTTATATTCTTGTACATAGGGGTCAGTATTATAGTAGTTATATTCTTGTACATAGGGGCAGTATTATAGTAGTTATATTCTTGTACATAGGGGGCAGTATTATAGTAGTTATATTCTTGTATATAGGAACAGTATTATAGTAGTTATATTCTTGTACATAGGGGCAGTATTATAGTAGTTATATTCTTGTACATATGTGGCAGTATTATAGTAGTTATATTCTTGTACATATGTGGCAGTATTATAGTAGTTATATTCTTATACATATGTGGCAGTATTATAGTAGTTATATTCTTGTACATAGGGGCAGTATTATAGTAGTTATATTCTTGTACATAGGGGGCAGTATTATAGTAGTTATATTCTTGTACATAGGAGCAGTATTATAGTAGTTATATTCTTGTACATAGGAGCAGTATTATAGTAGTTATATTCTTGTACATAGGGGCAGTATTATAGTAGTTATATTCTTGTACATAGGGGCAGTATTATAGTAGTTATATTCTTGTACATATGGGGCAGTATTATAGTAGTTATATTCTTGTACATAGGGGCAGTATTATAGTAGTTATATTCTTGTACATAGGGGGCAGTATTATAGTAGTTATATTCTTGTACATAGGAGCAGTATTATAGTAGTTATATTCTTGTACATAGGGGGCAGTATTATAGTAGTTATATTCTTGTACATAGGAGCAGTATTATAGTAGTTATATTCTTGTACATAGAAGCAGTATTATAGTAGTTATATCCTTGTACATAGGGGCAGTATTATAGAAGTTATATTCTTGTACATAGGAACAGTATTATAGTAGTTATATTCTTGTACATAGGAGCAGTATTATAGTAGTTATATTATTATACTTAGGAGCAGTATTATAGTAGTTATATTCTTGTACATAGGGGCAGTATTATAGTAGTTATATTCCTGTACATAGGAGCAGTATTATAGTAGTTATATTCTTCTATATAGGAGCAGTATTATAGTAGTTATATTCTTGTACATAGGGGCAGTATTATAGTAGTTATATTCTTGTACATAGGGGCAGTATTATAGTAGTTATATTCTTGTACTAAGGGGCAGTATTATAGTAGTTATATTCTTGTACATAGGAGCAGTATTATAGTAGTTATATTCTTGTTCATAGGGAGCAGTATTATAGTAGTTATATTCTTGTACATAGAGGGCAGTATTATAGTAGTTATATTCTTGTACATAGGAGCAGTATTATAGTAGTTATATTCTTGTACATAGGAGCAGTATTATAGTAGTTATATTCTTGTACATAGAAGCAGTATTATAGTAGTTATATTCTTGTACATAGGGGGCAGTATTATAGTAGTTATATTCTTGTACATAGAGGGCAGTATTATAGTAGTTATATTCTTGTACATAGGGGGCAGTATTATAGTAGTTATATTCTTGTACATAGGAGCAGTATTATAGTAGTTATATTCTTGTACATAGGAGCAGTATTATAGGAGTTATATTCTTGTACATAGGGGGCAGTATTATAGTAGTTATATTCCTGTATATAGGGGGCAGTATTATAGTAGTTATATTCTTGTACATAGGGGGCAGTATAATAGTAGTTATATTCCTGTATATAGGAGCAGTATTATAGTAGTTATATTCTTGTATATAGGGGGCAGTATTATAGTAGTTATATTCCTGTATACAGGGGGCAATATTATAGTAGTTATATTCTTGTACATAGGGGGCCGTATTATAGTAGTTATATTCTTGTACATAGGGGGCAGTATTATAGTAGTTATATTCTTGTACATAGAAGCAGTATTATAGTAGTTATATTCTTGTACATAGAAGCAGTATTATAGTAGTTATATTCTTGTACATAGGGGCAGTATTATAGTAGTTATATTCTTGTACATAGGGGCAGTATTATAGTAGTTATATTCTTGTACATAGGAGCAGTACTATAGTAGTTATATTCTTGTACATAGGAGCAGTATTATAGTAGTTATATTCTTGTACATAGGGGCAGTATTTTAGTAGTTATATTCTTGTACACAGGGGGCAGTATTATAGTAGTTATATTCTTGTACATAAGGGCAGTATTATAGTAGTTATATTCTTGTACATAGGGGCAGTATTATAGTAGTTATATTCTTGTACATAGGAGCAGTATTATAGTAGTTATATTCTTGTACATAGGGGCAGTATTATAGTAGTTATATTCTTGTACATAGGAGCAGTATTATAGCAGTTATGTTCTTGTACATAGGGGCAGTATTATAGTAGTTATATTCTTGTACATGGGGGGTAGTATTATAGTAGTTATATTCTTGTACATAAGAGCAGTATTATAGTAGTTATATTCTTGTACATAGGGGCAGTATTATAGTAGTTATATTCTTGTACATAGGGGCAGTATTATAGTAGTTATATTCTTGTACATGGGGGGCAGTATTATAGTAGTTATATTCTTGTACATAAGAACAGTATTATAGTAGTTATATTCTTGTACATAGGGGCAGTATTATAGTAGTTATATTCTTGTACATAGGAGCAGTATTATAGCAGTTATATTCTTGTACATAGGGGCAGAATTATAGTAGTTATATTCTTGTACATAGGGGCAGTATTATAGTAGTTATATTCTTGTACATAGGAGCAGTATTATAGCACTTATATTCTTGTACATAGGGGCAGTATTATAGTAGTTATATTCTTGTACATGGGGGGCAGTATTATAGTAGTTATATTCTTGTACATAGAAGCAGTATTATAGTAGTTATATTCTTGTACATAGAAGCAGTGTTATAGTAGTTATATTCTTGTACATAGGGGCAGTATTATAGTAGTTATATTCTTGTACATAGGGGCAGTATTATAGTAGTTATATTCTTGTACATAGGAGCAGTACTATAGTAGTTATATTCTTGTACATAGGAGCAGTATTATAGTAGTTATATTCTTGTACATAGGGGCAGTATTTTAGTAGTTATATTCTTGTACACAGGGGGCAGTATTATAGTAGTTATATTCTTGTACATAGGAGCAGTATTATAGTAGTTATATTCTTGTACATAAGAGCAGTATTATAGTAGTTATATTCTTGTACATAGAAGCAGTATTATAGTAGTTATATTCTTGTACATAGGGGCAGTATTATAGTAGTAATATTCTTGTATATAGGGGGCAGTAATATATTAGTTATATTCTTGTACATAGGAGCAGTATTATAGTAGTTATATTCTTGTACATAGGAGCAGTATTATAGTAGTTGTATTATTGTACATAGGAGCAGTATTATAGCAGTTATATTCTTGTACATAGGGGGCAGTATTATAGTAGTTATATTCTTGTACATAGGAGCAGTATTACAGTAGTTATATTCTTGTATATAGGAGCAGTATTATAGTAGTTATATTCTTGTACATAGGGGGCAGTATTATAGTAGTTGTATTCTTGTACATAAGAGCAGTATTATAGTAGTTGTATTCTTGTACATAGGAGCAGTATTATAGCAGTTATATTCTTGTACATAGGGGGCAGTATTATAGTAGTTATATTCTTGTACATAGGAGCAGTATTACAGTAGTTATATTCTTGTACATAGGAGCAGTATTATAGTAGTTATATTCTTGTACATAGGGGCAGTATTATAGTAGTTATATTCTTGTATATAGGGGGCAGTATTATAGTAGTTATATTCTTGTACATAGGGGGCAGTCTTATAGTAGTTATATTCCTGTATATAGGGGGCAGTATTATAGTAGTTATATTGTTGTACATAGGGGCAGTATTATAGTAGTTATATTCTTGTATATAGAGGGCAGTATTATAGTAGTTATATTCCTGTATATAGGGGGCAGTATTATAGTAGTTATATTCTTGTACATAGGGGCAGTATTATAGTAGTTATATTCCTGTATATAGGGGGCAGTATTATAGTAGTTATATTCTTGTACATAGGAGCAGTATTATAGTAGTTATATTCCTGTATATAGGGGGCAGTATTATAGTAGTTATATTCTTGTACATAGGGGGCAGTATTATACTAGTTATATTCCTGTATATAGGGGGCAGTATTATAGTAGTTATATTCTTGTACATAGGAGCAGTATTATAGTAGTTATATTCTTGTACATAGGGGCAGTATTATAGTAGTTATATTCCTGTATAAAGGGGGCAGTATTATAGTAGTTATATTCTTGTACATAGGAGCAGTATTATAGTAGTTATATTCTTGTACATAGAGGGGAAGTATTATAGTAGTTATATTCTTGTACACAGGGGCAGTATTATAGTAGTTATATTCTTGTACATAGGGGGGCAGTATTATAGTAGTTATATTCTTGTATATAGGAGCAGTATTATAGCAGTTATATTCTTGTACATAGGGAGCAGTATTATAATAGTTATATTCTTGTACATAGGAGCAGTATTATAGTAGTTATATTCTTGTACATAGAGGGCAGTATTATAGTAGTTATATTCTTGTACATAGGGGGCAGTATTACAGTAGTTATAGTCTTGTACATAGGAGGCAGTATTATAGTAGTTATATTCTTGTACATAGGGGGCAGTATTATAGTAGTTATATTCTTGTACATAGGAGCAGTATTATAGTAGTTATATTCTTGTACATAGAGGGCAGTATTATAGTAGTTATAGTCTTGTACATAGGGGGCAGTATTATAGTAGTTATATTCTTGTACATAGGGGCAGTATTATAGTAGTTATATTCCTGTATATAGGGGGCAGTATTATAGTAGTTATATTCCTGTACATAGGGGGCAGTATTATAGTAGTTATAGTCTTGTACATAGGGGGCAGTATTATAGTAGTTATATTCCTGTATATATGGGGCAGTATTATAGTAGTTAAATTCCTGTACATAGGAGCAGTATTATAGTAGATATATTCTTGTACATAAGGAGCAGTATTATAGTAGTTATATTCTTGTACATAGGAGCAGTATTATAGTAGTTATATTCTTGTACATAGGAGCAGTATTATAGTAGTTATATTCTTGTACATAGGAGCAGTATTATAGTAGTTATACTCCTGTATATAGGGGGCAGTATTATAGTAGTTATATTCTTGTACATAGGAGCAGTATTATAGTAGATATATTCTTGTACATAGGGGGCAGTATTATAATAGTTATATTCCTGTATATAGGGGGCAGTATTATAGTAGTTATATTCTTGTACATAGGGGGCAGTATTATAGTAGTTATATTCCTATGTATAGGGGGCAGTATTATAGTAGTTATATTCTTGTACATAGGGGCAGTACTATAGTAGTTATATTCTTGTACATAGGGGCAGTATTATAGTAGTTATATTCCTGTATATAGGGGGCAGTATTATAGTAGTTATATTCTTGTACAAAGGGGCAGTATTATAGTAGTTATATTCTTGTACATAGGGGCAGTATTATAGTAGTTATATTCCTGTATATAGGGGGCAGTATTATAGTAATTATATTCTTGTACATAGGAGCAGTATTATAGTAGTTATATTCCTGTATATAGGGGGCAGTATTATAGTAGTTATATTCTTGTACACAGGAGCAGTATTATAGTATTTATATTCCTGTATATAGGGGGCAGTATTATAGTAGTTATATTCTTGTACATAGAGGGCAGTATTATAGTAGGTATATTCTTGTACATAGGAGCAGTATTATAGTTGTTATATTCTTGTACAAAGGGGCAGTATTATAGTAATTATATTCCTGTACATAGGGGGCAGTATTATAGTAGTTATATTCTTGTACACAGGGGGCAGTATTATAGTAGTTATATTCTTGTGCATAGGGGCAGTATTATAGTAGTTATATTCTTGTACATAGAAGCAGTATTATAGTAGTTATATTCTTGTACATAGGAGCAGTATTATAGTAGTTATATTCTTGTACATAGGAGCAGTATTATAGTAGTTATATTCTTGTACATAGGAGCAGTATTATAGTGGTTATATTCTTGTACATAGGAGCAGTATTATAGTAGTTATATTCTTGTACATAGGGGGCAGTATTATAGTAGTTATATTCTTGTACATAGAAGCAGTATTATAGTAGTTATATTCTTGTACATAGGGGCAGTATTATAGTAGTTATATTCTTGTACATAGGAGCAGTATTATAGTAGTTATATTCTTGTACATAGGGGGCAGTATTATAGTAGTTATATTCTTGTACATAGGAGCAGTATTATAGTAGTTATATTATTATACATAGGGGCAGTATTATAGTAGTTATATTCTTGTATATAGGGGCAGTATTATAGTAGTTATATTCCTGTACATAGGAGCAGTATTATAGTAGTTATATTCTTCTATATAGGAGCAGTATTATAGTAGTTATATTCTTGTACATAGGAGCAGTATTATAGTAGTTATATTCTTGTACATAGAGGTTAGTATTATAGTAGTTATATTCTTGTACATAGAGGGCAGTATTATAGTAGTTATATTCTTGTACATAGGAGCAGTATTATAGTAGTTATATTATTGTATATAGGAGCAGTATTATAGTAGTTATATTCTTGTACATAGAAGCAGTATTATAGTAGTTATATTCTTGTACATAGGGGCAGTATTATAGTAGTTATATTCTTGTACATAGGGGCAGTATTATAGTAGTTATATTCTTGTACATAGGAGCAGTATTATAGTAGTTATATTCTTGTACATAGGAGCAGTATTATAGGAGTTATATTCTTGTACATAGGGGGCAGTATTATAGTAGTTATATTCTTGTACATAGGGGGCCGTATTATAGTAGTTATATTCTTGTACATAAGAGCAGTATTATAGTAGTTATATTCTTGTACATAAGAGCAGTATTATAGTAGTTGTATTCTTGTATATAGGAGCAGTATTATAGTAGTTATATTCTTGTACATAGGAGCAGTATTATAGTAGTTATATTCTTGTACATAGGAGCAGTATTATAGTAGTTATATTCTTGTATATAGGAGCAGTATTATAGTAGTTATATTCTTGTACATAGGGGCAGTATTATAGTAGTTATATTCTTGTACATAGAAGCAGTATTATAGAAGTAATATTCTTGTACATAGGGGCAGTATTATAGTAGTTATATTCTTGTACATAGGGGCAGTATTATAGTAGTTATATTCTTGTACATAGGGGGCAGTATTATAGTAGTTATATTCTTGTACATAGGAGCAGTATTATAGTAGTTATATTCTTGTACATAGGGGCAGTATTATAGTAGTTATATTCTTGTACATAGGAGCAGTATTATAGTAGTTATATTCTTGTACATAGGGGCAGTATTATAGTAGTTATATTCTTGTACATAAGGGCAGTATTATAGTAGTTATATTCTTGTACATAGGAGCAGTATTATAGTAGTTATATTCTTGTACATAGGAGCAGTATTATATGAGTTATATTCTTGTACATAGGGGGCCGTATTATAGTAGTTATATTCTTGCACATAAGTGCAGTATTATAGTAGTTATATTCTTGTACATAAGAGCAGTATTATAGTAGTTGTATTCTTGTATATAGGGGGCAGTATTATAGTAGTTATATTCTTGTACATAGAAGCAGTATTATAGTAGTAATATTCTTGTACATAGGGGCAGTATTATAGTAGTTATATTCTTGTATATAGGAACAGTATTATAGTAGTTATATTCTTGTACATAGGGGCAGTATTATAGTAGTTATATTCTTGTACATAGGGGCAGTATTATAGTAGTTATATTCTTGTACATAGGGAGCAGTATTATAGTAGTTATATTCTTGTACATAGGAGCAGTATTATAGTAGTTATATTCTTGTACATAGGGGCAGTATTATAGTAGTTATATTCTTGTACATAGGGGGCAGTATTATAGTAGTTATATTCTTGTACATAGGAGCAGTATTATAGTAGTTATATTCTTGTACATAGGGGGCAGTATTATAGTAGTTATATTCTTGTACATAGGAGCAGTATTATAGTAGTTATATTCTTGTACATAGAAGCAGTATTATAGTAGTTATATTCTTGTACATAGGGGCAGTATTATAGAAGTTATATTCTTGTACATAGGAACAGTATTATAGTAGTTATATTCTTGTACATAGGAGCAGTATTATAGTAGTTATATTATTATACTTAGGAGCAGTATTATAGTAGTTATATTCTTGTACATAGGGGCAGTATTATAGTAATTATATTCCTGTACATAGGAGCAGTATTATAGTAGTTATATTCTTCTATATAGGAGCAGTATTATAGTAGTTATATTCTTGTACATAGGGGCAGTATTATAGTAGTTATATTCTTGTACATAGGGGCAGTATTATAGTAGTTATATTCTTGTACTAAGGGGCAGTATTATAGTAGTTATATTCTTGTACATAGGAGCAGTATTATAGTAGTTATATTCTTGTTCATAGGGAGCAGTATTATAGTAGTTATATTCTTGTACATAGAGGGCAGTATTATAGTAGTTATATTCTTGTACATAGGAGCAGTATTATAGTAGTTATATTCTTGTACATAGGAGCAGTATTATAGTAGTTATATTCTTGTACATAGAAGCAGTATTATAGTAGTTATATTCTTGTACATAGGGGCAGTATTATAGTAGTTATATTCTTGTACATAGGAGCAGTATTATAGTTGTTATATTCTTGTACATAGGAGCAGTATTATAGGAGTTATATTCTTGTACATAGGGGGCAGTATTATAGTAGTTATATTCCTGTATATAGGGGGCAGTATTATAGTAGTTATATTCTTGTACATAAGGGGCAGTATAATAGTAGTTATATTCCTGTATATAGGAGCAGTATTATAGTAGTTATATTCTTGTATATAGGGGGCAGTATTATAGTAGTTATATTCCTGTATACAGGGGGCAATATTATAGTAGTTATATTCTTGTACATATGGGGCCGTATTATAGTAGTTATATTCTTGTACATAGGGGGCAGTATTATAGTAGTTATATTCTTGTACATAGAAGCAGTATTATAGTAGTTATATTCTTGTACATAGAAGGAGTATTATAGTAGTTATATTCTTGTACATAGGGGCAGTATTATAGTAGTTATATTCTTGTACATAGGGGCAGTATTATAGTAGTTATATTCTTGTACATAGGAGCAGTACTATAGTAGTTATATTCTTGTACATAGGAGCAGTATTATAGTAGTTATATTCTTGTACATAGGGGCAGTATTTTAGTAGTTATATTCTTGTACACAGGGGGCAGTATTATAGTAGTTATATTCTTGTACATAAGGGCAGTATTATAGTAGTTATATTCTTGTACATAGGGGCAGTATTATAGTAGTTATATTCTTGTACATAGGGGCAGTATTATAGTAGTTATATTCTTGTACATAGGGGCAGTATTATAGTAGTTATATTCTTGTACATAGGAGCAGTATTATAGTAGTTATATTCTTGTACATAGGAGCAGTATTATAGCAGTTATATTCTTGTACATAGGGGCAGTATTATAGTAGTTATATTCTTGTACATAAGAGCAGTATTATAGTAGTTATATTCTTGTACATAGGGGCAGTATTATAGTAGTTATATTCTTGTACATAGGGGCAGTATTATAGTAGTTATATTCTTGTACATGGGGGGCAGTATTATAGTAGTTATATTCTTGTACATAAGAGCAGTATTATAGTAGTTATATTCTTGTACATAGGGGCAGTATTATAGTAGTTATATTCTTGTACATAGGAGCAGTATTATAGCAGTTATATTCTTGTACATAGGGGCAGTATTATAGTAGTTATATTCTTGTACATGGGGGGCAGTATTATAGTTGTTATATTCTTGTACATAGGGGCAGTATTATAGTAGTTATATTCTTGTACATAGGAGCAGTATTATAGTAGTTACATTCTTGTACATAGGGGCAGTATTATAGTAGTTATATTCTTGTACATAGGAGCAGTATTATAGCAGTTATATTCTTGTACATAGGGGCAGTATTATAGTAGTTATATTCTTGTACATGGGGGGCAGTATTATAGTAGTTATATTCTTGTACATAGAAGCAGTATTATAGTAGTTATATTCTTGTACATAGAAGCAGTATTATAGTAGTTATATTCTTGTACATAGGGGCAGTATTATAGTAGTTATATTCTTGTACATAGGGGCAGTATTATAGTAGTTATATTCTTGTACATAGGAGGAGTACTATAGTAGTTATATTCTTGTACATAGGAGCAGTATTATAGTAGTTATATTCTTGTACATAGGGGCAGTATTTTAGTAGTTATATTCTTGTACACAGGGGGCAGTATTATAGTAGTTATATTCTTGTACATAGGGGCAGTATTATAGTAGTTATATTCTTGTACATAGGAGCAGTATTATAGTAGTTATATTCTTGTACACAGGGGCAGTATTATAGTAGTTATATTCTTGTACACAGGGGGCAGTATTATAGTAGTTATATTCTTGCATATAGGGGGCAGTATTATAGTAGTTATATTCTTGTACATAGGAGCAGTATTATAGTAGTTATATTCTTGTACATAAGAGCAGTATTATAGTAGTTATATTCTTGTACATAGAAGCAGTATTATAGTAGTTATATTCTTGTACATAGGGGCAGTATTATAGTAGTTATATTCTTGTATATAGGGGGCAGTATTATATTAGTTATATTCTTGTACATAGGAGCAGTATTATAGTAGTTATATTCTTGTACATAGGAGCAGTATTATAGTAGTTGTATTATTGTACATAGGAGCAGTATTATAGCAGTTATATTCTTGTACATAGGGGGCAGTATTATAGTAGTTATATTCTTGTACATAGGAGCAGTATTACAGTAGTTATATTCTTGTATATAGGAGCAGTATTATAGTAGTTATATTCTTGTACATAGGGGGCAGTATTATAGTAGTTGTATTCTTGTACATAAGAGCAGTATTATAGTAGTTGTATTCTTGTACATAGGAGCAGTATTATAGCAGTTATATTCTTGTACATAGGGGGCAGTATTATAGTAGTTATATTCTTGTACATAGGAGCAGTATTACAGTAGTTATATTCTTGTACATAGGAGCAGTATTATAGTAGTTATATTCTTGTACATAGGGGCAGTATTATAGTAGTTATATTCTTGTATATAGGGGGCAGTATTATAGTAGTTATATTCTTGTACATAGGGGGCAGTATTATAGTAGTTATATTCCTGTATATAGGGGGCAGTATTATAGTAGTTATATTCTTGTACATAGGGGCAGTATTATAGTAGTTATATTCTTGTATATAGAGGGCAGTATTATAGTAGTTATATTCCTGTATATAGGGGGCAGTATTATAGTAGTTATATTCTTGTACATAGGGGCAGTATTATAGTAGTTATATTCCTGTATATAGGGGGCAGTATTATAGTAGTTATATTCTTGTACATAGGGGCAGTATTATAGTAGTTATATTCTTGTATATAGAGGGCAGTATTATAGTAGTTATATTCCTGTATATAGGGGGCAGTATTATAGTAGTTATATTCTTGTACATAGGGGCAGTATTATAGTAGTTATATTCCTGTATATAGGGGGCAGTATTATAGTAGTTATATTCTTGTACATAGGAGCAGTATTATAGTAGTTATATTCTTGTACATAGGGGGGAAGTATTATAGTAGTTATATTCTTGTACACAGGGGCAGTATTATAGTAGTTATATTCTTGTACATAGGGGGGCAGTATTATAGTAGTTATATTCTTGTATATAGGAGCAGTATTATAGCAGTTATATTCTTGTACATAGGGAGCAGTATTATAATAGTTATATTCTTGTACATAGGAGCAGTATTATAGTAGTTATATTCTTGTACATAGAGGGCAGTATTATAGTAGTTATATTCTTGTACATAGGGGGCAGTATTACAGTAGTTATAGTCTTGTACATAGGAGGCAGTATTATAGTAGTTATATTCTTGTACATAGGGGGCAGTATTATAGTAGTTATATTCTTGTACATAGGAGCAGTATTATAGTAGTTATATTCTTGTACATAGAGGGCAGTATTATAGTAGTTATAGTCTTGTACATAGGGGGCAGTATTATAGTAGTTATATTCTTGTACATAGGGGCAGTATTATAGTAGTTATATTCCTGTACATAGGAGCAGTATTATAGTAGTTATATTCCTGTATATAGTGGGCAGTATTATAGTAGTTATATTCCTGTACATAGGGGGCAGTATTATAGTAGTTATAGTCTTGTACATAGGGGGCAGTATTATAGTAGTTATATTCCTGTATATATGGGGCAGTATTATAGTAGTTAAATTCCTGTACATAGGAGCAGTATTATAGTAGATATATTCTTGTACATAAGGAGCAGTATTATAGTAGTTATATTCTTGTACATAGGAGCAGTATTATAGTAGTTATATTCTTGTACATAGGAGCAGTATTATAGTAGTTATATTCTTGTACATAGGAGCAGTATTATAGTAGTTATACTCCTGTATATAGGGGGCAGTATTATAGTAGTTATATTCTTGTACATAGGAGCAGTATTATAGTAGATATATTCTTGTACATAGGGGGCAGTATTATAGTAGTTATATTCCTGTATATAGGGGGCAGTATTATAGTAGTTATATTCTTGTACATAGGGGGCAGTATTATAGTAGTTATATTCCTATGTATAGGGGGCAGTATTATAGTAGTTATATTCTTGTACATAGGGGCAGTACTATAGTAGTTATATTCTTGTACATAGGGGCAGTATTATAGTAGTTATATTCCTGTATATAGGGGGCAGTATTATAGTAGTTATATTCTTGTACAAAGGGGCAGTATTATAGTAGTTATATTCTTGTACATAGGGGCAGTATTATAGTAGTTATATTCCTGTATATAGGGGGCAGTATTATAGTAGTTATATTCTTGTACATAGGAGCAGTATTATAGTAGTTATATTCCTGTATATAGGGGGCAGTATTATAGTAGTTATATTCTTGTACACAGGAGCAGTATTATAGTATTTATATTCCTGTATATAGGGGGCAGTATTATAGTAGTTATATTCTTGTACATAGAGGGCAGTATTATAGTAGGTATATTCTTGTACATAGGAGCAGTATTATAGTTGTTATATTCTTGTACAAAGGGGCAGTATTATAGTAATTATATTCCTGTACATAGGGGGCAGTATTATAGTAGTTATATTCTTGTACACAGGGGGCAGTATTATAGTAGTTATATTCTTGTACATAGGGAGCAGTACTATAGTAGTTATATTCTTGTGCATAGGGGCAGTATTATAGTAGTTATATTCTTGTACATAGAAGCAGTATTATAGTAGTTATATTCTTGTACATAGGAGCAGTATTATAGTAGTTATATTCTTGTACATAGGAGCAGTATTATAGTAGTTATATTCTTGTACATAGGAGCAGTATTATAGTGGTTATATTCTTGTACATAGGAGCAGTATTATAGTAGTTATATTCTTGTACATAGGGGGCAGTATTATAGTAGTTATATTCTTGTACATAGAAGCAGTATTATAGTAGTTATATTCCTGTACATAGGGGGCAGTATTATAGTAGTTATAGTCTTGTACATAGGGGGCAGTATTATAGTAGTTATATTCCTGTATATATGGGGCAGTATTATAGTAGTTAAATTCCTGTACATAGGAGCAGTATTATAGTAGATATATTCTTGTACATAAGGAGCAGTATTATAGTAGTTATATTCTTGTACATAGGAGCAGTATTATAGTAGTTATATTCTTGTACATAGGAGCAGTATTATAGTAGTTATATTCTTGTACATAGGAGCAGTATTATAGTAGTTATACTCCTGTATATAGGGGGCAGTATTATAGTAGTTATATTCTTGTACATAGGAGCAGTATTATAGTAGATATATTCTTGTACATAGGGGGCAGTATTATAGTAGTTATATTCCTGTATATAGGGGGCAGTATTATAGTAGTTATATTCTTGTACATAGGGGGCAGTATTATAGTAGTTATATTCCTATGTATAGGGGGCAGTATTATAGTAGTTATATTCTTGTACATAGGGGCAGTACTATAGTAGTTATATTCTTGTACATAGGGGCAGTATTATAGTAGTTATATTCCTGTATATAGGGGTCAGTATTATAGTAGTTATATTCTTGTACAAAGGGGCAGTATTATAGTAGTTATATTCTTGTACATAGGGGCAGTATTATAGTAGTTATATTCCTGTATATAGGGGGCAGTATTATAGTAGTTATATTCTTGTACATAGGAGCAGTATTATAGTAGTTATATTCCTGTATATAGGGGGCAGTATTATAGTAGTTATATTCTTGTACACAGGAGCAGTATTATAGTATTTATATTCCTGTATATAGGGGGCAGTATTATAGTAGTTATATTCTTGTACATAGAGGGCAGTATTATAGTAGGTATATTCTTGTACATAGGAGCAGTATTATAGTTGTTATATTCTTGTACAAAGGGGCAGTATTATAGTAATTATATTCCTGTACATAGGGGGCAGTATTATAGTAGTTATATTCTTGTACACAGGGGGCAGTATTATAGTAGTTATATTCTTGTACATAGGGAGCAGTACTATAGTAGTTATATTCTTGTACATAGAAGCAGTATTATAGTAGTTATATTCTTGTACATAGAAGCAGTATTATAGTAGTTATATTCTTGTACATAGGAGCAGTATTATAGTAGTTATATTCTTGTACATAGGAGCAGTATTATAGTAGTTATATTCTTGTACATAGGAGCAGTATTATAGTAGTTATATTCTTGTATATAGGGGGCAGTATTATATTAGTTATATTCTTGTACATAGGAGCAGTATTATAGTAGTTATATTCTTGTACATAGGAGCAGTATTATAGTAGTTGTATTATTGTACATAGGAGCAGTATTATAGCAGTTATATTCTTGTACATAGGGGGCAGTATTATAGTAGTTATATTCTTGTACATAGGAGCAGTATTACAGTAGTTATATTCTTGTATATAGGAGCAGTATTATAGTAGTTATATTCTTGTACATAGGGGGCAGTATTATAGTAGTTGTATTCTTGTACATAAGAGCAGTATTATAGTAGTTGTATTCTTGTACATAGGAGCAGTATTATAGCAGTTATATTCTTGTACATAGGGGGCAGTATTATAGTAGTTATATTCTTGTACATAGGAGCAGTATTACAGTAGTTATATTCTTGTACATAGGAGCAGTATTATAGTAGTTATATTCTTGTACATAGGGGCAGTATTATAGTAGTTATATTCTTGTATATAGGGGGCAGTATTATAGTAGTTATATTCTTGTACATAGGGGGCAGTATTATAGTAGTTATATTCCTGTATATAGGGGGCAGTATTATAGTAGTTATATTCTTGTACATAGGGGCAGTATTATAGTAGTTATATTCTTGTATATAGAGGGCAGTATTATAGTAGTTATATTCCTGTATATAGGGGGCAGTATTATAGTAGTTATATTCTTGTACATAGGGGCAGTATTATAGTAGTTATATTCCTGTATATAGGGGGCAGTATTATAGTAGTTATATTCTTGTACATAGGGGCAGTATTATAGTAGTTATATTCTTGTATATAGAGGGCAGTATTATAGTAGTTATATTCCTGTATATAGGGGGCAGTATTATAGTAGTTATATTCTTGTACATAGGGGCAGTATTATAGTAGTTATATTCCTGTATATAGGGGGCAGTATTATAGTAGTTATATTCTTGTACATAGGAGCAGTATTATAGTAGTTATATTCTTGTACATAGGGGGGAAGTATTATAGTAGTTATATTCTTGTACACAGGGGCAGTATTATAGTAGTTATATTCTTGTACATAGGGGGGCAGTATTATAGTAGTTATATTCTTGTATATAGGAGCAGTATTATAGCAGTTATATTCTTGTACATAGGGAGCAGTATTATAATAGTTATATTCTTGTACATAGGAGCAGTATTATAGTAGTTATATTCTTGTACATAGAGGGCAGTATTATAGTAGTTATATTCTTGTACATAGGGGGCAGTATTACAGTAGTTATAGTCTTGTACATAGGAGGCAGTATTATAGTAGTTATATTCTTGTACATAGGGGGCAGTATTATAGTAGTTATATTCTTGTACATAGGAGCAGTATTATAGTAGTTATATTCTTGTACATAGAGGGCAGTATTATAGTAGTTATAGTCTTGTACATAGGGGGCAGTATTATAGTAGTTATATTCTTGTACATAGGGGCAGTATTATAGTAGTTATATTCCTGTACATAGGAGCAGTATTATAGTAGTTATATTCCTGTATATAGGGGGCAGTATTATAGTAGTTATATTCCTGTACATAGGGGGCAGTATTATAGTAGTTATAGTCTTGTACATAGGGGGCAGTATTATAGTAGTTATATTCCTGTATATATGGGGCAGTATTATAGTAGTTAAATTCCTGTACATAGGAGCAGTATTATAGTAGATATATTCTTGTACATAAGGAGCAGTATTATAGTAGTTATATTCTTGTACATAGGAGCAGTATTATAGTAGTTATATTCTTGTACATAGGAGCAGTATTATAGTAGTTATATTCTTGTACATAGGAGCAGTATTATAGTAGTTATACTCGTGTATATAGGGGGCAGTATTATAGTAGTTATATTCTTGTACATAGGAGCAGTATTATAGTAGATATATTCTTGTACATAGGGGGCAGTATTATAGTAGTTATATTCCTGTATATAGGGGGCAGTATTATAGTAGTTATATTCTTGTACATAGGGGGCAGTATTATAGTAGTTATATTCCTATGTATAGGGGGCAGTATTATAGTAGTTATATTCTTGTACATAGGGGCAGTACTATAGTAGTTATATTCTTGTACATAGGGGCAGTATTATAGTAGTTATATTCCTGTATATAGGGGGCAGTATTATAGTAGTTATATTCTTGTACAAAGGGGCAGTATTATAGTAGTTATATTCTTGTACATAGGGGCAGTATTATAGTAGTTATATTCCTGTATATAGGGGGCAGTATTATAGTAGTTATATTCTTGTACATAGGAGCAGTATTATAGTAGTTATATTCCTGTATATAGGGGGCAGTATTATAGTAGTTATATTCTTGTACACAGGAGCAGTATTATAGTATTTATATTCCTGTATATAGGGGGCAGTATTATAGTAGTTATATTCTTGTACATAGAGGGCAGTATTATAGTAGGTATATTCTTGTACATAGGAGCAGTATTATAGTTGTTATATTCTTGTACAAAGGGGCAGTATTATAGTAATTATATTCCTGTACATAGGGGGCAGTATTATAGTAGTTATATTCTTGTACACAGGGGGCAGTATTATAGTAGTTATATTCTTGTACATAGGGAGCAGTACTATAGTAGTTATATTCTTGTGCATAGGGGCAGTATTATAGTAGTTATATTCTTGTACATAGAAGCAGTATTATAGTAGTTATATTCTTGTACATAGGAGCAGTATTATAGTAGTTATATTCTTGTACATAGGAGCAGTATTATAGTAGTTATATTCTTGTACATAGGAGCAGTATTATAGTGGTTATATTCTTGTACATAGGAGCAGTATTATAGTAGTTATATTCTTGTACATAGGGGGCAATTTTTATTATAAAAACAAACATAAATACAATTATAACAAACAAAAATCATCCAGTATTACAAAAAGACAAATCACATGGGTTATATATGCAAAAAATAAAAAACATTAAAATAATCAGATCATATACATAAATAAATTAAAAAGTCCACGCCTGCGGAAAAAAAATAATAATAATAATAATAATAATAATCATCATCATATTCCCTAACTGAATTTTACGTTGCTCCATAACTTTATGTTTTTCTGACTCCTTCCAACTTCTAGTGATTTTATCCACCGGAGTTCTGATATCACCTGATTGGCTGCAGCGGTGTGATCGAACGGCTCATTGTGCAGTGATACCCGGGTTCTCATGTGCCAGTGATAGTATTTTATGACACTGATTATAATGTGCATGGTCTCTCTGTCGATGTTACTGACAGTGGATGGGACACCATAGATTATGTCAGGATACTTTAGGGTCAGAAGTCTGGGGATTTTTAGATTACCTGACACCTCCTCCCAGATCTTCCTCCCTCCCCAGCAATCACAGATAAAGTGCTCCATAGTCTCCTCCTGCTGACAACCAAGGGGACAATTCCGATCAGAGACACTCAGATGTTTCAGGTTCCCCCTGACAAAGAGCCGACTATGTAGTGAAAGCCAAGAGATGTCAAACAGTTTGGGAGGAAGTCGTTTCCCGTTTAGGAACCTGAGACTTTCCTGCAGGGTGGTGGTGACACAATCTCTCAGGGCCAGTGGAGAAAAGAAGAACGTCCCACATACATGAGCATATAGGTCTCTTCTCGTATTGCTCTCAATGTAAGACCTCTCCAGTCCCCACTTCCTGACACACTTCAGACCGTAGTCCAGATACTGGGGGAGGTGGCCACCTGTCCATCTCCTCCTCTTGAGACTGCCACCTCGCACCCAAGACTCTGCAAAAGGCAATATCCAGTCCTTGATACTATTCACCCACAGGGAGCTACTGTTTGAGTCCATGTTCCCAAAATTCACTTTTAGAAACAGGGAGTCAAAGAAAACCCTTGGATTTAACATATCCAGCCCACCATCTCTCCGCCGTAGGTACGTTACTCCCCTCTTTATTAGGTTCAACCTATTCCCCCACAAGAGCTGGAAGAACAAGCTGAAAAGCCTCGCTGAGAAAGACTCTGGCAAAGGGAAAATAACAGAGACATACAAGAAGATGGGGACCAGGTACGTCTTCAACATAGCGACCCTTTCTCTGTAGGTCAGCCTCCAGTTCTTCCATCGCTGAACCTTTGCATTTCCGGTTTCCAATTTCTCTTCCCAATTTAGCTTGGCATTATCATCCCTCCCAAATTTAACCCCTAAGATCTTAATATGGGTGGAGGCCTTAGCAAACTGTGGCAGATCAAAGCCGGGATCAGTGTCTAACGTCCACAGAGCTTGACTCTTCTCAAGGTTGACCAGAGACCCGGAGGCCTCAGAGTAGCTTCTGATGGCCGCCGATAACATCCGCACCTCTTGAGGATTGGAGATCACCAACGTCACATCATCAGCATAGGCAACAACAGTCAGAGGCAGGCAGTGGGGGACCGGCACCCCCTGAAAATCACACTCCTGCAGTGACCTCAGAAACGGGTCTATGGCGAAAACATACAGGAGCGGACTCAGTGGGCAGCCCTGTCTCACCCCTGCCTCAACTCCAAAAGTATCACCCTGCCAACCATTAATCAGAGGAAAGCTCACCGCCTCTCTATACAAAGTCTTCAGCCAATCCACGAATTGTCCCGGAACACCGTACTTTGACAAAGTGGCCCACAGATAATCGTGATCAACCCTGTCAAAGGCTTTAGCCTGGTCCAGACTGACAACATATCTCCCACACCGCAGAGCTTTACATCTCTCAAACATCTCCCGTATCGAGATGACTGCTCCAGAGATGTTCCGCCCTTTTACTGTGCCAAACTGAGAGCCTGCCAACAGTGCCGGGGACAAACAAACTAACCTAGAAAACAGGATCTTTGCCAGAATCTTCCTGTCTACATTCAAGAGGGCAATCGGCCTCCAGTTCTTGATGTCACTCGGCTCTTTACCTTTAGACAGCAGAATTAACGAGGACACTCTCATGGATGGAGGCATCAGGTGATTTTCTAGACAATTCCTATACACATCCACAAGGATTGGAGCCAGGAGGTCTCTGAATTCCTTATAAAATTCTGCTGTTATACCATCTGGACCTGGTGCCTTCTTCAGATATAATTTATCAATAGCCGCCTTAACTTCCTCCACCGTTAATTCTGCTGTCAAAGAAGAAAAGTCCAGATCGTTAGTATCAGGCACTGGAGTTGCCTCCAAGAATTGAGCCATCTTATTTTTATCCAAAACTTTCCTCTGAAACAAGTCAGCATAGTAAGATCTCACGACCCCCAGAATACCCTCCCGTGAATCCTGCAATACACCCTGGGAGTCAGTGAGACCTGGGACCATTTTTTTGGCCACCCTCTCCCTGCAATTCTCAAAGGGATCAGGTGCCCCTAAGGACCCATAATCCCGTTCAAGAACCAGGGAGGTGTACCTGCTGTACTGATACTGCCTTATCTCAGATTTCAGCCGGTCGATCTTCACTTTATCATCCCCGCCTGCCGAATACAATGACTCCAATTCTTTACGCAGCTTTAGGTACTGGCTGTACTTGTTCCTCCCTTTATTAACTGACAGTCTCTTTAAGAGGGATCTGATATCCTCCTTGACGTCCTCCCACCAGTCGGTCATGTTGTCATAAAAATCAACCCTGTCTAGATGGACCTGAATAAGGGAGTGGACACGACTCTGGACATAGGCATCACCTAGGAGACTGGAATTAAGCTTCCACAACCCTCTACCAATGTCCGGGCGGATTGAGGTCCCCAGACAGAAGCACAAGGCGAGGTGGTCAGAGTAAGGGACGACCTTCTCACTCAGGGAGCTGACAGCCTCAGTAGGACTCGCAAAAACAAAATCTATCCTACTGCTCCTGTTGGAACAAGAATACGTAAATTTTGGCTGACGACCTCCCTGTGTGAAAATATCAGTCAGTCCTGCCTGCATTATGATGTTATGTAGGACCTTGCCGTCCCTGGTCACTGTCCTACCTGAGGAGCTGTCACCTGATGTCAGTATGGCATTAAAGTCTCCCGCCATCACCACCGGGAGAGAGGTGAAGAGGAAAGGCCTGACGTCATTAAACAGCTGGATCCTGTCAGTCACCGTCTGTGGCCCATAGATGTTAATAAGCCGGAGTCGCCTACCATGGATAGTGACTTCCAGGACCAGACACCTTCCCATGACCACTTCTGTCATCCTATGTACAGTCACATCATGGGTGTTAAACAGGATAGCAACCCCGGCGTAAGGCTCCACAGCCAGTGACCAGAAAGATGGACCGGACCGCCATTCCCTCTCTGCCTCTCTCAAAAGCCCCAGAGATGTCAGTCGTGTCTCCTGCAGGAAGATGACATCTGTGTCCAGGTATCTGAGATGTTCATACACTGCGTGTCTCGTCCTCCTCACCTTAATACTATTCACGTTACTTGATGTCAGTGTTAATGAGAACCCCGCCATCACAACACAATATAGAAGGAGCAGAGTAACAGCCATCATCGTGAATCAGAAATATTCTGTCCACCACCGGTGTCCATGTCAGCCTCCACCTGAGGGTCCACAGATAAGGGCTTCCGCTTTGGCGGGGGATGGTCCTCTGTGTCCCTGTCACATTCAGCATCAATTTTCCTCAACTCTTCCTCATAGTCATCATCATTATCCTCAGATAAGACTCCATATTTGTTGGACACAACCATCACATCTGCAGAACTCTGGACCTTCTTACTACCACTCTGACCAGAGTCATATTCTGCCTCAGGTTTACGGGAGGACGTGTTCTTTTTCTTTCTTTTATTATGATTTACGCTCCAGTCATCAGATACAGACATTGATGCTGAAGGGGGGGCTACCTGAGGCACGACCTCCATGTTCCCCTCTGCACCCTCTGTACCCCGCTGTTCTGGTGTTACATGGGTGGACTCCTGGCGGGCACCTGAGCTATTCAGTATCCCTGCTGAAGTTAAATCCTCTTCCTCCTGCACCCTTGCCACCACCTCCTGAGCCTCTGCCCCTGCCACCACCTCCTGAGCCTCTGCCCCTGCCACCACCTCCTGAGCCTCTGCCCCTGCCATCACATCCTCATCAGGGAAGGCTTTGCAGATATTGTGCCAGGCGTCTGGACAGTCCCTGTGAGGGTGGCCCATCTTACCACAGAGGTTGCACCTAACGTCCCGGCAGTCTGCAGCGACATGGCCGATTACCCCACACAGGCTGCACTTTAGTACAGTACAGGCATTAGCCAGATGACCTGTTTTACCACATTTAAAGCATTTTCTTGGCTGTCCGGGATAGTAACATGCCCCCTTCTCCCTCCCAATGAAGAAGGAGTTGGGTAGGTGGGCAGTGATGTTGTTATACTGCCGCAGCTTCACCTGGACCTTCCACCCCGTTGTCCAGATACCATCCTCATCTCTGATCTTGGTGAGTCCAGAGACGAGGTCACAATGTCTCTGGAGCCACACCTGGATGTCCTGTGGGGGAACGGCCTCATTCCAGAAGGTGATATTCACAGTGACGGTATTTGGCCTGGAAATGGGAACCAGTATAAACTTATTCCAGCCTTCAGTTTCTCTGAACTTGGGGTAATTGGCCCAGAATCTATCCAGGTCAGGCATGAGCTTAAAGCTGACATCATAGCCCTGCCTGTCCTGCAGATTAGTTACCGCCAGGATTTCAGTCGGCACAAACCCCATCTGGCGGCATAGTAGCTCTCTCACCACATACCTGCGCTGTGGGAGATCCTCCTTGGCACCTAAGAATTTAAAACGCACTACATTTATGCGCCTAAATGTCTGGCCCGTATACCCTGCTCCGGAGGTGAAAGACGGAGCGCCGCGGCTCCAGGCATTCCTGGGGGGCACCTGCCGGGTCACACTAGGCTGGCTGACAGGGATAGGGTCTGCAGCAGGAGGGGCTGTCACACCTTGTGTACTAGATGGTAAAGGGGGACAATCACCCATATCATGCACATTATCATGAACAGCATTATTATCATCAGACAGTACAACGTCCATCACAGCCTGTGAATCCCCCCCAGCCCCCGACCCCATAGGCACAGCATCATTAGCGCCAGTCTGTGCTTCAGCCTCGGCCTCATCAGCACAAACAGTCTCACATGCAATGTCCTGCTCCTGTGTGGGGCACTCTGGGACTTGTGGTGCCTCTGCTGGAATCTGAGGTATACACTCCCGTTCACACGCCGCTGCCTGCTGTTGCAGTGTTTTTCCAACCTGGAAACAGAAGCGGGGAGCCTGTAACACCGGTCGTGCCTGCAGCTGGGGGGTCTCTGACTTCACATCAGGGGTTCTGGACTCTGCAGCACAGTCCTGCTTATAGGAGGCGAACCGTGCCCGGTTTGCGTAGGTCTCCTTCAGGGACCCCATGCTTTCCAGCACACTGTCCATGTCCTGCACCACACTCGCCAGCTCTACACCAAGTGAGTTCAGTTTCATGTCACATACAGCGTTACTCTCAGGGTTAGTTGCTTTTAGATTATAGATAAAGTCTATCTGCATCTGCAGCAGTTGTTTGTGCTGCTGCAACTCACCCATCTTCCTGACCAGTCCGGGTATCTCCTCCGCCAGCTGCAGCTCGGGGGCACGCTGCGTCTCCACAGATTTAGGCTTGGCCACAGGGTCAGGGACTCTGAATACTGACTTGTCCCTTGCGTCCACCACAGGTGTTTTTGTGGCTACCTTGTTGGATTCAGGCACTGCGGCAAGTTTACCGCTGACACCAGACTGCGACCTCGTGCGACCTGAATTCACCATGCCGGACACCACATGCTGCTGCTGGAGATTTTCCTGGAGGGTTTGTTTCTCCAGAGACGTCCGTCTCTGTCTGCAGACTGGAGAGCTGAGCTGCACACCTGATGGTGATGGAGGCTGAGCTGCCGGCTGGGGCTGTGCACGGACTGGAGAGCTGAGCTGCACACCTGATGGTGATGGAGGCTGAGCTGCCGGCTGGGGCTGTGCACGGACTGGACTTCCACTGGGTGGATTACAAAGCTTCACACTTTGCTGCATTTCGTTACTCACATCTGGCTTCTTTGTTGCACTTGGAGCTGGTTTTCCTCCCAAACCTTTACACACAGATTCTTTATCTCCTTCTTTCTTGCTGGAGCTTTGTGCTGCAGTCACAGGTCTCACAGTGACTCTGGGTGTATTATTCCCATTGGAAGAAGCCTGGGAGCCTTGTCCCAGTGTAGGCCGAGAAGCCTGGGCCTTGCCTGGGGAGCTTCCCCGCCCAGGGGGGCCCCGCCCTGGGCTTGCTCCAGACATGAGGAGAGCTACAAAACACAACCTCACAGCTTGGGGGCAGTATTATAGTAGTTATATTCTTGTACATAGAAGCAGTATTATAGTAGTTATATTCCTGTACATAGGGGGCAGTATTATAGTAGTTATAGTCTTGTACATAGGGGGCAGTATTATAGTAGTTATATTCCTGTATATATGGGGCAGTATTATAGTAGTTAAATTCCTGTACATAGGAGCAGTATTATAGTAGATATATTCTTGTACATAAGGAGCAGTATTATAGTAGTTATATTCTTGTACATAGGAGCAGTATTATAGTAGTTATATTCTTGTACATAGGAGCAGTATTATAGTAGTTATACTCCTGTATATAGGGGGCAGTATTATAGTAGATATATTCTTGTACATAAGGAGCAGTATTATAGTAGTTATATTCTTGTACATAGGGGCAGTATTATAGTAGTTATATTCCTGTACATAGGGGCAGTATTATAGTAGTTATATTCTTGTACATAGGAGCAGTATTATAGTAGTTATATTCTTGTACATAGGAGCAGTATTATAGTAGTTATATTCTTGTACATAGGAGCAGTATTATAGTAGTTATATTCTTGTACATAGGAGCAGTATTATAGTAGTTATACTCCTGTATATAGGGGGCAGTATTATAGTAGTTATATTCTTGTACATAGGAGCAGTATTATAGTAGATATATTCTTGTACATAGGGGGCAGTATTATAGTAGTTATATTCCTGTATATAGGGGGCAGTATTATAGTAGTTATATTCTTGTACATAGGGGGCAGTATTATAGTAGTTATATTCCTATGTATAGGGGGCAGTATTATAGTAGTTATATTCTTGTACATAGGGGCAGTACTATAGTAGTTATATTCTTGTACATAGGGGCAGTATTATAGTAGTTATATTCCTGTATATAGGGGTCAGTATTATAGTAGTTATATTCTTGTACAAAGGGGCAGTATTATAGTAGTTATATTCTTGTACATAGGGGCAGTATTATAGTAGTTATATTCCTGTATATAGGGGGCAGTATTATAGTAGTTATATTCTTGTACATAGGAGCAGTATTATAGTAGTTATATTCCTGTATATAGGGGGCAGTATTATAGTAGTTATATTCTTGTACACAGGAGCAGTATTATAGTATTTATATTCCTGTATATAGGGGGCAGTATTATAGTAGTTATATTCTTGTACATAGAGGGCAGTATTATAGTAGGTATATTCTTGTACATAGGAGCAGTATTATAGTTGTTATATTCTTGTACAAAGGGGCAGTATTATAGTAATTATATTCCTGTACATAGGGGGCAGTATTATAGTAGTTATATTCTTGTACACAGGGGGCAGTATTATAGTAGTTATATTCTTGTACATAGGGAGCAGTACTATAGTAGTTATATTCTTGTACATAGAAGCAGTATTATAGTAGTTATATTCTTGTACATAGGAGCAGTATTATAGTAGTTATATTCTTGTACATAGGAGCAGTATTATAGTGGTTATATTCTTGTACATAGGAGCAGTATTATAGTAGTTATATTCTTGTACATAGGGGGCAGTATTATAGTAGTTATATTCTTGTACATAGAAGCAGTATTATAGTAGTTATATTCTTGTACATAGGGGCAGTATTATAGTAGTTATATTCTTGTACATAGGAGCAGTATTATAGTAGTTATATTCTTGTACATAGGGGGCAGTATTATAGTAGTTATATTCTTGTACATAGGAGCAGTATTATAGTAGTTATATTATTATACATAGGGGCAGTATTATAGTAGTTATATTCTTGTATATAGGGGCAGTATTATAGTAGTTATATTCCTGTACATAGGAGCAGTATTATAGTAGTTATATTCTTCTATATAGGAGCAGTATTATAGTAGTTATATTCTTGTACATAGGAGCAGTATTATAGTAGTTATATTCTTGTACATAGAGGGCAGTATTATAGTAGTTATATTCTTGTACATAGAGGGCAGTATTATAGTAGTTATATTCTTGTACATAGGAGCAGTATTATAGTAGTTATATTCTTGTACATAGGAGCAGTATTATAGTAGTTATATTCTTGTACATAGAAGCAGTATTATAGTAGTTATATTCTTGTACATAGGGGCAGTATTATAGTAGTTATATTCTTGTACATAGGGGCAGTATTATAGTAGTTATATTCTTGCACATAGGAGCAGTATTATAGTAGTTATATTCTTGTACATAGGAGCAGTATTATAGGAGTTATGTTCTTGTACATAGGGGGCAGTATTATAGTAGTTATATTCTTGTACATAGGGGGCCGTATTATAGTAGTTATATTCTTGTACATAAGAGCAGTATTATAGTAGTTATATTCTTGTACATAAGAGCAGTATTATAGTAGTTGTATTCTTGTATATAGGAGCAGTATTATAGTAGTTATATTCTTGTACATAGGAGCAGTATTATAGTAGTTATATTCTTGTACATAGGAGCAGTATTATAGTAGTTATATTCTTGTACATAGGAGCAGTATTATAGTAGTTATATTCTTGTACATAGGGGCAGTATTATAGTAGTTATATTCTTGTACATAGAAGCAGTATTATAGTAGTTATATTCTTGTACATAGGGGGCAGTATTATAGTAGTTATATTCTTGTACATAGGAGCAGTATTATAGTAGTTATATTCTTGTACATAGGGGCAGTATTATAGTAGTTATATTCTTGTACATAGGAGCAGTATTATAGTAGTTATATTCTTGTACATAGGGGCAGTATTATAGTAGTTATATTCTTGTACATAAGGGCAGTATTATAGTAGTTATATTCTTGTACATAGGAGCAGTATTATAGTAGTTATATTCTTGTACGTAGGAGCAGTATTATATGAGTTATATTCTTGTACATAGGGGGCAGTATTATAGTAGTTATATTCTTGTACATAGGGGGCCGTATTATAGTAGTTATATTCTTGCACATAAGTGCAGTATTATAGTAGTTATATTCTTGTACATAAGAGCAGTATTATAGTAGTTGTATTCTTGTATATAGGGGGCAGTATTATAGTAGTTATATTCTTGTACATAGAAGCAGTATTATAGTAGTAATATTCTTGTACATAGGGGCAGTATTATAGTAGTTATATTCTTGTATATAGGAACAGTATTATAGTAGTTATATTCTTGTACATAGGGGCAGTATTATAGTAGTTATATTCTTGTACATAGGGGCAGTATTATAGTAGTTATATTCTTGTACATAGGGAGCAGTATTATAGTAGTTATATTCTTGTACATAGGAGCAGTATTATAGTAGTTATATTCTTGTACATAGGAGCAGTATTATAGTAGTTATATTCTTGTACATAGGGGCAGTATTATAGTAGATATATTCTTGTACACAGGGGGCAGTATTATAGTAGTTATATTCTTGTACATAGAAGCAGTATTATAGTAGTTATATTCTTGTACATAGAAGCAGTATTATAGTAGTTATATTCCTGTATATAGGGGGCAGTATTATAGTAGTTATATTCTTGTGCATAGAAGCAGTATTATAGTAGTTATATTCCTGTATATAGGGGGCAGTATTATAGTAGTTATATTCTTGTACATAGAAGCAGTATTATAGTAGTTATATTCCTGTATATAGGGGGCAGTATTATAGTAGTTATATTCTTGTACATAGGGGGCAGTATTATAGTAGTTATATTCCTGTATATAGGGGGCAGTATTATAGTAGTTATATTCTTGTACATAGGAGCAGTATTATAGTAGTTATATTCTTGTACATAGGAGCAGTATTATAGTAGTTATATTCTTGTACATAGGGGCAGTATTATAGTAGTTATATTCCTGTATATAGGGGGCAGTATTATAGTAGTTATATTCCTGTACATAGGAGCAGTATTATAGTAGATATATTCTTGTACATAGGAGCAGTATTATAGTAGTTATATTCTTGTACATAGGAGCAGTATTATAGTAGTTATATTCTTGTACATAGGAACAGTATTATAGTAGTTATATTCTTGTACATAGGAGCAGTATTATAGTAGTTATATTCCTGTACATAGGGGGCAGTATTATAGTAGTTATATTCTTGTACATAGGGGCAGTATTATAGTAGATATATTCTTGTACATAGGGGGCAGTATTATAGTAGTTATATTCCTGTATATAGGGGGCAGTATTATAGTAGTTATATTCTTGTACATAGGGGGCAGTATTATAGTAGTTATATTCCTGTATATAGGGGGCAGTATTATAGTAGTTATATTCTTTTACATAGGGGCAGTATTATAGTAGTTATATTCCTGTATATAGGTGGCAGTATTATAGTAGTTATATTTTTGTACATAGGGGGCAGTATTATAGTAGTTATATTCTTGTACATAGGGGGCAGTATTATAGTAGTTATATTCCTGTATATAGGGGGCAGTATTATAGTAGTTATATTCTTTTACATAGGGGCAGTATTATAGTAGTTATATTCCTGTATATAGGTGGCAGTATTATAGTAGTTATATTTTTGTACATAGGGGGCAGTATTATAGTAGTTATATTCTTGTACATAGGGAGCAGTATTATAGTAGATATATTCTTGTACATAGGGGGCAGTATTATAGTAGTTATATTCCTGTATATAGGGGGCAGTATTATAGTAGTTATATTCTTGTACATAGGGGGCAGTATTATAGTAGTTATATTCCTGTATATAGGGGGCAGTATTATAGTAGTTATATTCTTTTACATAGGGGCAGTATTATAGTAGTTATATTCCTGTATATAGGTGGCAGTATTATAGTAGTTATATTTTTGTACATAGGGGGCAGTATTATAGTAGTTATATTCTTGTACATAGGGGGCAGTATTATAGTAGTTATATTCTTGTACATAGGAGCAGTATTATAGTAGTTATATTCTTGTACATAGGAGCAGTATTATAGTAGTTATATTCTTGTACATAGGGGCAGTATTATAGTAGTTATATTCCTGTATATAGGGGGCAGTATTATAGTAGTTATATTCCTGTACATAGGAGCAGTATTATAGTAGATATATTCTTGTACATAGGGAGCAGTATTATAGTAGTTATATTCTTGTACATAGGAATACTATTATAGTAGTTATATTCTTGTACATAGGGGGCAGTATTATAGTAGTTATATTCTTGTACATAGGAGCAGTATTATAGTAGTTATATTCTTGTACATAGGGGCAGTATTATAGTAGTTATATTCCTGTATATAGGGGGCAGTATTATAGTAGTTATATTCCTGTACATAGGAGCAGTATTATAGTAGATATATTCTTGTACATAGGGAGCAGTATTATAGTAGTTATATTCTTGTACATAGGAATAGTATTATAGTAGTTATATTCTTGTACATAGGAGCAGTATTATAGTAGTTATATTCATGTACATAGGGGGCAGTATTATAGTAGTTATATTCTTGTACATAGGAGCAGTATTATAGTAGATATATTCTTGTACATAGGGGGCAGTATTATAGTAGTTATATTCCTGTATATAGGGGGCAGTATTATAGTAGTTATATTCTTGTACATAGGAGCAGTATTATAGTAGTTATATTCCTGTATATAGGGGGCAGTATTATAGTAGTTATATTCTTGTACATAGGGGCAGTATTATAGTAGTTTTATTCTTGTACATAGGAGCAGTATTATATTAGTTATATTACTGTATATAGGGGGCAGTATTATAGTAGTTATATTCTTGTACATAGGAGCAGTATTATAGTAGTTATATTCTTGTACATAGGAGTAGTATTATAGTAGTTATATTCTTGTATATAGGAGCAGTATTATAGTAGTTATATTCTTGTATATAGGAGCAGTATTATAGTAGTTATATTCTTGTACATAGGGGGCAGTATTATAGTAGTTATATTCCTGTATATAGGGGGCAGTATTATAGTAGTTATATTCTTGTACATAGGAGCAGTATTATAGTAGATATATTCTTGCACATAGGGGGCAGTATTATAGTAGTTATATTCCTGTATATAGGGGGCAGTATTATAGTAGTTATATTCTTGTACATAGGGGGCAGTATTATAGTAGTTATATTCCTGTATATAGGGGGCAGTATTATAGTAGTTATATTCTTTTACATAGGGGCAGTATTATAGTAGTTATATTCCTGTATAAAGGGGGCAGTATTATAGTAGTTATATTCTTGTACATAGGAGCAGTATTATAGTAGTTATATTCCTGTATATAGGGGGCAGTATTATAGTAGTTATATTCTTGTACATAGGGGCAGTATTATAGTAGTTATATTCCTGTATATAGGGGGCAGTATTATAGTAGTTATATTCTTGTACATAGGAGCAGTATTATAGTAGTTATAATCTTGTACATAGGAGCAGTATTATAGTAGTTATAATCTTGTACATAGGGGGCAGTATTATAGTAGTTATATTCCTGTATATAGGGGGCAGTATTATAGTAGTTATATTCTTGTACATAGGGGGCAGTATTTTAGTAGTTATATTCCTGTATATAGGGGGCAGTATTATAGTAGTTATATTCTTGTACATAGGAGCAGTATTATAGTAGATATATTCTTGCACATAGGAGCAGTATTATAGTAGTTATATTCTTGTACATAGGAGCAGTATTATAGTAGTTATATTCTTGTACATAGGGGCAGTATTATAGTAGTTATATTCTTGTATATAGGGGGCAGTATTATAGTAGTTATATTCTTGTACATAGGAGCAGTATTATAGTAGATATATTCTTGTACATAGGAGCAGTATTATAGTAGTTATATTCTTGTACATAGGAGCAGTATTATAGTAGTTATATTCTTGTACATAGGAGCAGTATTATAGTAGTTATATTCTTGTACATAGGGGGAAGTATTATAGTAGTTATATTCTTGTACATAGGGGCAGTATTATAGTAGTTATATTCTTGTACATAGGGGTAGTATTATAGTAGTTATATTCTTGTACATAGGGGCAGTATTATAGTAGTTATATTCTTGTACATAGGGGGCAGTATTATAGTAGTTATATTCTTGTATATAGGGGACAGTATTATAGTAGTTATATTCTTGAACATAGGAGCAGTATTATAGTAGCTATATTCTTGTACATAGGGGGCAGTATTATAGTAGTTATATTCTTGTACATAGAGGGCAGTATTATAGTAGTTATAGTCCTGTACATAGGGGGCAGTATTATAGTAGTTATATTCTTGTACATAGGGGGCAGTATTATAGTAGTTATATTCCTGTACATAGGAGCAGTATTATAGCAGTTATATTCTTGTACATAGGGGGCAGTATTATAGTAGTTATATTCTTGTACATAGGAGCAGTATTACAGTAGTTATATTCTTGTATATAGGAGCAGTATTATAGTAGTTATATTCTTGTACATAGGGGCAGTATTATAGTAGTTATATTCTTGTACATAGGAGCAGTATTATAGTAGTTATATTCTTGTACATAGGGGCAGTATTATAGTAGTTATATTCTTGTACATAGGAGCAGTATTATAGTAGTTATATTCTTGTACATAGGGGCAGTATTATAGTAGTTATATTCTTGTACATAGGGGCAGTATTATAGTAGTTATATTCTTGTACATAGGAGCAGTATTATAGTAGTTATATTCTTGCACATACGGGGCAGTATTATAGTAGTTATATTCTTGTACATAGAGGGCAGTATTATAGTAGTTATATTCTTGTACATAGGGAGCAGTATTATAGTAGCTATATTCTTATACATAGGGGGCAGTATTATAGTAGTAATATTCTTGTACATAGAGGGCAGTATTATAGTAGTTATAGTCTTGTACATAGGGGCAGTATTATAGTAGTTATATTCCTGTATATAGGGGGCAGTATTATAGTAGTTATATTCCTGTACATAGGAGCAGTATTATAGACCAGACCAGACATAACCTCAAGAGAAATGTGCTGTCTTCCAGGAGCAAAAATTAAAGATGTGTCTGACAGGATATCAAGACTCTTCAGACCTACAGATCACTACCCATTCCTGCTAATACATGTGGGGACAAATGACACCGCAAGAAAGGACCTGGAGACCATCTGCAGTGACTTTGAAGACTTAGGCAAGAAAGTGAAAGAATTGGGAGCGCAGGTGGTCTTCTCATCCATCCTCCCAGTGGATGGCCATGGAACAATGAGGTGGAATAAGATTCTACAGGTGAACAACTGGCTACGTCGATGGTGCCGTCAACAAGGATTTGGATTTCTGGATCACGGGATGAATTACCTATACGATGGACTACTTGCTAGAGATGGGGTGCACCTTACGAAGACTGGAAAACATGTATTTGGAAGTCGCCTTGCTACACTCATCAGAAGAGCTTTAAACTAGAACAATGTGGGAAGGGAAGCAAAAGGCCAGAAAAAGCCATACAGCTGACAAATACTATTGAGATCTCTGCTACTGGAAGTGGAAAAGAAGAACAAAGACAAAACAATTTAAATAATAAAAATATGGGAGGAAGAGAAACCAATCACAAACTAAAATGTTTTTATACAAATGCACAAAGCATGGGCAACAAACAAGGAGAATTGGAACTACTAATGCAGGAAAAGGAATATGATGTCATTGGAATCACTGAAACTTGGTGGGACGATACACATGATTGGAATAAAAGGCTAAAAGGATACAACTTATTTGCAAGAAACAGACTTGATAAACGAGGAGGAGGTGTCGCATTGTATGTTAGAAAAGCGAATATCTGCACAGAGATTGAAGCTTCAGAGACTGGGAGTTCTGTGGGAACTGTTTGGGTAAGAATACAAGGAGAGAACAACGGAAAGGACACCATTGTAGGCATTTACTACAGGCCACCTGGGCAAGCTGAAGATATGGATGAACTCTTTATGTATCAAATGACCAAGTTCTCCAAAAAATATGACGCAGTGGTCATGGGAGATTTCAACTATCCAGACATTTGTTGGGAATCTATCTCAAGTAAAACTAACAGGTCAAGCAAATTCTTATCCTCTCTTGCTGACAACTTTATCTTCCAAAAGGTAGGGGAGAAAACAAGGGGATCTGCTACTTTGGATCTAATCCTTATAAACAGGGAGGAAATGGTTGAGGAGGTAAAGGTGGCTGGGACCCTAGGAGGCAGCGATCATGCTATTATAGAATTTTGGATAACTAGAGGAGGAAGACATGTGAAGACTCAGACTTCAAGGTTAGATTTTAGAAAGGCAGATTTTAAGAGACTCAGAAAGAGAATAGGAGGGATCCAATGGCTGGATGTCCTTAAGGACAAAAATGTCCAGGAAGGATGGGAAATTTTTAAAAATGAGATTCTCAAAGCACAATCGTTAACAATCCCGAAAAGTAGGAAGAATGGGAAGCATTTAAGGAAACCAGGATGGATGAACACAGAACTTAAACACATGCTAAAAAGAAAGAAAGAAATGTTTATTAAATGGAAAGAGGGAGGCATATCTAAAGAAGATTATAATGCAGTCTGCAGATCCTGTAGGGCACGTATCAGGTTAGCTAAAGCTGACAATGAATTAAGGCTTGCAAGAGATGTCAAAAGCAATAAAAAAGGATTTTGGGGGTATGTCAAAAGTAAAAGAAAAGTCAAAGATGCTATAGGATTTTTACAGGATGAAAATGGAGAAATAGTAAGAGAGGATGTTGAGAAGGCCGAACTTTTTAATTCCTATTTTGCATCTGTTTTCTCTCAGAAAGAAAATGTAACATCAACTGATCTTCACTGTCCTTTTAAAGGAATAGAGGAATCCAAGTTATCTGTAAACAGAAATTTTGTGAGGGAATATTTAGCTAACATAAATGAGTTCAAGTCTCCAGGTCCAGATGAATTACACCCCAGAGTACTGAAGGAGATCGTAGAAGAAATTTTAGAACCACTCTCCATAATCTTTGAAAATTCTTGGAGAACAGGAGAAGTCCCAGAAGACTGGAGAAGAGCAAATGTTGTTCCTATCTTCAAAAAGGGGAAGAAGGTGGACCCAGGGAACTATAGGCCGGTGAGTCTGACTTCTATACCAGGAAAGATCTTTGAACAAATTATTAAACAACATGTATGTAAGTACATGGATAAGAATGAAGTGATTAACCAGAGTCAGCATGGGTTTGTAACTAACAAGTCATGTCAGACTAACTTAATTTCCTTCTATGACAGAATCACTGACTGGGTGGATCAGGGAAATGCTGTAGATATAGTATATCTTGACTTCAGCAAAGCATTTGACAAAGTATCTCACACCATCCTTATTGAAAAAATGACCAAGTATGCAATGGACCAGGCAACTGTTAGGTGGATTCATAACTGGCTTAGTGATCGGACTCAAAGGGTGGTTGTAAATGGCTTCACATCCAGCTGGATGAATGTCTCAAGTGGGGTACCACAGGGCTCCGTCCTGGGACCTGTATTGTTCAACATCTTTATCAATGATTTAGAAGAAGGAATTGAGGGTAAACTGATTAAATTTGCTGATGACACAAAGCTAGGAGGGATAGCTAATACTAGAGAAGAGAGAGAGAGGATTCAAAAAGACCTAAATAAACTGGAGCAGTGGGCAGCAACCAACAGAATGGTTTATAACAGGGAAAAATGCAAAGTACTACATCTGGGCAATAAAAATGAAAAACGCATATACAGAATGGGAGGAATAGAGCTAAGCAACAGTACATGTGAAAAAGACTTGGGTATACTAATAGATCATAGACTGAACATGAGTCAACAGTGTGATGCAGCAGCAAAAAAGGCAAATACAATTCTGGGATGTATTAACAGAAGCATACAGTCTAGATCACGTGAAGTCATTATCGGTCTTTACTCCTCTTTGGTCAGACCTCATCTGGAATACTGTGTACAGTTTTGGGCACCACATTTTAAAAAAGACATAGACAAACTGGAGCAAGTTCAGAGAAGAGCGACCAGAATGGTGACTGGTCTGCAAACCATGTCCTATGAGGAACGGTTGCAGGATTTGGGAATGTTTAGCTTGCAAAAAAGAAGACTGAGAGGAGACTTAATAGCTGTCTACAAATATGTCAAGGGCTGTCACATTGTAGAAGGATCATCTTTATTCTCACTTGCACAAGGAAAGACTAGAAGCAATGGGATGAAACTAAATGGGAGGAGACACAGATTAGATATTAGAAAAAACTTTTTGACAGTTAGGGTGATTAATGAGTGGAACAGGCTGCCACGAGAGGTGGTGAGTTCCCCTTCAATGGACGTCTTCAAACAGAAGCTGGACAGACATCTGTCTGAGATGATCTAGTGAATCCTGCTTTGAGCAGGGGGTTGGACCAGATGACCCAGGAGGTCCCTTCCAACTCTACCATTCTATGATTCTATGATTCTAGTAGATATATTCTTGTACATAGGAGCAGTATTATAGTAGTTATAATCTTGTACATAGGGGGCAGTATTATAGTAGTTATATTCCTGTATATAGGGGGCAGTATTATAGTAGTTATATTCTTGTACATAGGAGCAGTATTATCGTAGTTATATTCTTGTACATAGGGGGCAGTATTATAGTAGTTAAATTCCTGTACATAGGAGCAGTATTATAGTAGATATATTCTTGTACATAAGGAGCAGTATTATAGTAGTTATATTCTTGTACATAGGAGCAGTATTATAGTAGTTATATTCTTGTACATAGGAGCAGTATTATAGTAGTTATATTCTTGTACATAGGAGCAGTATTATAGTAGTTATATTCTTGTACATAGGAGCAGTATTATAGTAGATATATTCTTGTACATAGGAGCAGTATTATAGTAGTTATATTCTTGTACATAGGGGCAGTATTATAGTAGTTATATTCTTGTACATAGGAGCAGTATTATAGTAGTTGTATTCTTGTACATAGGGACCAGTATTATAGTAGTTATATTCTTGTACATAGGAGCAGTATTATAGTAGTTATATTCCTGTACATAGGGGCAGTATTATAGTAGTTATATTCTTGTACATAGGAGCAGTATTATAGTAGTTATAATCTTGTACATAGGGGGCAGTATTATAGTAGTTATATTCCTGTATATAGGGGGCAGTATTATAGTAGTTATATTCTTGTACATAGGGGGCAGTATTATAGTAGTTATATTCCTGTATATAGGGGGCAGTATTATAGTAGTTATATTCTTGTACATAGGAGCAGTATTATAGTAGTTATAATCTTGTACATAGGGGGCAGTATTATAGTAGTTATATTCCTGTATATAGGGGGCAGTATTATAGTAGTTATATTCTTGTATATAGGGGGCAGTATTATAGTAGTTATATTCCTGTATATAGGGGGCAGTATTATAGTAGTTATATTCTTGTACATAGGGGCAGTATTATAGTAGTTATATTCCTGTATATAGGGGGCAGTATTATAGTAGTTATATTCTTGTACATAGGAGCAGTATTATAGTAGTTATAATCTTGTACATAGGAGCAGTATTATAGTAGTTATAATCTTGTACATAGGGGGCAGTATTATAGTAGTTATATTCCTGTATATAGGGGGCAGTATTATAGTAGTTATATTCTTGTACATAGGAGCAGTATTATAGTAGATATATTCTTGTACATAGGGGGCAGTATTATAGTAGTTATATTCCTGTATATAGGGGGCAGTATTATAGTAGTTATATTCTTGTACATAGGGGGCAGTATTATAGTAGTTATATTCCTGTATATAGGGGGCAGTATTATAGTAGTTATATTCTTTTACATAGGGGCAGTATTATAGTAGTTATATTCCTGTATATAGGGGGCAGTATTATAGTAGTTATATTCTTGTACATAGGAGCAGTATTATAGTAGTTATATTCCTGTATATAGGGGGCAGTATTATAGTAGTTATATTCTTGTACATAGGGACCAGTATTATAGTAGTTATATTCTTGTACATAGGAGCAGTATTATAGTAGTTATATTCTTGTACATAGGAGCAGTATTATAGTAGTTATATTCCTGTACATAGGGGCAGTATTATAGTAGTTATATTCTTGTACATAGGAGCAGTATTATAGTAGTTATAATCTTGTACATAGGGGGCAGTATTATAGTAGTTATATTCCTGTATATAGGGGGCAGTATTATAGTAGTTATATTCTTGTACATAGGGGGCAGTATTATAGTAGTTATATTCCTGTATATAGGGGGCAGTATTATAGTAGTTATATTCTTGTACATAGGAGCAGTATTATAGTAGTTATAATCTTGTACATAGGGGGCAGTATTATAGTAGTTATATTCCTGTATATAGGGGGCAGTATTATAGTAGTTATATTCTTGTATATAGGGGGCAGTATTATAGTAGTTATATTCCTGTATATAGGGGGCAGTATTATAGTAGTTATATTCTTGTACATAGGGGCAGTATTATAGTAGTTATATTCCTGTATATAGGGGGCAGTATTATAGTAGTTACATTCTTGTACATAGGAGCAGTATTATAGTAGTTATAATCTTGTACATAGGAGCAGTATTATAGTAGTTATAATCTTGTACATAGGGGGCAGTATTATAGTAGTTATATTCCTGTATATAGGGGGCAGTATTATAGTAGTTATATTCTTGTACATAGGAGCAGTATTATAGTAGATATATTCTTGTACATAGGGGGCAGTATTATAGTAGTTATATTCCTGTATATAGGGGGCAGTATTATAGTAGTTATATTCTTGTACATAGGGGGCAGTATTATAGTAGTTATATTCCTGTATATAGGGGGCAGTATTATAGTAGTTATATTCTTTTACATAGGGGCAGTATTATAGTAGTTATATTCCTGTATATAGGGGGCAGTATTATAGTAGTTATATTCTTGTACATAGGAGCAGTATTATAGTAGTTATATTCCTGTATATAGGGGGCAGTATTATAGTAGTTATATTCTTGTACATAGGGACCAGTATTATAGTAGTTATATTCTTGTACATAGGAGCAGTATTATAGTAGTTATATTCTTGTACATAGGAGCAGTATTATAGTAGTTATATTCCTGTACATAGGGGCAGTATTATAGTAGTTATATTCTTGTACATAGGAGCAGTATTATAGTAGTTATAATCTTGTACATAGGGGGCAGTATTATAGTAGTTATATTCCTGTATATAGGGGGCAGTATTATAGTAGTTATATTCTTGTACATAGGGGGCAGTATTATAGTAGTTATATTCCTGTATATAGGGGGCAGTATTATAGTAGTTATATTCTTGTACATAGGAGCAGTATTATAGTAGTTATAATCTTGTACATAGGGGGCAGTATTATAGTAGTTATATTCCTGTATATAGGGGGCAGTATTATAGTAGTTATATTCTTGTATATAGGGGGCAGTATTATAGTAGTTATATTCCTGTATATAGGGGGCAGTATTATAGTAGTTATATTCTTGTACATAGGGGCAGTATTATAGTAGTTATATTCCTGTATATAGGGGGCAGTATTATAGTAGTTATATTCTTGTACATAGGAGCAGTATTATAGTAGTTATAATCTTGTACATAGGAGCAGTATTATAGTAGTTATAATCTTGTACATAGGGGGCAGTATTATAGTAGTTATATTCCTGTATATAGGGGGCAGTATTATAGTAGTTATATTCTTGTACATAGGAGCAGTATTATAGTAGATATATTCTTGTACATAGGGGGCAGTATTATAGTAGTTATATTCCTGTATATAGGGGGCAGTATTATAGTAGTTATATTCTTGTACATAGGGGGCAGTATTATAGTAGTTATATTCCTGTATACAGGGGGCAGTATTATAGTAGTTATATTCTTTTACATAGGGGCAGTATTATAGTAGTTATATTCCTGTATATAGGGGGCAGTATTATAGTAGTTATATTCTTGTACATAGGAGCAGTATTATAGTAGTTATATTCCTGTATATAGGGGGCAGTATTATAGTAGTTATATTCTTGCACATAGGAGCAGTATTATAGTAGTTATATTCTTGTACATGGGGGCAGTATTATAGTAGTTATATTCTTGCACATAGGGGGCAGTATTATAGTAGTTATATTCTTGTACAGAGGAGCAGTATTATAGTAGTTATATTCTTGTACATAGGGGGCAGTATTATAGTAGTTATATTCCTGTATATAGGGGGCAGTATTATAGTAGTTATATTCTTTTACATAGGGGCAGTATTATAGTAGTTATATTCCTGTATATAGGGGGCAGTATTATAGTAGTTATGTTCTTGTACATAGGAGCAGTATTATAGTAGTTATATTCCTGTATATAGGGGGCAGTATTATAGTAGTTATATTCTTGTACATAGGGGCAGTATTATAGTAGTTATATTCCTGTATATAGGGGGCAGTATTATAGTAGTTATATTCTTGTACATAGGAGCAGTATTATAGTAGTTATATTCCTGTATATAGGGGGCAGTATTATAGTAGTTATGTTCTTGTACATAGGAGCAGTATTATAGTAGTTATATTCCTGTATATAGGGGGCAGTATTATAGTAGTTATGTTCTTGTACATAGGAGCAGTATTATAGTAGTTATATTCCTGTATATAGGGGGCAGTATTATAGTAGTTATATTCTTGTACATAGGAGCAGTATTATAGTAGTTATATTCTTGTACATAGGAGCAGTATTATAGTAGTTATAATCTTGTACATAGGAGCAGTATTATAGTAGTTATAATCTTGTACATAGGGGGCAGTATTATAGTAGTTATATTCTTGTACATAGGGGGCAGCATTATAGTAGTTATATTCCTGTATATAGGGGGCAGTATTATAGTAGCTATATTCTTGTACATAGGGGGCAGCATTATAGTAGTTATATTCCTGTATATAGGGGGCAGTATTATAGTAGTTATATTCTTGTACATAGGAGCAGTATTATCGTAGTTATATTCTTGTACATAGGGGGCAGTATTATAGTAGTTATATTCTTGTATATAGGGGCAGTATTATAGTAGTTATATTCTTGTACATAGGAGCAGTATTATAGTAGATATATTCTTGTACATAGGAGCAGTATTATAGTAGTTATATTCTTGTACATAGGAGCAGTATTATAGTAGTTATATTCTTGTACATAGGAGCAGTATTATAGTAGTTATATTCTTGTACATAGGGGGCAGTATTATAGTAGTTATATTCTTGTATATAGGGGACAGTATTATAGTAGTTATATTCTTGAACATAGGAGCAGTATTACAGTAGCTATATTCTTGTACATAGGGGGCAGTATTATAGTAGTTATATTCTTGTACATAGAGGGCAGTATTATAGTAGTTATATTCTTGTACATAGGGGGCAGTATTATAGTAGTTATAGTCTTGTACATAGGGGGCAGTATTATAGTAGTTATATTCTTGTACATAGAGGGCAGTATTATAGTAGTTATAGTCTTGTACATAGGGGGCAGTATTATAGTAGTTATATTCTTGTACATAGGGGGCAGTATTATAATAGTTATATTCCTGTACATAGGAGCAGTATTATAGTAGTTATATTCTTGTACATAGAGGGCAGTATTATAGTAGTTATATTCTTGTACATAGGGAGCAGTATTATAGTAGCTATATTCTTATACATAGGGGGCAGTATTATAGTAGTTATATTCTTGTACATAGAGGGCAGTATTATAGTAGTTATAGTCTTGTACATAGGAGCAGTATTATAGTAGTTATATTCCTGTATATAGGGGGCAGTATTATAGTAGTTATATTCTTGTACATAGGAGCAGTATTATAGTAGTTATATTCCTGTATATAGGGGGCAGTATTATAGTAGTTATATTCTTGTACATAGGGGCAGTATTATAGTAGTTATATTCCTGTATATAGGGGGCAGTATTATAGTAGTTATATTGTTGTACATAGGAGCAGTATTATAGTAGTTATATTCTTGTACATAGGAGCAGTATTATAGTAGTTATAATCTTGTACATAGGAGCAGCATTATAGTAGTTATAATCTTGTACATAGGGGGTGTAACATACCTGGCGGCGTCCTTGCATAGTGGTCCATCTTCCACTGTGCAAGAGCGCGTACTTGATCTCCTTTCCAGGGTGTCTCTCTGGCTTCCCTCCATGCTGTCTGTTTGTGTCTGTTTCTGCTGCTTAAGGGCGGCGCCCGATCACTTCCTGCTTTTTGTAGCTGCTGCAGGCACACCCCTTGTGCGTCCTCAGCCTATTGCTGTTTATCACCTGGTATTTAAATCAGCTGCCCCAATTAACTGATGGCTGAGCATCTTGCCCTGTCAGTTGGCTTTTGTCTCTGACATGCCAGGTCCTGTCTATGTTACCTGTCTTGCAGTATCTGTTCCCATGTCTGTACTGTGTCCTATCTGTGTACCTTAACCTGCAGTCTGTACTCGTTCCTTGCCTGTTCGTTCCGCCCTCCTGGAGGCTGTATTTCCAGGCCAGTCTGAACACGCTCCTTGCCTGTTCGTCCTGCCTCTCTGGGGGCCGTATTCCCAGACCCGCTCCTGTATTCCGCTGCAGTGTCGGTCTCCTCCGTACACTCAGTTCCAGTCTGAACTCTCTCCTATCTTTTACCTGTTTTTTCTCTATGTCCGTTCCATTCCTTTTTCTGCAGAGTCTGAACTCGTACCTAACTCCTGCTCGTTGTCACTGTACTTCCGTTTGTGAGTTTGTGGTCCACTCGCTACTTCCCTGCAAGTACCCTGTGGGTATCTGGTTCTGCCTTTCCCTTCTAGTCTGTTCCGTGTGAACAGAGCCCTGTTCCTCGCGTCTGCGGTTTTCACTTTGCTCTGCTCTGTCCGCCGCGTCTGCGGTTTTCGCTTTGCTCAGCTCTGTCCGCCGCGTCTGCGATTTTCGCTTTGCTCAGCTCTGTCCGCCGCGTCTGCGGTTTTCGCTTTGCTCAGCTCTGTCCGCCGCGTCTGCGGTTTTCGCTTTGCTCTGCTCTGTCTGCCCCATCTGCGGTTTTTGCTTTGCTCTGCTCTGTCCGCCCCGTCTGTGGTTTTTGCTTTGCTCTGCTCTGTCCGCCCCGTCTGCGGTTTTCGCTTTGCTCTGCTCTGTCTGCCCCGTCTGCGGTTTTCGCTTTGCTCTGCTCTGTCCGCCGCGTCTGCGGTTTTCGCTTTGCTCTGCTCTGTCCACCCCGTCTGCGGTTTTCGCTTTGCTCTGCTCTGTCCGCCCCGTCTGCGGTTTTCGCTTTGCTCTGCTCTGTCCGCCGCGTCTGCGGTTTTCGCTTTGCTCTGCTCTGTCTGCCCCGTCTGCGGTTTTCGCTTTGCTCTGCTCTGTCCGCCCCGTCTGCGGTTTTCGCTTTGCTCAGCTCTGTCCGCCGCGTCTGCGGTTTTCGCTTTGCTCTGGTCTGTCTGCCCCGTCTGCGGTTTTCGCTTTGCTCAGCTCTGTCCGCCGCGTCTGCAGTTTTCGCTTTGCTCAGCTCTGTCCGCCGCGTCTGCGGTTTTCGCTTTGCTCAGCTCTGTCCGCCGCGTCTGCGGTTTTCGCTTTGCTCAGCTCTGTCCGCCGCGTCTGCGGTTTTCGCTTTGCTCAGCTCTGTCCGCCGCGTCTGCGGTTTTCGCTTTGCTCAGCTCTGTCTACCGCTTCTGCGGTTTAGAATTTGTCTCCCAGTCTGTACTGGACCCTACCCAGCCTGTGCTCTAGTCTGCCTGTTCCTGTATTCCCCGGTGTGGGTCAACAGCCGTGTCCGGAGTCTGACCTGGAGTAGACCCTGGTTCCTCTGCTCGGTTCCTCCCTGGTGCACTGGCGTCGTATGCCGTCGTGCGACCTTGGTTGGATCGGGCAGATACTTAGTTACGCCCCTCCAGGCACTCTCCGGTTCATGGCACAGTGGAATCACTACATAAACACGCACACGCCAGTCAGTCCGGGCGTGTGCATAACAGCATGCTCAGGCCATGGTTCCCGTTGAGCCCCACGGCCTTCGTTCTCTGAGAAGTTTTCCAGCGAATACATGCATTAAAAATAAATAAATAATTATTATTTTTTTTTTTTCTCAGCTGAGTTCCAGGCGAATTACGCACCCGTCCAGATGGATCTATCTGCTCTCGTTCCTGCGGATCCGCCACGTTACTATGGGGATCCAAGACAAAGTCGTGCATTTGTGGAGCAATGCATGCTACACTTCAAGTTCTACCCTCTATGTTTTCCCACCGATCGGGTTAAGGTGGCATTCATTATGTCTTACCTGGCGGGTGATGCCTTGGAATGGATCAACCCCCTATATGAAACACAGGATCCGATCCTCCTGGACCTAATGGCCTTCCTGGTGGCCTTTCTAATGGTCTTCGATGATCCTAACCCGGAGGCTCCTGCTGAAGCTTCACCTCCCAATATCCCGGAGCAGCCCCGATGGGTAATGTGTGTGGGTAGCGCAATAGTCCTCCAGCCCAATGAGACTACTGCCCACCCAGAATCCTCACAGGGTGACTACGCTTTCCGGAATACTTCTCCCAACCTCAAGAGGCAGTCCAGACGTGCTAGACGTAGAGGCAAGCCGTCACGCCAGGGTCTGTCCTCCCTGAGACCTCCTGACCCCAACCTTGAAGTCCCTACTGAAGCTTCATCTCCCTGTATCCCGGAGAAGCCCCAACGAGTAATGTGCGTGGGTAGTGCACCGGTTCTCCTGCCCGAAGAGACTTCTGCCCATCCAGACTCCACACAGGAGAACTTCCTGCACCCGGCATCAGATGCTTCACCCACTTTAACCGGTGTGCATGTCCAAGGATGCTCCAAAGCTGTGGTTACCTCTGAGTCTGTGCACCTCTACTACCTGGCGGAGGACCCCCTGTTGCCTCCTGAATCCTCCGGGATACCACTCGATGACAAATGGAGAGAGACTTCTCTACACTCGGTACTCGATACTTTGTCCGCTTCGTCCTGTGAGCCTGACAATGGGTACCCCAAAGTGGTAGTTACCCCCGAGTCTCTACACCCCTCCGACCAGGCGGAGGACCTCCAGTTGTCTCCAGAACCCTTCGGGGTGCTACCTGGTAGCGAAAGGACAGAGACTCTCCTATACTCTGTACCTGATACCTCGCTCGCTTCGTCCAGTGAGTCCAACCTAGTGTACTCCGAAGCAGAGGTTACTCCCGAGTCTCTACACCCCTCCGACCAGGCGGAGGACCTCCAGTCGTCTCCACAACCCTACGGGGTGCTACCTGGTAGCGAAAGGACAGAGACTCTCCTATACTCTGTACCTGATACCTCGCTCGCTTCGTCCAGTGAGTCCAACCTAGTGTACTCCGAAGCAGAGGTCACTCCCGAGTCTCTACACCCCTCCGACCAGGCAGAGGACCTCCAGTTGTCTCCAGAACCCTTCGGGGTGCCACCTGGTGGTGAATGGACAGAGACTTTCCTATATCCTGGATCTGATACCTCGCTTGCTTCGTCCAGTGAGTCCGACCTAGTGTACTCTGAAGCAGAGGTTACCCATGAGTCTCTACACCCCTCTGACCAGGCGGAGGACCTCCAGTTGTCTCCAGAACCCTTCGGGGTGCCACCTGGTGGTGAATGGACAGAGACTTTCCAATACTCGGTACCCGATACCTCGCCTGCTTCGTCCAGTGAGTCCGACCTAGTGTACTCTGAAGCAGATGTTTTCCCCGAGCCTCTGCACTCTTCTGACCCGGCAGAGGACCTCCAGTTGTTTCTTGACTACTCCGGGGTACCACCAGATAACAAAGAGACAGTGACTTTTTCTCACCCTGTACCTGATAACCCGTCTATTTATTCCTGTGAATTTGACAAGATGTACCTTGAAGCAGAGGTTATCCCCGAGTCTCTACACCCCTCCGACCAGGCGGAGGACCTCCAGTTGTCTCCTGAACCCTTCGGGGTGCTACCTGATAACGAATGGACAGGTACTCTTCTATATTCGGTACCTGATACCTCGCCCGCTTCATCCAGCGAGTCCGACCTAGTGTACTCCGAAGCAGAGGTTACCCCCGAGTCTCTGCACTACTCCGACCCGGCGGAGGACCCCCAGTTGTTTTCTGAATCCTCCTGGGTACCACCAGATAACAAGGTAACAGGGACTTTTCTACATCTTGTACCTGATACCTCGCCCATTTCATCCTTTGAGTTTGACAAGATGTACCCCGAAGCAGAGGTTACCCCCGAGTCTCTGCACTCCTTCAACCCGGCGGAGGACTTCCAGTTGTCTCCTGAACCCTCTGGGGTGCTACCTGATAATAAGTGGAGAGAGACTTCCTTGTGTGCTGTTCCTGGTACTCCACCTGTTTCGTCTGTTGCTGAGGATGGCTGGATAGGAGGTAGCATCCTAGCTACCCAGATGAGACCAGTTTCTCCAGTGGACAGTGGAAGTGATCTCCTTGAAGTAAAGGATTGGCCCTCGAGTTCCCTGCGGAACATTCTGGCAGGCCTGAAGAAGAGGGGGCGTAAGGGGGGGGGGTACTGTAACATACCTGGCGGCGTCCTTGCATAGTGGTCCATCTCCCACTGTGCAAGAGCGCGTACTTGGTCTCCAGTCCAGAATGTCTCTCTGGCTTCCCTCCATGCTGTCTGTTTGTGTCTGTTTCTGCTGCTTAAGGGCGGCGCCCGATCACTTCCTGCTTTTTGTAGCTGCTGCAGGCACACCCCTTGTGCGTCCTCAGCCTATTGCTGTCTGTCACCTGGTATTTAAATCAGCTGCCCCAATTAACTGATGGCTGAGCATCTTGCCCTGTCAGTTGGCTTTTGTCTCTGACATGCCAGGTCCTGTCTATGTTACCTGTCTTGCAGTATCTGTTCCCATGTCTGTACTGTGTCCTATCTGTGTACCTTAACCTGCAGTCTGTACTCGTTCCTTGCCTGTTCGTTCCGCCCTCCTGGAGGCTGTATTTCCAGGCCAGTCTGAACACGCTCCTTGCCTGTTCGTCCTGCCTCTCTGGGGGCCGTATTCCCAGACCCGCTCCTGTATTCCGCTGCAGTGTCGGTCTCCTCCGTACACTCAGTTCCAGTCTGAACTCTCTCCTATCTTTTACCTGTTTTTTCTCTATGTCCGTTCCATTCCTTTTTCTGCAGAGTCTGAACTCGTACCTAACTCCTGCTCGTTGTCACTGTACTTCCGTTTGTGAGTTTGTGGTCCACTCGCTACTTCCCTGCAAGTACCCTGTGGGTATCTGGTTCTGCCTTTCCCTTCTAGTCTGTTCCGTGTGAACAGAGCCCTGTTCCTCGCGTCTGCGGTTTTCGCTTTGTTCAGCTCTGTCCGCCGCGTCTGCGGTTTTCGCTTTGCTCAGCTCTGTCCGCCGCGTCTGCGGTTTTCGCTTTGCTCAGCTCTGTCCGCCGCGTCTGCGGTTTTCGCTTTGCTCTGCTCTGTCTGCCCCATCTGCGGTTTTTGCTTTGCTCTGCTCTGTCCGCCCCGTCTGCGGTTTTCGCTTTGCTCTGCTCTGTCCGCCGCGTCTGCGGTTTTCGCTTTGCTCTGCTCTGTCTGCCCCGTCTACGGTTTTCGCTTTGCTCTGCTCTGTCCGCCGCGTCTGCGGTTTTCGCTTTGCTCTGCTCTGTCCGCCCCGTCTGCGGTTTTCGCTTTGCTCTGCTCTGTCCGCCGCGTCTGCGGTTTTCGCTTTGCTCTGCTCTGTCTGCCCCGTCTGCGGTTTTCGCTTTGCTCTGCTCTGTCCGCCCCGTCTGCGGTTTTCGCTTTGCTCAGCTCTGTCCGCCGCGTCTGCGGTTTTCGCTTTGCTCTGCTCTGTCTGCCCCGTCTGCGGTTTTCGCTTTGCTCAGCTCTGTCCGCCGCGTCTGCGGTTTTCGCTTTGCTCAGCTCTGTCCGCCGCGTCTGCGGTTTTCGCTTTGCTCAGCTCTGTCCGCCGCGTCTGCGGTTTTCGCTTTGCTCAGCTCTGTCCGCCGCGTCTGCGGTTTTCGCTTTGCTCAGCCCTGTCTACCGCGTCTGCGGTTTAGAATTTGTCTCCCAGTCTGTACTGGACCCTACCCAGCCTGTGCTCTAGTCTGCCTGTTCCTGTATTCCCCGGTGTGGGTCAACAGCCGTGTCCGGAGTCTGACCTGGAGTAGACTCTGGTTCCTCTGCTCGGTTCCTCCCTGGTGCACTGGCGTCGTATGCCGTCGTGCGACCTTGGTCGGATCGGGCAGATACTTAGTTACGCCCCTCCAGGCACTCTCCGGTTCATGGCACAGTGGAATCACTACATAAACACGCACACGCCAGTCAGCCCGGGCGTGTGCATAACAGGGGGCAGTATTATAGTAGTTATATTCCTGTATATAGGGGGCAGTATTATAGTAGTTATATTCTTGTACATAGGGGGCAGTATTATAGTAGTTATATTCCTGTATATAGGGGGCAGTATTATAGTAGTTATATTCTTGTACATAGGAGCAGTATTATAGTAGATATATTCTTGCACATAGGAGCAGTATTATAGTAGTTATATTCTTGTACATAGGAGCAGTTTTATAGTAGTTATATTCTTGTACATAGGGGGCAGTATTATAGTAGTTATATTCTTGTATATAGGGGGCAGTATTATAGTAGTTATATTCTTGTACATAGGAGCAGTATTATAGTAGATATATTCTTGTACATAGGAGCAGTATTATAGTAGTTATATTCTTGTACATAGGAGCAGTATTATAGTAGTTATATTCTTGTACATAGGAGCAGTATTATAGTAGTTATATTCTTGTACATAGGGGGCAGTATTATAGTAGTTATATTCTTGTATATAGGGGACAGTATTATAGTAGTTATATTCTTGAACATAGGAGCAGTATTATAGTAGCTATATTCTTATACATAGGGGGCAGTATTATAGTAGTTATATTCTTGTACATAGAGGGCAGTATTATAGTAGTTATATTCTTGTACATAGGGGGCAGTATTATAGTAGTTATAGTCTTGTACATAGGGGGCAGTATTATAGTAGTTATATTCTTGTACATAGAGGGCAGTATTATAGTAGTTATAGTCTTGTACATAGGGGGCAGTATTATATTAGCTATATTCTTGTACATAGGGGGCAGTATTATAGTAGTTATATTCCTGTACATAGGAGCAGTATTATAGTAGTTATATTCTTGTACATAGAGGGCAGTATTATAGTAGTTATATTCTTCTACATAGGGAGCAGTATTATAGTAGCTATATTCTTATACATAGGGAGCAGTATTATAGTAGTTATATTCTTGTACATAGAGGGCAGTATTATAGTAGTTATAGTCTTGTATATAGGGGACAGTATTATAGTAGTTATATTCTTGTACATAGGGAGCAGTATTATAGTAGTTATATTCCTGTACATAGGGGCAGTATTATAGTAGTTATATTCTTGTACATAGGAGCAGTATTATAGCAGTTATAATCTTGTACATAGGGGGCAGTATTATAGTAGTTATATTCCTGTATAAGGGGCAGTATTATAGTAGTTATATTCTTGTACATAGGGGGCAGTATTATAGTAGTTATATTCCTGTATATAGGGGGCAGTATTATAGTAGTTATATTCTTGTACATAGGAGCAGTATTATAGTAGATATATTCTTGTACATAGGAGCAGTATTATAGTAGTTATATTCTTGTACATAGGAGCAGTATTATAGTAGTTATATTCTTGTACATAGGGGCAGTATTATAGTAGTTATATTCCTGTATATAGGGGGCAGTATTATAGTAGTTATATTCCTGTACATAGGAGCAGTATTATAGTAGATATATTCTTGTACATAGGGAGCAGTATTATAGTAGTTATATTCTTGTACATAGGAACAGTATTATAGTAGTTATATTCTTGTACATAGGAGCAGTATTATAGTAGTTATATTCCTGTATATAGGGGGCAGTATTATAGTAGTTATATTCTTGTACATAGGGGCAGTATTATAGTAGATATATTCTTGTACATAGGGGGCAGTATTATAGTAGTTATATTCCTGTATATAGGGGGCAGTATTATAGTAGTTATACTCTTGTACATAGGGGGCAGTATTATAGTAGTTATAGTCTTGTACATAGGGGCAGTATTATAGTAGTTATATTCCTGTATATAGGGGGCAGTATAATAGTAGTTATATTCCTGTACATAGGAGCAGTATTATAGTAGATATATTCTTGTACATAGGGAGCAGTATTATAGTAGTTATATTCCTGTACATAGGGGCAGTATTATAGTAGTTATATTCTTGTACATAGGAGCAGTATTATAGCAGTTATAATCTTGTACATAGGGGGCAGTATTATAGTAGTTATATTTCTGTATATAGGGGGCAGTATTATAGTAGTTATATTCTTGTACATAGGGGGCAGTATTATAGTAGTTATATTCCTGTATATAGGGGGCAGTATTATAGTAGTTATATTCTTGTACATAGGAGCAGTATTATAGTAGATATATTCTTGTACATAGGGGCAGTATTATAGTAGTTATATTCCTGTATATAGGGGGCAGTATTATAGTAGTTATATTAATGTACATAGGAGCAGTATTATAGTAGATATATTCTTGTACATAGGGAGCAGTATTATAGTAGTTATATTCTTGTACATAGGAACAGTATTATAGTAGTTATATTCTTGTACATAGGAGCAATATTATAGTAGTTATATTCCTGTATATAGGGGGCAGTATTATAGTAGTTATATTCTTGTACATAGGAGCAGTATTATAGTAGATATATTCTTGTACATAGGGGGCAGTATTATAGTAGTTATATTCCTGTATATAGGGGGCAGTATTATAGTAGTTATATTCTTGTACATAGGGGGCAGTATTATAGTAGTTATATTCCTGTATATAGGGGGCAGTATTATAGTAGTTATATTCTTTTACATAGGGGCAGTATTATAGTAGTTATATTCCTGTATATAGGGGGCAGTATTATAGTAGTTATATTCTTGTACATAGGAGCAGTATTATAGTAGTTATATTCCTGTATATAGGGGGCAGTATTATAGTAGTTATATTCTTGTACATAGGTGCAGTATTATAGTAGTTATATTCCTGTATATAGGGGGCAGTATTATAGTAGTTATAGTCTTGTACATAGGGGCAGTATTATAGTAGTTATATTCCTGTATATAGGGGGCAGTATTATAGTAGTTATATTCCTGTACATAGGAGCAGTATTATAGTTGATATATTCTTATACATAGGGAGCAGTATTATAGTAGTTATATTCCTGTACATAGGGGCAGTATTATAGTAGTTATATTCTTGTACATAGGAGCAGTATTATAGCAGTTATAATCTTGTACATAGGGGGCAGTATTATAGTAGTTATATTCCTGTATATAGGGGGCAGTATTATAGTAGTTATATTCTTGTACATAGGGGGCAGTATTATAGTAGTTATATTCCTGTATATAGGGGGCAGTATTATAGTAGTTATATTCTTGTACATAGGAGCAGTATTATAGTAGATATATTCTTGTACATAGGAGCAGTATTATAGTAGTTATATTCTTGTACATAGGAGCAGTATTATAGTAGTTATATTCTTGTACATAGGGGCAGTATTATAGTAGTTATATTCCTGTATATAGGGGGCAGTATTATAGTAGTTATATTCTTGTACATAGGGGGCAGTATTATAGTAGTTATATTCTTGTATATAGGGGGCAGTATTATAGTAGTTATATTCCCGTAAATAGGAGCAGTATTATAGTAGATATACTCTTGTACATAGGGAGCAGTATTATAGTAGTTATATTCTTGTACATAGGAACAGTATTATAGTAGTTATATTCTTGTGCATAGGAGCAGTATTATAGTAGTTATATTTCTGTATATAGGGGGCAGTATTATAGTAGTTATATTCTTGTACATAGGAGCAGTATTATAGTAGATATATTCTTGTACATAGGGGGCAGTATTATAGTAGTTATATTCCTGTATATAGGGGGCAGTATTATAGTAGTTATATTCTTGTACATAGGGGGCAGTATTATAGTAGTTATATTCCTGTATATAGGGGGCAGTATTATAGTAGTTATATTCTTTTACATAGGGGCAGTATTATAGTAGTTATATTCCTGTATATAGGGGGCAGTATTATAGTAGTTATATTCTTGTACATAGGAGCAGTATTATAGTAGTTATATTCCTGTATATAGGGGGCAGTATTATAGTAGTTATATTCTTGTACATAGGTGCAGTATTATAGTAGTTATATTCCTGTATATAGGGGGCAGTATTATAGTAGTTATATTCTTGTACATAGGAGCAGTATTATAGTAGTTATATTCTTGTACATAGGAGCAGTATTATAGTAGTTATAATCTTGTACATAGGAGCAGTATTATAGTAGTTATAATCTTGTACATAGGGGGCAGTATTATAGTAGTTATATTCCTGTATATAGGGAGCAGTATTATAGTAGTTATATTCTTGTACATAGGGGGCAGTATTATAGTAGTTATATTCCTGTATATAGGGGGCAGTATTATAGTAGTTATATTCTTGTACATAGGAGCAGTATTATAGTAGATATATTCTTGCACATAGGAGAAGTATTATAGTAGTCATATTCTTGTACATAGGAGCAGTATTATAGTAGTTATATTCTTGTACATAGGGGGCAGTATTATAGTAGTTATACTCTTGTATATAGGGGGCAGTATTATAGTAGTTATATTCTTGTACATAGGAGCAGTATTATAGTAGATATATTCTTGTACATAGGAGCAGTATTATAATAGTTATATTCTTGTACATAGGAGCAGTATTATAGTAGTTATATTCTTGTACATAGGAGCAGTATTATAGTAGTTATATTCTTGTACATAGGGGGCAGTATTATAGTAGTTATATTCTTGAACATAGGAGCAGTATTATAGTAGCTATATTTTTGTACATAGGGGGCAGTATTATAGTAGTTATATTCTTGTACATAGAGGGCAGTATTATAGTAGTTATATTCTTGTACATAGGGGACAGTATTATAGTAGTTATAGTCTTGTACATAGGGGGCAGTATTATAGTAGTTATAGTCTTGTACATAGAGGGCAGTATTATAGTAGTTATAGTCTTGTACATAGGGGGCAGTATTATAGTAGTTATATTCTTGTACATAGGGGGCAGTATTATAGTAGTTATATTCCTGTACATAGGAGCAGTATTATAGTAGTTATATTCTTGTACATAGGGGCAGTATTATAGTAGTTATATTCCTATATATAGGGGGCAGTATTATAGTAGTTATATTCTTGTACATAGGAGCAGTATTATAGTAGTTATATTCTTGTACATAGGAGCAGTATTATAGTAGTTATAATCTTGTACATAGGAGCAGTATTATAGTAGTTATAATCTTGTACATAGGGGGCAGTGTTATAGTAGTTATATTCCTGTATATAGGGGGCAGTATTATAGTAGTTATATTCTTGTACATAGGGGGCAGTATTATAGTAGTTATATTCCTGTATATAGGGGGCAGTATTATAGTAGTTATATTCTTGTACATAGGGAGCAGTATTATAGTAGATATATTCTTGCACATAGGAGAAGTATTATAGTAGTTATATTCTTGTACATAGGAGCAGTATTATAGTAGTTATATTCTTGTACATAGGGGGCAGTATTATAGTAGTTATATTCTTGTATATAGGGGGCAGTATTATAGTAGTTATATTCTTGTACATAGGAGCAGTATTATAGTAGATATATTCTTGTACATAGGAGCAGTATTATAGTAGTTATATTCTTGTACATAGGAGCAGTATTATAGTAGTTATATTCTTGTACATAGGAGCAGTATTATAGTAGTTATATTCTTGTACATAGGGGGCAGTATTATAGTAGTTATATTCTTGTATATAGGGGACAGTATTATAGTAGTTATATTCTTGAACATAGGAGCAGTATTATAGTAGCTATATTTTTGTACATAGGGGGCAGTATTATAGTAGTTATATTCTTGTACATAGAGGGCAGTATTATAGTAGTTATATTCTTGTACATAGGGGGCAGTATTATAGTAGTTATAGTCTTGTACATAGGGGGCAGTATTATAGTAGTTATATTCTTGTACATAGAGGGCAGTATTATAGTAGTTATAGTCTTGTACATAGGGGGCAGTATTATAGTAGTTATATTCTTGTACATAGGGGGCAGTATTATAGTAGTTATATTCCTGTACATAGGAGCAGTATTATAGTAGTTATATTCTTGTACATAGAGGGCAGTATTATAGTAGTTATATTCTTGTACATAGGGAGCAGTATTATAGTAGCTATATTCTTATACATAGGGGGCAGTATTATAGTAGTTATATTCTTGTACATAGAGGGCAGTATTATAGTAGTTATAGTCTTGTACATAGGGGCAGTATTATAGTAGTTATATTCCTGTATATAGGGGGCAGTATTATAGTAGTTATATTCCTGTACATAGGAGCAGTATTATAGTAGATATATTCTTGTACATAGGGAGCAGTATTATAGTAGTTATATTCCTGTACATAGGGGCAGTATTATAGTAGTTATATTCCTGTACATAGGGGCAGTATTATAGTAGTTATATTCTTGTACATAGGAGCAGTATTATAGTAGTTATAATCTTGTACATAGGGGGCATTATTATAGTAGTTATATTCCTGTATATAGGGGGCAGTATTATAGTAGTTATATTCTTGTACATAGGGGGCAGTATTATAGTAGTTATATTCCTGTATATAGGGGGCAGTATTATAGTAGTTATATTCTTGTACATAGGAGCAGTATTATAGTAGTTATATTCTTGTACATTGGGGCAGTATTATAGTAGTTATATTCCTGTACATAGGAGCAGTATTATAGTAGATATATTCTTGTACATAGGGAGCAGTATTATAGTAGTTATATTCTTGTACATAGGAACAGTATTATAGTAGTTATATTCTTGTACATAGGAGCAGTATTATAGTAGTTATAATCTTGTACATAGGGGGCAGTATTATAGTAGTTATATTCCTGTATATAGGGGGCAGTATTATAGTAGTTATATTCTTGTACATAGGGGGCAGTATTATAGTAGTTATATTCCTGTATATAGGGGGCAGTATTATAGTAGCTATATTCTTGTACATAGGAGCAGTATTATAGTAGTTATATTCTTGTACATTGGGGCAGTATTATAGTAGTTATATTCCTGTATATAGGGGGCAGTATTATAGTAGTTATATTCTTGTACATAGGAGCAGTATTATAGTAGATATATTCTTGTACATAGGGGGCAGTATTATAGTAGTTATATTCCTGTATATAGGGGACAGTATTATAGTAGTTATATTCTTGTACATAGGGGGCAGTATTATAGTAGTTATATTCCTGTATATAGGGGGCAGTATTATAGTAGTTATATTCTTTTACATAGGGGCAGTATTATAGTAGTTATATTCCTGTATATAGGGGGCAGTATTATAGTAGTTATATTCTTGTACATAGGAGCAGTATTATAGTAGTTATATTCCTGTATATAGGGGGCAGTATTATAGTAGTTATATTCTTGTACATAGGGGCAGTATTATAGTAGTTATATTCCTGTATATAGGGGGCACTATTATAGTAGTTATATTCTTGTACATAGGAGCAGTATTATAGTAGTTATATTCTTATACATAGGAGCAGTATTATAGTAGTTATAATCTTGTACATAGGAGCAGTATTATAGTAGTTATAATCTTGTACATAGGGGGCAGTATTATAGTAGTTATATTCCTGTATATAGGAGGCAGTATTATAGTAGTTATATTCTTGTACATAGGGGGCAGTATTATAGTAGTTATATTCCTGTATATAGGGGGCAGTATTATAGTAGTTATATTCTTGTACATAGGAGCAGTATTATAGTAGATATATTCCTGCACATAGGAGCAGTATTATAGTAGTTATATTCTTGTACATAGGAGCAGTATTATAGTAGTTATATTCTTGTACATAGGGGGCAGTATTATAGTAGTTATATTCTTGTATATAGGGGGCAGTATTATAGTAGTTATATTCTTGTACATAGGAGCAGTATTATAGTAGATATATTCTTGTACATAGGAGCAGTATTATAGTAGTTATATTCTTGTACATAGGAGCAGTATTATAGTAGTTATATTCTTGTACATAGGGGGCAGTATTATAGTAGTTATATTCTTGTATATAGGGGACAGTATTATAGTAGTTATATTCTTGAACATAGGAGCAGTATTATAGTAGCTATATTCCTGAACATAAGGAGCAGTATTATAGTATTTATATTCTTGTACATAGGAGGCAGTATTATAGTAGTTATATTCTTGTACATAGAGGGCAGTATTATAGTAGTTATATTCTGGTACATAGGGGCAGTATTATAGTAGTTATATTCCTGTACATAGGAGCAGTATTATAGTAGTTATATTCTTGTACATAGGGGGCAGTATTATAGTAGTTATATTCCTGTATATAGGGGGCAGTATTATAGTAGTTATATTCTTGTACATAGGGGCAGTATTATAGTAGTTATATTCCTGTATATAGGGGGCAGTATTATAGTAGTTATATTCTTGTACATAGGAGCAGTATTATAGTAGTTATATTCCTGTATATAGGGGGCAGTATTATAGTAGTTATATTCTTGTACATAGGGGGCAGTATTATAGTAGTTATAGTCTTGTACATAGGGGGCAGTATTATAGTAGTTTTATTCTTGTACATAGGGGGCAGTATTATAGTAGTTATATTCCTGTACATAGGAGCAGTATTATAGTAGTTATATTCTTGTACATAGGGGGCAGTATTATAGTAGTTATATTCCTGTATATAGGGGGCAGTATTATAGTAGTTATATTCTTGTACATAGGGGCAGTATTATAGTAGTTATGTTCCTGTATATAGGGGGCAGTATTATAGTAGTTATATTCTTGTACACAGGAGCAGTATTATAGTAGTTATATTCCTGTATATAGGGGGCAGTATTATAGTAGTTATATTCTTGTACATAGGTGCAGTATTATAGTAGTTATATTCCTGTATATAGGGGGCAGTATTATAGTAGTTATATTCTTGCACATAGGAGCAGTATTATAGTAGCTATATTCTTGTACATAGGAGCAGTATTATAGTAGTTATAATCTTGTACATAGGAGCAGTATTATAGTAGTTATAATCTTGTACATAGGGGGCAGTATTATAGTAGTTATATTCCTGTATATAGGGAGCAGTATTATAGTAGTTATATTCTTGTACATAGGGGGCAGTATTATAGTAGTTATATTCCTGTATATAGGGGGCAGTATTATAGTAGTAATATTCTTGTACATAGGAGCAGTATTATAGTAGATATATTCTTGCACATAGGAGAAGTATTATAGTAGTTATATTCTTGTACATAGGAGCAGTATTATAGTAGTTATATTCTTGTACATAGGGGGCAGTATTATAGTAGTTATATTCTTGTATATAGGGGGCAGTATTATAGTAGTTATATTCTTGTACATAGGAGCAGTATTATAGTATATATATTCTTGTACATAGGAGCAGTATTAGAGTAGTTATATTCTTGTACATAGGAGCAGTATTATAGTAGTTATATTCTTGTACATAGGAGCAGTATTATAGTAGTTATATTCTTGTACATAGGGGGCAGTATTATAGTAGTTATATTCTTGTATATAGGGAACAGTATTATAGTAGTTATATTCTTGAACATAGGAGCAGTATTATAGTAGCTATATTTTTGTACATAGGGGGCAGTATTATAGTAGTTATATTCTTGTACATAGAGGGCAGTATTATAGTAGTTATATTCTTGTACATAGGGGACAGTATTATAGTAGTTATAGTCTTGTACATAGGGGGCAGTATTATAGTAGTTATAGTCTTGTACATAGAGGGCAGTATTATAGTAGTTATAGTCTTGTACATAGGGGGCAGTATTATAGTAGTTATATTCTTGTACATAGGGGGCAGTATTATAGTAGTTATATTCCTGTACATAGGAGCAGTATTATAGTAGTTATATTCTTGTACATAGGGGCAGTATTATAGTAGTTATATTCCTGTATATAGGGGGCAGTATTATAGTAGTTATATTCTTGTACATAGGAGCAGTATTATAGTAGTTATATTCTTGTACATAGGAGCAGTATTATAGTAGTTATAATCTTGTACATAGGAGCAGTATTATAGTAGTTATAATCTTGTACATAGGGGGCAGTGTTATAGTAGTTATATTCCTGTATATAGGGGGCAGTATTATAGTAGTTATATTCTTGTACATAGGGGGCAGTATTATAGTAGTTATATTCCTGTATATAGGGGGCAGTATTATAGTAGTTATATTCTTGTACATAGGGAGCAGTATTATAGTAGATATATTCTTGCACATAGGAGAAGTATTATAGTAGTTATATTCTTGTACATAGGAGCAGTATTATAGTAGTTATATTCTTGTACATAGGGGGCAGTATTATAGTAGTTATATTCTTGTATATAGGGGGCAGTATTATAGTAGTTATATTCTTGTACATAGGAGCAGTATTATAGTAGATATATTCTTGTACATAGGAGCAGTATTATAGTAGTTATATTCTTGTACATAGGAGCAGTATTATAGTAGTTATATTCTTGTACATAGGAGCAGTATTATAGTAGTTATATTCTTGTACATAGGGGGCAGTATTATAGTAGTTATATTCTTGTATATAGGGGACAGTATTATAGTAGTTATATTCTTGAACATAGGAGCAGTATTATAGTAGCTATATTTTTGTACATAGGGGGCAGTATTATAGTAGTTATATTCTTGTACATAGAGGGCAGTATTATAGTAGTTATATTCTTGTACATAGGGGGCAGTATTATAGTAGTTATAGTCTTGTACATAGGGCGCAGTATTATAGTAGTTATATTCTTGTACATAGAGGGCAGTATTATAGTAGTTATAGTCTTGTACATAGGGGGCAGTATTATAGTAGTTATATTCTTGTACATAGGGGGCAGTATTATAGTAGTTATATTCCTGTACATAGGAGCAGTATTATAGTAGTTATATTCTTGTACATAGAGGGCAGTATTATAGTAGTTATATTCTTGTACATAGGGAGCAGTATTATAGTAGCTATATTCTTATACATAGGGGGCAGTATTATAGTAGTTATATTCTTGTACATAGAGGGCAGTATTATAGTAGTTATAGTCTTGTACATAGGGGCAGTATTATAGTAGTTATATTCCTGTATATAGGGGGCAGTATTATAGTAGTTATATTCCTGTACATAGGAGCAGTATTATAGTAGATATATTCTTGTACATAGGGAGCAGTATTATAGTAGTTATATTCCTGTACATAGGGGCAGTATTATAGTAGTTATATTCCTGTACATAGGGGCAGTATTATAGTAGTTATATTCTTGTACATAGGAGCAGTATTATAGTAGTTATAATCTTGTACATAGGGGGCAGTATTATAGTAGTTATATTCCTGTATATAGGGGGCAATATTATAGTAGTTATATTCTTGTACATAGGGGGCAGTATTATAGTAGTTATATTCCTGTATATAGGGGGCAGTATTATAGTAGTTATATTCTTGTACATAGGAGCAGTATTATAGTAGTTATATTCTTGTACATTGGGGCAGTATTATAGTAGTTATATTCCTGTACATAGGAGCAGTATTATAGTAGATATATTCTTGTACATAGGGAGCAGTATTATAGTAGTTATATTCTTGTACATAGGAACAGTATTATAGTAGTTATATTCTTGTACATAGGAGCAGTATTATAGTAGTTATAATCTTGTACATAGGGGGCAGTATTATAGTAGTTATATTCCTGTATATAGGGGGCAGTATTATAGTAGTTATATTCTTGTACATAGGGAGCAGTATTATAGTAGTTATATTCCTGTATATAGGGGGCAGTATTATAGTAGTTATATTCTTGTACATAGGAGCAGTATTATAGTAGTTATATTCTTGTACATTGGGGCAGTATTATAGTAGTTATATTCCTGTATATAGGGGGCAGTATTATAGTAGTTATATTCTTGTACATAGGAGCAGTATTATAGTAGATATATTCTTGTACATAGGGGGCAGTATTATAGTAGTTATATTCCTGTATATAGGGGGCAGTATTATAGTAGTTATATTCTTGTACATAGGGGGCAGTATTATAGTAGTTATATTCCTGTATATAGGGGGCAGTATTATAGTAGTTATATTCTTTTACATAGGGGCAGTATTATAGTAGTTATATTCCTGTATATAGGGGGCAGTATTATAGTAGTTATATTCTTGTACATAGGAGCAGTATTATAGTAGTTATATTCCTGTATATAGGGGGCAGTATTATAGTAGTTATATTCTTGTACATAGGGGCAGTATTATAGTAGTTATATTCCTGTATATAGGGGGCACTATTATAGTAGTTATATTCTTGTACATAGGAGCAGTATTATAGTAGTTATATTCTTATACATAGGAGCAGTATTATAGTAGTTATAATCTTGTACATAGGAGCAGTATTATAGTAGTTATAATCTTGTACATAGGGGGCAGTATTATAGTAGTTATATTCCTGTATATAGGAGGCAGTATTATAGTAGTTATATTCTTGTACATAGGGGGCAGTATTATAGTAGTTATATTCCTGTATATAGGGGGCAGTATTATAGTAGTTATATTCTTGTACATAGGAGCAGTATTATAGTAGATATATTCCTGCACATAGGAGCAGTATTATAGTAGTTATATTCTTGTACATAGGAGCAGTATTATAGTAGTTATATTCTTGTACATAGGGGGCAGTATTATAGTAGTTATATTCTTGTATATAGGGGGCAGTATTATAGTAGTTATATTCTCGTACATAGGAGCAGTATTATAGTAGATATATTCTTGTACATAGGAGCAGTATTATAGTAGTTATATTCTTGTACATAGGAGCAGTATTATAGTAGTTATATTCTTGTACATAGGGGGCAGTATTATAGTAGTTATATTCTTGTATATAGGGGACAGTATTATAGTAGTTATATTCTTGAACATAGGAGCAGTATTATAGTAGCTATATTCCTGAACATAAGGAGCAGTATTATAGTATTTATATTCTTGTACATAGGAGGCAGTATTATAGTAGTTATATTCTTGTACATAGAGGGCAGTATTATAGTAGTTATATTCTGGTACATAGGGGCAGTATTATAGTAGTTATATTCCTGTACATAGGAGCAGTATTATAGTAGTTATATTCTTGTACATAGGGGGCAGTATTATAGTAGTTATATTCCTGTATATAGGGGGCAGTATTATAGTAGTTATATTCTTGTACATAGGGGCAGTATTATAGTAGTTATATTCCTGTATATAGGGGGCAGTATTATAGTAGTTATATTCTTGTACATAGGAGCAGTATTATAGTAGTTATATTCCTGTATATAGGGGGCAGTATTATAGTAGTTATATTCTTGTACATAGGGGGCAGTATTATAGTAGTTATAGTATTGTACATAGGGGGCAGTATTATAGTAGTTTTATTCTTGTACATAGGGGGCAGTATTATAGTAGTTATATTCCTGTACATAGGAGCAGTATTATAGTAGTTATATTCTTGTACATAGGGGGCAGTATTATAGTAGTTATATTCCTGTATATAGGGGGCAGTATTATAGTAGTTATATTCTTGTACATAGGGGCAGTATTATAGTAGTTATGTTCCTGTATATAGGGGGCAGTATTATAGTAGTTATATTCTTGTACATAGGAGCAGTATTATAGTAGTTATATTCCTGTATATAGGGGGCAGTATTATAGTAGTTATATTCTTGTACATAGGTGCAGTATTATAGTAGTTATATTCCTGTATATAGGGGGCAGTATTATAGTAGTTATATTCTTGCACATAGGAGCAGTATTATAGTAGCTATATTCTTGTACATAGGAGCAGTATTATAGTAGTTATAATCTTGTACATAGGAGCAGTATTATAGTAGTTATAATCTTGTACATAGGGGGCAGTATTATAGTAGTTATATTCCTGTATATAGGGAGCAGTATTATAGTAGTTATATTCTTGTACATAGGGGGCAGTATTATAGTAGTTATATTCCTGTATATAGGGGGCAGTATTATAGTAGTAATATTCTTGTACATAGGAGCAGTATTATAGTAGATATATTCTTGCACATAGGAGAAGTATTATAGTAGTTATATTCTTGTACATAGGAGCAGTATTATAGTAGTTATATTCTTGTACATAGGGGGCAGTATTATAGTAGTTATATTCTTGTATATAGGGGGCAGTATTATAGTAGTTATATTCTTGTACATAGGAGCAGTATTATAGTATATATATTCTTGTACATAGGAGCAGTATTATAGTAGTTATATTCTTGTACATAGGAGCAGTATTATAGTAGTTATATTCTTGTACATAGGAGCAGTATTATAGTAGTTATATTCTTGTACATAGGGGGCAGTATTATAGTAGTTATATTCTTGTATATAGGGGACAGTATTATAGTAGTTATATTCTTGAACATAGGAGCAGTATTATAGTAGCTATATTTTTGTACATAGGGGGCAGTATTATAGTAGTTATATTCTTGTACATAGAGGGCAGTATTATAGTAGTTATATTCTTGTACATAGGGGACAGTATTATAGTAGTTATAGTCTTGTACATAGGGGGCAGTATTATAGTAGTTATAGTCTTGTACATAGAGGGCAGTATTATAGTAGTTATAGTCTTGTACATAGGGGGCAGTATTATAGTAGTTATATTCTTGTACATAGGGGGCAGTATTATAGTAGTTATATTCCTGTACATAGGAGCAGTATTATAGTAGTTATATTCTTGTACATAGGGGCAGTATTATAGTAGTTATATTCCTGTATATAGGGGGCAGTATTATAGTAGTTATATTCTTGTACATAGGAGCAGTATTATAGTAGTTATATTCTTGTACATAGGAGCAGTATTATAGTAGTTATAATCTTGTACATAGGAGCAGTATTATAGTAGTTATAATCTTGTACATAGGGGGCAGTGTTATAGTAGTTATATTCCTGTATATAGGGGGCAGTATTATAGTAGTTATATTCTTGTACATAGGGGGCAGTATTATAGTAGTTATATTCCTGTATATAGGGGGCAGTATTATAGTAGTTATATTCTTGTACATAGGGAGCAGTATTATAGTAGATATATTCTTGCACATAGGAGAAGTATTATAGTAGTTATATTCTTGTACATAGGAGCAGTATTATAGTAGTTATATTCTTGTACATAGGGGGCAGTATTATAGTAGTTATATTCTTGTATATAGGGGGCAGTATTATAGTAGTTATATTCTTGTACATAGGAGCAGTATTATAGTAGATATATTCTTGTACATAGGAGCAGTATTATAGTAGTTATATTCTTGTACATAGGAGCAGTATTATAGTAGTTATATTCTTGTACATAGGAGCAGTATTATAGTAGTTATATTCTTGTACATAGGGGGCAGTATTATAGTAGTTATATTCTTGTATATAGGGGACAGTATTATAGTAGTTATATTCTTGAACATAGGAGCAGTATTATAGTAGCTATATTTTTGTACATAGGGGGCAGTATTATAGTAGTTATATTCTTGTACATAGAGGGCAGTATTATAGTAGTTATATTCTTGTACATAGGGGGCAGTATTATAGTAGTTATAGTCTTGTACATAGGGGTCAGTATTATAGTAGTTATATTCTTGTACATAGAGGGCAGTAATATAGTAGTTATAGTCTTGTACATAGGGGGCAGTATTATAGTAGTTATATTCTTGTACATAGGGGGCAGTATTATAGTAGTTATATTCCTGTACATAGGAGCAGTATTATAGTAGTTATATTCTTGTACATAGAGGGCAGTATTATAGTAGTTATATTCTTGTACATAGGGAGCAGTATTATAGTAGCTATATTCTTATACATAGGGGGCAGTATTATAGTAGTTATATTCTTGTACATAGAGGGCAGTATTATAGTAGTTATAGTCTTGTACATAGGGGCAGTATTATAGTAGTTATATTCCTGTATATAGGGGGCAGTATTATAGTAGTTATATTCCTGTACATAGGAGCAGTATTATAGTAGATATATTCTTGTACATAGGGAGCAGTATTATAGTAGTTATATTCCTGTACATAGGGGCAGTATTATAGTAGTTATATTCCTGTACATAGGGGCAGTATTATAGTAGTTATATTCTTGTACATAGGAGCAGTATTATAGTAGTTATAATCTTGTACATAGGGGGCAGTATTATAGTAGTTATATTCCTGTATATAGGGGGCAGTATTATAGTAGTTATATTCTTGTACATAGGGGGCAGTATTATAGTAGTTATATTCCTGTATATAGGGGGCAGTATTATAGTAGTTATATTCTTGTACATAGGAGCAGTATTATAGTAGTTATATTCTTGTACATTGGGGCAGTATTATAGTAGTTATATTCCTGTATATAGGGGGCAGTATTATAGTAGTTATATTCCTGTACATAGGAGCAGTATTATAGTAGATATATTCTTGTACATAGGGAGCAGTATTATAGTAGTTATATTCTTGTACATAGGAACAGTATTATAGTAGTTATATTCTTGTACATAGGAGCAGTATTATAGTAGTTATAATCTTGTACATAGGGGGCAGTATTATAGTAGTTATATTCCTGTATATAGGGGGCAGTATTATAGTAGTTATATTCTTGTACATAGGGGGCAGTATTATAGTAGTTATATTCCTGTATATAGGGGGCAGTATTATAGTAGTTATATTCTTGTACATAGGAGCAGTATTATAGTAGTTATATTCTTGTACATTGGGGCAGTATTATAGTAGTTATATTCCTGTATATAGGGGGCAGTATTATAGTAGTTATATTCTTGTACATAGGAGCAGTATTATAGTAGATATATTCTTGTACATAGGGGGCAGTATTATAGTAGTTATATTCCTGTATATAGGGGGCAGTATTATAGTAGTTATATTCTTGTACATAGGGGGCAGTATTATAGTAGTTATATTCCTGTATATAGGGGGCAGTATTATAGTAGTTATATTCTTTTACATAGGGGCAGTATTATAGTAGTTATATTCCTGTATATAGGGGGCAGTATTATAGTAGTTATATTCTTGTACATAGGAGCAGTATTATAGTAGTTATATTCCTGTATATAGGGGGCAGTATTATAGCAGTTATATTCTTGTACATAGGGGCAGTATTATAGTAGTTATATTCCTGTATATAGGGGGCACTATTATAGTAGTTATATTCTTGTACATAGGAGCAGTATTATAGTAGTTATATTCTTGTACATAGGAGCAGTATTATAGTAGTTATAATCTTGTACATAGGAGCAGTATTATAGTAGTTATAATCTTGTACATAGTGGGCAGTATTATAGTAGTTATATTCCTGTATATAGGAGGCAGTATTATAGTAGTTATATTCTTGTACATAGGGGGCAGTATTATAGTAGTTATATTCCTGTATATAGGGGGCAGTATTATAGTAGTTATATTCTTGTACATAGGAGCAGTATTATAGTAGATATATTCCTGCAGATAGGAGCAGTATTATAGTAGTTATATTCTTGTACATAGGAGCAGTATTATAGTAGTTATATTCTTGTACATAGGGGGCAGTATTATAGTAGTTATATTCTTGTATATAGGGGGCAGTATTATAGTAGTTATATTCTTGTACATAGGAGCAGTATTATAGTAGATATATTCTTGTACATAGGATCAGTATTATAGTAGTTATATTCTTGTACATAGGAGCAGTATTATAGTAGTTATATTCTTGTACATAGGGGGCAGTATTATAGTAGTTATATTCTTGTATATAGGGGACAGTATTATAGTAGTTATATTCTTGAACATAGGAGCAGTATTATAGTAGCTGTATTCCTGAACATAAGGAGCAGTATTATAGTAGTTATATTCTTGTACATAGAGGGCAGTATTATAGTAGTTATATTCTGGTACATAGGGGCAGTATTATAGTAGTTATAGTCTTGTACATAGGGGGCAGTATTGTAGTAGTTTTATTCTTGTACATAGGGGGCAGTATTATAGTAGTTATATTCCTGTACATAGGAGCAGTATTATAGTAGTTATATTCTTGTACATAGAGGGCAGTATTATAGTAGTTATATTCTTGTACATAGGGAGCAGTATTATAGTAGCTATATTCTTATACATAGGGGGCAGTATTATAGTAGTTATATTCTTGTACATAGAGGGCAGTATTATAGTAGTTATAGTTTTGTACATAGGGGGCAGTATTATAGTAGTTATATTCTTGTACATAGGGGACAGTATTATAGTAGTTCTATTCTTGTACATAGGGAGCAGTATTATAGTAGTTATATTCTTGTACATAGGGGGCAGTATTATAGTAGTTATATTCCTGTACATAGGAGCAGTATTATAGTAGTTATATTTCTGTATATAGGGGGCAGTATTATCGTAGTTATATTCCTGTACATAGGAGCAGTATTATATTAGTTATATTCCTGTACATAGGGGGCAGTATTATAGTAGTTATATTCCTGTATATAGGGGGCAGTATTATAGTAGTTATATTCCTGTACATAGGAACAGTATTATAGTAGAAATATTCTTGTACATAGGCAGCAGTATTATAGTAGTTATATTCTTGTACATAGGAGCAGTATTATAGTAGTTATATTCCTGTATATAGGGGGCAGTATTATAGTAGTTATATTCCTGTACATAGGAGCAGTATTATAGTAGATATATTCTTGTACATAGGGAGCAGTATTATAGTAGTTATATTCTTGTACATAGGAACAGTATTATAGTAGTTATATTCTTGTACATAGGAGCAGTATTATAGTAGTTATATTCCTGTATATAGGGGGCAGTATTATAGTAGTTATATTCTTGTACATAGGAGCAGTATTATAGTAGATATATTCTTGTACATAGGGGGCAGTATTATAGTAGTTATATTCCTGTATATAGGGGGCAGTATTATAGTAGTTATATTCTTTTACATAGGGGCAGTATTATAGTAGTTATATTCCTGTATATAGGGGGCAGTATTATAGTAGTTATATTCTTGTACATAGGAGCAGTATTATAGTAGTTATATTCCTGTATATAGGGGGCAGTATTATAGTAGTTATATTCTTGTACATAGGAGCAGTATTATAGTAGTTATATTCCTGTATATAGGGGGTAGTATTATAGTAGTTATATTCTTGTACATAGGAGCAGTATTATAGTAGATATATTCTTCTACATAGGGGCAGTATTATAGTAGTTATATTGTTGCACATGGGGGGCAGTATTATAGTAGTTATATTCTTGTACATAGGGGGCAGTATTATAGTAGTTATATTGTTGCACATGGGGGGCAGTATTATAGTAGTTATATTCTTGTACATAGGAGCAGTATTATAGTAGTTATATTCTTGTACATAGGAGCAGTATTATAGTAGTTATAATCTTGTACATAGGAGCAGTATTATAGTAGTTATAATCTTGTACATAGGGGGCAGTATTATAGTAGTTATATTCCTGTATATAGGGGGCAGTATTATAGTAGTTATATTCTTGTACATAGGGGGCAGTATTATAGTAGTTATATTCCTGTATATAGGGGGCAGTATTATAGTAGTTATATTCTTGTACATAGGAGCAGTATTATAGTAGATATATTCTTGCACATAGGAGCAGTATTATAGTAGTTATATTCTTGTACATAGGAGCAGTATTATAGTAGTTATATTCTTGTACATAGGGGGCAGTATTATAGTAGTTATATTCTTGTATATAGGGGGCAGTATTATAGTAGTTATATTCTTGTACATAGGAGCAGTATTATAGTAGATATATTCTTGTACATAGGAGCAGTATTATAGTAGTTATATTCTTGTAGATAGGAGCAGTATTATAGTAGTTATATTCTTGTACATAGGAGCAGTATTATAGTAGTTATATTCTTGTACATAGGGGGCAGTATTATAGTAGTTATATTCTTGTATATAGGGGACAGTATTATAGTAGTTATATTCTTGAACATAGGAGCAGTATTATAGTAGCTATATTCTTGTACATAAGGAGCAGTATTATAGTAGTTATATTCTTGTACATAGAGGGCAGTATTATAGTAGTTATATTCTTGTACATAGGGGGCAGTATTATAGTAGTTATAGTCTTGTACATAGGGGGCAGTATTATAGTAGTTATATTCTTGTACATAGAGGGCAGTATTATAGTAGTTATAGTCTTGTACATAGGGGGCAGTATTATAGTAGTTATATTCTTGTACATAGGGGGCAGTATTATAGTAGTTATATTCCTGTACATAGGAGCAGTATTATAGTAGTTATATTCTTGTACTTAGAGGGCAGTATTATAGTAGTTATTTTCTTGTACATAGGGAGCAGTATTATAGTAGCTATATTCTTATACATAGGGGGCAGTATTATAGTAGTTATATTCTTGTACATAGAGGGCAGTATTATAGTAGTTATAGTATTGTACATAGGGGGCAGTATTATAGTAGTTATATTCTTGTACATAGGGGGCAGTATTATAGTAGTTATATTCCTGTACATAGGAGCAGTATTATAGTAGTTATATTTCTGTATATAGGGGGCAGTATTATAGTAGTTATATTCCTGTACATAGGAGCAGTATTATATTACTTATATTCCTGTACATAGGGGGCAGTATTATAGTAGTTATATTCCTGTATATAGGGGGCAGTATTATAGTAGTTATATTCCTGTACATAGGAACAGTATTATAGTAGAAATATTCTTGTACATAGGCAGCAGTATTATAGTAGTTATATTCTTGTACATAGGAGCAGTATTATAGTAGTTATATTCCTGTATATAGGGGGTAGTATTATAGTAGTTATATTCTTGTACATAGGAGCAGTATTATAGTAGATATATTCTTGTACATAGGGGCAGTATTATAGTAGTTATAGTCTTGTACATAGGGGGCAGTATTATAGTAGTTATATTGTTGCACATAGGGGGCAGTATTATAGTAGTTATATTCTTGTACATAGGAGCAGTATTATAGTAGTTATATTCTTGTACATAGGAGCAGTATTATAGTAGTTATATCCTTGTACATAGGAGCAGTATTATAGTAGTTATAGTCTTGTACATAGGGGGCAGTATTATAGTAGTTATATTCTTGTACATAGGAGCAGTATTATAGTAGTTATATTCCTGTACATAGGGGGCAGTATTCTAGTAGTTATATTCCTATATATAGGGGGCAGTATTATAGTAGTTATATTCCTGTACATAGAAGCAGTATTATAGTAGTTATAATCTTGTACATAGGGAGCAGTATTATAGTAGTTATATTCTTGTACATAGGGGCAGTATTATAGTAGTTATATTCTTGTATATAGGGGGCAGTATTATAGTAGTTATATTCCTGTACATAGGAGCAGTATTATAGTAGATATATTCTTGTACATAGGGAGCAGTATTATAGTAGTTATATTCTTGTACATAGGAACAGTATTATAGTAGTTATATTCTTGTACATAGGAGCAGTATTATAGTAGTTATATTCCTGTATATAGGGGGCAGTATTATAGTAGTTATATTCTTGTACATAGGAGCAGTATTATAGTAGATATATTCTTGTACATAGGGGGCAGTATTATAGTAGTTATATTCCTGTATATAGGGGGCAGTATTATAGTAGTTATATTCTTGTACATAGGGGGCAGTATTATAATAGTTATATTCCTGTATATAGGGGGCAGTATTATAGTAGTTATATTCTTTTACATAGGGGCAGTATTATAGTAGTTATATTCCTGTATATAGGGGGCAGTATTATAGTAGTTATATTCTTGTACATAGGAGCAGTATTATAGTAGTTATATTCCTGTATATAGGGGGCAGTATTATAGTAGTTATATTCTTGTACATAGGGGCAGTATTATAGTAGTTATATTCCTGTATATAGGGGGCACTATTATAGTAGTTATATTCTTGTACATAGGAGCAGTATTATAGTAGTTATATTCTTGTACATAGGAGCAGTATTATAGTAGTTATAATCTTGTACATAGGAGCAGTATTATAGTAGTTATAATCTTGTACATGGGAGGCAGTATTATAGTAGTTATATTCCTGTATATAGGGGGCAGTATTATAGTAGTTATATTCTTGTACATAGGGGGCAGTATTATAGTAGTTATATTCCTGTATATAGGGGGCAGTATTATAGTAGTTATATTCTTGTACATAGGAGCAGTATTATAGTAGATATATTCTTGCACATAGGAGCAGTATTATAGTAGTTATATTCTTGTACATAGGAGCAGTATTATAGTAGTTATATTCTTGTACATAGGGGGCAGTATTATAGTAGTTATATTCTTCTATATTGGTGGCAGTATTATAGTAGTTATATTCTTGTACATAGGAGCAGTATTATAGTAGATATATTCTTGTACATAGGAGCAGTATTATAGTAGTTATATTCTTGTACATAGGAGCAGTATTATAGTAGTTATATTCTTGTACATAGGAGCAGTATTATAGTAGTTATATTCTTGTACATAGGGGGCAGTATTATAGTAGTTATATTCTTGCATATAGGGGACAGTATTATAGTAGTTATATTCTTGAACATAGGAGCAGTATTATAGTAGCTATATTCTTGTACATAAGGAGCAGTATTATAGTAGTTATATTCTTGTACATAGAGTGCAGTATTATAGTAGTTATATTCTTGTACATAGGGGGCAGTATTATAGTAGTTATAGTCTTGTACATAGGGGGCAGTATTATAGTAGTTATATTCTTGTACATAGAGGGCAGTATTATAGTAGTTATAGTCTTGTACATAGGGGGCAGTATTATAGTAGTTATATTCTTGTACATAGGGGGCAGTATTATAGTAGTTATATTCCTGTACATAGGAGCAGTATTATAGTAGTTATATTCTTGTACATAGAGGGCAGTATTATAGTAGTTATATTCTTGTACATAGGGAGCAGTATTATAGTAGCTATATTCTTATACATAGGGGGCAGTATTATAGTAGTTATATTCTTGTACATAGAGGGCAGTATTATAGTAGTTATAGTTTTGTACATAGGGGGCAGTATTATAGTAGTTATATTCTTGTACATAGGTGGCAGTATTATAGTAGTTATATTTCTGTATATAGGAGCAGTATTATAGTAGTTATATTTCTGTATATAGGGGGCAGTATTATAGTAGTTATATTCCTGTACATAGGAGCAGTATTATAGTAGTTATATTCTTGTACATAGGAGCAGTATTATAGTAGTTATATTCCTGTATATAGGGGGCAGTATTATAGTAGTTATATTCTTGTACAAAGGAGCAGTATTATAGTAGATATATTCTTGTACATAGGGGGCAGTATTATAGTAGTTATATTCCTGTACATAGGGGGCAGTATTATAATAGTTATATTCCTGTATATAGGGGGCAGTATTATAGTAGTTATATTCCTGTATATAGGGGGCAGTATTATAGTAGTTATATTCTTTTACATAGGGGCAGTATTATAGTAGTTATATTCCTGTATATAGGGGGCAGTATTATAGTAGTTATATTCTTGTACATAGGAGCAGTATTATAGTAGTTATATTCCTGTATATAGGGGGCAGTATTATAGTAGTTATATTCTTGTACATAGGGGCAGTATTATAGTAGTTATATTCCTGTATATAGGGGGCACTATTATAGTAGTTATATTCTTGTACATAGGAGCAGTATTATAGTAGTTATATTCTTGTACATAGGAGCAGTATTATAGTAGTTATAATCTTGTACATAGGAGCAGTATTATAGTAGTTATAATCTTGTACATGGGAGGCAGTATTATAGTAGTTATATTCCTGTATATAGGGGGCAGTATTATAGTAGTTATATTCTTGTACATAGGGGGCAGTATTATAGTAGTTATATTCCTGTATATAGGGGGCAGTATTATAGTAGTTATATTCTTGTACATAGGAGCAGTATTATAGTAGATATATTCTTGCACATAGGAGCAGTATTATAGTAGTTATATTCTTGTACATAGGAGCAGTATTATAGTAGTTATATTCTTGTACATAGGGGGCAGTATTATAGTAGTTATATTCTTGTATATAGGTGGCAGTATTATAGTAGTTATATTCTTGTACATAGGAGCAGTATTATAGTAGATATATTCTTGTACATAGGAGCAGTATTATAGTAGTTATATTCTTGTACATATTAGCAGTATTATAGTAGTTATATTCTTGTACATAGGAGCAGTATTATAGTAGTTATATTCTTGTACATAGGGGGCAGTATTATAGTAGTTATATTCTAGTATATAGGGGACAGTATTATAGTAGTTATATTTTTGAACATAGGAGCAGTATTATAGTAGTTATATTCTTGTACATAAGGAGCAGTATTATAGTAGTTATATTCTTGTACATAGAGTGCAGTATTATAGTAGTTATATTCTTGTACATAGGAGCAGTATTATAGTAGTTATATTCTTGTACATAGAGTGCAGTATTATAGTAGTTATATTCTTGTACATAGGGGGCAGTATTATAGTAGTTATAGTCTTGTACATAGGGGGCAGTATTATAGTAGTTATATTCTTGTACATAAGGAGCAGTATTATAGTAGTTATATTCTTGTACATAGAGTGCAGTATTATAGTAGTTATATTCTTGTACATAGGGGGCAGTATTATAGTAGTTATAGTCTTGTACATAGGGGGCAGTATTATAGTAGTTATATTCTTGTACATAGAGGGCAGTATTATAGTAGTTATAGTCTTGTACATAGGGGGCAGTATTATAGTAGTTATATTCTTGTACATAGGGGGCAGTATTATAGTAGTTATATTCCTGTACATAGGAGCAGTATTATAGTAGTTATATTCTTGTACATAGAGGGCAGTATTATAGTAGTTATATTCTTGTACATAGGGAGCAGTATTATAGTAGCTATATTCTTATACATAAGGGGCAGTATTATAGTAGTTATATTCTTGTACATAGAGGGCAGTATTATAGTAGTTATAGTTTTGTACATAGGGGGCAGTATTATAGTAGTTATATTCTTGTACATAGGTGGCAGTATTATAGTAGTTATATTCCTGTACATAGGAGCAGTATTATAGTAGTTATATTTCTGTATATAGGGGGCAGTATTATAGTAGTTATATTCCTGTACATAAGAGCAGTATTATATTAGTTATATTCCTGTACATAGGGGGCAGTATTATAGTAGTTATATTCCTGTATATAGGGGGCAGTATTATAGTAGTTATATTCCTGTACATAGGAACAGTATTATAGTAGAAATATTCTTGTACATAGGCAGCAGTATTATAGTAGTTATATTCTTGTACATAGGAGCAGTATTATAGTAATTATATTCCTGTATATAGGGGGTAGTATTATAGTAGTTATATTCTTGTACATAGGAGCAGTATTATAGTAGATATATTCTTGTACATAGGGGCAGTATTATAGTAGTTATAGTCTTGTACATAGGGGGCAGTATTATAGTAGTTATATTGTTGCACATAGGGGGCAGTATTATAGTAGTTATATTCTTGTACATAGAAGCAGTATTATAGTAGTTATATTCTTGTACATAGGAGCAGTATTATAGTAGTTATATTCTTGTACATAGGAGCAGTATTATAGTAGTTATAGTCTTGTACATAGGGGGCAGTATTATAGTAGTTATATTCTTGTACAAAGGGAGCAGTATTATACTAGTTATATTCTTGTACATAGGGGGCAGTAATATAGTAGTTATATTCCTGTACATAGGAGCAGTATTATAGTAGTTATATTCCTGTACATAGGGGGCAGTATTCTAGTAGTTATATTCCTGTACATAGGGGGCAGTATTATAGTAGTTATATTCCTGTACATAGAAGCAGTATTATGGTAGTTATAATCTTGTACATAGGGAGCAGTATTATAGTAGTTATATTCTTGTACATAGGGGCAGTATTATAGTAGTTATATTCTTGTACATAGGAGCAGTATTATAGTAGTTATATTCTTGTACATAGGGGGCAGTATTATAGTAGTTATATTCTTGTATATAGGGGACAGTATTATAGTAGTTATATTCTTGTACATAGGAGCAGTATTATAGTAGCTATATTCTTGTACATAGGGGGCAGTATTATAGTAGTTATATTCTTGTACATAGAGGGCAGTATTATAGTAGTTATATTCTTGTACATAGGGGGCAGTATTATAGTAGTTATAGTCTTGTACATAGGGGGCAGTATTATAGTAGTTATAGTCTTGTACATAGAGGGCAGTATTATAGTAGTTATAGTCTTGTACATAGGGGGCAGTATTATAGTAGTTATATTCTTGTACATAGGGGGCAGTATTATAGTAGTCATATTCCTGTACATAGGAGCAGTATTATAGTAGTTATATTCTTGTACATAGAGGGCAGTATTATAGTAGTTATATTCTTGTACATAGGGAGCAGTATTATAGTAGCTATATTCTTGTACATAGGGGGCAGTATTATAGTAGCTATATTCTTGTATATAGGGGGCAGTATTATAGTAGTTATATTCTTGTACATAAAGGGCAGTTTTATAGTAGTTATAGTCTTGTACATAGGGGGCAGTATTATAGTAGTTATATTCTTGTACATAGGGGGCAGTATTATAGTAGTTATATTCCTGTACATAGGAGCAGTATTATAGTAGTTATTTTTCTGTATATAGGGGGTAGTATTATAGTAGTTATATTCTTGTACATAGGGGGCAGTATTATAGTAGTTATATTCCTGTACATAGGAGCAGTATTATAGTAGTTATATTCCTGTATATAGGGGGTAGTATTATAGTAGTTATATTCTTGTACATAGGAGCAGTATTATAGTAGATATATTCTTGTACATAGGGGCAGTATTATAGTAGTTATAGTCTTGTACATAGGGGGCAGTATTATAGTAGTTATATTGTTGCACATTGGGGGCAGTATTATAGTAGTTATATTCTTGAACATAGGAGCAGTATTACAGTAGTTATATTCTTGTACATGGAGCAGTATTATAGTAGTTATAGTCTTGTACATAGAGGGCAGTATTATAGTAGTTATATTCTTGTACATAGGGGGCAGTAATATAGTAGTTATATTCCTGTACATAGGAGCAGTATTATAGTAGTTATATTCCTGTACATAGGGGGCAGTATTCTAGTAGTTATATTCCTGTATATAGGGGGCAGTATTATAGTAGTTATATTCCTGTACATAGGAGCAGTATTATAGTAGTTATAATCTTGTACATAGGGAGCAGTATTATAGTAGTTATATTCTTGTACATAGGGGCAGTATTATAGTAGTTATATTCTTGTACATAGGGGCAGTATGATAGTAGTTATATTCTTGTACATAGGAGCAGTATTATAGTAGTTATATTCCTGTATATAGGGGGCAGTATTACAGTCGTTATATTCCTGTATATAGGGGGCAGTATTATAGTAGTTATATTCCTGTATATAGGGGGCAGTATTATAGTAGTTATATTCCTGTACATAGGAGCAGTATTATATTAGTTATATTCCTGTACATAGGGGGCAGTATTATAGTAGTTATATTCCTGTACATAGGAGCAGTATTATATTAGTTATATTCCTGTACATAGGGGGCAGTATTATAGTAGTTATATTCCTGTACATAGGAGCAGTATTATAGTAGATATATTCTTGTACATAGGGAGCAGTATTATAGTAGTTATATTCTTGTACATATAGGGCAGTATTATAGTAGTTATATTCTTGTACATAGGGGCAATATTATAGTAGCTATATTCTTGTACATATAGGGCAGTATTATAGTAGTTATATTCTTGTACATAGGAGCAGTATTATAGTAGTTATATTCTTGTACATAGGGAGCAGTATTATAGTAGTTATATTCTTGTACATATAGGGCAGTATTATAGTAGTTATATTCTTGTACATAGGGGCAATATTATAGTAGCTATATTCTTGTACATAGGGGGCAGTATTATAGTAGCTATATTCTTGTACATAGGGAGCAGTATTATAGTAGTTATGTTCTTGTACATAGGAGCAGTATTATAGTAGCTATATTCTTGTACATAGGAAGCAGTATTATAGTAGTTATATTCTTGTACATAGGAGCAGTATTATAGTAGTTATATTCTTGTACATAGGAGCTGTATTATAGTAGTTATATTCTTGTACATAGGGGGCAGTATTATAGTAGTTATATTCTTGCACATAGGAGGCAGTATTATAGTAGTTATATTCTTGCACATAGGGAGCAGTATTATAGTAGTTATATTCTTGTACATAGGGGGCAGTATTATAGTAGCTATATTCTTGTACATAGGGAGCAGTATTATAGTAGTTATATTCTTGTACATAGGAGCAGCATTATAGTAGTTATGTTCTTGTACATAGGAGCAGTATTATAGTAGTTATATTCTTGTACATAGGGGGCAGTATTATAATAGCTATATTCTTGTACATAGGGAGCAGTATTATAGTAGTTATATTCTTGTACATAGGGAGCAGTATTATAGTAGTTATATTCTTGTACATAGGGGGCAGTATTATAGTAGTTATATTCTTGTACATAGGGGGCAGTATTATAGTAGTTATATTCTTGTACATAGGGAGCAGTATTATAGTAGTTATATTCCTGTATATAGGGAGCAGTATTATAGTAGTTATATTCTTGTACATAGGGGCAATATTATAGTAGTTATATTCTTGTACATAGGGAGCATTATTATAGTAGTTATATTCTTGTACATAGGAGCAGTATTATAGTAGTTATGTTCTTGTACATATGAGCAGTATTATAGTAGTTATATTCTTGTACATAGGGAGCATTATTATAGTAGTTATATTCTTGTACATAGGAGCAGTATTATATTAGTTATATTCTTGTACATAGGAGCTGTATTATAGTAGTTATATTCTTGTACATAGGGGCAGTATTATAGTAGTTATGTTTTTGTACATAGGAGCAGTATTATAGTAGTTATATTCTTGTACATAGGGGGCAGTATTATAGTAGCTATATTCTTGTACATAGGGAGCAGTATTATAGTAGTTATATTCTTGTACATAGGGGGCAGTATTATAGTAGTTATATTCTTGTACATAGGAGCAGTATTATAGTAGTTATATTCTTGTACATAGGGGCAGTATTATAGTAGTTATATTCTTGTACATAGGAGCTGTATTATAGTAGTTATATTCTTGTACATAGGAGCAGTATTATAGTAGTTATATTCTTGTACATAGCGGCAGTATTATAGTAGTTATATTCTTGTACATAGGGGCAGTATTATAGTAGTTATATTCTTGTACATAGGGGCAGTATTATAGTAGTTATATTCTTGTACATAGGGAGCAGTATTATAGTAGTTATATTCTTGTACATAGGGGCAGTATTATAGTAGTTATATTCTTGTACATAGGAGCAGTATTATAGTAGTTATGTTCTTGTACATAGGAGCAGTATTATAGTAGTTATATTCTTGTACATAGGAGCTGTATTATAGTAGTTATATTCTTGTATATAGGAGCAGTATTATAGTAGTTATGTTCTTGTACATAGGAGCAGTATTATAGTAGTTATATTCTTGTACATAGGAGCTGTATTATAGTAGTTATATTCTTGTACATAGGAGCAGTATTATGGTAGTTATGTTCTTGTACATAGGAGCAGTATTATAGTAGTTATATTCTTGTACATAGGAGCAGTATTATAGTAGTTATATTCTTGTACATAGGAGCAGTATTATAGTAGTTATGTTCTTGTACATAGGAGCAGTATTATAGTAGTTATATTCTTGTACATAGGAGCTGTATTATAGTAGTTATATTCTTGTACATAGGGGCAGTATTATAGTAGTTATATTCTTGTACATAGGGGCAGTATTATAGTAGTTATATTCTTGTACATAGGGGCAGTATTATAGTAGTTATATTCTTGTACATAGGGGGCAGTATTATAGTAGTTATATTCTTGTACATAGGGGCAGTATTATAGTAGTTATATTCTTGTACATAGGAGCAGTATTATAGTAGTTATATTCTTGTACATAGGGGCAGTATTATAGTAGTTATATTCTTGTACATAGGAGCAGTATTATAGGAGTTATATCCTTGTACATAGGGGCAGTATTATAGTAGTTATATTCTTGTACATAGGGGGCAGTATTATAGTAGTTTTATTCTTGTACATAGGGGCAGTATTATAGTAGTTATATTCTTGTACATAGGGAGCAGTATTATAGTAGTTATATTCTTGTACATAGGGGCAGTATTATAGTAGTTATATTCTTGTACATAGGGAGCAGTATTATAGTAGTTATATTCCTGTACATAGGGGCAGTATTATAGTAGTTATATTCTTGTACATAGGGGCAGTATTATAGTAGTTATATTCTTGTACATAGGGAGCAGTATTATAGTAGTTATATTCTTGAACATAGGGGCAGTATTATAGTAGTTATATTCTTGTACATAGGAGCAGTATTATAGTAGTTATATTCTTGTACATAGGGGCAGTATTATAGTAGTTATATTCTTGTACATAGGAGCAGTATTATAGTAGTTATATTCTTGTACATAGGGGCAGTATTATAGTAGTTATATTCTTGTACATAGGGGGCAGTATTATAGTAGTTTTATTCTTGTACATGGGGGGCAGTATTATAGTAGTTATATTCTTGTACATAGGGGCAGTATTATTGTAGTTATATTCTTGTACATAGGGGCAGTATTATATTAGTTATATTCTTGTACGTGTGAGTAGTATTATTGTAGTTATATTCTTGTACATAGAGGCAGTATTATAGTAGTTATATTCCTGTACATAGGAGCAGTATTATAGTAGTTATATTCTTGTACATAGAGGGCAGTATTATAGTAGCTATATTCTTGTACATAGGGGGCAGTATTATAGTAGTTATATTCTTGTACATAGAGGGCAGTATTATAGTAGTTATATTCTTGTACATAGGGGGCAGTATTATAGTACTTATATTCTTGTACATAGAGGGCAGTATTATAGTAGTTATAGTCTTGTACATAGGGGGCAGTATTATAGTAGTTATATTCTTGTACATAGGGGGCAGTATTATAGTAGTTATATTCCTGTACATAGGAGCAGTATTATAATAGTTATATTTCTGTATATAGGGGGCAGTATTATAGTAGTTATATTCCTGTACATAGGGGGCAGTATTATAGTAGTTATAGTCTTGTACATAGGGGGCAGTATTATAGTAGTTATATTCTTGTACATAGGGGGCAGTATTATAGTAGTTATATTCTTGTACATAGGGGGCAGTATTATAGTAGTTATATTCTTGTACATAGGGGGCAGTATTATAGTAGTTATATTCTTGTACATAGGAGCAGTATTATAGTAGTTATATTCTTGTACATAGGAGCAGTATTATAGTAGTTATATTCTTGTACATAGGAGCAGTATTATAGTAGTTATATTCTTGTACATAGGGGCAGTATTATAGTAGTTATATTATTGTACATAGGGAGCAGGATTACAGTAGTTATATTCTTGTACATAGGGGGCAGTATTATAGTAGTTATATTCCTGTACAGAGGAGCAGTATTATCGTAGTTATATTCTTGTATATAGGAGCAGTATTATAGTAGTTATATGCCTGTACAGAGGAGCAGTATTATCGTAGTTATATTCTTGTACATAGTGGCAGTATTATAGTAGTTATATTCTTGTACATAGGGGGCAGTATTATAGTAGTTATATTCTTGTACATAGGGGCAGTATTATAGTAGTTATATTCTTGTACACAGGAGCAGTATTATAGTAGTTATATTCTTGTACACAGGAACAGTATTATAGTAGTTATATTCATGTACACAGGAGCAGTATTATAGTAGTTATATTCTTGTACATAGGAGCAGTATTATAGTAGTTATATTCTTGTACATAGGGGCAGTATTATAGTAGTTATATTCTTGTACACAGGAGCAGTATTATAGAAGTTATATTCATGTACACAGGAGCAGTATTATAGTAGTTATATTCTTGTACATAGGAGCAGTATTATAGTAGTTATATTCTTGTACATAGGGGCAGTGTTATAGTAGTTATATTCTTGTACATAGGGTGCAGTATTATAGTAGTCATATTCTTGTACACAGGAGCAGTATTATTGTAGTTATATTCTTGTACATAGGAGCAGTATTATAGTAGTTATATTCTTGTACATAGGGGGCAGTATTACAGTAGTTATATTCTTGTACATAGGGGCAGTATTATAGTAGTTATATTCTTGTACATAGGGGGCAGTATTATATTAGTTATATTCTTGTACATAGGAGCAGTATTATAGTAGTTATATTCATGTACACAGGAGCAGTATTATAGTAGTTATATTCTTATACATAGGGGCAGTGTTATAGTAGTTATATTCTTGTACATAGGGTGCAGTATTATAGTAGTTATATTCTTGTACATAGGGGGCAGTATTATAGTAGTTATATTCTTGTACATAGGGGCAGTATTATAGTAGTTATATTCTTGTACATAGGGGGCAGTATTATAGTAGTTAAATTCTTGTACATAGGGGGAAGTATTATAGTAGTTATATTCTTGTACATAGGGGGCAGTATTATAGTAGTTATATTCTTGTACATAGGGGCAGTATTATAGTAGTTATATTCTTGTACACAGGAGCAGTATTATAGTAGTTATATTCTTGTACACAGGAGCAGTATTATAGTAGTTATATTCTTGTACATAGGAGCAGTATTATAGTAGTTATATTCATGTACACAGGAGCAGTATTATAGTAGTTATATTCTTGTACATAGGAGAAGTATTATAGTAGTTATATTCTTGTACATAGGGGCAGTATTATAGTAGTTATATTCTTGTACATAGGAGCAGTATTATAGTAGTTATATTCTTGTACATAGGGGCAGTATTATAGTAGTTATATTCTTGTACATAGGAGCAGTATTATAGTAGTTATATTCATGTACACAGGAGCAGTATTATAGTAGTTATATTCTTGTACATAGGAGCAGTATTATAGTAGTTATATTCTTGTACATAGGGGGCAGTATTATAGTAGTTATATTCTTGTACATAGGGAGCAGTATTATAGTAGTTATATTCATGTACACAGGAGCAGTATTATAGTAGTTATATTCTTGTACATAGGAGCAGTATTATAGTAGTTATATTCTTGTACATAGGGGCAGTATTATAGTAGTTATATTCTTGTACACAGGAGCAGTATTATAGAAGTTATATTCATGTACACAGGAGCAGTATTATAGTAGTTATATTCTTGTACATAGGAGCAGTATTATAGTAGTTATATTCTTGTACATAGGGGCAGTGTTATAGTAGTTATATTCTTGTACATAGGGTGCAGTATTATAGTAGTCATATTCTTGTACACAGGAGCAGTATTATAGTAGTTATATTCTTGTACATAGGAGCAGTATTATAGTAGTTATATTCTTGTACATAGGGGGCAGTATTACAGTAGTTATATTCTTGTACATAGGGGCAGTATTATAGTAGTTATATTCTTGTACATAGGGGGCAGTATTATAGTAGTTATATTCTTGTACATAGGAGCAGTATTATAGTAGTTATATTCATGTACACAGGAGCAGTATTATAGTAGTTATATTCTTATACATAGGGGCAGTGTTATAGTAGTTATATTCTTGTACATAGGGTGCAGTATTATAGTAGTTATATTCTTGTACATAGGGGGCAGTATTATAGTAGTTATATTCTTGTACATAGGGGCAGTATTATAGTAGTTATATTCTTGTACATAGGGGGCAGTATTATAGTAGTTAAATTCTTGTACATAGGGGGAAGTATTATAGTAGTTATATTCTTGTACATAGGGGGCAGTATTATAGTAGTTATATTCTTGTACATAGGGGGCAGTATTATAGTAGTTATATTCTTGTACATAGGGGGCAGTATTATAGTAGTTATATTCTTGTACATAGGGACAGTATTATAGTAGTTATATTCTTGTACATAGGGGGCAGTATTATAGTAGTTATATTCTTGTACATAGGGGCAGTATTATAGTAGTTATATTCTTGTACATAGGAGCAGTATTATAGTAGTTATATTCTTGTACATAGGGGCAGTATTATAGTAGTTATATTCTTGTACATAGGGGGCAGTATTATAGTAGTTATATTCTTGTACATAGGGGCAGTATTATAGTAGTCATATTCTTGTACACAGGAGCAGTATTATAGTAGTTATATTCTTGTACATAGGAGCAGTATTATAGTAGTTATATTCTTGTACATAGGGGGCAGTATTACAGTAGTTATATTCTGGTACATAGGGGCAGTATTATAGTAGTTATATTCTTGTACATAGAGGGCAGTATTATAGTAGTTATATTCTTGTACATAGGGGCAGTATTATAGTAGTTATATTCTTGTACATAGGGGCAGTATTATAGTAGTTATATTCTTGTACATAGGGGGCAGTATTATAGTAGTTATATTCTTGTACATAGGGGCAGTATTACAGTAGTTATATTCTTGTACATAGGGGCAGTATTATAGTAGTTATATTCTTGTACATAGGGGGCAGTATTATAGTAGTTATATTCTTGTACATAGGGGCAGTATTATAGTAGTTATATTCTTGTACATAGGGGGCAGTATTATAGTAGTTATATTCTTGTACATAGGGGGCAGTATTATAGTAGTTATATTCTTGTACATAGGGGGCAGTATTATAGTAGTTATATTCTTGTACATAAGGGGCAGTATTATAGTAGTTATATTCTTGTACATAGGGGGCAGTATTATAGTAGTTATATTCTTGTACATAGGGGGCAGTATTATAGTAGTTATATTCTTGTACATAAGGGGCAGTATTATAGTAGTTATATTCTTGTACATAGGGGGCAGTATTATAGTAGTTATATTCTTGTACATAGGGGGCAGTATTATAGTAGTTATATTCTTGTACATAGGGGCAGTATTATAGTAGTTATATTCTTGTACATAGGGGGCAGTATTATAGTAGTTATATTCTTGTACATAGGAGCAGTATTATAGTAGTTATATTTTTGTACATAGGAACAGTATTATAGTAGTTATATTCTTGTATATAGGAGCAGTATTATAGTAGTTATATTCTTGTATATAGGAGCAGTATTATAGTAGTTATATTCTTGTACATAGGAGCAGTATTATAGTAGTTATATTCTTGTACATAGGAGCAGTATTATAGTAGTTATATTCTTGTACATAGGAGCAGTATTATAGTAGTTATATTCTTGTACATAGGGGGCAGTATTATAGTAGTTATATTCTTGTACATAGGGAGCAGTATTATAGAAGCTATATTCTTGTACATAGGGGCAGTATTATAGTAGTTATATTCTTGTACATAGGGGCAGTATTATAGCAGTTATATTCTTGTACATAGGGGCAGTATTATAGTAGTTACATTCTTGTACATAGGGGGCAGTATTATAGTAGTTATATTCTTGTACATAGGAGCAGTATTATAGTAGTTATAGTCTTGTACATAGGGGGCAGTATTATAGTAGTTATATTCTTGTACATAGGGGGCAGTATTATAGTAGTTATATTCTTGTACATAGGGGGCAGTATTATAGTAGTTATATTCTTGTACATAGGGGGCAGTATTATAGTAGTTATATTCTTGTACATAGGAGCAGCATTATAGTAGTTATATTCTTGTACATAGGAGCAGTATTATAGTAGTTATATTCTTGTATATAGGGAGCATTATTATAGTAGTTATATTCTTGTACATAGGAGCAGTATTATAGTAGTTATATTCTTGTACACAGGAGCAGTATTATAGTAGTTATATTCTTATACATAGGGGCAGTGTTATAGTAGTTATATTCTTGTACATAGGGTGCAGTATTATAGTAGTTATATTCTTGTACATAGGGGGCAGTATTATAGTAGTTATATTCTTGTACATAGGGGCAGTATTATAGTAGTTATATTCTTGTACATAGGGGGCAGTATTATAGTAGTTATATTCTTGTACATAGGAGCAGTATTATAGTAGTTATATTCTTGTACATAGGGGCAGTATTATAGTAGTTAAATTCTTGTACATAGGGGGAAGTATTATAGTAGTTATATTCTTGTACATAGGGGGCAGTATTATAGTAGTTATATTCTTGTACATAGGGGGCAGTATTATAGTAGTTATATTCTTGTACATAGGGGGCAGTATTATAGTAGCTATATTCTTGTACATAGGGACAGTATTATAGTAGTTATATTCTTGTACATAGGGGGCAGTATTATAGTAGTTATATTCTTGTACATAGGGGCAGTATTATAGTAGTTATATTCTTGTACATAGGAGCAGTATTATAGTAGTTATATTCTTGTACATAGGAGCAGTATTATAGTAGTTATATTCTTGTACATAGGGACAGTATTATAGTAGTTATATTCTTGTACATAGGAGCAGTATTATAGTAGTTATATTCTTGTACATAGGGGCAGTATTATAGTAGTTATATTCTTGTACATAGGAGCAGTATTATAGTAGTTATATTCTTGTACATAGGGGCAGTATTATAGTAGTTATATTCTTGTACATAGGGGGCAGTATTATAGTAGTTATATTCTTGTACATAGGGGCAGTATTATAGTAGTCATATTCTTGTACACAGGAGCAGTATTATAGTAGTTATATTCTTGTACATAGGAGCAGTATTATAGTAGTTATATTCTTGTACATAGGGGACAGTATTACAGTAGTTATATTCTGGTACATAGGGGCAGTATTATAGTAGTTATATTTTTGTACATAGGGGTCAGTATTATAGTAGTTATATTCTTGTACATAGGGGCAGTATTATAGTAGTTATATTCTTGTACATAGGGGCAGTATTATAGTAGTTATATTCTTGTACATAGGGGGCAGTATTATAGTAGTTATATTCTTGTACATAGGGGCAGTATTACAGTAGTTATATTCTTGTACATAGGGGCAGTATTATAGTAGTTATATTCTTGTACATAGGGGGCAGTATTATAGTAGTTATATTCTTGTACATAGGGGCAGTATTATAGTAGTTATATTCTTGTACATAGGGGGCAGTATTATAGTAGTTATATTCTTGTACATAGGGGGCAGTATTATAGTAGTTATATTCTTGTACATAGGGGGCAGTATTATAGTAGTTATATTCTTGTACATAAGGGGCAGTATTATAGTAGTTATATTCTTGTACATAGGGGGCAGTATTATAGTAGTTATATTCTTGTACATAGGGGGCAGTATTATAGTAGTTATATTCTTGTACATAGGGGCAGTATTATAGTAGTTATATTCTTGTACATAGGGGGCAGTATTATAGTAGTTATATTCTTGTACATAGGAGCAGTATTATAGTAGTTATATTTTTGTACATAGGAACAGTATTATAGTAGTTATATTCTTGTATATAGGAGCAGTATTATAGTAGTTATATTCTTGTATATAGGAGCAGTATTATAGTAGTTATATTCTTGTACATAGGAGCAGTATTATAGTAGTTATATTCTTGTACATAGGAGCAGTATTATAGTAGTTATATTCTTGTACATAGGAGCAGTATTATAGTAGTTATATTCTTGTACATAGGGGGCAGTATTATAGTAGTTATATTCTTGTACATAGGGAGCAGTATTATAGAAGCTATATTCTTGTACATAGGGGCAGTATTATAGTAGTTATATTCTTGTACATAGGAGCAGTATTATAGTAGTTATATTCTTGTACATAGGAGCAGTATTATAGTAGTTATATTCTTGTACATAGGAGCAGTATTATAGTAGTTATATTCTTGTACATAGGGGGCAGTATTATAGTAGTTATATTCTTGTACATAGGGAGCAGTATTATAGAAGCTATATTCTTGTACATAGGGGCAGTATTATAGTAGTTATATTCTTGTACATAGGGGCAGTATTATAGCAGTTATATCCTTGTACATAGGGGGCAGTATTATAGTAGTTACATTCTTGTACATAGGGGGCAGTATTATAGTAGTTATATTCTTGTACATAGGAGCAGTATTATAGTAGTTATAGTCTTGTACATAGGGGGCAGTATTATAGTAGTTATATTCTTGTACATAGGGGGCAGTATTATAGTAGTTATATTCTTGTACATAGGGGGCAGTATTATAGTAGTTATATTCTTGTACATAGGGGGCAGTATTATAGTAGTTATATTCTTGTACATAGGAGCAGTATTATAGTAGTTATATTCTAGTACATAGGAGCAGTATTATAGTAGTTATATTCTTGTATATAGGGAGCATTATTATAGTAGTTATATTCTTGTACATAGGAGCAGTATTATAGTAGTTATATTCTTGTACATAGGGAGCAGGATTACAGTAGTTATATTCTTGTACATAGGGGGCAGTATTATAGTAGTTATATTCCTGTACAGAGGAGCAGTATTATCGTAGTTATATTCTTGTATATAGGAGCAGTATTATAGTAGTTATATTCCTGTACAGAGGAGCAGTATTATCGTAGTTATATTCTTGTACATAGTGGCAGTATTATAGTAGTTATATTCTTGTACATAGGGGGCAGTATTATAGTAGTTATATTCTTGTACATAGGGGCAGTATTATAGTAGTTATATTCTTGTACACAGGAGCAGTATTATAGTAGTTATATTCTTGTACACAGGAGCAGTATTATAGTAGTTATATTCATGTACACAGGAGCAGTATTATAGTAGTTATATTCTTGTACATAGGAGCAGTATTATAGTAGTTATATTCTTGTACATAGGGGCAGTATTATAGTAGTTATATTCTTGTACACAGGAGCAGTATTATAGTAGTTATATTCATTTACACAGGAGCAGTATTATAGTAGTTATATTCTTGTACATAGGAGCAGTATTATAGTAGTTATATTCTTGTACATAGGGGCAGTGTTATAGTAGTTATATTCTTGTACATAGGGTGCAGTATTATAGTAGTCATATTCTTGTACACAGGAGCAGTATTATAGTAGTTATATTCTTGTACATAGGAGCAGTATTATAGTAGTTATATTCTTGTACATAGGGGGCAGTATTACAGTAGTTATATTCTTGTACATAGGGGCAGTATTATAGTAGTTATATTCTTGTACATAGGGGGCAGTATTATAGTAGTTATATTCTTGTACATAGGAGCAGTATTATAGTAGTTATATTCATGTACACAGGAGCAGTATTATAGTAGTTATATTCTTATACATAGGGGCAGTGTTATAGTAGTTATATTCTTGTACATAGGGTGCAGTATTATAGTAGTTATATTCTTGTACATAGGGGGCAGTATTATAGTAGTTATATTCTTGTACATAGGGGCAGTATTATAGTAGTTATATTCTTGTACATAGGGGGCAGTATTATAGTAGTTATATTCTTGTACATAGGAGCAGTATTATAGTAGTTATATTCTTGTACATAGGGGCAGTATTATAGTAGTTAAATTCTTGTACATAGGGGGAAGTATTATAGTAGTTATATTCTTGTACATAGGGGGCAGTATTATAGTAGTTATATTCTTGTACATAGGGGGCAGTATTATAGTAGTTATATTCTTGTACATAGGGGGCAGTATTATAGTAGTTATATTCTTGTACATAGGGACAGTATTATAGTAGTTATATTCTTGTACATAGGGGGCAGTATTATAGTAGTTATATTCTTGTACATAGGGGCAGTATTATAGTAGTTATATTCTTGTACATAGGAGCAGTATTATAGTAGTTATATTCTTGTACATAGGAGCAGTATTATAGTAGTTATATTCTTGTACATAGGGACAGTATTATAGTAGTTATATTCTTGTACATAGGAGCAGTATTATAGTAGTTATATTCTTGTACATAGGGGCAGTATTATAGTAGTTATATTCTTGTACATAGGAGCAGTATTATAGTAGTTATATTCTTGTACATAGGGGCAGTATTATAGTAGTTATATTCTTGTACATAGGGGGCAGTATTATAGTAGTTATATTCTTGTACATAGGGGCAGTATTATAGTAGTCATATTCTTGTACACAGGAGCAGTATTATAGTAGTTATATTCTTGTACATATGAGCAGTATTATAGTAGTTATATTCTTGTACATAGGGGGCAGTATTACATTAGTTATATTCTTGTACATAGGGGCAGTATTATAGTAGTTATATTCTTGTACATAGGGGGCAGTATTATAGTAGTTATATTCTTGTACATAGGGGCAGTATTATAGTAGTTATATTCTTGTACATAGGGGCAGTATTATAGTAGTTATATTCTTGTACATAGGGGGCAGTATTATAGTAGTTATATTCTTGTACATAGGGTCAGTATTACAGTAGTTATATTCTTGTACATAGGGGCAGTATTATAGTAGTTATATTCTTGTACATAGGGGGCAGTATTATAGTAGTTATATTCTTGTACATAGGGGCAGTATTATAGTAGTTATATTCTTGTACATAGGGGGCAGAATTATAGTAGTTATATTCTTGTACATAGGGGGCACTATTATAGTAGTTATATTCTTGTACATAGGGGGCAGTATTATAGTAGTTATATTCTTGTACATAGGGGGCAGTATTATAGTAGTTATATTCTTGTACATAGGGGGCAGTATTATAGTAGTTATATTCTTGTACATAGGGGGCAGTATTATAGTAGTTATATTCTTGTACATAGGGGCAGTATTATAGTAGTTATATTCTTGTACATAGGGGGCAGTATTATAGTAGTTATATTCTTGTACATAGGAGCAGTATTATAGTAGTTATATTTTTGTACATAGGAACCGTATTATAGTAGTTATATTCTTGTATATAGGAGCAGTATTATAGTAGTTATATTCTTGTATATAGGAGCAGTATTATAGTAGTTATATTCTTGTACATAGGAGCAGTATTATAGTAGTTATATTCTTGTACATAGGAGCAGTATTATAGTAGTTATATTCTTGTACATAGGAGCAGTATTATAGTAGTTATATTCTTGTACATAGGGGGCAGTATTATAGTAGTTATATTCTTGTACATAGGGAGCAGTATTATAGAAGCTATATTCTTGTACATAGGGGCAGTATTATAGTAGTTATATTCTTGTACATAGGGGCAGTATTATAGCAGTTATATTCTTGTACATAGGGGGCAGTATTATAGTAGTTACATTCTTGTACATAGGGGGCAGTATTATAGTAGTTATATTCTTGTACATAGGAGCAGTATTATAGTAGTTATATTCTTGTACATAGGGGGCAGTATTATAGTAGTTATATTCTTGTACATAGGGGGCAGTATTATAGTAGTTATATTCTTGTACATAGGGGGCAGTATTATAGTAGTTATATTCTTGTACATAGGGGGCAGTATTATAGTAGTTATATTCTTGTACATAGGGGGCAGTATTACAGTAGTTATATTCTTGTACATAGGGGCAGTATTATAGTAGTTATATTCTTGTACATAGGGGGCAGTATTATAGTAGTTATATTCTTGTACATAGGGGCAGTATTATAGTAGTCATATTCTTGTCCACAGGAGCAGTATTATAGTAGTTATATTCTTGTACATAGGAGCAGTATTATAGTAGTTATATTCTTGTACATAGGGGGCAGTATTACAGTAGTTATATTCTTGTACATAGGGGCAGTATTATAGTAGTTATATTCTTGTACATAGGGGGCAGTTTTATAGTAGTTATATTCTTGTACATAGGGGGCAGTATTATAGTAGTTATATTCTTGTACATAGGGGCAGTATTATAGTAGTTATATTCTTGTACATATGGTGCAGTATCAGGCTTGTTGTATATCATGAGAATTGGTGAAGTTTTTCTTCCCATAAGAATCGTCATTATTTTATATAAAAATCGATTTCTGAACGTTGTAACCTGATTCTTTATGTAAATTAATTTCTCAAAACAATTTGTTTTTATGGCTTCCCCGGGCCGTAGTTTTGTACTGACGGATCTCTGACGTTATCAGGATTTGTCACCCCGGGTACTGTAAAAAAAATGTTACAATTTTATGAGAAATCCAGTTTCTTATTAACATGTGAAGTTAATTGGATAATAAATGGCGGTTATAACGCTCCGGTGACTGTGGCTTCATTCTCCATCTGAACTCTTGAACTGAGAGTAAAATGATGATTTACAGCCGCAGAATCCATAGCCACATCACAGAAAATGTTATTTCTTTAGGTCATCAATATGTATTATAACTTACTTTACAGAGTTTGTGTCTTAAACAGGATATTCCTCTCTACTTCCTATTGGGAGAAAGTACAACATAGAGCAAAACCAAATCATGGAAGTGTACAACGTATAATATATACAGTCAGCTATAAAAATTATCTTGTATTATACTCCAGAGCTGCACTCACTATTCTGTTGGTGCAGTCAATGTGTACATACATTACATTACTGACCCTGAGTTACATCCTGTATTATACTCCAGAGCTGCACTCACTATTCTGCTGGTGCAGTAACTGTGTACATACATTACATTACTGATCCTGAGTTACATCCTGTATTATACTCCAGAGCTGCACTCACTATTCTGCTGGTGCAGTCACTGTGTACATACATTACATTACTGATCCTGAGTTACATCCTGTATTATACTCCAGAGCTGCACTCACTATTCTGCTTGTGCAGTCTCTGTGTACATACATTACATTACTGATCCTGAGTTACATCCTGTATTATACTCCAGAGCTGCACTCACTATTCTGCTGGTGCAGTCACTGTGTACATACATTACATTACTGATCCTGAGTTACATCCTGTATTATACTCCAGAGCTGCACTCACTATTCTGCTGGTGCAGTCACTGTGTACATACATTACATTACTGATCCTGAGTTACATCCTGTATTATCCTCCAGAGCTGCACTCACTATTCTGCTTGTGCAGTCTCTGTGTACATACATTACATTACTGGTCCTGAGTTACCTCCTATATTATACCACAGAGCTGCACTCACTATTCTGCTGGTGCAGTCACTGTGTATATACATTACATCACTGATCCTGAGTTACCTCCTGTATTATACTGCAGAGCTGCACTCACTATTCTGCTGGTGCAGTCACTGTGTACATACATTACATTACTGATCCTGAGTTACCTCCTGTATTATACTCCAGAGCTGCACTCACTATTCTGCTGGTGCAGTCACTGAGTACATACATTACATTACTGATCCTGAGTTACATCCTGTATTATACTCCAGAGCTGCACTCACTATTCTGCTGGTACAGTCACTGTGTACATACATTACATTACTGATCCTGAGTTACATCCTGTATTATACTCCAGAGCTGCACTCACTATTCTGCTGGTGCAGTCACTGTGTACATGCATTACTGATCCTGAGTTACATCCTGTATTATACCCCAGAGCTGCACTCACTATTCTGCTGGTGCAGTCACTGTGTACATAGATTACATTACTGATCCTGAGTTACATCCTGTATTATACTCCAGAGCTGCACTCACTATTCTGCTGGTGCAGTCACTGTGTACATACATTACATTACTGATCCTGAGTTACCTCCTGTATTATACTCCAGAGCTGCACTCACTATTCTGCTGGTGCAGTCACTGTGTACATACATTACATTACTGATCCTGAGTTACATCCTGTATTATACTCCAGAGCTGCACTCACTATTCTGCTGGTGCAGTCACTGTGTACATACATTACATTACTGATCCTGAGTTACACCCTGTATTATACTCCATAGCTGCGCTCACTATTCTGCTGGTGCAGTCACTGTGTACATACATTACATTACTGATCCTGAGTTACATCCTGTATTATCCTCCAGAGCTGCACTCACTATTCTGCTTGTGCAGTCTCTGTTTACATACATTACATTACTGATCCTGAGTTACCTCCTTTATTATACTCCAGAGCTGCACTCACTATTCTGCTGGTGCAGTCTCTGTGTACATACATTACATTACTGTTCCTGAGTTACCTCCTGTATTATACTCCAGAGCTGAACTCACTATTCTGCTGGTGCAGTCACTGTGCATATACATTACATTACTGATCCTGAGTTACCTCCTTTATTATACCCCAGAGCTGCACTCACTATTCTGCTGGTGCAGTCACTGTGTATATACATTACATTACTGATCCTGAGTTACATCCTGTATTATACTCCAGAGCTGCACTCACTATTCTGCTGGTGCAGTCACTGTGTACATACATTACATTACTGATCCTGAGTTACATCCTGTATTATACTCCAGAGCTGCACTCACTATTCTGCTGGTGCAGTCACTGTGTACATACATTACATTACTGATCCTGAGTTACATCCTGTATTATACCCCAGAGCTGCACTCACTATTCTGCTGGTGCAGTCACTGTGTACATACATTACATTACTGATCCTGAGTTACCTCCTGTATTATACTCCAGAGCTGCACTCACTATTCTGCTGGTGCAGTCACTGTGTACATACATTACATTACTGATCCTGAGTTACCTCCTGTATTATACCCCAGAGCTGCACTCACTATTCTGCTGGTGCAGTCACTGTGTACATACATTACATTACTGATCCTGAGTTACATACTGTATTATACTCCAGAGCTGCGCTCACTATTCTGCTGGTGCAGTCACTGTGTACATACATTACATTACTGATCCTGAGTTACATCCTGTATTATACTCCAGAGCTGCGCTCACTATTCTGCTGGTGCAGTCACTGTGTACATACATTACATTACTGATCCTGAGTTACATCCTGTATTATCCTCCAGAGCTGCACTCACTATTCTGCTGGTGCAGTCACTATGTACATACATTACATTACTGATCCTGAGTTACATCCTGTATTATACTCCAGAGCTGCACTCACTATTCTGCTGGTGCAGTCACTGTGTACATACATTACATTACTGATCCTGAGTTACATCCTGTATTATACTCTAGAGCTGCACTCACTATTCTGCTGGTGCAGTCACTGTGTACATACATTACATTACTGATCCTGAGTTACATCCTGTATTATCCTCCAGAGCTGCACTCACTATTCTGCTGGTGCAGTCACTGTGTACATACATTACATTACTGATCCTGAGTTACATCCTGTATTATACTCCAGAGCTGCGCTCACTATTCTGCTGGTGCAGTCACTGTGTACATACATTACATTACTGATCCTGAGTTACATCCTGTATTATCCTCCAGAGCTGCACTCACTATTCTGCTGGTGCAGTCACTGTGTACATACATTACATTACTGATCCTGAGTTACATCCTGTATTATACTCCAGAGCTGCACTCACTATTCTGCTGGTGCAGTCACTGTGTACATACATTACATTACTGATCCTGAGTTACATCCTGTATTATCCTCCAGAGCTGCACTCACTATTCTGCTGGTGCAGTCACTGTGTACATACATTATATTACCGATCTTGAGTTACATCCTGTATTATACCCCAGAGCTGCGCTCACTATTCTGCTGGTGCAGTCACTGTGTACATACATTACATTACTGATCCTGAGTTACATCCTGTATTATACTCCAGAGCTGCACTCACTATTCTGCTGGTGCAGTCACTGTGTACATACATTACATTACTGATCCTGAGTGACATCCTGTATTATACTCCAGAGCTGCACTCACTATTCTGCTGGTGTAGTCACTGTGTGCATACATTACATTACTGCTCCTGAGTTACATCCTGTATTATACCCCAGAGCTGCACTCACTATTCTGCTGGTGCCGTCACTGTGTACATACATTACATTACTGATCCTGAGTTACATCCTGTATTATACTGCAGAGCTGCACTCACTATTCTGCTGGTGCAGTCACTGTGTACATACATTACTGATCCTGAGTTACCTCCTGTATTATACTCCAGAGCTGCACTCACTATTCTGCTGGTGCAGTCACTGTGTACATACATTACATTACTGATCCTGAGTTACCTCCTGTATTATACTCCAGAGCTGCACTCACTATACTGCTGGTGCAGTCACTGAGTACATACATTACATTACTGATCCTGAGTTACATCCTGTATTATACTCCAGAGCTGCACTCACTATTCTGCTGGTGCAGTCACTGTGTACATGCATTACAGATCCTGAGTTACATCCTGTATTATACCCCAGAGCTGCACTCCCTATTCTGCTGGTGCAGTCACTGTGTACATAGATTACATTACTGATCCTGAGTTACATCCTGTATTATACTCCAGAGCTGCACTCACTATTCTGCTGGTGCAGTCACTGTGTACATACATTACATTACTGATCCTGAGTTACCTCCTGTATTATACTCCAGAGCTGCACTCACTATTCTGCTGGTGCAGTCACTGTGTACATACATTACTGATCCTGAGTTACCTCCTGTATTATACTCCAGAGCTGCACTCACTATTCTGCTTGTGCAGTCTATGTTTACATACATTACATTACTGGTCCTGAGTTACATCCTGTATTATACCCCAGAGCTGCACTCACTATTCTGCTGGTGCAGTCACTGTGTACATACATTACATTACTGATCCTGAGTTACCTCCTGTATTATACTCCAGAGCTTCACTCACTATTCTGCTGGTGCAGTCACTGTGTACATACATTACATTACTGATCCTGAGTTACCTCCTGTATTATACTCCAGAGCTGCACTCACTATTCTGCTGGTGCAGTCACTGTGTACATAAATTACATTACTGATCCTGAGTTACATCCTGTATTATACTCCAGAGCTGCACTCACTATTCTGCTGGTGCAGTCACTGTGCACATACATTACTGATCCTGAGTTACCTCCTGTATTATACTCCAGAGCTGCACTCACTATTCTGCTTGTGGAGTCACTGTGTACATACATTATATTACCGATCCTGAGTTACATCCTGTATTATACTCCAGAGCTGCACTCACTATTCTGCTGGTGCAGTCACTGTGTACATAGATTACATTACTGATCCTGAGTTATATCCTGTATTATACTCCAGAGCTGCATTCACTATTCTGCTGGTGCAGTCACTGTGTACATACATTACATTACTGATCCTGAGTTACCTCCTGAATTATACTCCAGAGCTGCACTCACTATTCTGCTGGTGCAGTCACTGTGTACATACATTACATTACTGATCCTGATTTACATCCTGTATTATACTCCAGAGCTGCACTCACTATTCTGCTGGTGTAGTCACTGTGTGCATACATTACATTACTGCTCCTGAGTTACATCCTGTATTATACCCCAGAGCTGCACTCACTATTCTGCTGGTGCCGTCACTGTGTACATACATTACATTACTGATCCTGAGTTACAACCTGTATTATACTGCAGAGCTGCACTCACTATTCTGCTGGTGCAGTCACTGTGTACATACATTACTGATCCTGAGTTACCTCCTGTATTATACTCCAGAGCTGCACTCCCTATTCTGCTGGTGCAGTCACTGTGTACATAGATTACATTACTGATCCTGAGTTACATCCTGTATTATACTCCAGAGCTGCACTCACTATTCTGCTGGTGCAGTCACTGTGTACATACATTACATTACTGATCCTGAGTTACCTCCTGTATTATACTCCAGAGCTGCACTCACTATTCTGCTGGTGCAGTCACTGTGTACATACATTACATTACTGATCCTGAGTTACATCCTGTATTATCCTCCAGAGCTGCACTCACTATTCTGCTTGTGCAGTCTATGTTTACATACATTACATTACTGGTCCTGGGTTACATCCTGTATTATACCCCAGAGCTGCACTCACTATTCTGCTGGTGCAGTCACTGTGTACATACATTACATTACTGATCCTTAGTTACCTCCTGTATTATACTCCAGAGCTGCACTCACTATTCTGCTGGTGCAGTCACTGTGTACATACATTACATTACTGATCCTGAGTTACATCCTGTATTATACTCCAGAGCTGCACTCACTATTCTGCTGGTGCAGTCACTGTGTACATAAATTACATTACTGATCCTGAGTTACATCCTGTATTATACTCCAGAGCTGCACTCACTATTCTGCTGGTGCAGTCACTGTGCACATACATTACTGATCCTGAGTTACCTCCTGTATTATACTCCAGAGCTGCACTCACTATTCTGCTTGTGGAGTCACTGTGTACATACATTATATTACCGATCCTGAGTTACATCCTGTATTATACTCCAGAGCTGCACTCACTATTCTGCTGGTGCAGTCACTGTGTACATAGATTACATTACTGATCCTGAGTTATCTCCTGTATTATACTCCAGAGCTGCACTCACTATTCTGCTTGTGGAGTCACTGTGTACATACATTACATTACTGATCCTGAGTTACCTCCTGAATTATACTCCAGAGCTGCACTCACTATTCTGCTGGTGCAGTCACTGTGTACATACATTACATTACTGATCCTGAGTTACCTCCTGAATTATACTCCAGAGCTGCACTCACTATTCTGCTGGTGCAGTCACTGTGTACATAGATTACATTACTGATCCTGAGTTTCCTCCTGTATTATACTCCAGAGCTTCACTCACTATTCTGCTTGTGGAGTCACTGTGTACATACATTATATTACCGATCCTGAGTTACCTCCTGTATTATACTCCAGAGCTGCGCTCACTATTCTGCTGGTGGAGTCACTGTGTACACACATTACATTACTGATCCTGAGTTACATCCTGTATTATACTCCAGAGCTGCACTCACTATTCTGCTGGTGCAGTCACTGTGTACATACATTACATTACTGATCCTGAGTTACATCCTGTATTATACTCCAGAGCTGCACTCACTATTCTGCTAGTGCAGTCACTGTGTGCATACATTACATTACTGCTCCTGAGTTACATCCTGTATTATACCCCAGAGCTGCACTCGCTATTCTGCAGGTGCAGTCTATGTTTACATACATTACATTACTGATCCGGAGTTACATCCTGTATTATCCTCCAGAGCTGCACTCACTATTCTGCTTGTGCAGTCTATGTTTACATACATTACATTACTGATCCTGAGTTACATCCTGTATTATACTCCAGAGCTGCACTCACTATTCTGCTGGTGCAGTCACTGTGTACATACATTACATTACTGATCCTGAGTTACATCCTGTATTATACTCCAGAGCTGCACTCACTATTCTGCTTGTGCAGTCTATGTTTACATACATTACATTACTGATCCTGAGTTACCTCCTGTATTATACTCCAGAGCTGCACTCACTATTCTGCTGGTGCAGTCACTGTGTACATAAATTACATTACTGATCCTGAGTTACATCCTGTATTATCCTCCAGAGCTGCACTCACTATTCTGCTGGTGCAGTCACTGTGTACATACATTACATTACTGATCCTGAGTTACCTCCTGTATTATACTCCAGAGCTGCACTCACTATTCTGCTGGTGCAGTCACTGTGTACATACATTACATTACTGATCCTGAGTTACATCCTGTATTATCCTCCAGAGCTGCACTCACTATTCTGCTTGTGCAGTCTATGTTTACATACATTACATTACTGATCCTGAGTTACCTCCTGTATTATACTCCAGAGCTGCACTCACTATTCTGCTGGTGCAGTCACTGTGTACATAAATTACATTACTGATCCTGAGTTACATCCTGTATTATACTCCAGAGCTGCACTCACTATTCTGCAGGTGCAGTCACTGTGCACATACATTACTGATCCTGAGTTACCTCCTGTATTATACTCCAGAGCTGCACTCACTATTCTGCTTGTGGAGTCACTGTGTACATACATTATATTACCGATCCTGAGTTACATCCTGTATTATACTCCAGAGCTGCACTCACTATTCTGCTGGTGCAGTCACTGTGTACATAGATTACATTACTGATCCTGAGTTATATCCTGTATTATACTCCAGAGCTGCATTCACTATTCTGCTGGTGCAGTCACTGTGTACATACATTACATTACTGATCCTGAGTTACCTCCTGAATTATACTCCAGAGCTGCACTCACTATTCTGCTGGTGCAGTCACTGTGTACATAGATTACATTACTGATCCTGAGTTTCCTCCTGTATTATACTCCAGAGCTGCACTCACTATTCTGCTGGTGCAGTCACTGTGTACATACATTACATTACTGATCCTGAGTTACCTCCTGTATTATACTCCAGAGCTGCACTCACTATTCTGCTTGTGGAGTCACTGTGTACATACATTATATTACCGATCCTGAGTTACATCCTGTATTATACTCCAGAGCTTCACTCACTATTCTGTTGGTGCAGTCACTGTGTACATACATTACATTACTGATCCTGAGTTACATCCTGTATTATACTCCAGAGCTGCACTCACTATTCTGCTGGTGCAGTCACTGTGTACATACATTACATTACTGATCCTGAGTTACATCCTGTATTATACTCCAGAGCTGCACTCACTATTCTGCTGGTGCAGTCACTGTGTGCATACATTACATTACTGCTCCTGAGTTACATCCTGTATTATACCCCAGAGCTGCACTCGCTATTCTGCTGGTGCAGTCACTGTGTACATACATTACATTACTGATCCTGAGTTACATCTTGTATTATACTCCAGAGCTGCACTCACTATTCTGCTGGTGCAGTCACTGTGTACATACATTACATTACTGATCCTGAGTTACCTCCTGTATTATACTCCAGAGCTGCACTCACTATTCTGCTGGTGCAGTCACTGTGTACATACATTACATTACTGATCCTGAGTTACATCCTGTATTATACTCCAGAGCTGCACTCACTATTCTGCTGGTGCAGTCACTGTGTACATACATTACGTTACTGATCCTGAGTTACATCCTGTATTATACTCCAGAGCTGCACTCACTATTCTGCTGGTGCAGTCACTGTGTACATAGATTACATTACTGATCCTGAGTTACATCCTGTATAATACTCCAGAGCTGCACTCACTATTCTGCTGGTGCAGTCACTGTGTACATACATTACATTACTGATCCTGAGTTACATCCTGTATTATCCTCCAGAGCTGCACTCACTATTCTGCTGGTGCAGTCACTGTGTACATACATTACATTACTGATCCTGAGTTACATCCTGTATTATACCCCAGAGCTGCACTCACTATTCTGCTGGTGCATTCACTATGTACATACAATACATTACTGATCCTGAGTTACATCCTGTATTATACCCCAGAGCTGCACTCACTATTCTGCTGGTGCATTCACTATGTACATACAATACATTACTGATCCTGAGTTACCTCCTGTATTATACTCCAGAGCTGCACTCACTATTCTGCTGGTGCAGTCACTGTGTACATACATTACATTACTGATCCTGAGTTACATCCTGTATTATACTCCAGAGCTGCACTCAATATTCTGCTGGTGCAGTCACTGTGTACATACATTACTGATCCTGAGTTACCTCCTGTATTATACCCCAGAGCTGCACTCACTATTCTGCTGGTGCAGTCACTGTGTACATACATTACATTACTGATCCTGAGTTACATCCTGTATTATACTCCAGAGCTGCACTCACTATTCTGCTGGTGCAGTCACTGTGTACATACATTACTGATCCTGAGTTACCTCCTGTATTATACCCCAGAGCTGCACTCACTATTCTGCTGGTGCAGTCACTGTATATACATTACATTACTGATCCTGAGTTGCATCCTGTATTATACCCCAGAGCTGCACTCACTATTCTGCTGGTGCAGTCAGTGTGTACATACATTACATTACTGATCCTGAGTTGCATCCTGTATTATACCCCAGAGCTGCACTCACTATTCTGCTGGTGCAGTCACTGTGTACATACATTACATTACTGATCCTGAGTTACAACCTGTATTATACCCCAGAGCTGCACTCACTATTCTGCTGGTGGAGTCACTGTGTACATACATTACATTACTGATCCTGAGTTACATCCTGTATTATCCTCCAGAGCTGCACTCACTATTCTGCTGGTGCAGTCATTGTGTACATACATTACATTACTGATCCTGAGTTACATCCTGTATTATACTCCAGAGCGGCACTCACTATTCTGCTGGTGCAGTCACTGTGTACATACATTACATTACTGATCCTGAGTTACCTCCTGTATTATACTCCAGAGCTGCACTCACTATTCTGCTGGTGCAGTCACTGTGTACATACATTACATTACTGATCCTGAGTTACATCCTGTATTATCCTCCAGAGCTGCACTCACTATTCTGCTTGTGCAGTCTCTGTGTACATACATTACATTACTGGTCCTGAGTTACCTCCTATATTATACCCCAGAGCTGCACTCACTATTCTGCTGGTGCAGTCACTGTGTATATACATTACATCACTGATCCTGAGTTACCTCCTGTATTATACCCCAGAGCTGCACTCACTATTTTGCTGGTGCAGTCACTGTGTACATACATTACATTACTGATCCTGAGTTACCTCCTGTATTATACTCCAGAGCTGCACTCACTATTCTGCTGGTGCAGTCACTGAGTACATACATTACATTACTGATCCTGAGTTACATCCTGTATTATACTCCAGAGCTGCACTCACTATTCTGCTGGTGCAGTCACTGTGTACATACATTACATTACTGATCCTGAGTTACATCCTGTATTATACTCCAGAGCTGCACTCACTATTCTGCTGGTGCAGTCACTGTGTACATACATTACATTACTGATCCTGAGTTACATCCTGTATTATCCTCCAGAGCTGCACTCACTATTCTGCTGGTGCAGTCACTGTGTACATACATTACATTACTGATCCTGAGTTACATCCTGTATTATACCCCAGAGCTGCACTCACTATTCTGCTGGTGCATTCACTATGTACATACAATACATTTCTGATCCTGAGTTACATCCTGTATTATACTCCAGAGCTGCACTCACTATTCTGCTGGTGCAGTCACTGTGTACATACATTACATTACTGATCCTGAGTTACATCCTGTATTATACTCCAGAGCTGCACTCAATATTCTGCTGGTGCAGTCACTGTGTACATACATTACTGATCCTGAGTTACCTCCTGTATTATACCCCAGAGCTGCACTCACTATTCTGCTGGTGCAGTCACTGTGTACATACATTACATTACTGATCCTGAGTTACCTCCTGTATTATACTCCAGAGCTGCACTCACTATTCTGCTGGTGCAGTCACTGTGTATATACATTACATTACTGATCCTAAGTTACCTCCTGTATTATACTCCAGAGCTGCACTCACTATTCTGCTGGTGCAGTCACTGTATATACATTACATTACTGATCCTGAGTTGCATCCTGTATTATACCCCAGAGCTGCACTCACTATTCTGCTGGTGCAGTCACTGTGTACATACATTACATTACTGATCCTGAGTTGCATCCTGTATTATACCCCAGAGCTGCACTCACTATTCTGCTGGTGCAGTCACTGTGTACATACATTACATTACTGATCCTGAGTTACATCCTGTATTATCCTCCAGAGCTGCACTCACTATTCTGCTGGTGCAGTCACTGTGTACATACATTACATTACTGATCCTGAGTTACCTCCTGTATTATACCCCAGAGCTGCACTCACTATTCTGCTGGTGCAGTCATTGTGTACATACATTACATTACTGATCCTGAGTTACCTCCTGTATTATACCCCAGAGCTGCACTCACTATTCTGCTGGTGCAGTCACTGTGTACATACATTACATTACTGATCCTGAGTTACATCCTGTATTATCCTCCAGAGCTGCACTCACTATTCTGCTGGTGCAGTCACTGTGTACATACATTACATTACTGATCCTGAGTTACCTCCTGTATTATACCCCAGAGCTGCACTCACTATTCTGCTGAGCAGTCACTGTGTACATACATTACATTACTGATCCTGAGTTACATCCTGTATTATACTCCGGAGCTGCACTCACTATTCTGCTGGTGCAGTCATTGTGTACATACATTACATTACTGATCCTGAGTTACATCCTATATTATACTCCAGAGCTGCACTCACTATTCTGCTGGTGCAGTCACTGTGTACATACATTACATTACTGATCCTGAGTTACCTCCTGTATTATCCTCCAGAGCTGCACTCACTATTCTGCTGGTGCAGTCATTGTGTACATACATTACATTACTGATCCTGAGTTACCTCCTGTATTATACTCCAGAGCTGCACTCACTATTCTGCTGGTGCAGTCACTGTGTACATACATTACATTACTGATCCTGAGTTACATCCTGTATTATACTCCAGAGCGGCACTCACTATTCTGCTGGTGCAGTCACTGTGTACATACATTACATTACTGATCCTGAGTTACATCCTGTATTATACTCCAGAGCGGCACTCACTATTCTGCTGGTGCAGTCACTGGGTACATACATTACATTACTGATCCTGAGTTACATCCTGTATTATACTCCAGAGCTGCACTCACTATTCTGCTGGTGCAGTCACTGTGTACATACATTACATTACTGATCCTGAGTTACATCCTGTATTATACTCCAGAGCGGCACTCACTATTCTGCTGGTGCAGTCACTGTGTACATACATTACATTACTGATCCTGAGTTACCTCCTGTATTATACTCTAGAGCTGCACTCACTATTCTGCTGGTGCAGTCACTGTGTACATACATTACATTACTGATCCTGAGTTACATCCTGTATTATACTCCAGAGCTGCACTCTCTATTCTGCTGGTGCAGTCACTGTGTACATACATTACATTACTGATCCTGAGTTACATCCTGTATTATCCTCCAGAGCTGCACTCACTATTCTGCTTGTGCAGTCTCTGTGTACATACATTACATTACTGGTCCTGAGTTACCTCCTATATTATACCCCAGAGCTGCACTCACTATTCTGCTGGTGCAGTCACTGTGTATATACATTACATCACTGATCCTGAGTTACCTCCTGTATTATACTGCAGAGCTGCACTCACTATTCTGCTGGTGCAGTCACTGTGTACATACATTACATTACTGATCCTGAGTTACCTCCTGTATTATACTCCAGAGCTGCACTCACTATTCTGCTGGTGCAGTTACTGAGTACATACATTACATTACTGATCCTGAGTTACATCCTGTATTATACTCCAGAGCTGCACTCACTATTCTGCTGGTGCAGTCACTGTGTACATACATTACATTACTGATCCTGAGTTACATCCTGTATTATACTCCAGAGCTGCACTCACTATTCTGCTGGTGCAGTCACTGTGTACATGCATTACTGATCCTGAGTTACATCCTGTATTATACCCCAGAGCTGCACTCACTATTCTGCTGGTGCAGTCACTGTGTACATAGATTACATTACTGATCCTGAGTTACATCCTGTATTATACTCCAGAGTTGCACTCACTATTCTGCTGATGCAGTCACTGTGTACATACATTACATTACTGATCCTGAGTTACATCCTGTATTATACTCCAGAGCTGCACTCACTATTCTGCTGGTGCAGTCACTGTGTACATACATTACATTACTGATACTGAGTTACCTGCTGTATTATACCCCAGAGCTGCACTCACTATTCTGCTGGTGCAGTCACTGTGTACATACATTACATTACTGATCCTGAGTTGCATCCTGTATTATACTCCAGAGCTGCACTCACTATTCTGCTGGTGCAGTCACTGTGTACATACATTACATTACTGATCCTGAGTTACATCCTGTATTATACTCCAGAGCTGCACTCACTATTCTGCTGGTGCAGTCACTGTGTACATACATTACATTACTGATCCTGAGTTACATCCTGTATTATCCTCCAGAGCTGCACTCACTATTCTGCTGGTGCAGTCACTGTGTACATACATTACATTACTGATCCTGAGTTACTTCCTGTATTATACCCCAGAGCTGCACTCACTATTCTGCTGGTGCAGTCACTGTGTACATACATTACATTACTGATCCTGAGTTACATCCTGTATTATACTCCAGAGCTGCACTCACTATTCTGCTGGTGCAGTCACTGTGTACATACATTACATTACTGATCCTGAGTTACATCCTATATTATACCCCAGAGCTGCACTCACTATTCTGCTGGTGCAGTCACTGTGTACATACATTACATTACTGATCCTGAGTTACTTCCTGTATTATACCCCAGAGCTGCACTCACTATTCTGCTGGTGCAGTCACTGTGTACATACATTACATTACTGATCCTGAGTTACCTCCTGTATTATACTCCAGAGCTGCACTCACTATTCTGCTGGTGCAGTCACTGTGTACATACATTACATTACTGATCCTGAGTTACATCCTGTATTATACTCCAGAGCTGCACTCACTATTCTGCTGGTGCAGTCACTGTGTACATACATTACATTACTGATCCTGAGTTACTTCCTGTATTATACCCCAGAGCTGCACTCACTATTCTGCTGGTGCAGTCACTGTGTACATACATTACATTACTGATCCTGAGTTACCTCCTGTATTATACTCCAGAGCTGCACTCACTATTCTGCTGGTGCAGTCACTGTGTACATACATTACATTACTGATCCTGAGTTACATCCTGTATTATACTCCAGAGCTGCACTCACTATTCTGCTGGTGCAGTCACTGTGTACATACATTACATTACTGATCCTGAGTTACATCCTGTATTATCCTCTAGAGCTGCACTCACTATTCTGCTGGTGCAGTCACTGTGTACATACATTACATTACTGATCCTGAGTTACATCCTGTATTATACTCCAGAGCTGCACTCACTATTCTGCTGGTGCAGTCACTGTGTACATACATTACATTACTGATCCTGAGTTACATCCTGTATTATACCCCAGAGCTGCACTCACTATTCTGCTGGTGCAGTCACTGTGTACATACATTACATTACTGATCCTGAGTTACTTCCTGTATTATACCCCAGAGCTGCACTCACTATTCTGCTGGTGCAGTCACTGTGTACATACATTACATTACTGATCCTGAGTTACCTCCTGTATTATACTCCAGAGCTGCACTCACTATTCTGCTGGTGCAGTCACTGTGTACATACATTACATTACTGATCCTGAGTTACATCCTGTATTATACTCCAGAGCTGCACTCACTATTCTGCTGGTGCAGTCACTGTGTACATACATTACATTACTGATCCTGAGTTACATCCTGTATTATACTCCAGAACTGCACTCACTATTCTGCTGATGCAGTCACTGTGTACATACATTACATTACTGATCCTGAGTTACATCCTGTATTATACTCCATAGCTGCACTCACTATTCTGCTGGTGCTGTCACTGTGTACATACATTACATTACTGATACTGAGTTACCTGCTGTATTATACCCCAGAGCTGCACTCACTATTCTGCTGGTGCAGTCACTGTGTACATACATTACATTACTGATCCTGAGTTACCTCCTGGATTATACTCCAGAGCTGCACTCACTATTCTGCTGGTGCAGTCACTGTGTACATACATTACATTACTGATCCTGAGTTACCTCCTGTATTATACTCCAGAGCTGCACTCACTATTCTGCTGGTGCAGTCACTGTGTACATACATTACATTACTGATCCTGAGTTACATCCTGTATTATACTACAGAGCTGCACTCACTATTCTGCTGTTGCAGTCACTGTGTACATACATTACATTACTGATCCTGAGTTACCTCCTGTATTATACTCCAGAGCTGCACTCACTATTCTGCTGGTGCAGTCACTGTGTACATACATTACATTACTGATCCTGAGTTACATACTGTATTATACTCCAGAGCTGCACTCACTATTCTGCTGATGCAGTCACTGTGTACATACATTACATTACTGATCCTGAGTTACCTCCTGTATTATACTCCAGAGCTGCACTCACTATTCTGCTGGTGCAGTCACCGTGTACATACATTACATTACTGATCCTGAGTTACATCCTGTATTATCCTCCAGAGCTGCACTCACTATTCTGCTTGTGCAGTCTCTGTGTACATACATTACATTACTGGTCCTGAGTTACATCCTGTATTATACTCCAGAGCTGCACTCACTATTCTGCTGGTGCAGTCAATGTGTACATACATTACATTACTGATCCTGAGTTACATCCTGTATTATACTCCAGAGCTGCACTCACTATTCTGCTGGTGCAGTCACCGTGTACATACATTACATTACTGATCATGAGTTACATCCTGTATTATCCTCCAGAGCTGCACTCACTATTCTGCTTGTGCAGTCTCTGTGTACATACATTACATTACTGATCCTGAGTTACCTCCTATATTATACTCCAGAGCTGCACTCAATATTCTGCTGGTGCAGTCACTGTGTACATAAATTACATTACTGATCCTGAGTTACATCCTGTATTATACTCCAGAGCTGCACTCACTATTCTGCTGGTGCAGTCACTGTGTACATACATTACATTACTGATCCTGAGTTATTTCCTGTATTATACTCCAGAGCTGCACTCACTATTCTGCTGGTGCAGTCACTGTGTACATAGATTACATTACTGATCCTGAGTTACCTCCTGTATTATACTCCAGAGCTGCACTCACTATTCTGCTGGTGCAGTCACTGTGTACATAGATTACATTACTGATCCTGAGTTACCTCCTGTATTATACTCCAGAGCTGCACTCACTATTCTGCTGGTGCAGTCACTGTGTACATACATTACATTACTGATCCTGAGTTACCTCCTGTATTATACTCCAGAGCTGCACTCACTATTCTGCTGGTGGAGTCACTGTGTACATACATTATATTACTGATCCTGAGTTACATCCTGTATTATACTCCAGAGCTGCACTCACTATTCTGCTGGTGCAGTCACTGTGTACATACATTACATTACTGCTCCTGAGTTACATCCTGTATTATACCCCAGAGCTCCACTCACTATTCTGCTGGTGCAGTCACTGTGTACATACATTACATTACTGATCCTGAGTTACCTCCTGTATTATACTCCAGAGCTGCGCTCACTATTCTGCTGGTGCAGTCACTGTGTACATGCATTACATTACTGATCCTGAGTTACATCCTGTATTATACTCCAGAGCTGCACTCACTATTCTGCTGGTGCAGTCACTGTGTACATACATTACATTACTGATCCTGAGTTACATCCTGTATTATACTCCAGAGCTGCACTCACTATTCTGCTGGTGCAGTCACTGAGTACATACATTACATTACTGATCCTGAGTTACCTCCTGGATTATACTCCAGAGCTGCGCTCACTATTCTGCTGGTGCAGTCACTGTGTACATACATTACATTACTGATCCTGAGTTACATCCTGTATTATACTCCAGAGCTGCACTCACTATTCTGCTGGTGCAGTCACTGTGTACATACATTACATTACTGATCCTGAGTTACATCCTGTATTATACTGCAGAGCTGCACTCACTATTCTGCTGGTGCAGTCATTGTGTACATACATTATATTACTGATACTGAGTTACATCCTGTATTATCCTCCAGAGCTGCACTCACTATTCTGCTGGTGCAGTCATTGTGTACATACATTATATTACTGATCCTGAGTTACATCCTGTATTATCCTCCAGAGCTGCACTCACTATTCTGCTGGTGCAGTTACTGTGTACATACATTACATTACTGATCCTGAGTTACATCCTGTATTATACTCCAGAGCTGCACTCACTATTCTGCTGGTGCAGTCACTGTGTACATACATTACATTACTGATCCTGAGTTACCTCCTGTATTATACTCCAGAGCTGCACTCACCATTCTGCTGGTGCAGTCACTGTGTACATACATTACATTACTGATCCTGAGTTACCTCCTGTATTATACTCCAGAGCTGCACTCACTATTCTGCTGGTGCAGTCACTGTGTACATATATTACATTACTGATCCTGAGTTACCTCCTATATTATACTCCAGAGCTGCACTCACTATTCTGCTGGTGCAGTCACTGTGTACATAAATTACATTACTGATCCTGAGTTACATCCTGTATTATACTCCAGAGCTGCACTCACTATTCTGCTGGTGCAGTCACTGTGTACATACATTACATTACTGATCCTGAGTTATTTCCTGTATTATACTCCAGAGCTGCACTCACTATTCTGCTGGTGCAGTCACTGTGTACATAGATTACATTACTGATCCTGAGTTACCTCCTGTATTATACTCCAGAGCTGCACTCACTATTCTGCTGGTGCAGTCACTGTATACATACATTACATTACTGATCCTGAGTTACCTCCTATATTATACTCCAGAGCTGGACTCACTATTCTGCTGGTGCAGTCACTGTGTACATAAATTACATTACTGATCCTGAGTTACATCCTGTATTATACTCCAGAGCTGCACTCACTATTCTGCTGGTGCAGTCACTGTGTACATACATTACATTACTGATCCTGAGTTATTTCCTGTATTATACTCCAGAGCTGCACTCACTATTCTGCTGGTGCAGTCACTGTGTACATAGATTACATTACTGATCCTGAGTTACCTCCTGTATTATACTCCAGAGCTGCACTCACTATTCTGCTGGTGCAGTCACTGTGTACATAGATTACATTACTGATCCTGAGTTACCTCCTGTATTATACTCCAGAGCTGCACTCACTATTCTGCTGGTGGAGTCACTGTGTACATACATTATATTACTGATCCTGAGTTACATCCTGTATTATACTCCAGAGCTTCACTCACTATTCTGTTGGTGTAGTCACTGTGTACATACATTACATTACTGATCCTGAGTTACATCCTGTATTATACTCCAGAGCTGCACTCACTATTCTGCTGGTGCAGTCACTGTGTACATACATTACATTACTGATCCTGAGTTACATCCTGTATTATACTCCAGAGCTGCACTCACTATTCTGCTGGTGCAGTCACTGTGTACATACATTACATTACTGCTCCTGAGTTACATCCTGTATTATAACCCAGAGCTGCACTCACTATTCTGCTGGTGCAGTCATTGTGTACATACATTACATTACTGATCCTGAGTTACATCCTGTATTATACTCCAGAGCTGCACTCTCTATTCTGCTGGTGCAGTTACTGTGTACATACATTACATTACTGATCCTGAGTTACCTCCTGTATTATACTCCAGAGCTGCACTCACTATTCTGCTGGTGCAGTCACTGTGTACATACATTACTGATCCTGAGTTACCTCCTGTATTATCCTCCAGAGCTGCACTCACTATTCTGCTGGTGCAGTCACTGTATACATACATTACATTACTGATCCTGAGTTACCTCCTGTATTATACTGCAGAGCTGCACTCACTATTCTGCTAGTGCAGTCACTATGTACATACATTACATTACTGATCCTGAGTTACCTCCTGTATTATACTCCAGAGCTGCACTCACTATTCTGCTGGTGCAGTCACTGTGTACATACATTACATTACTGATCCTGAGTTATCTCCTGTATTATACTCCAGAGCTGCACTCACTATTCTGCTGGTGCAGTCACTGTGTACATACATTACATTACTGATCCTGAGTTACCTCCTGTATTATACTCCAGAGCTGCACTCACTATTCTGCTGGTGCAGTCACTGTGTACAAACATTACATTACTGATCCTGAGTTACCTCCTGTATTATACTCCAGAGCTGCACTCACTATTCTGCTGGTGCAGTCACTGTGTACATACATTACATTACTGATCCTGAGTTACCTCCTGTATTATACTCCAGAGCTGCACTCACTATTCTGCTGGTGCAGTCACTGTGTACATACATTACATTACTGATCCTGAGTTACCTCCTGTATTATACTCCAGAGCTGCACTCACTATTCTGCTGGTGCAGTCACTGTGTACATACATTACATTACTGATCCTGAGTTACCTCCTGTATTATACTCCAGAGCTGCACTCACTATTCTGCTGGTGCAGTCACTGTGTACATACATTACATTACTGATCCTGAGTTACCTCCTGTATTATACTCCAGAGCTGCACTCACTATTCTGCTGGTGCAGTCACTGTGTACATACATTACACTACTGATCCTGAGTTACATCCTGTATTATACCCCAGAGCTGCACTCATTATTCTGCTGGTGCAGTCACTGTGTACATACATTACATTACTGATCCTGAGTTACATCCTGTATTATACTCCAGAGCTGCACTCACTATTCTGCTGGTGGAGTCACTGTGTACATACATTACATTACTGATCCTGAGTTACATCCTGTATTATACTCCAGAGCTGCACTCACTATTCTGCTGGTGCAGTCACTGTGTACATACATTACATTACTGATCCTGAGTTACCTCCTGTATTATACTCCAGAGCTGCACTCACTATTCTGCTGGTGCAGTCACTGTGTACATACATTGCATTACTGATCCTGAGTTACCTCCTGTATTATACTCCAGAGCTGCGCTCACTATTCTGCTGGTGCAGTCACTGTGTACATGCATTACATTACTGATCCTGAGTTACATCCTGTATTATACTCCAGAGCTGCACTCACTATTCTGCTGGTGCAGTCACTGTGTACATACATTACATTACTGATCCTGAGTTACCTCCTGTATTATACTCCAGAGCTGCGCTCACTATTCTGCTGGTGCAGTCACTGTGTACATGCATTACATTACTGATCCTGAGTTACATCCTGTATTATACTCCAGAGCTGCACTCACTATTCTGCTGGTGCAGTCACTGTGTACATACATTACATTACTGATCCTGAGTTACATCCTGTATTATACTCCAGAGCTGCACTCACTATTCTGCTGGTGCAGTCACCGTGTACATACATTACATTACTGATCCTGAGTAACATCCTATATTATACTCCAGAGCTGCACTCACTATTCTGCTGGTGCAGTCACTGTGTACACACATTACATTACTGATCCTGAGTTATATCCTGTATTATACTCCAGAGCTGCACTCACTATTCTGCTGGTGGAGTCACTGTGTACACACATTACATTACTGATCCTGAGTTACCTCCTGTATTATACTCCAGAGCTGCACTCACTATTCTGCTGGTGGAGTCACTGTGTACACACATTACATTACTGATCATGAGTTACATCCTGTATTATACCCCAGAGCTGCACTCACTATTCTGCTGGTGCAGTCACTGTGTACATACATTACATTACTGATCCTGAGTTACATCCTGTATTATACTCCAGAGCTGCACTCACTATTCTGCTGGTGCAGTCACTGTGTACATACATTACATTACTGATCCTGAGTTACCTCCTGTATTATACTCCAGAGCTGCACTCACTATTCTGCTGGTGCAGTCACTGTGTACACACATTACATTACTGATCCTGAGTTACCTCCTGTATTATACTCCAGAGCTGCACTCACTATTCTGCTGCTGCAGTCACTGTGTACATACATTACATTACTGATCCTGAGTTACCTCCTGTATTATACTCCAGAGCTATGCTCACTATTCTGCTGGTACAGTCACTGTGTACATACATTACATTACTGATCCTGAGTTACATCCTGTGTTATACCCCAGAGCTGCACTCACTATTCTGCTGGTATTCACTGTGTACATACATTACATTACTGATCCTGAGTTACCTCCTGTATTATACTCCAGAGCTGCACTCACTATTCTGCTGGTACAGTCACTGTGTACATACATTACATTACTGATCCTGAGTTACATCCTGTATTATACTCCAGAGCTGCACTCACTATTCTGCTGGTGCAGTCACTGTGTACATACATTACATTACTGATCCTGAGTTACCTCCTGTATTATACTCCAGAGCTGCACTCACTATTCTGCTGGTACAGTCACTGTGTACATACATTACATTACTGATCCTGAGTTACATCCTGTATTATACTCCAGAGCTGCACTCACTATTCTGCTGGTGCAGTCACTGTGTACATACATTACATTACTGATCCTGAGTTACCTCCTGTATTATACTCCAGAGCTGCACTCACTATTCTGCTGGTGCAGTCACTGTGTACATACATTACATTACTGATCCTGAGTTACCTCCTGTATTACACTCCAGAGCTGCACTCACTATTCTGCTGGTGCAGTCACTGTGTACATACGTTACATTACTGATCCTGAGTTACATCCTGTATTATACTCCAGAGCTGCACTCACTATTCTGCTGGTGCAGTCACTGTGTACATACCTTACATTACTGATCCTGAGTTACATCCTGTATTATACTCCAGAGCTGCACTCACTATTCTGCTGGTGCAGTCACTGTGTACATACATTACATTACTGATCCTGAGTTACATCCTGTATTATACTCCAGAGCTGCACTCACTATTCTGCTGGTGCAGTCACTGTGTACATACATTACATTACTGATCCTGAGTTACCTCCTGTATTATACTCCAGAGCTGCACTCACTATTCTGCTGGTGCAGTCACTGTGTACATACATTACATTACTGATCCTGAGTTACCTCCTGTATTATACTCCAGAGCTGCACTCACTATTCTGCTGGTGCAGTCACTGTGTACATAGATTACATTACTGATCCTGAGTTACATCCAGTATTATACTCCAGAGCTGCACTCACTATTCTGCTGGTGGAGTCACTGTGTACATACATTACATTACTGATCCTGAGTTACATCCTGTATTATACCCCAGAGCTGCACTCACTATTCTGCTGGTGCAGTCACTGTGTACATACATTACATTACTGATCCTGAGTTACCTCCTGTATTATACTCCAGAGCTGCACTCACTATTCTGCTGGTACAGTCACTGTGTACATACATTACATTACTGATCCTGAGTTACATCCTGTATTATACTCCAGAGCTGCAATCACTATTCTGCTGGTGCAGTCACTGTGTACATACATTACATTACTGATCCTGAGTTACATCCTGTATTACACTCCAGAGCTGCACTCACTATTCTGCTGGTGCAGTCACTGTGTACATACATTACATTACTGATCCTGAGTTACCTCCTGTATTATACTCCAGAGCTGCGCTCACTATTCTGCTGGTGCAGTCACTATGTACATACATTACATTACTGATCCTGAGTTACATCCTGTATTATACTCCAGAGATGCACTCACTATTCTGCTGGTGCAGTCACTGTGTACATACATTACATTACTGATCCTGAGTTACCTCCTGTATTATACTCCAGAGCTGCACTCACTATTCTGCTGGTGCAGTCACTGTGTACATACATTACATTACTGATCCTGAGTTACCTCCTGTATTACACTCCAGAGCTGCACTCACTATTCTGCTGGTGCAGTCACTGTGTACATACATTACATTACTGATCCTGAGTTACCTCCTGTATTATACTCCAGAGCTGCACTCACTATTCTGCTGGTGCAGTCACTGTGTACATACATTACATTACTGATCCTGTGTTACATCCTGTATTATACTCCAGAGCTGCACTCACTATTCTTCTGGTGCAGTCACTGTGTACATACATTACTGATCCTGAGTTACCTCCTGTATTATACTCCAGAGCTGCACTCACTATTCTGCTGGTGCAGTCACTGTGTACATAGATTACATTACTGATCCTGAGTTACATCCTGTATTATACTCCAGAGCTGCACTCACTATTCTGCTGGTGCAGTCACTGTGTACATACATTACATTACTGATCCTGAGTTACCTCCTGTATTATACTCCAGAGCTGCACTCACTATTCTGCTGGTGCAGTCACTGTGTACATACATTACATTACTGATCCTGAGTTACATCCTGTAATATACCCCAGAGCTGCACTCACTATTCTGCTGGTGCAGTCACTGTGTACATACATTACATTACTGATCCTGAGTTACATCCTGTATTATACCCCAGAGCTGCACTCACTATTCTGCTGGTGCAGTCACTGTGTACATACATTACATTACTGATCCTGAGTTACATCCTGTATTATACTCCAGAGCTGCACTCACTATTCTGCTGGTGCAGTCACTGTGTACATACATTACATAACTGATCCTGAGTTACATCCTGTATTATACCCCAGAGCTGCACTCACTATTCTGCTGGTGCAGTCACTGTGTACATACATTACATTACTGATCCTGAGTTACCTCCTGTATTATACTCCAGAGCTGCACTCACTATTCTGCTGGTGCAGTCACTGTGTACATACATTACATAACTGATCCTGAGTTACATCCTGTATTATACCCCAGAGCTGCACTCACTATTCTGCTGGTGCAGTCACTGTGTACATACATTACATTACTGATCCTGAGTTACCTCCTGTATTATACTCTAGAGCTGCACTCACTATTCTGCTGGTGCAGTCACTGTGTACATACATTACATAACTGATCCTGAGTTACATCCTGTATTATACCCCAGAGCTGCACTCACTATTCTGCTGGTGCAGTCACTGTGTACATACATTACATTACTGATCCTGAGTTACATCCTGTATTATACTCCAGAGCTGCACTCACTATTCTGCTGGTGCAGTCACTGTGTACATACATTACATTACTGATCCTGAGTTACATCCTGTATTATACCCCAGAGCTGCACTCACTATTCTGCTGGTGCAGTCACTGTGTACATACATTACATTACTGATCCTGAGTTACATCCTGTATTATACTCCAGAGCTGCACTCACTATTCTGCTGGTGCAGTCACTGTGTACATACATTACATTACTGATCCTGAGTTACCTCCTGTATTATACCCCAGAGCTGCACTCACTATTCTGCTGGTGCAATCACTGTGTACATACATTACATTACTGATCCTGAGTTACCTCCTGTATTATACTCCAGAGCTGCACTCACTATTCTGCTGGTGCAGTCACTGTGTACATACATTACATTACTGATCCTGAGTTACCTCCTGTATTATACTCCAGAGCTGCGCTCACTATTCTGCTGGTGCAGTCACTGTGTTCATACATTACTGATCCTGAGTTACCTCCTGTATTATACTCCAGAGCTGCACTCACTATTCTGCTGGTGCAGTCACTGTGTACATACATTACATTACTGATCCTGAGTTACCTCCTGTATTATACCCCAGAGCTGCACTCACTATTCTGCTGGTGCAGTCACCGTGTACATACATTACATTACTGATCCTGAGTTACCTCCTGTATTATACCCCAGAGCTGCACTCACTATTCTGCTGGTGCAGTCACTGTGTACATACATTACATTACTGATCCGGAGTTACATCCTGTATTATACCCCAGAGCTGCACTCACTATTCTGCTGGTGCAGTCACTGTGTACATACATTACATTACTGATCCTGAGTTACATCCTGTATTATACTCCAGAGCTGCACTCACTATTCTGCTGGTGCAGTCACTGTGTACATACATTACATTACTGATCCTGAGTTACATCCTGTATTATACCCCAGAGCTGCACTCACTATTCTGCTGGTGCAGTCACTGTGTACATACATTACATTACTGATCCTGAGTTACATTCTGTATTATACCCCAGAGCTGCACTCACTATTCTGCTGGTGCAGTCACTGTGTACATACATTACATTACTGATCCTGAGTTACATCCTGTATTATACTCCAGAGCTGCACTCACTATTCTGCTGGTGCAGTCACTGTGTACATACATTACATTACTGATCCTGAGTTACATCTTGTATTATACTCCAGAGCTGCACTCACTATTCTGCTGGTGCAGTCACTGTGTACATACATTACATTACTGATCCTGAGTTACCTCCTGTATTATACTCCAGAGCTGCGCTCACTATTCTGCTGGTGCAGTCACTGTGTACATACATTACTGATCCTGAGTTACCTCCTGTATTATACTCCAGAGCTGCACTCACTATTCTGCTGGTGCAGTCACTGTGTACATACATTACATTACTGATCCTGAGTTACCTCCTGTATTATACCCCAGAGCTGCACTCACTATTCTGCTGGTGCAGTCACTGTGTACATACATTACATTACTGATCCTGAGTTACATCCTGTATTATACCCCAGAGCTGCACTCACTATTCTGCTGGTGCAGTCACTGTGTACATACATTACATTACTGATCCTGAGTTACATCCTGTATTATACTCCAGAGCTGCACTCACTATTCTGCTGGTGCAGTCACTGTGTACATACATTACATTACTGATCCTGAGTTACATCTTGTATTATACTCCAGAGCTGCACTCACTATTCTGCTGGTGCAGTCACTGTGTACATACATTACATTACTGATCCTGAGTTACATCCTGTATTATACTCCAGAGCTGCGCTCACTATTCTGCTGGTGCAGTCACTGTGTACATACATTACTGATCCTGAGTTACCTCCTGTATTATACTCCAGAGCTGCACTCACTATTCTGCTGGTGCAGTCACTGTGTACATACATTACATTACTGATCCTGAGTTACCTCCTGTATTATACTCCAGAGCTGCGCTCACTATTCTGCTGGTGCAGTCACTGTGTACATACATTACATTACTGATCCTGAGTTACATCCTGTATTATACTCCAGAGCTGCACTCACTATTCTGCTGGTGCAGTCACTGTGTACATACATTACATTACTGATCCTGAGTTACCTCCTGTATTATACCCCAGAGCTGCACTCACTATTCTGCTGGTGCAGTCACTGTGTACATACATTACATTACTGATCCTGTGTTACATCCTGTATTATACTCCAGAGCTGCACTCACTATTCTGCTGCTGCAGTCGCTGTGTACATACATTACATTACTGATCCTGAGTTACATCTTGTATTATACTCCAGAGCTGCACTCACTATTCTGCTGGTGCAGTCACTGTGTACATACATTACATTACTGATCCTGAGTTACATCCTGTATTATACTCCAGAGCTGCACTCACTATTCTGCTGGTGCAGTCACTGTGTACATACATTACATTACTGATCCTGAGTTACATCCTGTATTATACTCCAGAGCTGCACTCACTATTCTGCTGGTGCAGTCATTGTGCACATACATTACATTACTGATCCTGAGTTACATCCTGTATTATACTCCAGAGCTGCACTCACTATTCTGCTGGTGCAGTCACTGTGTACATACATTACATTACTGATCCTGAGTTACCTCCTGTATTATACTCCAGAGCTGCACTCACTATTCTGCTGGTGCAGTCACTGTGTACATACATTACATTACTGATCCTGAGTTACATCCTCCATTATACTCCAGAGCTGCACTCACTATTCTGCTGGTGCAGTCACTGTGTACATACATTACATTACTGATCCTGAGTTACATCCTGTATTATACTCCAGAGCTGCACTCACTATTCTGCTGGTGCAGTCATTGTGCACATACATTACATTACTGATCCTGAGTTACATCCTGTATTATACCCCAGAGCTGAACTCACTATTCTGCTGGTGCAGTCACTGTGTACATACATTACATTACTGATCCTGAGTTACCTCCTGTATTATACTCCAGAGCTGCACTCACTATTCTGCTGGTGCAGTCACTGTGTACATACATTACATTACTGATCCTGAGTTACATCCTCCATTATACTCCAGAGCTGCACTCACTATTCTGCTGGTGCAGTCACTGTGTACATACATTACATTACTGATCCTGAGTTACCTCCTGTATTATACCCCAGAGCTGCACTCACTATTCTGCTGGTGCAGTCACTGTGTACATACATTACATTACTGATCCTGAGTTACCTCCTGTATTATACTCCAGAGCTGCACTCACTATTCTGCTGGTGCAGTCACTGTGTACATACATTACATTACTGATCCTGAGTTACCTCCTGTATTATACTCCAGAGCTGCGCTCACTATTCTGCTGGTGCAGTCACTGTGTACATACATTACTGATCCTGAGTTACCTCCTGTATTATACTCCAGAGCTGCACTCACTATTCTGCTGGTGCAGTCACTGTGTACATACATTACATTACTGATCCTGAGTTACCTCCTGTATTATACCCCAGAGCTGCACTCACTATTCTGCTGGTGCAGTCACTGTGTACATACATTACATTACTGATCCGGAGTTACATCCTGTATTATACCCCAGAGCTGCACTCACTATTCTGCTGGTGCAGTCACTGTGTACATACATTACATTACTGATCCTGAGTTACATCCTGTATTATACTCCAGAGCTGCACTCACTATTCTGCTGGTGCAGTCACTGTGTACATACATTACATTACTGATCCTGAGTTACATCCTGTATTATACCCCAGAGCTGCACTCACTATTCTGCTGGTGCAGTCACTGTGTACATACATTACATTACTGATCCTGAGTTACATTCTGTATTATACCCCAGAGCTGCACTCACTATTCTGCTGGTGCAGTCACTGTGTACATACATTACATTACTGATCCTGAGTTACATCCTGTATTATACTCCAGAGCTGCACTCACTATTCTGCTGGTGCAGTCACTGTGTACATACATTACATTACTGATCCTGAGTTACATCTTGTATTATACTCCAGAGCTGCACTCACTATTCTGCTGGTGCAGTCACTGTGTACATACATTACATTACTGATCCTGAGTTACATCCTGTATTATACTCCAGAGCTGCGCTCACTATTCTGCTGGTGCAGTCACTGTGTACATACATTACATTACTGATCCTGAGTTACCTCCTGTATTATACTCCAGAGCTGCACTCACTATTCTGCTGGTGCAGTCACTGTGTACATACATTACATTACTGATCCTGAGTTACCTCCTGTATTATACTCCAGAGCTGCGCTCACTATTCTGCTGGTGCAGTCACTGTGTACATACATTACTGATCCTGAGTTACCTCCTGTATTATACTCCAGAGCTGCACTCACTATTCTGCTGGTGCAGTCACTGTGTACATACATTACATTACTGATCCTGAGTTACCTCCTGTATTATACCCCAGAGCTGCACTCACTATTCTGCTGGTGCAGTCACTGTGTACATACATTACATTACTGATCCTGAGTTACATCCTGTATTATACCCCAGAGCTGCACTCACTATTCTGCTGGTGCAGTCACTGTGTACATACATTACATTACTGATCCTGAGTTACATCCTGTATTATACTCCAGAGCTGCACTCACTATTCTGCTGGTGCAGTCACTGTGTACATACATTACATTACTGATCCTGAGTTACATCTTGTATTATACTCCAGAGCTGCACTCACTATTCTGCTGGTGCAGTCACTGTGTACATACATTACATTACTGATCCTGAGTTACATCCTGTATTATACTCCAGAGCGGCACTCACTATTCTGCTGGTGCAGTCACTGTGTACATACATTACATTACTGATCCTGAGTTACATCCTGTATTATACTCCAGAGCTGCACTCACTATTCTGCTGGTGCAGTCACTGTGTACATACATTACATTACTGATCCTGAGTTACATCCTGTATTATACTCCAGAGCTGCGCTCACTATTCTGCTGGTGCAGTCACTGTGTACATACATTACTGATCCTGAGTTACCTCCTGTATTATACTCCAGAGCTGCACTCACTATTCTGCTGGTGCAGTCACTGTGTACATACATTACATTACTGATCCTGAGTTACCTCCTGTATTATACTCCAGAGCTGCGCTCACTATTCTGCTGGTGCAGTCACTGTGTACATACATTACATTACTGATCCTGAGTTACATCCTGTATTATACTCCAGAGCTGCACTCACTATTCTGCTGGTGCAGTCACTGTGTACATACATTACATTACTGATCCTGAGTTACCTCCTGTATTATACCCCAGAGCTGCACTCACTATTCTGCTGGTGCAGTCACTGTGTACATACATTACATTACTGATCCTGTGTTACATCCTGTATTATACTCCAGAGCTGCACTCACTATTCTGCTGGTGCAGTCACTGTGTACATACATTACATTACTGATCCTGAGTTACCTCCTGTATTATACCCCAGAGCTGCACTCACTATTCTGCTGGTGCAGTCACTGTGTACATACATTACATTACTGATCCTGAGTTACATCCTGTATTATACTCCAGAGCTGCACTCACTATTCTGCTAGTGCAGTCACTGTGTACATACATTACATTACTGATCCTGAGTTACATCTTGTATTATACTCCAGAGCTGCACTCACTATTCTGCTGGTGCAGTCACTGTGTACATACATTACATTACTGATCCTGAGTTACATCCTGTATTATACTCCAGAGCTGCACTCACTATTCTGCTGGTGCAGTCACTGTGTACATACATTACATTACTGATTCTGAGTTACATCCTCCATTATACTCCAGAGCTGCACTCACTATTCTGCTGGTGCAGTCACTGTGTACATACATTACATTACTGATCCTGAGTTACCTCCTGTATTATACTCCAGAGCTGCACTCACTATTCTGCTGGTGCAGTCACTGTGTATATACATTACATTACTGATCCTGAGTTACATCCTGTATTATACTCCAGAGCTGCACTCACTATTCTGCTGGTGCAGTCACTGTGCACATACATTACATTACTGATCCTGAGTTACATCCTGTATTATACTCCAGAGCTGCACTCACTATTCTGCTGGTGCAGTCACTGTGTATATACATTACATTACTGATCCTGAGTTACCTCCTGTATTATACTCCAGAGCTGCACTCACTATTCTGCTGGTGCAGTCACTGTGTACATACATTACATTACTGATCCTGAGTTACATCCTGTATTATACTCCAGAGCTGCACTCACTATTCTGCTGGTGCAGTCACTGTGTACATACGTTACATTACTGATCCTGAGTTACATCCTGTATTATACTCCAGAGCGGCACTCACTATTCTGCTGGTGCAGTCACTGTGCACATACATTACATTACTGATCCTGAGTTACATCCTGTATTATACTCCAGAGCTGCACTCACTATTCTGCTGGTGCAGTCACTGTGTATATGCATTACATTACTGATCCTGAGTTACCTCCTGTATTATACTCCAGAGCTGCACTCACTATTCTGCTGGTGCAGTCACTGTGTACATACATTACATTACTGATCCTGAGTTACATCCTGTATTATACTCCAGAGCGGCACTCACTATTCTGCTGGTGCAGTCACTGTGCACATACATTACATTACTGATCCTGAGTTACATCCTGTATTATACTCCAGAGCTGCACTCACTATTCTGCTGGTGCAGTCACTGTGTATATACATTACATTACTGATCCTGAGTTACCTCCTGTATTATACTCCAGAGCTGCACTCACTATTCTGCTGGTGCAGTCACTGTGTACATACATTACATTACTGATCCTGAGTTACATCCTGTATTATACTCCAGAGCTGCACTCACTATTCTGCTGGTGCAGTCATTGTGCACATACATTACATTACTGATCCTGAGTTACCTCCTGTATTATACTCCAGAGCTGCACTCACTATTCTGCTGGTGCAGTCATTGTGCACATACATTACATTACTGATCCTGAGTTACATCCTGTATTATACTCCAGAGCTGCACTCACTATTCTGCTGGTGCAGTCATTGTGCACATACATTACATTACTGATCCTGAGTTACATCCTGTATTATACTCCAGAGCTGCACTCACTATTCTGCTGGTGCAGTCATTGTGCACATACATTACATTACTGATCCTGAGTTACATCCTGTATTATACTCCAGAGCTGCACTCACTATTCTGCTGGTGCAGTCACTGTGTACATACATTACATTACTGATCCTGAGTTACATTCTGTATTATACTCCAGAGCTGCACTCACTATTCTGCTGGTGCAGTCATTGTGCACATACATTAGTGATGCGGCACTTCCTCCTGTCTCTGCCTCTTTGTAACGTTCTGCTCGCCTCCTGCAGATCCTCGGACAGTACCAGCGGTGCCGCGGCTCTGATTTCCCTGGGCTTTCTGCTTTAAAAACCCATCAGGCAGCGATTGTGGCTGCAGGAGGCCGGGGGCCATTTACCACTGATAACTCGCATTTTAAGGATCCCCCCGGGAGCGGATTGCATTATCTGGAAAGTCAGATCTAGAACGTTCCTGCCCGGCGGACTGTTTTAAGACATTAAATGAAGCTTTGGTTTGGTCTAAAAACTCCCCAATGAACGGCACGTAATTAACTCTTGGTGTTCTGCAGCGTGCGGAGACGTATAGATTAGTCTTCCTGATGATGAACGGGACAATTATCTGATCAAATGTTTTCTCAGATATCCGAAAAATGGAGGAATTATCTGCAGCAAAGAAGATCTCAACATAACGGGAACCTGAGTTATATCAAATCTGATCCTCCAGTCATCTCCAGAGCTGCACTCACTATTCTGCTGTTACATCAGGTCTTATCCTCCAGTCACCTCCAGAGCTGCACTCACTATTCTACTATTGCATCAGGTCTTATCCTCCAGTCCCCTCCAGAGCTGCACTCACTATTCTGCTATTGCATCAGGTCTTATCCTCCAGTCACCTCCAGAGCGGCTGTCACTATTCTCTTGTTACATTGTGTGTTATCTTCCAGTCCCCTCCAGAGCTGCACTCACTATTCTGCTGTTACATCATTTCTTATTCTCCAGTAACCTCCAGAGCTGCAGTGACTATTCTCACATCGTGTCTTTTCCTCCAGTCCCCTCCAGAGCTGCAGTTACTATTCTGCTGTTACATCGTGTCTTATCCTCCAGTCACCTCCAGAGCTGCAGTCACTATTCTGCTGTTACATCGTGTCTTATCCTCCAGTCACCTCCAGAGCTGCAGTCACTATTCTGCTGTTACATCGTGTCTTATCCTCCAGTCACCTCCAGAGCTGCAGTCACTATTCTGCTGTTACATCGTGTCTAATCCTCCAGTCACCTCCAGAGCTGCAGTCACTATTCTGCTGTTACATCGTGTCTTATCCTCCAGTCACCTCCAGAGCTGCAGTCACTATTCTGCTGTTACATCGTGTCTAATCCTCCAGTCACCTCCAGAGCTGCAGTCACTATTCTGCTGTTACATCGTGTCTTATCCTCCAGTCACCTCCAGAGCTGCAGTCACTATTCTGCTGTTACATCGTGTCTAATCCTCCAGTCACCTCCAGAGCTGCAGTCACTATTCTGCTGTTACATCGTGTCTTATCCTCCAGTCACCTCCAGAGCTGCAGTCACTATTCTGCTGTTACATCGTGTCTTATCCTCCAGTCACCTCCAGAGCTGCAGTCACTATTCTGCTGTTACATTGTGTCTTTTCCTCCAGTCCCCTCCAGAGCTGCAGTTACTATTCTGCTGTTACATCGTGTCTTATCCTCCAGTCACCTCCAGAGCTGCAGTCACTATTCTGCTGTTACATCGTGTCTTATCCTCCAGTCACCTCCAGAGCTGCAGTCACTATTCTGCTGTTACATCGTGTCTAATCCTCCAGTCACCTCCAGAGCTGCAGTCACTATTCTGCTGTTACATCGTGTCTTATCCTCCAGTCACCTCCAGAGCTGCAGTTACTATTCTGCTGTTACATCGTGTTTTATCCTCCAGTCCCCTCCAGAGCTGCAGTTACTATTCTGCTGTTACATCGTGTCTTATCCTCCAGTCACCTCCAGAGCTGCAGTCACTATTCTGCTGTTACATCGTGTCTTATCCTCCAGTCACCTCCAGAGCTGCAGTCACTATTCTGCTGTTACATTGTGTCTTATCCTCCAGTCACCTCCAGAGCTGCAGTCACTATTCTGCTGTTACATCGTGTCTTATCCTCCAGTCACCTCCAGAGCTGCAGTCACTATTCTGCTGTTTCATCGTGTCTTATCCTCCAGTCACCTCCAGAGCTGCAGTCACTATTCTGCTGTTACATCATGTCTTATCCTCCAGTCACCTCCAGAGCTGCAGTCACTATTCTGCTGTTACATCATGTCTTATCCTCCAGTCACCTCCAGAGCTGCAGTCACTATTCTGCTGTTTCATCGTGTCTTATCCTTCAGTCACCTCCAGAGCTGCAGTCACTATTCTGCTGTTACATCGTGTCTAATCCTCCAGTCACCTCCAGAGCTGCAGTCACTATTCTGCTGTTACATCGTGTCTTATCCTCCAGTCACCTCCAGAGCTGCAGTCACTATTCTGCTGTTACATCGTGTCTTATCCTCCAGTCACCTCCAGAGCTGCAGTCACTATTCTGCTGTTACATTGTGTCTTTTCCTCCAGTCCCCTCCAGAGCTGCAGTTACTATTCTGCTGTTACATCGTGTCTTATCCTCCAGTCACCTCCAGAGCTGCAGTCACTATTCTGCTGTTACATCGTGTCTTATCCTCCAGTCACCTCCAGAGCTGCAGTCACTATTCTGCTGTTACATCGTGTCTAATCCTCCAGTCACCTCCAGAGCTGCAGTCACTATTCTGCTGTTACATCGTGTCTTATCCTCCAGTCACCTCCAGAGCTGCAGTTACTATTCTGCTGTTACATCGTGTCTTATCCTCCAGTCCCCTCCAGAGCTGCAGTTACTATTCTGCTGTTACATCGTGTCTTATCCTCCAGTCACCTCCAGAGCTGCAGTCACTATTCTGCTGTTACATCGTGTCTTATCCTCCAGTCCCCTCCAGAGCTGCAGTCACTATTCTGCTGTTACATTGTGTCTTATCCTCCAGTCACCTCCAGAGCTGCAGTCACTATTCTGCTGTTACATCGTGTCTAATCCTCCAGTCACCTCCAGAGCTGCAGTCACTATTCTGCTGTTACATCAGGTCTTATCCTTCAGTCACTTCCAGAGCTGCAGTCACTATTCTGCTGTTACATCATGTCTTATCCTCCAGTCACCTCCAGAGCTGCAGTCACTATTCTGCTGTTACATCATGTCTTATCCTCCAGTCACCTCCAGAGCTGCAGTCAGTATTCTGCTGTTACATCATGTCTTATCCTCCAGTCACCTCCAGAGCTGCAGTCACTATTCTGCTGTTACATCGTGTCTTGCCCGGTCTCTTTTCACAGTGCTCAGCTGTGTGGATACAGGCAGACTATTTTCCGTCGTCTGTTGTGCCGAGGCCTCGCATGTTTTTGGTAACTTTTGACTATTCGGCTTTGTGCTAGATTCTGTGTATTTCAGCGTCACTGTGGCGGTGCGGTCTGTGGCGGTGCGGTCCGTGGCGGTGCGGTCTGTGGCAGTGTCGGGCCGTGGCGGTGCGGTCTGTGGCAGTGTCGGGCCGTGGCAGTGCGGTCCGTGGCGGTGCGGGGCGTGGCGGTGCGGGGCGTGGCCGTGCGGGCCGTGGCGGTGCGGTCTGTGGCAGTGAGGGGCGTTTGGGGTTGCTGGCCGTGGCAGTGCGGTCTGTGGCGGTGCAGGGCGTTTTGGGGATGCGGGCCATGGCAGTGCGAGCCGTGGCGGTGTGGGCCGTGGGGGTGCGGGGCGTTTGGGGTTGCGGGCCGTGGCGGTGCGGGGCGTGGCGGTGCGGTCCGTGGCGGTGCGGTACGGGGCGGTGCGGTCTGTGGCGGTGCGTGCCGTGGCGGTGCGGTACGGGGCGGTGCGGTCTGTGGCGGTGCGTGCCGTGGCGGTGCGGTACGGGGCGGTGCGGTCTGTGGCGGTGCGTGCCGTGGCGGTGCGGTACGGGGCATGGCGGTGCGGTCTGCGTCTTCGGCCGTCACTGTTTGCTTTTCCCTTTTCTTTTTGTGACTATTCGATCGGATCCGATGATAATGGGGAGCGCAGCTCTGGAGTCGCGGTCCCGGCTCCACCACATGTCGCGTCTGAGCGCTGCTGCGGAGCGCGGATAACGGCAGCGATTGATGTCGGCTCCGGACAGAAGACGATTTCCGGATTTTTTCCGCTCTGGAGATTACGGATTTGTTCTTCTCGCTTTCATCTGCTGCAGATTTGGGTTTAATCTCCTGATTCTTCTCGTCCATAAAGTAACAGATGATGCAATCTGTAGATAATTGTAGAATTAGTGTGTTTACAGCAGCACAGAGTGTTTCAGGAAAACACTGTGATAGGCTATGTTCACACATTGCGTTTTTGATGCAGTTTTTTCCGCAGGTTTTGCTGAGCTTTTCTGCGCTTTTGTCATGTACATTTGTCTCTTGTGTTGATAAAGTTTAGCATATAAAAAATCACCTGTTTCAACTTCATCAGGTTTTGGCACCAAAAACGCAGCAAAACCTGATCCCTGCGGTGACAATGGCACGAAAACGCAGCTCTGTGACAAAACAGTCAGGAAACCTCCCACGCTGAGTGCATGAGATTTCTGAGATCTCGGACTTTGCTGGTTCTGCAAAACACAGGTGAAAATTTGCTTTAAAAACGCATAAAAAAAAGGCTGCAAAAGCGCAACATGTGAACATGGCCTTAATCTCGAGGAGGTCACAAACTGAAAGATACGTTGCGGAAGAAGCCGGATCCCAGCAGCTCACGGGCCCCGATCCGCTATGGCTGGTGATCTTCACTCCACTCTTAATGAAGGGGTGGAGCGGAGTACGAGGCGCAGCTTCATCCAAATCTAATGCCAGTCAGTAACTGGAGTAAGATTTCTGGCGAACCGTCCTCTGTGTCTGGTCATGAATTAGATGACGGACTGGCCGAATCGTCCAGGACTTATGTCCTGATGATGGAGGTGACGGGCGGTCACCAGATACTGATGATGGAGGTGACGGGCGGTCACCAGATACTGATGATGGAGGCGACGAGTGATCACCAGATACTGATGATGGAGGCGACTGGCGGTCACCAGATACCGGTGATGGAGGAGACGGGCGGTCACCAGATACTGATGATGGAGGCGACTGGCGGTCACCAGATACTGATGATGGAGGTGACGGGCGGTCACCAGATACCGGTGATGGAGGGGACGGGCGGTCACCAGATACTGATGATGGAGGTGACGGGCGGTCACCAGATACTGATGATGGAGGTGACGGACGGTCACCAGATACTGATGATGGAGGTGACGGGCGGACACCAGATACTGATGATGGAGGCGACTGGCGGTCACCAGATACCGGTGATGGAGGGGACGGGCGGTCACCAGATACTGATGATGGAGGCGACGGGCGGTCACCAGATACTGATGATGGAGGGGACGGGCGGTCACCAGATACTGATGATGGAGGAGACGGGCGGTCACCAGATACTGATGATGGAGAAGCCGGGCAGTCACCAGATACTGATGATGGAGATGATGGGCAGTCACCAGATACTGATGATGGAGGCGACGGGCGGTCACCAGATACTGATGATGGAGGCGACGGGCGGTCACCAGATACCGATGATGGAGGAGACGGACGGTCACCAGATACTGATGATGGAGGTGACGGGCGGTCACCAGATACTGATGATGGAGGTGACGGACGGTCACCAGATACTGATGATGGAGGTGACGGGCGGTCACCAGATACTGATGATGGAGGTGACGGGCGGTCACCAGATACTGATGATGGAGGTGACGGGCGGTCACCAGATACCGGTGATGGAGGTGACGGGCGGTCACCAGATACTGATGATGGAGGTGACGGGCGGTCACCAGATACTGATGATGGAGGTGACGGGCGGTCACCAGATACCGGTGATGGAGGCGACTGGCGGTCACCAGATACTGATGATGGAGGTGACGGGTGGTCACCAGATACTGATGATGGAGGTGACGGGTGGTCACCAGATACTGAGGATGGAGGAGACGGGAGGTTACCAGATACTGATGATGGAGGAGACGGGCGGTCACCAGATACTGATGATGGAGGTGACGGGCGGTCACCAGATACTGATGATGGAGGCGACTGGTGGTCACCAGATACTGATGATGGAGGCGACTGGTGGTCACCAGATACTGATGATGGAGGTGACGGGCGGTCACCAGATACCGGTGATGGAGGGGACGGGCGGTCACCAGATACTGATGATGGAGGTGACGGGCGGTCACCAGATACCGGTGATGGAGGTGACGGGTGGTCACCAGATACTGATGATGGAGGAGACGGGAGGTTACCAGATACTGATGATGGAGGAGACGGGCGGTCACCAGATACTGATGATGGAGGTGACGGGCGATCACCAGATACTGATGATGGAGGCGACTGGTGGTCACCAGAAACTGATGATGGAGGCGACTGGTGGTCACCAGATACTGATGATGGAGGCGACTGGCGGTCACCAGATACCGGTGATGGAGGGGACGGGCGGTCACCAGATACTGATGATGGAGGCGACGGGCGGTCACCAGATACTGATGATGGAGGGGCCGGGCGGTCACCAGATATTGATGATGGAGGAGACGGGCGGTCACCAGATACTGATGATGGAGGGGCCGGGCGGTCACCAGATACTGATGATGGAGGCGACTGGTGGTCACCAGATACTGATGATGGAGATGACGGGCGGTCACCAGATACTGATGATGGAGGGGATGGGTGGTCACCAGATACTGATGATGGAGGCGACTGGTGGTCACCAGATACTGATGATGGAGGCGACTGGCGGTCACCAGATACCGGTGATGGAGGGGACGGGCGGTCACCAGATACTGATAATGGAGGCGACGGGAGGTCACCAGATACAGATGATGGAGGGGACGGGCGGTCACCAGATACTGATGATGGAGGCGACGGGCGGTCACCAGATACTGATGATGGAGGGGACGGGCGGTCACCAGATATTGATGATGGAGGAGACGGGCGGTCACCAGATACTGATGATGGAGGGGCCGGGCGGTCACCAGATACTGATGATCGAGGCGACTGGTGGTCACCAGATACTGATGATGGAGGGGCCGGACGGTCACCAGATACTGATGATGGAGGGGCCGGGCGGTCACCAGATACTGATGATGGAGGAGACGGGCAGTCACCAGATACTGATGATGGAGCTGACGGGCGGTTACCAGATACTGATGATGGAGGCGACGGGCAGTCACCAGATACTGATGATGGAGGAGACGGGCGGTCACCAGATACTGATGATGGAGGAGACGGGCAGTCACCAGATACTGATGATGGAGGAGACGGGCGGTCACCAGATACTGATGATGGAGGTGACGGGCGGTTACCAGATACTGATGATGGAGGGGATGGACGGTCACCAGATACTGATGATGGAGGGGCCGGGCGGTCACCAGATACTGATGATGGAGGTGACGGGCGGTCACGAGATACTGATGATGGAGGCGACGGGCGGTCACCAGATACTGATGATGGAGGAGACAGGAGGTCACCAGATACTGATGATGGAGGGGACGGGCGGTCACCAGATACTGATGATGGAGGAGACGGGTGGTCACCAGATACTGATGATGGAGGAGATGGGCGGTCACCAGATACTGATGATGGAGGAGATGGGCGGTCACCAGATACTAGTGATGGAGGTGACGGGCGGTTATCAGATTCTGATAATGAAGGCGATGGACGGTCACCAGATACTCATGATGGAGGCGACGGACGGTCAACAGATACTGATGATGCAGGCGACGGACGGTCAACAGATACTGATGATGCAGGCGACGGGCGGTCACCAGATACTGATGATGCAGGCGAGGGGCGGTCACCAGATACTGATGATGGAGGCGACGGGCGGTCACCAGATACTGATGATGGAGGAGACGGGTGGTCACCAGATACTGATGATGGAGGAGATGGGCGGTCACCAGATACTGATGATGGAGGAGATGGGCGGTCACCAGATACTAGTGATGGAGGTGACGGGCGGTTATCAGATTCTGATAATGAAGGCGATGGACGGTCACCAGATACTCATGATGGAGGCGACGGACGGTCAACAGATACTGATGATGCAGGCGACGGACGGTCAACAGATACTGATGATGCAGGCGACGGGCGGTCACCAGATACTGATGATGGAGGCGACGGACGGTCACTAGATACTGATGATGGAGGTGACGGGCGGACACCAGATACTGATGATGGAGGTGACGGACGGTCACCAGATACTGATGATGGAGGCGATGGGTGGTCACTAGATACTGATGATGGAGGCGACGGGCAGTCACCAGATACTGATGATGGAGGGGCCGGGCGGTCACCAGATACTGATGATGGAGGGGACGGGCGGTCACCAGATACTGATGATGGAGGCGATGGGTGGTCACTAGATACTGATGATGGAGGTGACGGATGGTCACCAGATACTGATGATGGAGGGGGCGGGCAGTCACCAGATACTGATGATGGAGGAGACGGCAGGTCACCAGATACTGATGATGGAGGTGATGGGCGGTCACCAGATACTGATGATGTAGGTGACTGGCGGACACCAGATACTGATGATGGAGGGGATGGACGGTCACCAGATACTGATGATGGAGGAGACGGGCGGTCACCAGATACTGATGATGGAGGGGCTGGGCGGTCACCAGATATTGATGATGGAGACGACAGGCGGTCACCAGATACTGATGATGGAGGGGACGGGCGGTCACCAGATACTGATAATGGAGGCGATGGGTGGTCACCAGATACTGATGATGGAGGGGACGGGCGGTCACCAGATGCTGATGATGGAGGCGATAGGTGGTCACTAGATACTGATGATAGAGGCGACGGGCAGTCACCAGATACTGATGATGGAGGGGCCGGGCGGTCACCAGATACTGATGATGGAGGGGCCGGGCGGTCACCAGATACTGATGATGGAGGGGCCGGGCGGTCACCAGATACTGATGATGGAGCTGACGGGCGGTTACCAGATACTGATGATGGAGGGGATGGACGGTCACCAGATACTGATGATGGAGGAGACGGGCAGTCACCAGATACTGATGATGGAGGAGACGGGCGGTCACCAGATACTGATGATGGAGGAGACGGGCAGTCACCAGATACTGATGATGGAGGAGACGGGCGGTCACCAGATACTGATGATGGAGGTGACGGGCGGTTACCAGATACTGATGATGGAGGGGATGGACGGTCACCAGATACTGATGATGGAGGGGCCGGGCGGTCACCAGATACTGATGATGGAGGTGACGGGCGGTCACCAGATACTGATGATGGAGGCGACGGGCGGTCACCAGATACTGATGATGGAGGAGACGGGAGGTCACCAGATACTGATGATGGAGGGGACGGGCAGTCACCAGATACTGATGATGGAGGAGACGGGTGGTCACCAGATACTGATGATGGAGGAGATGGGCGGTCACCAGATACTGATGATGGAGGAGATGGGCGGTCACCAGATACTAGTGATGGAGGTGACGGGCGGTTATCAGATTCTGATAATGAAGGCGATGGACGGTCACCAGATACTGATGATGGAGGCGACGGACGGTCAACAGATACTGATGATGCAGGCGACGGGCGGTCACCAGATACTGATGATGCAGGCGACGGGCGGTCACCAGATACTGATGATGGAGGCGACGGACGGACACCAGATACTGATGATGGAGGTGACGGACGGTCACCAGATACTGATGATGGAGGCGATGGGTGGTCACTAGATACTGATGATGGAGGCGACGGGCAGTCACCAGATACTGATGATGGAGGGGCCGGGCGGTCACCAGATACTGATGATGGAGGGGCCGGGCGGTCACCAGATACTGATGATGGAGGGGCCGGGCGGTCACCAGATACTGATGATGGAGCTGACGGGCGGTTACCAGATACTGATGATGGAGGGGATGGACGGTCACCAGATACTGATGATGGAGGAGACGGGCAGTCACCAGATATTGATGATGGAGGAGCCGGGCGGTCACCAGATACTGATGATGGAGGAGACGGGCAGTCACCAGATACTGATGATGGAGGAGACGGGCGGTCACCAGATACTGATGATGGAGGTGACGGACGGTTACCAGATACTGATGATGGAGGGGATGGACGGTCACCAGATACTGATGATGGAGGGGCCGGGCGGTCACCAGATACTGATGATGGAGGTGACGGGCGGTCACCAGATACTGATGATGGAGGCGACGGGCGGTTATCAGATTCTGATAATGAAGGCGATGGACGGTCACCAGATACTGATGATGGAGGCGACGGACGGTCAACAGATACTGATGATGCAGGCGACGGACGGTCAACAGATACTGATGATGCAGGCGACGGGGGGTCACCAGATACTGATGATGCAGGCGACGGGCGGTCACCAGATACTGATGATGGAGGCGACGGACGGTCACTAGATACTGATGATGGAGGTGACGGGCGGACACCAGATACTGATGATGGAGGTGACGGACGGTCACCAGATACTGATGATGGAGGCGATGGGTGGTCACTAGATACTGATGATGGAGGCGACGGGCAGTCACCAGATACTGATGATGGAGGGGCCGGGCGGTCACCAGATACTGATGATGGAGGGGCCGGGCGGTCACCAGATACTGATGATGGAGGGGCCGGGCGGTCACCAGATACTGATGATGGAGCTGACAGGCGGTTACCAGATACTGATGATGGAGGGGATGGACGGTCACCAGATACTGATGATGGAGGAGACGGGCAGTCACCAGATACTGATGATGGAGGAGACGGGCGGTCACCAGATACTGATGATGGAGGAGACGGGCAGTCACCAGATACTGATGATGGAGGAGACGGGCGGTCACCAGATACTGATGATGGAGGTGACGGGCGGTTAGTAGATACTGATGATGGAGGGGATGGACGGTCACCAGATACTGATGATGGAGGGGCCGCGCGGTCACCAGATACTGATGATGGAGGTGACGGGCGGTCACAAGATACTGATGATGGAGGCGACGGGCGGTCACCAGATACTGATGATGGAGGAGACAGTAGGTCACCAGATACTGATGATGGAGGGGACGGGCGGTCACCAGATACTGATGATGGAGGAGACGGGTGGTCACCAGATACTGATGATGGAGGAGATGGGCGGTCACCAGATACTGATGATGGAGGAGATGGGCGGTCACCAGATACTAGTGATGGAGGTGACGGGCGGTTATCAGATTCTGATAATGAAGGCGATGGACGGTCACCAGATACTGATGATGGAGGCAACGGACGGTCAACAGATACTGATGATGCAGGCGACGGACGGTCAACAGATACTGATGATGCAGGCGACGGGCGGTCACCAGATACTGATGATGCAGGCGAGGGGCGGTCACCAGATACTGATGATGGAGGCGACGGACGGTCACTAGATACTGATGATGGAGGTGACGGGCGGACACCAGATACTGATGATGGAGGTGACGGACGGTCACCAGATACTGATGATGGAGGCGATGGGTGGTCACTAGATACTGATGATGGAGGCGACGGGCGGTCACCAGATACTGATGATGGAGGGGCCGGGCGGTCACCAGATACTGATGATGGAGGGGCCGGGCGGTCACCAGATACTGATGATGGAGGGGCCGGGCGGTCACCAGATACTGATGATGGAGGGGCCGGGCGGTCACCAGATACTGATGATGGAGCTGACGGGCGGTTACCAGATACTGATGATGGAGGGGATGGACGGTCACCAGATACTGATGATGGAGGAGACGGGCAGTCACCAGATACTGATGATGGAGGAGCCGGGCGGTCACCAGATACTGATGATGGAGGAGACGGGCAGTCACCAGATACTGATGATGGAGGAGACGGGCGGTCACCAGATACTGATGATGGAGGTGACGGACGGTTACCAGATACTGATGATGGAGGGGATGGACGGTCACCAGATACTGATGATGGAGGGGCCGGGCGGTCACCAGATACTGATGATGGAGGAGACGGGAGGTCACCAGATACTGATGATGGAAGTGACGGGCGGTCACCAGATACTGATGATGGGGGCGACGGGCGGTCACCAGATACTGATGATGGAGGAGACGGGCGGTCACCAGATACTGATGATGGAGGCGACGGACGGTCAACAGATACTGATGATGCAGGCGACGGACGGTCAACAGATACTGATGATGCAGGCGACGGGCGGTCACCAGATACTGATGATGAAGGCGATGGACGGTCACCAGATACTGATGATGGAGGTGACGGACGGTCACCAGATACTGATGATGGAGGCGATGGGTGGTCACTAGATACTGATGATGGAGGCGACGGGCAGTCACCAGATACTGATGATGGAGGGGCCGGGCGGTCACCAGATACTGATGATGGAGGGGCCGGGCGGTCACCAGATACTGATGATGGAGGGGCCGGGCGGTCACCAGATACTGATGATGGAGCTGACGGGCGGTCACCAGATACTGATGATGGAGGGGATGGACGGTCACCAGATACTGATGATGGAGGAGACGGGCAGTCACCAGATACTGATGATGGAGGAGCCGGGCGGTCACCAGATACTGATGATGCAGGAGACGGGCAGTCACCAGATACTGATGATGGAGGAGACGGGCGGTCACCAGACACTGATGATGGAGGTGACGGGCGGTTACCAGATACTGATGATGGAGGGGATGGACGGTCACCAGATACTGATGATGGAGGGGCCGGGCCGTCACCAGATACTGATGATGGAGGTGACGGGCGTTCACCAGATACTGATGATGGAGGCGACGGGCGGTCACCAGATACTGATGATGGAGGAGACGGGAGGTCACCAGATATTGATGATGGAGGGGACGGGCGGTCACCAGATACTGATGATGGAGGAGACGGGTGGTCACCAGATACTGATGATGGAGGAGATGGGCGGTCACCAGATACTGATGATGGAGGAGATGGGCGGTCACCAGATACTAGTGATGGAGGTGACAGGCGGTTATCAGATTCTGATAATGAAGGCGATGGACGGTCACCAGATACTGATGATGGAGGCGACGGACGGTCAACAGATACTGATAATGCAGGCGACGGGCGGTCACCAGATACTGATGATGAAGGCGATGGACGGTCACCAGATACTGATGATGGAGGCGACGGACCGTCAACAGATACTGATGATGCAGGCGACGGGCGGTCACCAGATACTGATGATGCAGGCGACGGGCGGTCACCAGATACTGATGATGGAGGCGACGGACGGTCACTAGATACTGATGATGGAGGTGACGGGTGGACACCAGATACTGATGATGGAGGTGACGGGCAGTCACCAGATTCTGATGATGGAGGGGCAGGGCGGTTACCAGATACTGATGATGGAGTTGACGGGCGGTTACCAGATACTGATGATGGAGGGGCCGGGCGGTCACCAGATACTGATGATGGAGGGGCCGGGCGGTCACCAGATACTGATGATGGAGCTGACGGGCGGTTACCAGATACTGATGATGGAGGGGATGGACGGTCACCAGATACTGATGATGGAGGAGACGGACAGTTACCAGATACTGATGATGGAGGAGCCGGGCGGTCACCAGATACTGATGATGGAGGAGACGGGCAGTCACCAGATACTGATGATGGAGGAGACGGGCGGTCACCAGATACTGATGATGGAGGTGACGGGCGGTTACCAGATACTGATGATGGAGGGGATGGACGGTCACCAGATACTGATGATGGAGGGGCCGGGCGGTCACCAGATACTGATGATGGAGGCGACGGACGGTCACTAGATACTGATGATGGAGGTGACGGGCGGACACCAGATACTGATGATGGAGGTGACGGGTGGTCACTAGATATTGATGATGGAGGTGATGGGCAGTCACCAGATACTGATGATGGAGGTGACGGGCGGTCACCAGATACTGATGATGGAGGTGACGGGCGGACACCAGATACTGATGATGGAGGTGACGGTTGGTCACTAGATATTGATGATGGAAGTGATGGGCAGTCACCAGATACTGATGATGGAGGGGCCGGGCAGTCACCAGATACTGATGATGGAGGGGCCGGGCAGTCACCAGATACTGATGATGGAGGCGATGGGTGGTCACTAGATACTGATGATGGAGGCGACGGGCAGTCACCAGATACTGATGATGGAGGGGCCGGGCGGTCACCAGATACTGATGATGGAGGGGATGGACGGTCACCAGATACTGATGATGGAGGGGCCGGGCGGTCACCAGATACTGATGATGGAGGCGACGGACGGTCACTAGATACTGATGATGGAGGTGACGGGCGGACACCAGATACTGATGATGGAGGTGACGGGTGGTCACTAGATATTGATGATGGAGGTGATGGGCAGTCACCAGATACTGATGATGGAGGTGACGGGCGGTCACCAGATACTGATGATGGAGGTGACGGGCGGACACCAGATACTGATGATGGAGGTGACGGGTGGTCACTAGATATTGATGATGGAGGTGATGGGCAGTCACCAGATACTGATGATGGAGGCGACGGGAGGTCACCAGATGCTGATGATGGAGGTGATGGGCAGTCACCAGATACTGATGATGGAGGCGACGGGAGGTCACCAGATGCTGATGATGGAGGTGACGGGCAGTCACCAGATACTGATGATGGAGGTGACGGGCAGTCACCAGATACTGATGATTGAGGGGCCGGGCAGTCACCAGATACTGATGATGGAGGTGACGGGCAGTCACCAGATACTGATGATGGAGGGGCCGGGCAGTCACCAGATACTGATGATGGAGGAGACGGGTGGTCACCAGATACTGATGATGGAGCTGACGGGCGGTTACCAGATACTGATGATGGAGGGGATGGACGGTCACCAGATACTGATGATGGAGGAGACGGGCAGTCACCAGATACTGATGATGGAGGAGCCGGGCGGTCACCAGATACTGATGATGGAGGGGCCGGGCGGTCACCAGATACTGATGATGGAGGGGCCGGGCGGTCACCAGATACTGATGATGGAGCTGACAGGCGGTTACCAGATACTGATGATGGAGGGGATGGACGGTCACCAGATACTGATGATGGAGGAGACGGGCAGTCACCAGATACTGATGATGGAGGAGACGGACGGTCACCAGATACTGATGATGGAGGAGACGGGCAGTCACCAGATACTGATGATGGAGGAGACGGGCGGTCACCAGATACTGATGATGGAGGTGACGGGCGGTTAGTAGATACTGATGATGGAGGGGATGGACGGTCACCAGATACTGATGATGGAGGGGCCGCGCGGTCACCAGATACTGATGATGGAGGTGACGGGCGGTCACAAGATACTGATGATGGAGGCGACGGGCGGTCACCAGATACTGATGATGGAGGAGACAGTAGGTCACCAGATACTGATGATGGAGGGGACGGGCGGTCACCAGATACTGATGATGGAGGAGACGGGTGGTCACCAGATACTGATGATGGAGGAGATGGGCGGTCACCAGATACTGATGATGGAGGAGATGGGCGGTCACCAGATACTAGTGATGGAGGTGACGGGCGGTTATCAGATTCTGATAATGAAGGCGATGGACGGTCACCAGATACTGATGATGGAGGCAACGGACGGTCAACAGATACTGATGATGCAGGCGACGGACGGTCAACAGATACTGATGATGCAGGCGACGGGCGGTCACCAGATACTGATGATGCAGGCGAGGGGCGGTCACCAGATACTGATGATGGAGGCGACGGACGGTCACTAGATACTGATGATGGAGGTGACGGGCGGACACCAGATACTGATGATGGAGGTTACGGACGGTCACCAGATACTGATGATGGAGGCGATGGGTGGTCACTAGATACTGATGATGGAGGCGACGGGCGGTCACCAGATACTGATGATGGAGGGGCCGGGCGGTCACCAGATACTGATGATGGAGGGGCCGGGCGGTCACCAGATACTGATGATGGAGGGGCCGGGCGGTCACCAGATACTGATGATGGAGGGGCCGGGCGGTCACCAGATACTGATGATGGAGCTGACGGGCGGTTACCAGATACTGATGATGGAGGGGATGGACGGTCACCAGATACTGATGATGGAGGAGACGGGCAGTCACCAGATACTGATGATGGAGGAGCCGGGCGGTCACCAGATACTGATGATGGAGGAGACGGGCAGTCACCAGATACTGATGATGGAGGAGACGGGCGGTCACCAGATACTGATGATGGAGGTGACGGACGGTTACCAGATACTGATGATGGAGGGGATGGACGGTCACCAGATACTGATGATGGAGGGGCCGGGCGGTCACCAGATACTGATGATGGAGGTGACGGGCGGTCACCAGATACTGATGATGGAGGCGACGGGCGGTCACCAGATACTGATGATGGAGGAGACGGGAGGTCACCAGATACTGATGATGGAAGTGACGGGCGGTCACCAGATACTGATGATGGAGGCGACGGGCGGTCACCAGATACTGATGATGGAGGAGACGGGCGGTCACCAGATACTGATGATGGAGGCGACGGACGGTCAACAGATACTGATGATGCAGGCGACGGACGGTCAACAGATACTGATGATGCAGGCGACGGGCGGTCACCAGATACTGATGATGAAGGCGATGGACGGTCACCACATACTGATGATGGAGGCGACGGACGGTCAACAGATACTGATGATGCAGGCGACGGACGGTCAACAGATACTGATGATGCAGGCGACGGGCGGTCACCAGATACTGATGATGCAGGCGACGGGCGGTCACCAGATACTGATGATGGAGGTGACGGGCGGACACCAGATACTGATGATGGAGGTGACGGACGGTCACCAGATACTGACGATGGAGGCGATGGGTGGTCACTAGATACTGATGATGGAGGCGACGGGCAGTCACCAGATACTGATGATGGAGGGGCCGGGCGGTCACCAGATACTGATGATGGAGGGGCCGGGCGGTCACCAGATACTGATGATGGAGGGGCCGGGCGGTCACCAGATACTGATGATGGAGCTGACGGGCGGTTACCAGATACTGATGATGGAGGGGATGGACGGTCACCAGATACTGATGATGGAGGAGACGGGCAGTCACCAGATACTGATGATGGAGGAGCCGGGCGGTCACCAGATACTGATGATGGAGGTGACGGGCGGTTACCAGATACTGATGATGGAGGGGATGGACGGTCACCAGATACTGATGATGGAGGGGCCGGGCGGTCACCAGATACTGATGATGGAGGTGACGGGCGTTCACCAGATACTGATGATGGAGGCGACGGGTGGTCACCAGATACTGATGATGGAGGAGACGGGAGGTCACCAGATATTGATGATGGAGGGGACGGGCGGTCACCAGATACTGATGATGGAGGAGACGGGTGGTCACCAGATACTGATGATGGAGGAGATGGGCGGTCACCAGATACTGATGATGGAGGAGATGGGCGGTCACCAGATACTAGTGATGGAGGTGACGGGCGGTTATCAGATTCTGATAATGAAGGCGATGGACGGTCACCAGATACTGATGATGGAGGCGACGGACGGTCAACAGATACTGATAATGCAGGCGACGGGCGGTCACCAGATACTGATGATGAAGGCGATGGACGGTCACCAGATACTGATGATGGAGGCGACGGACCGTCAACAGATACTGATGATGCAGGCGACGGGCGGTCACCAGATACTGATGATGCAGGCGACGGGCGGTCACCAGATACTGATGATGGAGGCGACGGACGGTCACTAGATACTGATGATGGAGGTGACGGGTGGACACCAGATACTGATGATGGAGGTGACGGGCAGTCACCAGATTCTGATGATGGAGGGGCAGGGCGGTTACCAGATACTGATGATGGAGTTGACGGGCGGTTACCAGATACTGATGATGGAGGGGCCGGGCGGTCACCAGATACTGATGATGGAGGGGCCGGGCGGTCACCAGATACTGATGATGGAGCTGACGGGCGGTTACCAGATACTGATGATGGAGGGGATGGACGGTCACCAGATACTGATGATGGAGGAGACGGACAGTTACCAGATACTGATGATGGAGGAGCCGGGCGGTCACCAGATACTGATGATGGAGGAGACGGGCAGTCACCAGATACTGATGATGGAGGAGACGGGCGGTCACCAGATACTGATGATGGAGGTGACGGGCGGTTACCAGATACTGATGATGGAGGGGATGGACGGTCACCAGATACTGATGATGGAGGGGCCGGGCGGTCACCAGATACTGATGATGGAGGCGACGGACGGTCACTAGATACTGATGATGGAGGTGACGGGCGGACACCAGATACTGATGATGGAGGTGACGGGTGGTCACTAGATATTGATGATGGAGGTGATGGGCAGTCACCAGATACTGATGATGGAGGTGACGGGCGGTCACCAGATACTGATGATGGAGGTGACGGGCGGACACCAGATACTGATGATGGAGGTGACGGTTGGTCACTAGATATTGATGATGGAAGTGATGGGCAGTCACCAGATACTGATGATGGAGGGGCTGGGCAGTCACCAGATACTGATGATGGAGGGGCCGGGCAGTCACCAGATACTGATGATGGAGGCGATGGGTGGTCACTAGATACTGATGATGGAGGCGACGGGCAGTCACCAGATACTGATGATGGAGGGGCCGGGCGGTCACCAGATACTGATGATGGAGGGGATGGACGGTCACCAGATACTGATGATGGAGGGGCCGGGCGGTCACCAGATACTGATGATGGAGGCGACGGACGGTCACTAGATACTGATGATGGAGGTGACGGGCGGACACCAGATACTGATGATGGAGGTGACGGGTGGTCACTAGATATTGATGATGGAGGTGATGGGCAGTCACCAGATACTGATGATGGAGGTGACGGGCGGTCACCAGATACTGATGATGGAGGTGACGGGCGGACACCAGATACTGATGATGGAGGTGACGGGTGGTCACTAGATATTGATGATGGAGGTGATGGGCAGTCACCAGATACTGATGATGGAGGCGACGGGAGGTCACCAGATGCTGATGATGGAGGTGATGGGCAGTCACCAGATACTGATGATGGAGGCGACGGGAGGTCACCAGATGCTGATGATGGAGGTGACGGGCAGTCACCAGATACTGATGATGGAGGTGACGGGCAGTCACCAGATACTGATGATGGAGGGGCCGGGCAGTCACCAGATACTGATGATGGAGGTGACGGGCAGTCACCAGATACTGATGATGGAGGGGCCGGGCAGTCACCAGATACTGATGAGATTAAGGCAGTCTGCATTCACATTTCTCTTTTCTTCGGTCACTTTACATTTTGTTGGTTTATTTTATCCACTATTAACCCTTCTACGGCCGCAGCTTCTGACTTTGCCGCCCTTCTCCTGCCTAGGACTTTTGCACAGCGCTGTGTAGATTATATATATAATAAACCAGTCACTCACCTGTCGTTCTAAGTTTTCCATCTGGGAGAGGTGACATTTTGCGGTGTAATTGGCGCTGACGATGGTCGCTGGTCGCTGAGGACTCGGTGATGACTGACATCAATCAGCGCTTGTTATTATTTTCTAGTTGTCGGCAGGAGGAATCGAGGGGATGGATAAACCAGGAGGAATGTAGCAGAGGCGAGGCTGCGCACCAGTGCGACTAGTGTCCTGAACAGTGGAAACAGGAGGACACCGGAGAACACAGGACCAGGGAAGAGAAACTAGGAGCAGGCACTGGAGCCGGGACCAGGGATGGAATCGGGAAGCTCCATGGCAATTTCCCAGCACTGATACATGTTTTGTCTGAATTGATGAGATTTAAGCCTCGTCCGTGGTCAGTGATGCCACTTTCAGACATTATAGCATAAGCTCTGGCTCTTTTGAGGGTCACCGGGGTGGGAGGTGAGTATACAAGGAGCAGGTACACTGTCAGGAGGAATAACAGAGGAACGGCACCATGATACATTATGAGAACAGAATGTTCCAGAATTATTATGTCATTTACTGCTGGGTGCACAAGGAGAGACGAGGGGTGCGCTGCACGAGGGGTGCACAAGGAGAGACAAGGGGTGCACAAGGAGAGACGAGGGGAGCACTGCACGAGGGGTGCACAAGGAGAGACGAGGGGAGCGCTGCACGAGGGGTGCACAAGGAGAGATGAGGGGAGCACTGCACGAGGGGTGCACAAGGAGAGATGAGGGGAGCGCTGCACAAGGGGTGCACAAGGAGAGACGAGGGGAGCGCTGCACGAGGGGTGCACAAGGAGAGACGAGGGGAGCACTGCACGAGGGGTGCACAAGGAGAGACGAGGGGTGCACAAGGAGAGGCGAGGGGAGCACTGCACGAGGGGTGCACAAGGAGAGACGAGGGGTGCACAAGGAGAGGCGAGGGGAGCGCTGCACGAAGGGTGCACAAGGAGAGACGAGGGGAGCGCTGCACGAGGGGTGCACAAGGAGAGATGAGGGGAGCACTGCACGAGGGGTGCACAAGGAGAGATGAGGGGAGCGCTGCACAAGGGGTGCACAAGGAGAGACGAGGGGAGCGCTGCACGAGGGGTGCACAAGGAGAGACGAGGGGAGCACTGCACGAGGGGTGCACAAGGAGAGACGAGGGGTGCACAAGGAGAGGCGAGGGGAGCGCTGCACGAGGGGTGCACAAGGAGAGACGAGGGGAGTGCAGCACGAGGGGTGCACAAGGAGAGACGAGGGGAGCGCTGCACGAGGGGTGCACAAGGAGAGACGAGGGGAGCGCTGCACGAGGCGTGCACAAGGAGAGACGAGGGGAGCGCAGCACGAGGGGTGCACAAGGAGAGACGAGGGGTGCGCTGCACGAGGGGTGCACAAGGAGAGACGAGGGGAGCACTGCACGAGGGGTGCACAAGGAGAGACGAGGGGAGCGCTGCACGAGGGGTGCACAAGGAGAGACGAGGGGAGCGCAGCAAGAGGGGTGCACAAGGAGAGACGAGGGGAGCGCTGCACGAGGGGTGCACAAGGAGAGACGAGGGGAGCGCAGCAAGAGGGGTGCACAAGGAGAGACGAGGGGAGCGCTGCACGAGGGGTGCACAAGGAGAGACGAGGGGAGCGCTGCACGAGGGGTGCACAAGGAGAGACGAGGGGAGCGCAGCACGAGGGGTGCACAAGGAGAGACGAGGGGAGCGCTGCACGAGGGGTGCACAAGGAGAGACGAGGGGAGCGCTGCACGAGGGGTGCACAAGGAGAGACGAGGGGAGCACTGCACGAGGGGTGCACAAGGAGAGATGAGGGGAGCGCTGCACGAGTGGTGCACAAGGAGAGACGAGGGGAGCGCAGCACGAGGGGTGCACAAGGAGAGACGAGGGGAGCACTGCACGAGGGGTGCACAAGGAGAGACGAGGGGAGCATAGCACGAGGGGTGCACAAGGAGAGATGAGGGGAGCACTGCACGAGGGGTGCACAAGGAGAGACAAGGGGAGCGCTGCACGAGGGGTGCACAAGGAGAGATGAGGGGAGCGCCGCACGAGGGGTGCACAAGGAGAGACGAGGGGAGCGCAGCACGAGGAGTGCACAAGGAGAGATGAGGGGAGCACTGCACGAGGGGTGCACAAGGAGAGACGAGGGGAGCGCTGCACGAGGGGTGCACAAGGAGAGATGAGGGGAGCGCAGCACGAGGGGTGCACAAGGAGAGATGAGGGGAGCACTGCACGAGGGGTGCACAAGGAGAGACGAGAGGAGCACTGCACGAGTGGCGCACAAGGAGAGACAAGGGGAGCACAAGGAGAGACGAGGGGAGCGCTGCACGAGGGGTGCACAAGGAGAGACAAGGGGAGCGCAGCACGAGGGGTGCACAAGGAGAGATGAGGGGAGCGCCGCACGAGGGGTGCACAAGGAGAGATGAGGGGAGCACTGCACGAGGGGTGCACAAGGAGAGACGAGGGGAGCACTGCACGAGGGGTGCACAAGAAGAGACGAGGGGAGCACTGCACAAGGAGAGACGAGAGGAGCACTGCACGAGGGGCGCACAAGGAGAGACGAGGGGAGCGCTGCACGAGCGGTGCACAAGGAGCGATGAGGGGAGCACTGCACGAGGGGCGCACAAGGAGAGATGAGGGGAGCACTGCACGAGGGCTGCACAAGGAGAAACGAGGGGAGCGCTGCACGAGGGCTGCACAAGGAGAGACGAGGGGAGCGCTGCACGGGGGGTGCACAAGGAGAAACGAGGGGAGCGCTGCTCGTGGGATGCACAAGGAGAGACGAGGGGAGCGCTGCACGAGGGGCACACAAGGAGAGACGAGGGGAGCACTGCACGAGGGGCGCACAAGGAGAGACGAGGGGAGCGCTGCACGAGGGGTGCACAAGGAGAGATGAGGGGAGCGCTGCACTAGGGGTGCACAAGGAGAGACGAGGGGAGCGCTGCACGAGGGGCGCTCTACACGAGGGGTGCACAAGGAGATACGAGGGGAGCGCTGCACGAGGGGAGCGCTGCACGAGGGGCGCTCTACACGAGGGGTGCACAAGGAGAGACGAGGGGAGCACTGCACGAGGGGTGCACAAGGAGAGACGAGGGGTGCACAAGGAGAGATGAGGGGAGCGCTGCACGAGGGGTGCACAAGGAGAGACGAGGGGTGCACAAGGAGAGGCGAGGGGAGCGCTGCACGAGGGGTGCACAAGGAGAGACGAGGGGAGCGCTGCACGAGGGGTGCACAAGGAGAGACGAGGGGAGCGCTGCATGAGGGGTGCACAAGGAGAGATGAGGGGAGCCCTGCACGAGGGGTACACAAGGAGAGATGAGGGGAGCGCTGCACTAGGGGTGCACAAGGAGAGACGAGGGGAGCGCTGCACGAGGCGTGCACAAGGAGAGACGAGGGGAGCGCAGCACGAGGGGTGCACAAGGAGAGACGAGGGGAGCGCTGCACGAGGCGTGCACAAGGAGAGACGAGGGGAGCGCAGCACGAGGGGTGCACAAGGAGAGACGAGGGGAGCGCTGCACGAGGGGTGCACAAGGAGAGACGAGGGGAGCGCTGCACGGGGGGTGCACAAGGAGAAACGAGGGGAGCGCTGCTCGTGGGATGCACAAGGAGAGACGAGGGGAGCGCTGCACGAGGGGCACACAAGGAGAGACGAGGGGAGCACTGCACGAGGGGCGCACAAGGAGAGACGAGGGGAGTGCTGCACGAGGGGTGCACAAGGAGAGACGAGGGGTGCCCAAGGAGAGACGAGGGGAGCACTGCACGAGGGGTGCACAAGGAGAGAGGAGGGGAGCGCTGCACGAGGGGTGCACAAGGAGAGAAGAGGGGAGCGCTGCACGAGGGCTGCACAAGGAGAGACGAGGGGAGCACAGCACGAGGGGTGCACAAGGAGAGACGAGGGGAGCGCTGCACTAGGGGTGCACAAGGAGAGACGAGGGGAGCGCTGCACGAGGGGCGCTCTACACGAGGGGTGCACAAGGAGAGACGAGGGGAGCACTGCACGAGGGGCGCTCTACACGAGGGGTGCACAAGGAGAGACGAGGGGAGCACTGCACGAGGGGCGCACTACACGAGGGGCACACAAGGAGAGACGAGGGGAGCTCTACACGAGGGGTGCACAAGGAGAGACGAGGGGAGCACTGCACGAGGGGCGCACTACACGAGGGGCACACAAGGAGAGACGAGGGGAGCTCTACACGAGGGGTGCACAAGGAGAGACGAGGGGAGCACTGCACGAGGGGCGCTCTATAGGAGGAGTGCACAAGGAGAGAAAAGGGGAGCGCTGCACGAGGGGCGCTCTACATGAGGGGCACTCTACAGGAGGGCTGCACATGGAGATTCGAGGGGAGCGCTGCACGAGGGACGCTCTACACGAGGGGTGCACAAGGAGAGACGAGGGGAGCACTGCACGAGGGGCACACAAGGAGAGACGAGGGGAGCTCTACACGAGGGGTGCACAAGGAGAGACGAGGGGAGCACTGCACGAGGGGCGCTCTATAGGAGGGGTGCACAAGGAGAGACAAGGGGAGCGCTGCACGAGGGGCGCTCTACACGAGGGGCACTCTACAGGAGGGCTGCACAAGGAGAGACGAGGGGAGCGCTGCACGAGGGGCGCTCTACACGAGGGGTGCACAAGGAGAGACGAGGGGAGCACTGCACGAGGGGCGCTCTACACGAGGGGTGCACAAGGAGAGACGAGGGGAGCACTGCACGAGGAGCGCTCTATAGGAGGGGTGCACAAGGAGAGACGAGGGGTGCGCTGTGCAGGAGAACCTGCCAGCACCTGAGCTCCATGACATGCAGATGCGCAGTTGCTCCCCAGTACTCGGCGGCTGAGCTTCTTTTGCTTTGAGTTTTCAGTGAAGCCTCAGCTGAAGAGTTTCCATTCACTTCAGGAAGCATTGCTGTTGCTATTGCTGTTGCTATTGCTGTTGCTGTTGCTATTGCTGTTGCTATTGCTGTTGCTATTGCTGTTGCTATTGCTGTTGCTATTGCTGTTGCTATTGCTGTTGCTATTGCTGTTGCTGTAAAGTAAACTTTTTTTTTGCTTTTTTTTGTACAATTAAAATAAAGTTTCTATAGAAGTTTCCATATGGCGACCATTCCCCCATGGCCGCCATTACAGTAGGCGTCACCCAGACTACATATGACACATCACCCATAAATCTGCTATGCACAGTTCCATCATCCCGCACTGCCCTTGTGTCAGTCTACACTGCAGAGCTGACATTCTGATCATGAATCATGAGGCTCAGAACAAATAATACTGTGGGTCCATCTGAGACAGGAAATAAAAGCTACAGAGCAGAGGATTGTGGGAGGACAGGGTGACGATTATTGATGTGTACTTGATAGAACGTTACCTCTGAGATTATCACCCGGATTACAGTTGGGATTGCGGTGCAGTTTTCACCTTCTTTATTTTGGGGTCACCCATGAATATGCACCGACGACCTCACCCCAACCAATAATACCATTAACAGAATAGTAGAAGGTTAAAGTGGCTTCTGCTTTTATATTCTCTTTACTCTTCTCTGTCACTTGTGCCCCAATATTCAGTACATATATAACTCAGCTACTTTTACCTTATGTGGTTGTTCCTTTCAATGTGGAAATTAATGGTATACTTCTGATTCAGGTTATGTGATCACATGGAGATCTCCCCAGAAGGGGGTCACCATCTCAGGCAGCAGAGCTGCTTGTATAATGACAATACATAGACTATACACTGACGTGCTGCTATCACAGTGACTGATGATGATTACACAGCTCCCGTCACACAGTTATAATGGAGGAGATCACGGTTCTGACTCAGTGACTGTAATTCTTATTCAGGTTATGTGATCACATGGAGATCTCCCCAGAAGGGGGTCACCATCTCAGGCAGCAGAGCTGCTTGTATGATGTAATAAACCAAGCAATGTGAACTGAGGTCTAAGATGGTAGACATGCAAGAAACAGGAGCATGTTCACACTAGCAAAAAGAAGCAAAACCTACAAAAGACAAAAATATATCTCATACCCTACCATCATTATATATAAATGTAAAGCAAAGTTGCATAATAAATATAGGGTACTTAGTGAACTATTTTTGATCAAAAAAAGTATACAAGCCGTCCCACCACTGGTGGGACGGCTTGTATACTTTTTTTGATCAAAAATAGTAGGGTATGAGATGAGATGGTAGGGTATGAGATATATTTTTGTCTTTTGTAGGTTTTGCTTCTTTTTGCTAGTGTGAACATGCTCCTATTTCTTGCATGTCTACCATCTTAGACCTCAGTTCACATTGCTTGGTTTTTTGTCTTGTTTGCATTCTGTGCAATTTAAGGGTGTGGCATCCCCTTTGTTGAGCTGATTAGTATATATGTAGCTTACCACGGGCCTAGGTGGTCTGGAGTTGGGACCCGGTCCTATTTGTCTACCCTTTTATATGCATTACTTCAACTTTGATATACAGTAAGGTTTTTAATATAGGCAGTATAGGTACCGTCCCAATTTAGGGTCACCTTGCCGCTGGTGGGACGGCTTGTATACTTTTTTTGATCAAAAATAGTTCACTAAGTACCCTATATTTATTATGCAACTTTGCTTTACATTTATATATAATGATGGTAGGGTATGAGATATATTTTTGTCTTTTGTAGGTTTTGTATGATGTAATGTATGGACTGTACACTGACGTGCTGCTATCGCAGTGACTGATGATGATTACACAGCTCCCGTCACACAGTTATAATGGAGGAGATCACGGTCCTGACTCAGTGACTGTAATTCTTATTCAGGTTATGTGACCACATGGAGATCTCCCCAGAAGGGGGTCACCATCTCAGGCAGCAGAGCTGCTTGTATAATGACTATACATAGACTATACACTGACGTGCTGCTATCACAGTGACTGATGAGGATTACACAGCTCCCGTCACACAGTTATAACGGAGGAGATCACGGTTCTGACTCAGTGACTGTAATTCTTATTTAGGTTATGTGACCACATGGAGATCTCCCCAGAAGGGGGTCACCATCTCAGGCAGCAGAGCTGCTTGTATAATGACTATACATAGACTATACACTGACGTGCTGCTATCACAGTGACTGATGATGATTACACAGCTCCCGTCACACAGTTATAATGCAGGAGATCATAGTTCTGCCTTGGTTACTGTATACTTGTATATTAGCTCATATAGGAGAATATAGAGGAGGGATAATCACGGGACCCTCTCAGAAGGCAGAGATGGCGCTGGCTGTAGCTTGTCATGTGATGCAGTACTGAGACATCGGGGATAGATAGCAGAGCGCCGAGAAGAAGGAGAAGAGTGAAATCTGAAAATCAAGATAAAGCCTGAAGAGAAAAGACAAGGAAGGAAGTAAATCCTCTACATAGAGAGAAGTGCCGCTCGGATGGGAATCATGGGGGGGCTCAGGAATTCCGAATCAATATCCGGAGGGCTCCTTTATATCAGTGACCGCAGACGTGTGATACAATCAGTAAACATTCATAATCTTTAATTTCACACCAGTAATAAAATTGCATTACATCTTCATAAAATAAATGTTCCAGTTTATATACAGAAAACAGACTGTACAGGTTCCCGGACCCTCCGGACCCTCCACCCCCTCCCGAGTCCCACAACAGACAGGCGAATGCAGTGCTCAGCAAAGCACGACCGGACATCGAAGACTGCAACTTGGTTTGTGTGGTTTGGGGCGGGGACGACGACATCGTACACAGTCCGTGGGGGCCGAGAATTCATCAAATATTGCAGGCAAGCCACCAGACACTCGTCACCGCTCTCAGGGGTCCGCGCCGCCGCCCGAGGTTATTGCACCTGGGACTCGAAGCTTCCGTTCAGCTGTCCCTCCTCATAGTCCATCTGACACAAGATCATATTGTTCTTAAGAAAAAACTTGTCCCCCACACAAAATCTGCAAGAAGAAGAGACAGCGGTCAGTGACGAGAGACGGGGCCGAGACATGACGACCGAGGCCTGTGCGGGGGAGGGGCCGACGACGGAGGGCTGTGCGGGGGAGGGGCCGACGACGGAGGGCTGTGCGGGGGAGGGGCCAACGACCGAGGCCTGTGCGGGGGAGGGGCCGACGACCGAGGCCTGTGCGGGGGAGGGGCCGACGACCGAGGCCTGTGCGGGGGAGGGGCCGACGACCGAGGCCTGTGCGGGGGAGGGGCCGACGACCGAGGCCTGTGCGGGGGAGGGGCCGACGACCGAGGCCTGTGCGGGGGAGGGGCCGACGACCGAGGCCTGTGCGGGGGAGGGGCCGACGACCGAGGCCTGTGCGGGGGAGGGGCCGACGACCGAGGCCTGTGCGGGGGAGGGGCCGACGACCGAGGCCTGTGCGGGGAGGGGCCGACGACCGAGGCCTGTGCGGGGGAGGGGCCGACGACCGAGGCCTGTGCGGGGGAGGGGCCGACGACCGAGGCCTGTGCGGGGGAGGGGCCGACGACCGAGGCCTGTGCGGGGGAGGGGCCGACGACCGAGGCCTGTGCGGGGGAGGGGCCGACGACCGAGGCCTGTGCGGGGGAGGGGCCGACGACCGAGGCCTGTGCGGGGGAGGGGCCGACGACCGAGGCCTGTGCGGGGGAGGGGCCGACGACCGAGGCCTGTGCGGGGGAGGGGCCGACGACCGAGGCCTGTGCGGGGAGGGGCCGACGACCGAGGCCTGTGCGGGGGAGGGGCCGACGACCGAGGCCTGTGCGGGGGAGGGGCCGACGACCGAGGCCTGTGCGGGGGAGGGGCTGACGAATGAGGCCTGTGTGGGGGAGGGGCTGACGAATGAGGCCTGTGCGGGGGAGGGGCCGACGACGGAGGGCTGTGCGGGGGAGGGGCCGACGACGGAGGGCTGTGCGGGGGAGGGGCCGACGACCGAGGCGTGTGCGGGGGAGGGGCCGACGACCGAGGCCTGTGCGGGGGAGGGCCCGACGAACGAGGCCTGTGCGGGGGAGGGGCTGACGAATGAGGCCTGTGTGGGGGAGGGGCTGACGAATGAGGCCTGTGCGGTGGAGGGGCTGACGACAGAGGCCTGTGCGGGGGAGGGGCCGACGACCGAGGCCTGTGCGGGGGAGAGGCCGACGACCGAGGCCTGTGTGGGGGAGGGGCTGACGAATGAGGCCTGTGCGGGGGAGGAGGCTGACAACTGTAGTTGGTGGAGCCTGGAGAGCTGTTACGCCGGGAGTGCAGAGACTGAACACACTAAGACTCACGAACCTATGTCTGTTACTGGTGTAAGAGTGTGACCTGAACAGTCATATGTCTCCTCCCTTTGTGCATAAAATGGTTCTCACCTGTGTTTATGTAAGAGTGTTTTATATTGCATAGAACCTTATAGGCACCAATGTGCATAGCTAATGTAATGCTATAATATGGGTTCTGATAAATGCATAATGTCTGATTTGTCAGATATAGGGAAAGTATAGGACATAAAATGTTGCATTAGATATAAGCTAGGAATCAAACAGTGCAGCTGTGGGCACAATAGAATTAGGAAGTCTGCAGTGCCAGTGATGACACAGTTAACTGTGCAGGAACAGCTCCAGTGTGGGAGGAGCAGGGTGAGTTAGTTAACATGAGGGAGACTTCCTAATTGCAGTAAGTGAAAGTCAGAGTGAGAGTAGTGATGGGGACAGAGCAGTAGTTGGATGTCTGAGAGTACTAGGAGTGCGGGCTGTTCAGCCACCAGAGAACATCACCCATAAACTTGGAGTGGACATTCCTGGAACGTCCGTGGCCTACGGTCCAGCTGAGACACTGAGAAGCGTGCCTCAATATCTTCCAAAGAGAGGAAGTCGAATGGGAGTTGGGAGGGGACTCAGGGAAGCTGCAGAGCTGGACTGAATGTCCCAAGGGACAGAGATGCCAGTGAGGAAAGGGATAGGTAAGGGAGAGTGAATAGCAGACATCAGAACGTGCTACAGTCTTTGAAAATTGAAAAGTTTGTGCCCAATACTGCGTGTCTCATTATGATGAAAATGGACAGTTAAGTAAAGTTCTTTATTATAAAACAAACTGGATGTCTACTGATGTGTGAGCGGAAGAACCGGAGACAGCAGAGGCTGCGACCAAAATGTGAGTGTTACGCTCCACACGCAGAGCACCGGAAGATTGGGACACCCAGGGGGCCAGGGTGTGGTAACAGCAGACCCTCGCCCATGACTACCACCCGCTGCACCTTACACTGAACTCCTAAAATGCACATCTTCATATCAGGATTGAACAGTCACTCTGACATATATTGTCATAGAAAGTACACTAGCCTCATTGGGTTTAAGAATAATGTTAGCCGTTTGTTCTGTGAAATCAGGTGACAGATGCACTTTGGGCTTCATTTGCAGGGGGCCGGCCCTTTAAGGAGCCATGTTTTGGAATCCTGATGTAAATAATGAATATATATATGAATATCTTGTCTTTAGAACTGATCGGCTCCTGACCCTCAGAAGCTCTGGACTATTTCTATGATGTCCGCAGTTAGCGACGTTTGCGGGATTTCCTGGTGCAGTGCCGCTGTCGGCCACCAGATGGCAGTCCAGGCCTGGAGTCGCTGGACACGATGGCTGCGGCTATTAACGTCTGTAATATTACAGGTATAGAATCCGTGGATCTGCGCCCGGAGACTCCCTGCCGGCAGCCGATGAGGATGCAGCTGCCCCGCGGAGCTCCTCTGCTGTTAGTGGCCGGGGCATCGCCTGCTCCCGGGGAATCGCCCGATCCAGGGGCATCGCCTGATCCTGGGGCATCGCCTGATCCTGGGGCATTGCCTGCTCCTGGGGCATTGCCTGCTCCCGGGGCATCGTCCGATCCAGGGGCATCGTCCGATCCAGGGGCATCGTCTGATCCCGGGGCATCGCCTGCTCCTGGGGCATCGCCTGCTCCCGAGGCATTGCCTGCTCCCGGGGCATTGCCTGCTCCCGGGGCATCGCCCGATCCAGGGGCATCGTCTGATCCCGGGGCATCGCCTGCTCCCAGGGCATCGCCCGCTCCCGGGGCATCGCCCGCTCCCAGGGCATCGCCCGCTCCCGGGGCATCGCCCGCTCCCGGGGCATCGCCCGCTCCCGGGGCATCGCCTGATCCCGGGGCATCGCCTGCTCCTGGGGCATTGCCTGTTCCCGGGGCATCCTGGGACATCACCTGCTCCTGGGGCATTGCCTGTTCCCGGGGCATCGCCTGCTCCTGTGCCCTCCAGGCTGCGCCAGGGACCATGGACAGATCTGCAGGTTCAGGGTCTCTGCTGGGAATCTGGTACTAATCTAATACAGCTGGGAATTTGTTACAATGTATCAGCAGGGGCTGTAATAAGACTGAAGTCCAGTTACTGCATCTGTCAGGAGGGAGCGGAGAATGTTCTGCAGATCCATAGAGGTCAGGGGTGTAATAATCTGCAGAAAACGACATTGTGTCTGTCAGGATGAAGAGGAGTGATGTTATTTTACTCACCTAAATAGCGGCATCATATACCGCAGCGCTGCACAGACATCACCGCTGTCCTCATCGGGGCTCACAATCTACGACACCTATCACTAGGGTCTGTGGAGTGTGGGAGGAAACACGGGGAGAACCTACAAACTCCTGGCAGATGTCATCCTTCCTGGGATTGGAACCCAGAACCCCAGCGCTGCTAACCACTGAGCCACCGTGCTGCCCTATATACAGTACAGTGCTACCCACTGAGCCACCGTGCTGCCCTATATACAGTACAGTGCTACCCACTGAGCCACCGTGCTGCCCTATATACAGTAGAATGCTAACCACTGAGCCACCGTGCTGCCATATATACAGTACAGTGCTAACCACTGAGCCACTGTGCTGCCATATATACAGTACACTGCTAACCACTGAGCTGCCCTATATACAGTACAGTGCTAACCACTGAGCCACTGTGCTGCCGTATATACAGTACAGTGCTAACCACTGAGCCACCGTGCTGCCCTATATATAGTACAGTGCTACGCAATGAGCCGCCACGCTGCCCTATATACAGTACAGTGCTACCCACTGAGCCACCGTGCTGCCCTATATACAGTACAGTGCTAACCACTGAGCCACTGTGCTGCCCTATATACAGTACAGTGCTAACCACTGAGCCACGGTGCTGCCCTACATACAGTACAGTGCTACCTATTGCGCCACCGTGCTGCCGTATATACAGTACAGTGCTAACCACTGAGTCACAGTGCTGCCCTATATACGGTATAGTGCTAACCACTGAGTCACAGTGCTGCCCTATATACGGTATAGTGCTAATCACTGAGCCACTGTGCTGCCCTATATACAGTACAGTGCTAACCACTGAGCCACCGTGCAGCCAAATGTTGTGCAGATTTGTAAAGAGGTCAGTGAAATATTCTGAGGATTATTACACAACTATTGTGTCAGGAAGTGGAGAAGTGATGTTCTGCAGATCTGTAGGGAGGTCAGTGGTGTAATAATCTGCAGATATATCTCTATGTAGCAGGTGGTGGAGGAGCGATGTTCTGCAGATCAGAGGTGTAACGCTCTGCGGTGTCACCCCATGTCCTCACCTCTGGTTGCAGAGTTGGCAGGCGAAGCAGTCCAGGTGGTAGACGTTGTCTCTGGCGCGCATCACCATCTCGAAGGCCGGGATGAGCTTACTGCAGGCAGCGCAGTTTCCAGTGGTTCCAAAGAGCCTGCGGAGACACAAGCGGAGTCGCAGCGTTACTGGGACGCAACCGAGCAACTCCAACACCTCCGCAGCATTACTGGGACGCAAACGAGCAACTCCGACACCTCCGCAGCATTACTGGGACCCAAACGAGCAACTCCGACACCTCCGCAGCATTACTGGGACGCAAACGAGCAACTCCGACACCTCCACAGCGTTACCGGGACGCAACCGAGCAACTCCAACACCTCCGCAGCATTACTGGGACCCAAACGAGCAACTCCGACACCTCCGCAGCATTACTGGGACCCAAACGAGCAACTCCGACACCTCCGCAGCATTACTGGGACGCAACCGAACAACTCCAACACCTCCGCAGCATTACTGGGACGCAAACGAGCAACTCCGACACCTCCGCAGCATTACTGGGACCCAAACGAGCAACTCCGACACCTCCGCAGCATTACTGGGACGCAACCGAGCAACTCCAACACCTCCGCAGCATTACTGGGACGCAAACGAGCAACTCCGACACCTCCGCAGCATTACTGGGACCCAAACGAGCAACTCCGACACCTCCGCAGCATTACCGGGACGCAACCGAGCAACTCCGACACCTCCGCAGCATTACTGGGACGCAAACGAGCAACTCCGACACCTCCGCAGCATTACTGGGACCCAAACGAGCAACTCCGACACCTCCGCAGCATTACTGGGACCCAAACGAGCAACTCCGACACCTCCGCAGCATTACTGGGACGCAACCGAACAACTCCAACACCTCCGCAGCATTACTGGGACGCAAACGAGCAACTCCGACACCTCCGCAGCATTACTGGGACCCAAACGAGCAACTCCGACACCTCCGCAGCATTACTGGGACGCAACCGAGCAACTCCAACACCTCCGCAGCATTACTGGGACGCAAACGAGCAACTCCGACACCTCCGCAGCATTACTGGGACCCAAACGAGCAACTCCGACACCTCCGCAGCATTACCGGGACGCAACCGAGCAACTCCGACACCTCCACAGCATTACTGGGACGCAAACGAGCAACTCCGACACCTCCGCAGCATTACCGGGACGCAAACGAGCAACTCCGACACCTCCGCAGCGTTACCAGGACACAAACGAGCAACTCCAACAACTCCGCAGCGTTACCGGGACGCAACCGAGCAACTCCGACACCTCCGCAGCGTTACCGGGACGCAACCGAGCAACTCCAACACCTCCGCAGCGTTACCGGGACGCAACCGAGCAACTCCAACACCTCCGCAGCGTTACCGGGACGCAACCGAGCAACTCCGACACCTCCGCAGCATTACTGGGACGCAAACGAGCAACTCCAACACCTCCGCAGCATTACTGGGACGCAACCGAGCAACTCCGACACCTCCGCAGCATTACTGGGACGCAAACGAGCAACTCCGACACCTCCGCAGCATTACTGGGACGCAAAATAGCAACTCCGACACCTCCGCAGCGTTACCAGGACGCAAACGAGCAACTCCGACAACTCCGCAGCGTTAAGAGGACGTAACTGAGCAACTCTGACAACTCCACAGCGTTACCAGGACGCAACCGAGCAACTCCAACATCTCCGCAGCGTCACCGGGACGCAACCGAGCAACTCCAACATCTCCGCAGCGTCACCGGGACGCAACCGAGCAACTCCAACATCTCCGCAGCGTTATCGGGACGCAACCGAGCAACTCCACAGCGTTACCGGGACGTAACCGAGCAACTCCGACAACTTCACAGCGTTACCAGGAAGCAACCGAGCAACTCCGACAACTCTGCAGCGTTACCGGGACGTAACCGAGCAACTCCGCAGCGCTACCGGGACGCAACCGAGCAACTCCGACATCTCCGCAGCGTTACCGGGATGCAACCGATCAACTCCGACAACTCCACAGCGTTACCGGGACGCAACCGAGCAACTCCGGCAACTCCGCAGCGTTACCGGAACGTAATCGAGCAACTCCGACAACTCCGCAGCGTTACCGGGACGCAACTACGACTTCTCTGCAGTGTTACTGGAATGTAACCGAGCGTCTCTGACAACTCCGCAGCGTTACCGGGACGCAACTCCGACTTCTCTGCAGTGTTACCGGAATGTAACCAAGCGTCTGACAACTCCGCAGCGTTACCGGAACGCAACCGAGCAACTCTGACAACTCCACAACGTTACCGGAATGTAACCGAGCAACTCCGACAACTCTGCAGCGTCACCGGGACGCAACGAAGCAACTCGACAACTCTGCAGCGCTACCGGGACGCAACTGAGCAACTCTGACAACTCCGCAGCGTTACCGGGACGCAACCGAGCAACTCCGACATCTCCGCAGCGTTACCGGGACGCAACCGATCAACTCCGACAACTCCACAGCGTTACCGGGACGCAACCGAGCAACTCCGGCAACTCCGCAGCGTTACCGGAACGTAACCGAGCAACTCCGACAACTCCGCAGCGTTACCGGGACGCAACTACGACTTCTCTGCAGTGTTACTGGAATGTAACCGAGCGTCTCTGACAACTCCGCAGCGTTACCGGGACGCAACTCCGACTTCTCTGCAGTGTTACCGGAATGTAACCAAGCGTCTGACAACTCCGCAGCGTTACCGGAACGCAACCGAGCAACTCCGACAACTCCACAACGTTACCGGAATGTAACCGAGCAACTCCGACAACTCTGCAGCGTCACCGGGACGCAACGAAGCAACTCGACAACTCTGCAGCGCTACCGGGACGCAACTGAGCACCTCCGACATCTCCGCAGCGTTACCGGGACGCAACCGAGCAACTCCGACAACTCTGCAGCGTTACCAGGACGTAACCGAGCAACTCCGCAGCGCTACCGGGACACAACCGAGCAACTCTGACATCTCCACAGCGTTACCGGGAAGCAACCGAGCAACTCCGACAACTCTGCGTTATCGGGACGCAACCGAGCAACTCCGACAACTCCGCAGCGTTACCAGGACGCAACCGAGCAACTTCGACAACTCCACAGCGTTACCGGAACGTAACCGAGCAACTGACAACTCCGCAGCGTTACCGGGACGCAACTCCGACTTCTCCGCAGTGTTACCGGAATGTAACTGAGCGTCTGTGACAACTCCGCAGCATTACCGGACGCAACTCCGACATGTACGCAGTGTTGCCGGAATGTAACCGAGCGTCTCTGACAACTCCGCAGCGTTACCGGAACGCAACCGAGCAACTCCGACAACTCCACAACGTAACCGGAATGTAACCGAGCAACTCTGACAACTCTGCAGCGTTACCGGGACGAAACCAAGCAACTCGACAAATCTGCAGCGTTACCGGTAGGCAACCGAGCAACTCCGACAACTCCGCAGCGTTACCGGGACACAACCGAGCGACTCCGACATCTCCGCAGCGTTACCGGAAGATAACCGAGCAACTCTGACAACTCCGCAGCGTTACCGGGACGGAACTCCGACATCTCCGCAGTGTTACCGGAATGTAACCGAGCATCTCTGACAACTCCACAGCGTTACCGGGACGCAACCGAGCAACTCCGACAACTCCGCAGCGTTACCGGGACGCAACAGAGCAACTCGACTACTCCGCAGCGTTACCAGGACACAACCGAGCGACTCCGACATCTCCGCAGCGTTACCGGAACGTAACCGAGCAACTCTGACAACTCCGCAGCGTTACCGGGACGCAACCCCGACATCTCCGCAGTGTTACCGGAATGTAACTGAGCAACTCCTACAACTCCACAGCGTTACCAGAACTTAACCGAGCGTCTCAGAAAACTCCGCAGCGTTACCGGGACGCAACTGACCGACTCCGACAACTCCACAGCGTTACCGGGACGCAACCGAGCAACTCGACAACTCCGCAGCGTTACCAGGACACAACCGAAGGACTCCGACATCTCCGCAGCGTTACCGGAACGTAACCGAGCAACTCCGACAACTCCACAGCGTTACCGGGACGCAACTCCGACAACTCCACAGCGTTACCGGGACGCAACTCCGACAACTCCACAGCGTTACCAGAACTTAACCGAGCGTCTCAGAAAACTCCGCAGCGTTACCGGGACGCAACTGACCGACTCCGACAACTCCACAGCGTTACCGGGACGCAACCGAGCAACTCGACAACTCCACAGCGTTACCGGGACGCAACCGAGCAACTCCGACAACTCCACAGCGTTACCGGGACGCAACAGAGCAACTCCGACACCTCCGCAGCGTTACCGGGACGCATAGTTCATTTAGCTGCCATTTACTTTCCACCTCAGCTTTATGTGGCCGCTGTTGTTTCAACAAACTTTACTTGTACAAGCAAATATGAAAGTGTGTAACGTCTCGATCAGAGAATCGGCTTCTTTCTCCACTTCTGAGCCTCTTCTTCGCGCTGCCCTGAGCGCAGCAATCACTGAATAACAGCTCAAATCCACCCTGTTCACACCAGACTGCGAGCTCAGCGAGGGAAGAGACATCTGAAGTCTACGGCCAGCGGCGCAGAGCGCAACCATCATACAGGGAGGCCGAGAACCTCCTCCAGTGCTGGAGTCACAGCTTCTCTTCTCACTTCTGCTGCTTCTAGTAAGTGTTTATTTCACCCCAGGGCTGGATTCACAGCTACACTGCATCACGTTCTCTGTGCTGCTCCTACGTGTTTTATCTCATATCAGAGGTGGACACACAGCAACAATGATCATTACTGTCTGTGCAAGGAAGACATTGTAGCAGCTAGTCTACCGCCACATAATGCAACAGCAGAATAGTGATCGCAGCTCTGGAGGTGACTGGAGGATAAGACATGATGTAACAGCAGAATAGTGACTGCAGCTCTGGAGGTGACTGGAGGATAAGACATGATGTAACAGCAGAATAGTGACTGCAGCTCTGGAGGTGACTGGAGGATAAGACATGATGTAACAGCAGAATAGTGAGTGCAGCTCTGGAGGTGACTGGAGGATAAGACATGATGTAACAGCAGAATAATGACTGCAGCTCTGGAGGTGACTGGAGGATAAGACATGATGTAACAGCAGAATAGTGAGTGCAGCTCTGGAGGTGACTGGAGGATAAGACATGATGTAACAGCAGAATAGTGAGTGCAGCTCTGGAGGTGACTGGAGGATAAGACATGATGTAACAGCAGAATAGTGACTGCAGCTCATTTCCAACTAGTGAGTTTCATAATTTGTAAACAACAGAGAGAAGACCCCGCACCACATATAATAATGGAGCGGTGCTGCCCCTGAGGTCGCACCAGAAATCGTCCAATCCTGACGGATCTCAGTATCTTTTATTTGGGCCTGATGTGACTTCTGGGTTCCGCGCTGTGATACATGAGGCCGAGCGGCTGGAGATCCGAGGCAGGGACCTGCAGACCATCGTCACGTCCAGCAGGGGGAGCGCCACAAAGAACCAAGCACCCACAATATTACATCAACTCACTGCGATCTCTGTGGTGTTACATAGGACTGCAGGTGACATCTACTACATTATCTGTATTCAGAGAGATATCACTGTGTTATCTGCGGTGTTACATAGGACTGCAGGTGACATCTACTACATTATCTGTACTCAGAGAGTTATCACTGTGTTATCTGTGGTGTTACATAGGACTGCAGGTGACATCTACTCCATTATCTGTACTCAGAGAGTTATCACTGTGTTATCTGTGGTTACATAGGACTGCAGGTGACATCTACTACATTATCTGTACTCAGAGAGTTATCACTGTGTTATCTGTGGTGTTACATAGGACTGCAGGTGACATCTACTACATTATCTGTACTCAGAGAGTTATCACTGTGTTATCTGTGGTGTTACATAGGACTGCAGGTGACATCTACTACATTATCTGTACTCAGAGAGTTATCACTGTGTTATATGTGGTGTTACATAGGACTGCAGGTGACATCTACTACATTATCTGTACTCAGAGAGTTATCACTGTGTTATCTGTGGTGTTACATAGGACTGCAGGTGACATCTACTACATTATCTGTACTCAGAGAGTTACCACTGTGTTATCTGTGGTGTTACATAGGACTGCAGGTGACATCTACTACATTATCTGTACTCAGAGAGTTATCACTGTGTTATCTGTGGTGTTACATAGGACTGCAGGTGACATCTACTACATTATCTGTACTCAGAGAGTTATCACTGTGTTATCTGTGGTGTTACATAGGACTGCAGGTGACATCTACTACATTATCTGTGCTCAGAGTTATCACTGTTATCTGTGGTGTTACATAGGACTGCAGATGACATCTACTACATTATCTGTACTCAGAGTTATCACTGTGTTATCTGTAGTGTTACATAGGACTGCAGGTGACATCTACTACATTATCTGTACTCAGAGAGTTATCACTGTGTTATCTGTGGTGTTACATAGGACTGCAGGTGACATCTACTCCATTATCTGTACTCAGAGAGTTATCACTGTGTTATCTGTGGTTACATAGGACTGCAGGTGACATCTACTACATTATCTGTACTCAGAGAGTTATCACTGTGTTATCTGTGGTGTTACATAGGACTGCAGGTGACATCTACTACATTATCTGTACTCAGAGTTATCACTGTGTTATCTGTGGTTACATAGGACTGCAGGTGACATCTACTACATTATCTGTACTCAGAGAGTTATCACTGTGTTATCTGTGGTGTTACATAGGACTGCAGGTGACATCTACTCCATTATCTGTACTCAGAGAGTTATCACTGTGTTATATGTGGTGTTACATAGGACTGCAGGTGACATCTACTACATTATCTGTACTCAGAGAGTTATCACTGTGTTATATGTGGTGTTACATAGGACTGCAGGTGACATCTACTACATTATCTGTACTCAGAGAGTTACCACTGTGTTATCTGTGGTGTTACATAGGACTGCAGGTGACATCTACTACATTATCTGTACTCAGAGAGTTATCACTGTGTTATCTGTGGTGTTACATAGGACTGCAGGTGACATCTACTACATTATCTGTACTCAGAGAGTTATCACTGTGTTATCTGTGGTGTTACATAGGACTGCAGGTGACATCTACTACATTATCTGTGCTCAGAGCTATCACTGTTATCTGTGGTGTTACATAGGACTGCAGATGACATCTACTACATTATCTGTACTCAGAGTTATCACTGTGTTATCTGTAGTGTTACATAGGACTGCAGATGACATCTACTACATTATCTGTACTCAGAGTTATCACTGTGTTATCTGTAGTGTTACATAGGACTGCAGGTGACATCTACTACATTATCTGTACTCAGAGAGTTATCACTGGGTTATCTGTGGTGTTACATAGGACTGCAGGTGACATCTACTACATTATCTGTGCTCAGAGTTATCACTGTTATCTGTGGTGTTACATAGGACTGCAGGTGACATCTACTACATTATCTGTACTCAGAGAGTTATCACTGTGTTATCTGTGGTGTTACATAGGACTGCAGGTGACATCTACTCCATTATCTGTACTCAGAGAGTTATCACTGTGTTATCTGTGGTTACATAGGACTGCAGGTGACATCTACTACATTATCTGTACTCAGAGAGTTATCACTGTGTTATCTGTGGTTACATAGGACTGCAGGTGACATCTACTACATTATCTGTACTCAGAGAGTTATCACTGTGTTATCTGTGGTGTTACATAGGACTGCATGTGACAAATACTACATTATCTGTACTCAGAGAGTTATCACTGTGTTATCTGTGGTGTTACATAGGACTGCAGATTACATCTACTACATTATCTGTATTCAGAGAGATATCACTGTGTTATCTGTGGTGTTACATAGGACTGCAGGTGACATCTACTACATTATCTGTATTCAGAGAGATATCACTGTGTTATCTGCGGTGTTACATAGGACTGCAGGTGACATCTACTACATTATCTGTACTCAGAGAGTTATCACTGTGTTATCTGTGGTGTTACATAGGACTGCAGGTGACATCTACTCCATTATCTGTACTCAGAGAGTTATCACTGTGTTATCTGTGGTTACATAGGACTGCAGGTGACATCTACTACATTATCTGTACTCAGAGAGTTATCACTGTGTTATCTGTGGTGTTACATAGGACTGCAGGTGACATCTACTACATTATCTGTACTCAGAGAGTTATCACTGTGTTATATGTGGTGTTACATAGGACTGCAGGTGACATCTACTACATTATCTGTACTCAGAGAGTTATCACTGTGTTATATGTGGTGTTACATAGGACTGCAGGTGACATCTACTACATTATCTGTACTCAGAGAGTTATCACTGTGTTATCTGTGGTGTTATATAGGACTGCAGGTGACATCTACTACATTATCTGTACTCAGAGAGTTACCACTGTGTTATCTGTGGTGTTACATAGGACTGCAGGTGACATCTACTACATTATCTGTACTCAGAGAGTTATCACTGTGTTATCTGTGGTGTTACATAGGACTGCAGGTGACATCTACTACATTATCTGTACTCAGAGAGTTATCGCTGTGTTATCTGTGGTGTTACATAGGACTGCAGGTGACATCTACTACATTATCTGTGCTCAGAGTTATCACTGTTATCTGTGGTGTTACATAGGACTGCAGATGACATCTACTACATTATCTGTACTCAGAGTTATCACTGTGTTATCTGTAGTGTTACATAGGACTGCAGGTGACATCTACTACATTATCTGTACTCAGAGAGTTATCACTGTGTTATCTGTGGTGTTACATAGGACTGCAGGTGACATCTACTCCATTATCTGTACTCAGAGAGTTATCACTGTGTTATCTGTGGTTACATAGGACTGCAGGTGACATCTACTACATTATCTGTACTCAGAGAGTTATCACTGTGTTATCTGTGGTGTTACATAGGACTGCAGGTGACATCTACTACATTATCTGTACTCAGAGAGTTATCACTGTGTTATCTGTGGTGTTACATAGGACTGCAGGTGACATCTACTCCATTATCTGTACTCAGAGAGTTATCACTGTGTTATCTGTGGTTACATAGGACTGCAGGTGACATCTACTACATTATCTGTACTCAGAGAGTTATCACTGTGTTATATGTGGTGTTACATAGGACTGCAGGTGACATCTACTACATTATCTGTACTCAGAGAGTTATCACTGTGTTATATGTGGTGTTACATAGGACTGCAGGTGACATCTACTACATTATCTGTACTCAGAGAGTTACCACTGTGTTATCTGTGGTGTTACATAGGACTGCAGGTGACATCTACTACATTATCTGTACTCAGAGAGTTATCACTGTGTTATCTGTGGTGTTACATAGGACTGCAGGTGACATCTACTACATTATCTGTACTCAGAGAGTTATCACTGTGTTATCTGTGGTGTTACATAGGACTGCAGGTGACATCTACTACATTATCTGTGCTCAGAGTTATCACTGTTATCTGTGGTGTTACATAGGACTGCAGATGACATCTACTACATTATCTGTACTCAGAGTTATCACTGTGTTATCTGTAGTGTTACATAGGACTGCAGATTACATCTACTACATTATCTGTACTCAGAGTTATCACTGTGTTATCTGTAGTGTTACATAGGACTGCAGGTGACATCTACTACATTATCTGTACTCAGAGAGTTATCACTGTGTTATCTGTGGTGTTACATAGGACTGCAGGTGACATCTACTACATTATCTGTGCTCAGAGTTATCACTGTTATCTGTGGTGTTACATAGGACTGCAGGTGACATCTACTACATTATCTGTACTCAGAGAGTTATCACTGTGTTATCTGTGGTGTTACATAGGACTGCAGGTGACATCTACTACATTATCTGTACTCAGAGAGTTATCACTGTGTTATCTGTGGTGTTACATAGGACTGCAGGTGACATCTACTACATTATCTGTGCTCAGAGTTATCACTGTTATCTGTGGTGTTACATAGGACTGCAGGTGACATCTACTACATTATCTGTACTCAGAGAGTTATCACTGTGTTATCTGTGGTGTTACATAGGACTGCAGGTGACATCTACTCCATTATCTGTACTCAGAGAGTTATCACTGTGTTATCTGTGGTTACATAGGACTGCAGGTGACATCTACTACATTATCTGTACTCAGAGAGTTATCACTGTGTTATCTGTGGTTACATAGGACTGCAGGTGACATCTACTACATTATCTGTAATCAGAGAGTTATCACTGTGTTATCTGTGGTGTTACATAGGACTGCATGTGACAAATACTACATTATCTGTACTCAGAGAGTTATCACTGTGTTATCTGTGGTGTTACATAGGACTGCAGATTACATCTACTACATTATCTGTATTCAGAGAGATATCACTGTGTTATCTGTGGTGTTACATAGGACTGCAGGTGACATCTACTACATTATCTGTATTCAGAGAGATATCACTGTGTTATCTGCGGTGTTACATAGGACTGCAGGTGACATCTACTCCATTATCTGTACTCAGAGAGTTATCACTGTGTTATCTGTGGTGTTACATAGGACTGCAGGTGACATCTACTCCATTATCTGTACTCAGAGAGTTATCACTGTGTTATCTGTGGTTACATAGGACTGCAGGTGACATCTACTACATTATCTGTACTCAGAGAGTTATCACTGTGTTATATGTGGTGTTACATAGGACTGCAGGTGACATCTACTACATTATCTGTACTCAGAGAGTTATCACTGTGTTATATGTGGTGTTACATAGGACTGCAGGTGACATCTACTACATTATCTGTACTCAGAGAGTTATCACTGTGTTATCTGTGGTGTTACATAGGACTGCAGATGACATCTACTACATTATTTGTACTCAGAGTTATCACTGTGTTATCTGTAGTGTTACATAGGACTGCAGATGACATCTACTACATTATCTGTACTCAGAGTTATCACTGTGTTATCTGTAGTGTTACATAGGACTGCAGGTGACATCTACTACATTATCTGTACTCAGAGAGTTATCACTGTGTTATCTGTGGTGTTACATAGGACTGCAGGTGACATCTACTACATTATCTGTGCTCAGAGTTATCACTGTTATCTGTGGTGTTACATAGGACTGCAGGTGACATCTACTACATTATCTGTACTCAGAGAGTTATCACTGTGTTATCTGTGGTGTTACATAGGACTGCAGGTGACATCTACTACATTATCTGTACTCAGAGAGTTATCACTGTGTTATCTGTGGTGTTACATAGGACTGCAGGTGACATCTACTCCATTATCTGTACTCAGAGAGATATCACTGTGTTATCTGTGGTTACATAGGACTGCAGGTGACATCTACTACATTATCTGTACTCAGAGAGTTATCACTGTGTTATCTGTGGTTACATAGGACTGCAGGTGACATCTACTACATTATCTGTACTCAGAGAGTTATCACTGTGTTATCTGCGGTGTTACATAGGACTGCAGGTGACATCTACTACATTATCTGTACTCAAAGAGTTATCACTGTGTTATCTGTGGTGTTACATAGGACTGCAGGTGACATCTACTACATTATCTGTACTCAGAGAGTTATCACTGTGTTATCTGTGGTGTTACATAGGACTGCAGATTACATCTACTACATTATCTGTATTCAGAGAGATATCACTGTGTTATCTGTGGTGTTACATAGGACTGCAGGTGACATCTACTACATTATCTGTATTCAGAGAGATATCACTGTGTTATCTGCGGTGTTACATAGGACTGCAGGTGACATCTACTACATTATCTGTACTCAGAGAGTTATCACTGTGTTATCTGTGGTGTTACATAGGACTGCAGGTGACATCTACTACATTATCTGTACTCAGAGAGATATCACTGTGTTATCTGTGGTGTTACATAGGACTGCAGGTGACATCTACTACATTATCTGTACTCAGAGAGTTATCACTGTGTTATCTGTGGTGTTACATAGGACTGCAGGTGACATCTACTACATTATCTGTACTCAGAGAGTTATCACTGTGTTATCTGTGGTGTTACATAGGACTGCAGGTGACATCTACTACATTATCTGTATTCAGAGAGATATCACTGTGTTATCTGTGGTGTTACATAGGACTGCAGGTGACATCTACTACATTATCTGTATTCAGAGAGATATCACTGTGTTATCTGCGGTGTTACATAGGACTGCAGGTGACATCTACTACATTATCTGTACTCAGAGAGTTATCACTGTGTTATCTGTGGTGTTACATAGGACTGCAGGTGACATCTACTACATTATCTGTACTCAGAGAGATATCACTGTGTTATCTGTGGTGTTACATAGGACTGCAGGTGACATCTACTACATTATCTGTACTCAGAGAGTTATCACTGTGTTATCTGTGGTGTTACATAGGACTGCAGGTGACATCTACTACATTATCTGTATTCAGAGAGTTATCACTGTGTTATCTGTGGTGTTACATAGGACTGCAGGTGACATCTACTACATTATCTGTGCTCAGAGTTATCACTGTTATCTGTGGTGTTACATAGGACTGCAGGTGACATCTACTACATTATCTGTACTCAGAGAGTTATCACTGTGTTATCTGTGGTTACATAGGACTGCAGGTGACATCTACTACATTATCTGTACTCAGAGAGTTATCACTGTGTTATCTGCGGTGTTACATAGGACTGCAGGTGACATCTACTACATTATCTGTACTCAAAGAGTTATCACTGTGTTATCTGTGGTGTTACATAGGACTGCAGGTGACATCTACTACATTATCTGTACTCAGAGAGTTATCACTGTGTTATCTGTGGTTACATAGGACTGCAGGTGACATCTACTACATTATCTGTACTCAGAGAGTTATCACTGTGTTATCTGTGGTTACATAGGACTGCAGGTGACATCTACTACATTATCTGTACTCAGAGAGTTATCACTGTGTTATCTGTGGTATTACATAGGACTGCAGGTGACATCTACTACATTATCTGTACTCAGAGAGTTATCACTGTGTTATCTGTGGTGTTACATAGGACTGCAGGTGACATCTACTACATTATCTGTACTCAGAGAGTTATCACTGTGTTATCTGTGGTTACATAGGACTGCAGGTGACATCTACTACATTATCTGTACTCAAAGAGATATCACTGTGTTATCTGTGGTGTTACATAGGACTGCAGGTGACATCTACTACATTATCTGTACTCAGAGAGTTATCACTGTGTTATCTGCGGTGTTACATAGGACTGCAGGTGACATCTACTACATTATCTGTATTCAGAGAGATATCACTGTGTTATCTGCGGTGTTACATAGGACTGCAGGTGACATCTACTACATTATCTGTACTCAGAGAGTTAGCACTGTGTTATCTGTGGTGTTACATAGGACTGCAGGTGACATCTACTACATTATCTGTATTCAGATAGATATCACTGTGTTATCTGCGGTGTTACATAGGACTGCAGGTGACATCTACTACATTATCTGTACTCAGAGAGTTATCACTGTGTTATCTGTGGTGTTACATAGGACTGCAGGTGACATCTACTCCATTATCTGTACTCAGAGAGTTATCACTGTGTTATCTGTGGTTACATAGGACTGCAGGTGACATCTACTACATTATCTGTACTCAGAGAGTTATCACTGTGTTATATGTGGTGTTACATAGGACTGCAGGTGACATCTACTACATTATCTGTACTCAGAGAGTTATCACTGTGTTATATGTGGTGTTACATAGGACTGCAGGTGACATCTACTACATTATCTGTACTCAGAGAGTTATCACTGTGTTATCTGTGGTGTTACATAGGACTGCAGGTGACATCTACTACATTATCTGTGCTCAGAGTTATCACTGTTATCTGTGGTGTTACATAGGACTGCAGATGACATCTACTACATTATTTGTACTCAGAGTTATCACTGTGTTATCTGTAGTGTTACATAGGACTGCAGATGACATCTACTACATTATCTGTACTCAGAGTTATCACTGTGTTAGCTGTAGTGTTACATAGGACTGCAGGTGACATCTACTACATTATCTGTACTCAGAGAGTTATCACTGTGTTATCTGTGGTGTTACATAGGACTGCAGGTGACATCTACTACATTATCTGTGCTCAGAGTTATCACTGTTATCTGTGGTGTTACATAGGACTGCAGGTGACATCTACTACATTATCTGTACTCAGAGAGTTATCACTGTGTTATCTGTGGTGTTACATAGGACTGCAGGTGACATCTACTACATTATCTGTACTCAGAGAGTTATCACTGTGTTATCTGTGGTGTTACATAGGACTGCAGGTGACATCTACTCCATTATCTGTACTCAGAGAGATATCACTGTGTTATCTGTGGTTACATAGGACTGCAGGTGACATCTACTACATTATCTGTACTCAGAGAGTTATCACTGTGTTATCTGTGGTTACATAGGACTGCAGGTGACATCTACTACATTATCTGTACTCAGAGAGTTATCACTGTGTTATCTGCGGTGTTACATAGGACTGCAGGTGACATCTACTACATTATCTGTACTCAAAGAGTTATCACTGTGTTATCTGTGGTGTTACATAGGACTGCAGGTGACATCTACTACATTATCTGTACTCAGAGAGTTATCACTGTGTTATCTGTGGTGTTACATAGGACTGCAGATTACATCTACTACATTATCTGTATTCAGAGAGATATCACTGTGTTATCTGTGGTGTTACATAGGACTGCAGGTGACATCTACTACATTATCTGTATTCAGAGAGATATCACTGTGTTATCTGCGGTGTTACATAGGACTGCAGGTGACATCTACTACATTATCTGTACTCAGAGAGTTATCACTGTGTTATCTGTGGTGTTACATAGGACTGCAGGTGACATCTACTACATTATCTGTACTCAGAGAGATATCACTGTGTTATCTGTGGTGTTACATAGGACTGCAGGTGACATCTACTACATTATCTGTACTCAGAGAGTTATCACTGTGTTATCTGTGGTGTTACATAGGACTGCAGGTGACATCTACTACATTATCTGTACTCAGAGAGTTATCACTGTGTTATCTGTGGTGTTACATAGGACTGCAGGTGACATCTACTACATTATCTGTATTCAGAGAGATATCACTGTGTTATCTGTGGTGTTACATAGGACTGCAGGTGACATCTACTACATTATCTGTATTCAGAGAGATATCACTGTGTTATCTGCGGTGTTACATAGGACTGCAGGTGACATCTACTACATTATCTGTACTCAGAGAGTTATCACTGTGTTATCTGTGGTGTTACATAGGACTGCAGGTGACATCTACTACATTATCTGTACTCAGAGAGATATCACTGTGTTATCTGTGGTGTTACATAGGACTGCAGGTGACATCTACTACATTATCTGTACTCAGAGAGTTATCACTGTGTTATCTGTGGTGTTACATAGGACTGCAGGTGACATCTACTACATTATCTGTATTCAGAGAGTTATCACTGTGTTATCTGTGGTGTTACATAGGACTGCAGGTGACATCTACTACATTATCTGTGCTCAGAGTTATCACTGTTATCTGTGGTGTTACATAGGACTGCAGGTGACATCTACTACATTATCTGTACTCAGAGAGTTATCACTGTGTTATCTGTGGTTACATAGGACTGCAGGTGACATCTACTACATTATCTGTACTCAGAGAGTTATCACTGTGTTATCTGCGGTGTTACATAGGACTGCAGGTGACATCTACTACATTATCTGTACTCAAAGAGTTATCACTGTGTTATCTGTGGTGTTACATAGGACTGCAGGTGACATCTACTACATTATCTGTACTCAGAGAGTTATCACTGTGTTATCTGTGGTTACATAGGACTGCAGGTGACATCTACTACATTATCTGTACTCAGAGTTATCACTGTGTTATCTGTGGTTACATAGGACTGCAGGTGACATCTACTACATTATCTGTACTCAGAGAGTTATCACTGTGTTATCTGTGGTATTACATAGGACTGCAGGTGACATCTACTACATTATCTGTACTCAGAGAGTTATCACTGTGTTATCTGTGGTGTTACATAGGACTGCAGGTGACATCTACTACATTATCTGTACTCAGAGAGTTATCACTGTGTTATCTGTGGTTACATAGGACTGCAGGTGACATCTACTACATTATCTGTACTCAGAGAGATATCACTGTGTTATCTGTGGTGTTACATAGGACTGCAGGTGACATCTACTACATTATCTGTACTCAGAGAGTTATCACTGTGTTATCTGCGGTGTTACATAGGACTGCAGGTGACATCTACTACATTATCTGTATTCAGAGAGATATCACTGTGTTATCTGCGGTGTTACATAGGACTGCAGGTGACATCTACTACATTATCTGTACTCAGAGAGTTAGCACTGTGTTATCTGTGGTGTTACATAGGACTGCAGGTGACATCTACTACATTATCTGTATTCAGATAGATATCACTGTGTTATCTGTGGTGTTACATAGGACTGCAGGTGACATCTACTACATTATCTGTATTCAGAGAGATATCACTGTGTTATCTGTGGTGTTACATAGGACTGCAGGTGACATCTACTACATTATCTGTACTCAGAGAGATATCACTGTGTTATCTGTGGTGTTACATAGGACTGCAGGTGACATCTACTACATTATCTGTACTCAGAGAGATATCACTGTGTTATCTGTGGTGTTACATAGGACTGCAGGTGACATCTACTACATTATCTGTATTCAGAGAGTTATCACTGTGTTATCTGTGGTGTTACATAGGACTGCAGGTGACATCTACTACATTATCTGTACTCAGAGAGATATCACTGTGTTATCTGTGGTGTTACATAGGACTGCAGGTGACATCTACTACATTATCTGTACTCAGAGAGTTATCACTGTGTTATCTGTGGTGTTACATAGGACTGCAGGTGACATCTACTACATTATCTGTATTCAGAGAGATATCACTGTGTTATCTGTGGTGTTACATAGGACTGCAGGTGACATCTACTACATTATCTGTATTCAGAGAGTTATCACTGTGTTATCTGTGGTGTTACATAGGACTGCAGGTGACATCTACTACATTATCTGTACTCAGAGAGATATCACTGTGTTATCTGTGGTGTTACATAGGACTGCAGGTGACATCTACTACATTATCTGTACTCAGAGAGTTATCACTGTGTTATATGTGGTGTTACATAGGACTGCAGGTGACATATACTACATTATCTGTACTCAGAGAGTTATCACTGTGTTATCTGTAGTGTTACATAGGACTGCAGGTGACATCTACTACATTATCTGTACTCAGAGAGTTATCACTGTGTTATCTGTGGTGTTACATAGGACTGCAGGTGACATCTACTACATTATCTGTGCTCAGAGTTATCACTGTTATCTGTGGTGTTACATAGGACTGCAGGTGACATCTACTACATTATCTGTACTCAGAGAGTTATCACTGTGTTATCTGTGGTGTTACATAGGACTGCAGGTGACATCTACTACATTATCTGTACTCAGAGAGTTATCACTGTGTTATCTGTGGTGTTACATAGGACTGCAGGTGACATCTACTACATTATCTGTACTCAGAGAGTTATCACTGTGTTATCTGCGGTGTTACATAGGACTGCAGGTGACATCTACTACATTATCTGTACTCAAAGAGTTATCACTGTGTTATCTGTGGTTACATAGGACTGCAGGTGACATCTACTACATTATCTGTACTCAGAGAGTTATCACTGTGTTATCTGCGGTGTTACATAGGACTGCAGGTGACATCTACTACATTATCTGTACTCAAAGAGTTATCACTGTGTTATCTGTGGTGTTACATAGGACTGCAGGTGACATCTACTACATTATCTGTACTCAGAGAGTTATCACTGTGTTATCTGTGGTTACATAGGACTGCAGGTGACATCTACTACATTATCTGTACTCAGAGAGTTATCACTGTGTTATCTGTGGTGTTACATAGGACTGCAGGTGACATCTACTACATTATCTGTACTCAGAGAGTTATCACTGTGTTATCTGTGGTGTTACATAGGACTGCAGGGGACATCTACTACATTATCTGTATTCAGAGAGTTATCACTGTGTTATCTGTGGTGTTACATAGGACTGCAGATTACATCTACTACATTATCTGTATTCAGAGAGATATCACTGTGTTATCTGTGGTGTTACATAGGACTGCAGGTGACATCTACTACATTATCTGTACTCAGAGAGATATCACTGTGTTATCTGTGGTGTTACATAGGACTGCAGGTGACATCTACTACATTATCTGTACTCAGAGAGTTATCACTGTGTTATCTGTGGTGTTACATAGGACTGCAGGTGACATCTACTACATTATCTGTACTCAGAGAGTTATCACTGTGTTATCTGTGGTGTTACATAGGACTGCAGGTGACATCTACTACATTATCTGTACTCAGAGAGATATCACTGTGTTATCTGTGGTGTTACATAGGACTGCAGGTGACATCTACTACATTATCTGTACTCAGAGAGTTATCACTGTGTTATATGTGGTGTTACATAGGACTGCAGGTGACATCTACTACATTATCTGTACTCAGAGAGTTATCACTGTGTTATATGTGGTGTTACATAGGACTGCAGGTGACATCTACTACATTATCTGTACTCAGAGAGTTACCACTGTGTTATCTGTGGTGTTACATAGGACTGCAGGTGACATCTACTACATTATCTGTACTCAGAGAGTTATCACTGTGTTATCTGTGGTGTTACATAGGACTGCAGGTGACATCTACTACATTATCTGTACTCAGAGAGTTATGACTGTGTTATCTGTGGTGTTACATAGGACTGCAGGTGACATCTACTACATTATCTGTACTCAGAGTTATCACTGTGTTATCTGTAGTGTTACATAGGACTGCAGATGACATCTACTACATTATCTGTACTCAGAGTTATCACTGTGTTATCTGTAGTGTTACATAGGACTGCAGATGACATCTACTACATTATCTGTACTCAGAGTTATCACTGTGTTATCTGTAGTGTTACATAGGACTGCAGGTGACATCTACTACATTATCTGTACTCAGAGAGTTATCACTGTGTTATCTGTGGTGTTACATAGGACTGCAGGTGACATCTACTACATTATCTGTACTCAGAGAGTTATCACTGTGTTATCTGTGGTGTTACATAGGACTGCAGGTGACATCTACTACATTATCTGTACTCAGAGAGTTATCACTGTGTTATCTGTGGTTACATAGGACTGCAGGTGACATCTACTACATTATCTGTACTCAGAGAGTTATCACTGTGTTATATGTGGTGTTACATAGGACTGCAGGTGACATCTACTACATTATCTGTACTCAGAGAGTTATCACTGTGTTATATGTGGTGTTACATAGGACTGCAGGTGACATCTACTACATTATCTGTACTCAGAGAGTTATCACTGTGTTATCTGTGGTGTTACATAGGACTGCAGGTGACATCTACTACATTATCTGTACTCAGAGAGTTATCACTGTGTTATCTGTGGTGTTACATAGGACTGCAGGTGACATCTACTACATTATCTGTACTCAGAGAGTTATCACTGTGTTATCTGTGGTGTTACATAGGACTGCAGATGACATCTACTACATTATCTGTACTCAGAGTTATCACTGTGTTATCTGTAGTGTTACATAGGACTGCAGATGACATCTACTACATTATCTGTACTCAGAGTTATCACTGTGTTATCTGTAGTGTTACATAGGACTGCAGGTGACATCTACTACATTATCTGTATTCAGAGAGTTATCACTGTGTTATCTGTGGTGTTACATAGGACTGCAGATTACATCTACTACATTATCTGTATTCAGAGAGATATCACTGTGTTATCTGTGGTGTTACATAGGACTGCAGGTGACATCTACTACATTATCTGTACTCAGAGTTATCACTGTGTTATCTGTGGTGTTACATAGGACTGCAGGTGACATCTACTACATTATCTGTACTCAGAGTTATCACTGTGTTATCTGTGGTGTTACATAGGACTGCAGGTGACATCTACTACATTATCTGTACTCAGAGAGTTATCACTGTGTTATATGTGGTGTTACATAGGACTGCAGGTGACATCTACTACATTATCTGTACTCAGAGTTATCACTGTGTTATCTGTGGTGTTACATAGGACTGCAGGTGACATCTACTACATTATCTGTATTCAGAGAGTTATCACTGTGTTATCTGTGGTGTTACATAGGACTGCAGGTGACATCTACTACATTATCTGTACTCAGAGAGATATCACTGTGTTATCTGTGGTGTTACATAGGACTGCAGGTGACATCTACTACATTATCTGTACTCAGAGAGTTATCACTGTGTTATCTGTGGTGTTACATAGGACTGCAGGTGACATCTACTACATTATCTGTATTCAGAGAGATATCACTGTGTTATCTGTGGTGTTACATAGGACTGCAGGTGACATCTACTACATTATCTGTATTCAGAGAGTTATCACTGTGTTATCTGTGGTGTTACATAGGACTGCAGGTGACATCTACTACATTATCTGTACTCAGAGAGATATCACTGTGTTATCTGTGGTGTTACATAGGACTGCAGGTGACATCTACTACATTATCTGTACTCAGAGAGTTATCACTGTGTTATATGTGGTGTTACATAGGACTGCAGGTGACATATACTACATTATCTGTACTCAGAGAGTTATCACTGTGTTATCTGTAGTGTTACATAGGACTGCAGGTGACATCTACTACATTATCTGTACTCAGAGAGTTATCACTGTGTTATCTGTGGTGTTACATAGGACTGCAGGTGACATCTACTACATTATCTGTGCTCAGAGTTATCACTGTTATCTGTGGTGTTACATAGGACTGCAGGTGACATCTACTACATTATCTGTACTCAGAGAGTTATCACTGTGTTATCTGTGGTGTTACATAGGACTGCAGGTGACATCTACTACATTATCTGTACTCAGAGAGTTATCACTGTGTTATCTGTGGTGTTACATAGGACTGCAGGTGACATCTACTACATTATCTGTACTCAGAGAGTTATCACTGTGTTATCTGCGGTGTTACATAGGACTGCAGGTGACATCTACTACATTATCTGTACTCAAAGAGTTATCACTGTGTTATCTGTGGTTACATAGGACTGCAGGTGACATCTACTACATTATCTGTACTCAGAGAGTTATCACTGTGTTATCTGCGGTGTTACATAGGACTGCAGGTGACATCTACTACATTATCTGTACTCAAAGAGTTATCACTGTGTTATCTGTGGTGTTACATAGGACTGCAGGTGACATCTACTACATTATCTGTACTCAGAGAGTTATCACTGTGTTATCTGTGGTTACATAGGACTGCAGGTGACATCTACTACATTATCTGTACTCAGAGAGTTATCACTGTGTTATCTGTGGTGTTACATAGGACTGCAGGTGACATCTACTACATTATCTGTACTCAGAGAGTTATCACTGTGTTATCTGTGGTGTTACATAGGACTGCAGGGGACATCTACTACATTATCTGTATTCAGAGAGTTATCACTGTGTTATCTGTGGTGTTACATAGGACTGCAGATTACATCTACTACATTATCTGTATTCAGAGAGATATCACTGTGTTATCTGTGGTGTTACATAGGACTGCAGGTGACATCTACTACATTATCTGTACTCAGAGAGATATCACTGTGTTATCTGTGGTGTTACATAGGACTGCAGGTGACATCTACTACATTATCTGTACTCAGAGAGTTATCACTGTGTTATCTGTGGTGTTACATAGGACTGCAGGTGACATCTACTACATTATCTGTACTCAGAGAGTTATCACTGTGTTATCTGTGGTGTTACATAGGACTGCAGGTGACATCTACTACATTATCTGTACTCAGAGAGATATCACTGTGTTATCTGTGGTGTTACATAGGACTGCAGGTGACATCTACTACATTATCTGTACTCAGAGAGTTATCACTGTGTTATATGTGGTGTTACATAGGACTGCAGGTGACATCTACTACATTATCTGTACTCAGAGAGTTATCACTGTGTTATATGTGGTGTTACATAGGACTGCAGGTGACATCTACTACATTATCTGTACTCAGAGAGTTACCACTGTGTTATCTGTGGTGTTACATAGGACTGCAGGTGACATCTACTACATTATCTGTACTCAGAGAGTTATCACTGTGTTATCTGTGGTGTTACATAGGACTGCAGGTGACATCTACTACATTATCTGTACTCAGAGAGTTATGACTGTGTTATCTGTGGTGTTACATAGGACTGCAGGTGACATCTACTACATTATCTGTACTCAGAGTTATCACTGTGTTATCTGTAGTGTTACATAGGACTGCAGATGACATCTACTACATTATCTGTACTCAGAGTTATCACTGTGTTATCTGTAGTGTTACATAGGACTGCAGATGACATCTACTACATTATCTGTACTCAGAGTTATCACTGTGTTATCTGTAGTGTTACATAGGACTGCAGGTGACATCTACTACATTATCTGTACTCAGAGAGTTATCACTGTGTTATCTGTGGTGTTACATAGGACTGCAGGTGACATCTACTACATTATCTGTACTCAGAGAGTTATCACTGTGTTATCTGTGGTGTTACATAGGACTGCAGGTGACATCTACTACATTATCTGTACTCAGAGAGTTATCACTGTGTTATCTGTGGTTACATAGGACTGCAGGTGACATCTACTACATTATCTGTACTCAGAGAGTTATCACTGTGTTATATGTGGTGTTACATAGGACTGCAGGTGACATCTACTACATTATCTGTACTCAGAGAGTTATCACTGTGTTATATGTGGTGTTACATAGGACTGCAGGTGACATCTACTACATTATCTGTACTCAGAGAGTTATCACTGTGTTATCTGTGGTGTTACATAGGACTGCAGGTGACATCTACTACATTATCTGTACTCAGAGAGTTATCACTGTGTTATCTGTGGTGTTACATAGGACTGCAGGTGACATCTACTACATTATCTGTACTCAGAGAGTTATCACTGTGTTATCTGTGGTGTTACATAGGACTGCAGATGACATCTACTACATTATCTGTACTCAGAGTTATCACTGTGTTATCTGTAGTGTTACATAGGACTGCAGATGACATCTACTACATTATCTGTACTCAGAGTTATCACTGTGTTATCTGTAGTGTTACATAGGACTGCAGGTGACATCTACTACATTATCTGTATTCAGAGAGTTATCACTGTGTTATCTGTGGTGTTACATAGGACTGCAGATTACATCTACTACATTATCTGTATTCAGAGAGATATCACTGTGTTATCTGTGGTGTTACATAGGACTGCAGGTGACATCTACTACATTATCTGTACTCAGAGTTATCACTGTGTTATCTGTGGTGTTACATAGGACTGCAGGTGACATCTACTACATTATCTGTACTCAGAGTTATCACTGTGTTATCTGTGGTGTTACATAGGACTGCAGGTGACATCTACTACATTATCTGTACTCAGAGAGTTATCACTGTGTTATATGTGGTGTTACATAGGACTGCAGGTGACATCTACTACATTATCTGTACTCAGAGTTATCACTGTGTTATCTGTGGTGTTACATAGGACTGCAGGGGACATCTACTACATTATCTGTATTCAGAGAGTTATCACTGTGTTATCTGTGGTGTTACATGGGACTGCAGGTGACATCTACTACATTATCTGTACTCAGAGAGTTATCACTGTGTTATCTGTGGTGTTACATAGGACTGCAGGTGACATCTACTCCATTATCTGTACTCAGAGAGTTACCACTGTGTTATCTGTGGTCTTACATAGGACTGCAGGTGACATCTACTACATTATCTGTACTCAGAGAGTTATCACTGTGTTATCTGTGGTGTTACATAGGACTGCAGGTGACATCTACTACATTATCTGTGCTCAGAGTTATCACTGTTATCTGTGGTGTTACATAGGACTGCAGGTGACATCTACTACATTATCTGTACTCAGAGAGATATCACTGTGTTATCTGTGGTTACATAGGACTGCAGGTGACATCTACTACATTATCTGTACTCAGAGAGTTATCACTGTGTTATCTGTGGTGTTACATAGGACTGCAGGTGACATCTACTACATTATCTGTACTCAGAGAGTTATCACTGTGTTATCTGTGGTGTTACATAGGACTGCAGGTGACATCTACTACATTATCTGTACTCAGAGAGTTATCACTGTGTTATCTGTGGTGTTACATAGGACTGCAGGTGACATCTACTACATTATCTGTACTCAGAGAGTTACCACTGTGTTATCTGTAGTGTTACATAGGACTGCAGGTGACATCTACTACATTATCTGTACTCAGAGAGTTATCACTGTGTTATCTGTGGTGTTACATAGGACTGCAGGTGACATCTACTACATTATCTGTACTCAGAGAGTTATCACTGTGTTATCTGTGGTGTTACATAGGACTGCAGGTGACATCTACTACATTATCTGTACTCAAAGAGTTATCACTGTGTTATCTGTGGTGTTACATAGGACTGCAGGTGACATCTACTACATTATCTGTACTCAGAGAGTTATCACTGTGTTATCTGTGGTGTTACATAGGACTGCAGGTGACATCTACTACATTATCTGTACTCAGAGAGTTATCACTGTGTTATCTGTGGTGTTACATAGGACTGCAGGTGACATCTACTACATTATCTGTACTCAGAGAGTTATCACTGTGTTATCTGTGGTGTTACATAGGACTGCAGGTGACATCTACTACATTATCTGTACTCAGAGAGTTACCACTGTGTTATCTGTAGTGTTACATAGGACTGCAGGTGACATCTACTACATTATCTGTACTCAGAGAGTTATCACTGTGTTATCTGTGGTGTTACATAGGACTGCAGGTGACATCTACTACATTATCTGTACTCAGAGAGTTATCACTGTGTTATCTGTGGTGTTACATAGGACTGCAGGTGACATCTACTACATTATCTGTACTCAAAGAGTTATCACTGTGTTATCTGTGGTGTTACATAGGACTGCAGGTGACATCTACTACATTATCTGTACTCAGAGAGATATCACTGTGTTATCTGTGGTTACATAGGACTGCAGGTGACATCTACTACATTATCTGTACTCAGAGAGTTATCACTGTGTTATCTGTGGTGTTACATAGGACTGCAGGTGACATCTACTACATTATCTGTACTCAGAGAGTTATCACTGTGTTATATGTGGTGTTACATAGGACTGCAGGTGACATCTACTACATTATCTGTACTCAGAGAGTTACCACTGTGTTATCTGTGGTCTTACATAGGACTGCAGGTGACATCTACTACATTATCTGTACTCAGAGAGTTATCACTGTTATCTGTGGTGTTACATAGGACTGCAGGTGACATCTACTACATTATCTGTACTCAGAGAGTTATCACTGTGTTATCTGTGGTGTTACATAGGACTGCAGGTGACATCTACTACATTATCTGTACTCAAAGAGTTATCACTGTGTTATCTGTGGTGTTACATAGGACTGCAGGTGACATCTACTACATTATCTGTACTCAGAGAGATATCACTGTGTTATCTGTGGTTACATAGGACTGCAGGTGACATCTACTACATTATCTGTACTCAGAGAGTTATCACTGTGTTATCTGTGGTGTTACATAGGACTGCAGGTGACATCTACTACATTATCTGTACTCAGAGAGTTATCACTGTGTTATATGTGGTGTTACATAGGACTGCAGGTGACATCTACTACATTATCTGTACTCAGAGAGTTACCACTGTGTTATCTGTGGTCTTACATAGGACTGCAGGTGACATCTACTACATTATCTGTACTCAGAGAGTTATCACTGTGTTATCTGTGGTGTTACATAGGACTGCAGGTGACATCTACTACATTATCTGTACTCAGAGTTATCACTGTGTTATCTGTAGTGTTACATAGGACTGCAGGTGACATCTACTACATTATCTGTACTCAGAGAGTTATCACTGTGTTATCTGTGGTGTTACATAGGACTGCAGGTGACATCTACTACATTATCTGTGCTCAGAGTTATCACTGTTATCTGTGGTGTTACATAGGACTGCAGGTGACATCTACTACATTATCTGTACTCAGAGAGTTATCACTGTGTTATCTGTGGTGTTACATAGGACTGCAGGTGACATCTACTACATTATCTGTACTCAGAGAGTTATCACTGTGTTATCTGTGGTGTTACATAGGACTGCAGGTGACATCTACTCCATTATCTGTACTCAGAGAGATATCACTGTGTTATCTGTGGTTACATAGGACTGCAGGTGACATCTACTACATTATCTGTACTCAGAGAGTTATCACTGTGTTATCTGTGGTTACATAGGACTGCAGGTGACATCTACTACATTATCTGTACTCAGAGAGTTATCACTGTGTTATCTGCGGTGTTACATAGGACTGCAGGTGACATCTACTACATTATCTGTACTCAGAGAGTTATCACTGTGTTATCTGTGGTGTTACATAGGACTGCAGGTGACATCTACTCCATTATCTGTACTCAGAGAGTTATCACTGTGTTATCTGTGGTTACATAGGACTGCAGGTGACATCTACTACATTATCTGTACTCAGAGAGTTACCACTGTGTTATCTGTGGTGTTACATAGGACTGCAGGTGACATCTACTACATTATCTGTACTCAAAGAGTTATCACTGTGTTATCTGTGGTGTTACATAGGACTGCAGGTGACATCTACTACATTATCTGTATTCAGAGAGTTATCACTGTGTTATCTGTGGTGTTACATAGGACTGCAGATTACATCTACTACATTATCTGTATTCAGAGAGATATCACTGTGTTATCTGTGGTGTTACATAGGACTGCAGGTGACATCTACTACATTATCTGTACTCAGAGAGATATCACTGTGTTATCTGTGGTGTTACATAGGACTGCAGGTGACATCTACTACATTATCTGTACTCAGAGAGTTATCACTGTGTTATCTGTGGTGTTACATAGGACTGCAGGTGACATCTACTACATTATCTGTACTCCGAGAGATATCACTGTGTTATCTGTGGTGTTACATAGGACTGCAGGTGACATCTACTACATTATCTGTACTCAGAGAGTTATCACTGTGTTATCTGTGGTGTTACATAGGACTGCAGGTGACATCTACTACATTATCTGTACTCAGAGAGATATCACTGTGTTATCTGTGGTGTTACATAGGACTGCAGGTGACATCTACTACATTATCTGTACTCAGAGAGTTATCACTGTGTTATCTGCGGTGTTACATAGGACTGCAGGTGACATCTACTACATTATCTGTACTCAGAGAGTTATCACTGTGTTATCTGTGGTGTTACATAGGACTGCAGGTGACATCTACTCCATTATCTGTACTCAGAGAGTTATCACTGTGTTATCTGTGGTGTTACATAGGACTGCAGGTGACATCTACTACATTATCTGTACTCAGAGAGTTATCACTGTGTTATCTGTGGTGTTACATAGGACTGCAGGGGACATCTACTACATTATCTGTATTCAGAGAGTTATCACTGTGTTATCTGTGGTGTTACATAGGACTGCAGGTGACATCTACTACATTATCTGTACTCAGAGAGTTATCACTGTGTTATATGTGGTGTTACATAGGACTGCAGGTGACATCTACTACATTATCTGTACTCAGAGTTATCACTGTGTTATCTGCGGTGTTACATAGGACTGCAGGTGACATCTACTCCATTATCTGTACTCAGAGAGTTATCACTGTGTTATCTGTGGTTACATAGGACTGCAGTTGAGATCTACTACATTATCTGTACTCAGAGAGTTATCACTGTGTTATCTGTGGTGTTACATAGGACTGCAGGGGACATCTACTACATTATCTGTATTCAGAGAGTTATCACTGTGTTATCTGTGGTGTTACATAGGACTGCAGGGGACATCTACTACATTATCTGTATTCAGAGAGTTATCACTGTGTTATCTGTGGTGTTACATAGGACTGCAGGTGACATCTACTACATTATCTGTACTCAGAGAGTTATCACTGTGTTATCTGTGGTGTTACATAGGACTGCAGGTGACATCTACTACATTATCTGTACTCAGAGAGTTATCACTGTGTTATCTGAGGTGTTACATAGGACTGCAGGTGACATCTACTACATTATCTGTACTCAGAGAGTTATCACTGTGTTATATGTGGTGTTACATAGGACTGCAGGTGACATCTACTACATTATCTGTACTCAGAGAGTTACCACTGTGTTATCTGTGGTGTTACATAGGACTGCAGGTGACATCTACTACATTATCTGTACTCAGAGAGTTATCACTGTGTTATCTGTGGTGTTACATAGGACTGCAGGTGACATCTACTACATTATCTGTACTCAGAGAGTTATCACTGTGTTATCTGTAGTGTTACATAGGACTGCAGGTGACATCTACTACATTATCTGTACTCAGAGAGTTATCACTGTGTTATCTGTGGTGTTACATAGGACTGCAGGTGACATCTACTACATTATCTGTGCTCAGAGTTATCACTGTTATCTGTGGTGTTACATAGGACTGCAGGTGACATCTACTACATTATCTGTACTCAGAGAGTTATCACTGTGTTATCTGTGGTGTTACATAGAACTGCAGGTGACATCTACTACATTATCTGTACTCAGAGAGTTATCACTGTGTTATCTGTGGTGTTACATAGGACTGCAGGTGACATCTACTCCATTATCTGTACTCAGAGAGATATCACTGTGTTATCTGTGGTTACATAGGACTGCAGGTGACATCTACTACATTATCTGTACTCAGAGAGTTATCACTGTGTTATCTGTGGTTACATAGGACTGCAGGTGACATCTACTACATTATCTGTACTCAGAGAGTTATCACTGTGTTATCTGCGGTGTTACATAGGACTGCAGGTGACATCTACTACATTATCTGTACTCAAAGAGTTATCACTGTGTTATCTGTGGTGTTACATAGGACTGCAGGTGACATCTACTACATTATCTGTACTCAGAGAGTTATCACTGTGTTATCTGTGGTGTTACATAGGACTGCAGATTACATCTACTACATTATCTGTATTCAGAGAGATATCACTGTGTTATCTGTGGTGTTACATAGGACTGCAGGTGACATCTACTACATTATCTGTATTCAGAGAGATATCACTGTGTTATCTGTGGTGTTACATAGGACTGCAGGTGACATCTACTACATTATCTGTACTCAGAGAGTTATCACTGTGTTATCTGTGGTGTTACATAGGACTGCAGGTGACATCTACTACATTATCTGTACTCAGAGAGTTATCACTGTGTTATCTGTGGTGTTACATAGGACTGCAGATTACATCTACTACATTATCTGTATTCAGAGAGATATCACTGTGTTATCTGTGGTGTTACATAGGACTGCAGGTGACATCTACTACATTATCTGTATTCAGAGAGATATCACTGTGTTATCTGCGGTGTTACATAGGACTGCAGGTGACATCTACTACATTATCTGTACTCAGAGAGTTATCACTGTGTTATCTGTGGTGTTACATAGGACTGCAGGTGACATCTACTCCATTATCTGTACTCAGAGAGATATCACTGTGTTATCTGTGGTGTTACATAGGACTGCAGGTGACATCTACTACATTATCTGTACTCAGAGAGTTATCACTGTGTTATCTGTGGTTACATAGGACTGCAGGTGACATCTACTACATTATCTGTACTCAGAGAGTTATCACTGTGTTATCTGCGGTGTTACATAGGACTGCAGGTGACATCTACTACATTATCTGTACTCAAAGAGTTATCACTGTGTTATCTGTGGTGTTACATAGGACTGCAGGTGACATCTACTACATTATCTGTACTCAAAGAGTTATCACTGTGTTATCTGTGGTGTTACATAGGACTGCAGGTGACATCTACTCCATTATCTGTACTCAGAGAGTTATCACTGTGTTATCTGTGGTTACATAGGACTGCAGGTGACATCTACTACATTATCTGTACTCAGAGAGTTATCACTGTGTTATCTGTGGTTACATAGGACTGCAGGTGACATCTACTACATTATCTGTACTCAGAGAGTTATCACTGTGTTATCTGCGGTGTTACATAGGACTGCAGGTGACATCTACTACATTATCTGTACTCAGAGAGTTATCACTGTGTTATCTGTGGTGTTACATAGGACTGCAGGGGACATCTACTACATTATCTGTATTCAGAGAGTTATCACTGTGTTATCTGTGGTGTTACATAGGACTGCAGATTACATCTACTACATTATCTGTATTCAGAGAGATATCACTGTGTTATCTGTGGTGTTACATAGGACTGCAGGTGACATCTACTACATTATCTGTATTCAGAGAGATATCACTGTGTTATCTGCGGTGTTACATAGGACTGCAGGTGACATCTACTACATTATCTGTACTCAGAGAGTTATCACTGTGTTATCTGTGGTGTTACATAGGACTGCAGGTGACATCTACTACATTATCTGTACTCAGAGAGATATCACTGTGTTATCTGTGGTGTTACATAGGACTGCAGGTGACATCTACTACATTATCTGTACTCAGAGAGTTATCACTGTGTTATCTGTGGTGTTACATAGGACTGCAGGTGACATCTACTACATTATCTGTACTCAGAGAGATATCACTGTGTTATCTGTGGTGTTACATAGGACTGCAGGTGACATCTACTACATTATCTGTACTCAGAGAGTTATCACTGTGTTATCTGTGGTGTTACATAGGACTGCAGGTGACATCTACTACATTATCTGTACTCAGAGAGTTATCACTGTGTTATCTGTGGTGTTACATAGGACTGCAGGTGACATCTACTACATTATCTGTGCTCAGAGTTATCACTGTTATCTGTGGTGTTACATAGGACTGCAGGTGACATCTACTACATTATCTGTACTCAGAGAGTTATCACTGTGTTATCTGTGGTGTTACATAGGACTGCAGGTGACATCTACTCCATTATCTGTACTCAGAGAGATATCACTGTGTTATCTGTGGTTACATAGGACTGCAGGTGACATCTACTACATTATCTGTACTCAGAGAGATATCACTGTGTTATCTGTGGTGTTACATAGGACTGCAGGTGACATCTACTACATTATCTGTACTCAGAGAGTTATCACTGTGTTATCTGTGGTGTTACATAGGACTGCAGGTGACATCTACTCCATTATCTGTACTCAGAGAGATATCACTGTGTTATCTGTGGTTACATAGGACTGCAGGTGACATCTACTACATTATCTGTACTCAGAGAGTTATCACTGTGTTATCTGTGGTTACATAGGACTGCAGGTGACATCTACTACATTATCTGTACTCAGAGAGTTATCACTGTGTTATCTGCGGTGTTACATAGGACTGCAGGTGACATCTACTACATTATCTGTACTCAGAGAGTTATCACTGTGTTATCTGTGGTGTTACATAGGACTGCAGGTGACATCTACTCCATTATCTGTACTCAGAGAGTTATCACTGTGTTATCTGTGGTTACATAGGACTGCAGGTGACATCTACTACATTATCTGTACTCAGAGAGTTACCACTGTGTTATCTGTGGTGTTACATAGGACTGCAGGTGACATCTACTACATTATCTGTACTCAAAGAGTTATCACTGTGTTATCTGTGGTTACATAGGACTGCAGGTGACATCTACTACATTATCTGTACTCAGAGAGTTACCACTGTGTTATCTGTGGTGTTACATAGGACTGCAGGTGACATCTACTCCATTATCTGTACTCAGAGAGATATCACTGTGTTATCTGTGGTTACATAGGACTGCAGGTGACATCTACTACATTATCTGTACTCAGAGAGTTATCACTGTGTTATCTGTGGTGTTACATAGGACTGCAGGTGACATCTACTACATTATCTGTACTCAGAGAGTTATCACTGTGTTATCTGTGGTGTTACATAGGACTGCAGGTGACATCTACTCCATTATCTGTACTCAGAGAGATATCACTGTGTTATCTGTGGTTACATAGGACTGCAGGTGACATCTACTACATTATCTGTACTCAGAGAGTTATCACTGTGTTATCTGTGGTTACATAGGACTGCAGGTGACATCTACTACATTATCTGTACTCAGAGAGTTATCACTGTGTTATCTGCGGTGTTACATAGGACTGCAGGTGACATCTACTACATTATCTGTACTCAGAGAGTTATCACTGTGTTATCTGTGGTGTTACATAGGACTGCAGGTGACATCTACTCCATTATCTGTACTCAGAGAGTTATCACTGTGTTATCTGTGGTTACATAGGACTGCAGGTGACATCTACTACATTATCTGTACTCAGAGAGTTACCACTGTGTTATCTGTGGTGTTACATAGGACTGCAGGTGACATCTACTACATTATCTGTACTCAAAGAGTTATCACTGTGTTATCTGTGGTGTTACATAGGACTGCAGGTGACATCTACTACATTATCTGTATTCAGAGAGTTATCACTGTGTTATCTGTGGTGTTACATAGGACTGCAGATTACATCTACTACATTATCTGTATTCAGAGAGATATCACTGTGTTATCTGTGGTGTTACATAGGACTGCAGGTGACATCTACTACATTATCTGTACTCAGAGAGATATCACTGTGTTATCTGTGGTGTTACATAGGACTGCAGGTGACATCTACTACATTATCTGTACTCAGAGAGTTATCACTGTGTTATCTGTGGTGTTACATAGGACTGCAGGTGACATCTACTACATTATCTGTACTCAGAGAGATATCACTGTGTTATCTGTGGTGTTACATAGGACTGCAGGTGACATCTACTACATTATCTGTACTCAGAGAGTTATCACTGTGTTATCTGTGGTGTTACATAGGACTGCAGGTGACATCTACTACATTATCTGTACTCAGAGAGATATCACTGTGTTATCTGTGGTGTTACATAGGACTGCAGGTGACATCTACTACATTATCTGTACTCAGAGAGTTATCACTGTGTTATCTGTGGTGTTACATAGGACTGCAGATGACATCTACTACATTATCTGTACTCAGAGAGTTATCACTGTGTTATCTGCGGTGTTACATAGGACTGCAGGTGACATCTACTACATTATCTGTACTCAGAGAGTTATCACTGTGTTATCTGTGGTGTTACATAGGACTGCAGGTGACATCTACTACATTATCTGTACTCAGAGAGTTATCACTGTGTTATATGTGGTGTTACATAGGACTGCAGGTGACATCTACTACATTATCTGTACTCAGAGTTATCACTGTGTTATCTGCGGTGTTACATAGGACTGCAGGTGACATCTACTCCATTATCTGTACTCAGAGAGTTATCACTGTGTTATCTGTGGTTACATAGGACTGCAGTTGAGATCTACTACATTATCTGTACTCAGAGAGTTATCACTGTGTTATCTGTGGTGTTACATAGGACTGCAGGGGACATCTACTACATTATCTGTATTCAGAGAGTTATCACTGTGTTATCTGTGGTGTTACATAGGACTGCAGGGGACATCTACTACATTATCTGTACTCAGAGAGTTATCACTGTGTTATCTGTGGTGTTACATAGGACTGCAGGGGACATCTACTACATTATCTGTATTCAGAGAGTTATCACTGTGTTATCTGTGGTGTTACATAGGACTGCAGGTGACATCTACTACATTATCTGTACTCAGAGAGTTATCACTGTGTTATCTGTGGTGTTACATAGGACTGCAGGTGACATCTACTACATTATCTGTACTCAGAGAGTTATCACTGTGTTATCTGAGGTGTTACATAGGACTGCAGGTGACATCTACTACATTATCTGTACTCAGAGAGTTATCACTGTGTTATATGTGGTGTTACATAGGACTGCAGGTGACATCTACTACATTATCTGTACTCAGAGAGTTACCACTGTGTTATCTGTGGTGTTACATAGGACTGCAGGTGACATCTACTACATTATCTGTACTCAGAGAGTTATCACTGTGTTATCTGTGGTGTTACATAGGACTGCAGGTGACATCTACTACATTATCTGTACTCAGAGAGTTATCACTGTGTTATCTGTAGTGTTACATAGGACTGCAGGTGACATCTACTACATTATCTGTACTCAGAGAGTTATCACTGTGTTATCTGTGGTGTTACATAGGACTGCAGGTGACATCTACTACATTATCTGTGCTCAGAGTTATCACTGTTATCTGTGGTGTTACATAGGACTGCAGGTGACATCTACTACATTATCTGTACTCAGAGAGTTATCACTGTGTTATCTGTGGTGTTACATAGGACTGCAGGTGACATCTACTACATTATCTGTACTCAGAGAGTTATCACTGTGTTATCTGTGGTGTTACATAGGACTGCAGGTGACATCTACTCCATTATCTGTACTCAGAGAGATATCACTGTGTTATCTGTGGTTACATAGGACTGCAGGTGACATCTACTACATTATCTGTACTCAGAGAGTTATCACTGTGTTATCTGTGGTTACATAGGACTGCAGGTGACATCTACTACATTATCTGTACTCAGAGAGTTATCACTGTGTTATCTGCGGTGTTACATAGGACTGCAGGTGACATCTACTACATTATCTGTACTCAAAGAGTTATCACTGTGTTATCTGTGGTGTTACATAGGACTGCAGGTGACATCTACTACATTATCTGTACTCAGAGAGTTATCACTGTGTTATCTGTGGTGTTACACAGGACTGCAGATTACATCTACTACATTATCTGTATTCAGAGAGATATCACTGTGTTATCTGTGGTGTTACATAGGACTGCAGGTGACATCTACTACATTATCTGTATTCAGAGAGATATCACTGTGTTATCTGTGGTGTTACATAGGACTGCAGGTGACATCTACTACATTATCTGTACTCAGAGAGTTATCACTGTGTTATCTGTGGTGTTACATAGGACTGCAGGTGACATCTACTACATTATCTGTACTCAGAGAGTTATCACTGTGTTATCTGTGGTGTTACATAGGACTGCAGATTACATCTACTACATTATCTGTATTCAGAGAGATATCACTGTGTTATCTGTGGTGTTACATAGGACTGCAGGTGACATCTACTACATTATCTGTATTCAGAGAGATATCACTGTGTTATCTGCGGTGTTACATAGGACTGCAGGTGACATCTACTACATTATCTGTACTCAGAGAGTTATCACTGTGTTATCTGTGGTGTTACATAGGACTGCAGGTGACATCTACTCCATTATCTGTACTCAGAGAGATATCACTGTGTTATCTGTGGTGTTACATAGGACTGCAGGTGACATCTACTACATTATCTGTACTCAAAGAGTTATCACTGTGTTATCTGTGGTGTTACATAGGACTGCAGGTGACATCTACTACATTATCTGTACTCAAAGAGTTATCACTGTGTTATCTGTGGTGTTACATAGGACTGCAGGTGACATCTACTCCATTATCTGTACTCAGAGAGTTATCACTGTGTTATCTGTGGTTACATAGGACTGCAGGTGACATCTACTACATTATCTGTACTCAGAGAGTTATCACTGTGTTATCTGTGGTTACATAGGACTGCAGGTGACATCTACTACATTATCTGTACTCAGAGAGTTATCACTGTGTTATCTGCGGTGTTACATAGGACTGCAGGTGACATCTACTACATTATCTGTACTCAGAGAGTTATCACTGTGTTATCTGTGGTGTTACATAGGACTGCAGGGGACATCTACTACATTATCTGTATTCAGAGAGTTATCACTGTGTTATCTGTGGTGTTACATAGGACTGCAGATTACATCTACTACATTATCTGTATTCAGAGAGATATCACTGTGTTATCTGTGGTGTTACATAGGACTGCAGGTGACATCTACTACATTATCTGTATTCAGAGAGATATCACTGTGTTATCTGCGGTGTTACATAGGACTGCAGGTGACATCTACTACATTATCTGTACTCAGAGAGTTATCACTGTGTTATCTGTGGTGTTACATAGGACTGCAGGTGACATCTACTACATTATCTGTACTCAGAGAGATATCACTGTGTTATCTGTGGTGTTACATAGGACTGCAGGTGACATCTACTACATTATCTGTACTCAGAGAGTTATCACTGTGTTATCTGTGGTGTTACATAGGACTGCAGGTGACATCTACTACATTATCTGTACTCAGAGAGATATCACTGTGTTATCTGTGGTGTTACATAGGACTGCAGGTGACATCTACTACATTATCTGTACTCAGAGAGTTATCACTGTGTTATCTGTGGTGTTACATAGGACTGCAGGTGACATCTACTACATTATCTGTACTCAGAGAGTTATCACTGTGTTATCTGTGGTGTTACATAGGACTGCAGGTGACATCTACTACATTATCTGTACTCAGAGAGTTATCACTGTGTTATCTGTGGTGTTACATAGGACTGCAGGTGACATCTACTACATTATCTGTACTCAGAGAGTTATCACTGTGTTATCTGCGGTGTTACATAGGACTGCAGGTGACATCTACTACATTATCTGTACTCAGAGAGTTATCACTGTGTTATCTGTGGTGTTACATAGGACTGCAGGTGACATCTACTACATTATCTGTACTCAGAGAGTTATCACTGTGTTATCTGCGGTGTTACATAGGACTGCAGGTGACATCTACTACATTATCTGTACTCAAAGAGTTATCACTGTGTTATCTGTGGTGTTACATAGGACTGCAGGTGACATCTACTACATTATCTGTACTCAGAGAGTTATCACTGTGTTATCTGCGGTGTTACATAGGACTGCAGGTGACATCTACTACATTATCTGTACTCAGAGAGTTATCACTGTGTTATCTGTGGTGTTACATAGGACTGCAGGTGACATCTACTACATTATCTGTACTCAGAGAGTTATCACTGTGTTATCTGCGGTGTTACATAGGACTGCAGGTGACATCTACTACATTATCTGTACTCAGAGAGTTATCACTGTGTTATCTGTGGTTACATAGGACTGCAGGTGACATCTACTACATTATCTGTACTCAGAGAGTTATCACTGTGTTATCTGTGGTTACATAGGACTGCAGGTGACATCTACTACATTATCTGTACTCAGAGAGTTATCACTGTGTTATCTGCGGTGTTACATAGGACTGCAGGTGACATCTACTACATTATCTGTACTCAGAGTTATCACTGTGTTATCTGTGGTGTTACATAGGACTGCAGGGGACATCTACTACATTATCTGTATTCAGAGAGTTATCACTGTGTTATCTGTGGTGTTACATAGGACTGCAGATTACATCTACTACATTATCTGTATTCAGAGAGATATCACTGTGTTATCTGTGGTGTTACATAGGACTGCAGGTGACCTCTACTACATTATCTGTATTCAGAGAGATATCACTGTGTTATCTGCGGTGTTACATAGGACTGCAGGTGACATCTACTACATTATCTGTACTCAGAGAGATATCACTGTGTTATCTGTGGTGTTACATAGGACTGCAGGTGACATCTACAACATTATCTGTACTCAGAGAGTTATCACTGTGTTATCTGTGGTGTTACATAGGACTGCAGGTGGCATCTACTACATTATCTGTACTCAGAGAGTTATCACTGTGTTATCTGTGGTGTTACATAGGACTGCAGGTGGCATCTACTACATTATCTGTACTCAGAGAGTTATCACTGTGTTATCTGTGGTGTTACATAGGACTGCAGGTGACATCTACTACATTATCTGTACTCAGAGAGTTATCACTGTGTTATCTGTGGTGTTACATAGGACTGCAGGTGACCTCTACTACATTATCTGTATTCAGAGAGATATCACTGTGTTATCTGCGGTGTTACATAGGACTGCAGGTGACATCTACTACATTATCTGTACTCAGAGAGATATCACTGTGTTATCTGTGGTGTTACATAGGACTGCAGGTGACATCTACTACATTATCTGTACTCAGAGAGTTATCACTGTGTTATCTGTGGTGTTACATAGGACTGCAGGTGACATCTACAACATTATCTGTACTCAGAGAGTTATCACTGTGTTATCTGTGGTGTTACATAGGACTGCAGGTGGCATCTACTACATTATCTGTACTCAGAGAGTTATCACTGTGTTATCTGTGGTGTTACATAGGACTGCAGGTGGCATCTACTACATTATCTGTACTCAGAGAGTTATCACTGTGTTATCTGTGGTGTTACATAGGACTGCAGGTGACATCTACTACATTATCTGTACTCAGAGAGTTATCACTGTGTTATCTGTGGTGTTACATAGGACTGCAGGTGACATCTACTACATTATCTGTACTCAGAGAGATATCACTGTGTTATCTGTGGTGTTACATAGGACTGCAGGTGACATTGATTTTCATTATCTGTACTCACATTGATAACGTATTTCAGTGTTGGGGGTAGTAGTGCTGGATGTTGAAGGCCACGGAGCGAGTGGGATACACACTGTGGATGAGGGGCTGGTGAGGTCTGTAATCTTCGCTACATGTGGCCTCGTGTGTGATGAATTATTCATGAGATGCACAATAGCATCGGCCACTTTCCAGATTACAGGACATAAAAGACCCCACACGACTAGTAAAGAAAAATGCTACTTTACAGAATTATTTCCTTTACCCTTAAAGCTGCTGAACACTAAGATAATGGTGGCCGTCTCCTAACGCCCAGCATTTTACTGACATGTACAACAATTTTCTTGCCTATATTAATACAAAATGTCACTTCAATAAAAAAAAACAAAAAAAAGAGACAAGACGAGTAAAAAGTTATAGAGCACAAAAACGATATAGAACCAAAGTGAAATTGTAAGTAACTATAATACTGCCCCTATGTACAAGAATATAACTACTATAATACTGCTCCTATATACAAGAATATAACTGCTATAATACTGCCCCCTATGTACAAGAATATAACTACTATAATACTGCTCCTATGTACAAGAATATAACTACTATAATACTGCTCCCTATGTACAAGAATATAACTACTATAATACTGCCCCTATGTACAGGAATATAACTACTATAATACTGCCCCCTATGTACAAGAATATAACTACTATAATACTGCCCCCTATGTACAAGAATATAACTACTATAATACTGCCCCCTATGTACAAGAATATAACTACTATAATACTGCTCCTATGTACAAGAATATAACTACTATAATACTGCTCCTATGTACAAGAATATAACTACTATAATACTGCTCCTATGTACAAGAATATAACTACTATAATACTGCCCCCTATGTACAAGAATATAACTACTATAATACTGCCCCCTATGTACAAGAATATAACTACTATAATACTGCCCCCTATGTACAAGAATATAACTACTATAATACTGCGCCTATGTACAAGAATATAACTACTATAATACTGCTCCTATATACAAGAATATAACTACTATAATACTGCTCCTATATACAAGAATATAACTACTATAATACTGCCCCTATGTACAAGAATATAACTACTATAATACTGCTCCTATGTACAAGAATATAACTACTATAATACTGCCCCCTATGTACAAGAATATAACTACTATAATACTGCCCCCTATGTACAAGAATATAACTACTATAATACTGCCCCCTATGTACAAGAATATAACTACTATAATACTGCCCCTATGTACAAGAATATAACTACTATAATACTGCTCCTATGTACAAGAATATAACTACTATAATACTGTCCCCTATGTACAAGAATATAACTACTACAATACTGCCCCTATATACAAGAATATAACTACTATAATACTGCCCCCTATGTACAAGAATATAACTACTATAATACTGCCCCATGTACAAGAATATAACTACTATAATACTACCCCTATGTACAAGAATATAACTACTATAATACTGCCCCTATGTACAAGAATATAACTACTATAATACTGCCCCCTATGTACAAGAATATAACTACTATAATACTGCTCCTATGTACAAGAATATAACTACTATAATACTGCTCCTATGTACAAGAATATAACTACTATAATACAGCCCCTATGTACAAGAATATAACTACTATAATACTGCCCCTATGTACAAGAATATAACTACTATAATACTGCTCCTATGTACAAGAATATAACTACTATAATACTGCTCCTATGTACAAGAATATAACTACTATAATACAGCCCCTATGTACAAGAATATAACTACTATAATACTGCTCCTATGTACAAGAATATAACTACTATAATACTGCTCCTATGTACAAGAATATAACTACTATAATACTGCTCCTATGTACAAGAATATAACTACTATAATACTGCTCCCTATGTACAAGAATATAACTACTATAATACTGCCCCTATGTACAAGAATATAACTATAATACTGCTCCTATGTACAAGAATATAACTACTATAATACTGCCCCCTATGTACAAGAATATAACTACTATAATACTGCTCCCATGTACAAGAATATAACTACTATAATTCTGCTCCCTATGTACAAGAATATAACTACTATAATACTGCCCCTATGTACAAGAATATAACTACTATAATACTGCCCCTGTGTACAAGAATATAACTACAATAATACTGCTCCTATATACAAGAATATAACTACTATAATACTGCCCCTATGTACAAGAATATAACTACTATAATACTGCTCCCTAGGTACAAGAATATAACTACTATAATACTGCTCCCTAGGTACAAGAATATAACTACTATAATACTGCTCCCTATGTACAAGAATATAACTACTATAATACTGCTCCCTATGTACAAGAATATAACTACTATAATACTGCTCCCTATGTGCAAGAATATAACTACAATAATACTGCTCCTATGTACAAGAATATAACTACTATAATACTGCTCCTATGTACAAGAATATAACTACTATAATACTGCTCCCTATGTACAAGAATATAACTACTATAATACTGCCCCCTATGTGCAAGAATATAACTACAATAATACGGCTCCCTATGTACAAGAATATAACTACTATAATACAGCTCGTATGTACAAGAATATAACTACTATAATACTGCTCCTATGTACAAGAATATAACTACTATAATACTGCCCCTATGTACTAGAATATAACTACTAGAATACTGCCCCTATGTACAAGAATATAACTAAAATAATACTGCCCCTATGTACTAGAATATAACTACTATAATACTGCTCCTATGTACAAGAATATAACTACTATAATACTGCCGCTATGTACAAGAATATAACTACTATAATACTGCTCCTATGTACAAGAATATAACTACTATAATACTGCCCCTATGTACTAGAATATAACTACTATAATACTGCCCCTATGTACAAGAATATAACTACTATAATACTGCCCCTGTGTACAAGAATATAACTACTATAATACTGCTCCTATGTACAAGAATATAACTACTATAATACTGCCCCCTATGTACAGGAATATAACTACTATAATACTGCTCCTATGTACAAGAATATAACTACTATAATACTGCTCCTATGTACAAGAATATAACTACTATAATACTGCCCCCTATGTACAGGAATATAACTACTATAATACTGCTCCTATGTACAAGAATATAACTACTATAATACTGCCCCCTATGTACAGGAATATAACTACTATAATACTGCTCCTATGTACAAGAATATAACTACTATAATACTGCTCCCTATGTACAAGAATATAACTACTATAATACTGCTCCTATATACAAGAATATAATTACTATAATACTGCCCCCCATATACAAGAATATAACTACTATAATACTGCCCCTATGTACAAGAATATAACTACTATAATACTGCTCCTATGTACAAGAATATAACTACTATAATTCTGCTCCTATGTACAGGAATATAACTACTATAATACTGCCTTTATGTACAATAATATAACTACTATAATACTGACCCCTATGCACAAGAATATAACTACTATAATACTGCCCCTGTGTACAAGAATATAACTACAATAATACTGCTCCCTATATACAAGAATATAACTACTATAATACTGCTCCTATGTACAAGAATATAACTACTATAATACTGCCCCCTATGTGCAAGAATATAACTACTATAATACAGCTCGTATTTACAAGAATATAACTACAATAATACTGCTCCCTATGGACAAGAATATAACTACTATAATACTGCTCCTATGTACAAGAATATAACTACTATAATACTGCCCCTATGTACTAGAATATAACTACTATAATACTGCTCCTATGTACAAGAATATAACTACTATAATACTGCCCCTATGTACTAGAATATAACTACTATAATACTGCTCCTATGTACAAGAATATAACTACTATAATACTGCCCCTATGTACTAGAATATAACTACTATAATACTGCTCCTATGTACAAGAATATAACTACTATAACACTGCCCCTATGCACAAGAATATAACTACTATAATACTGCTCCTATGTACAAGTATATAACTACTATAATACTGCTCCTATGTACAAGAATATAACTACTATAATACTGCCCCTATGCACAAGAATATAACTACTATAATACTGACCTTATGCACAAGAATATAACTACTATAATACTCCTCCTATGTACAGGAATATAACGACTATAATACTGCCCCTGTGTACAAGAATAGAACTACTATAATACTGCTCCTATTTACAAGAATATAAAAACTATAATACTGCCCCCTATATACAAGAATATAACTACTATAATACTGCTCCTATGTACAAGAATATAACTACTATAATACTGCCCCCTATGTGCAAGAATATAACTACTATAATACAGCTCGTATTTACAAGAATATAACTACAATAATACTGCTCCCTATGTACAAGAATATAACTACTATAATACTGCTCCTATGTACAAGAATATAACTACTATAATACTGCCCCTATGTACTAGAATATAACTACTATAATACTGCTTCTATGTACAAGAATATAACTACTATAATACTGCCCCTATGTACTAGAATATAACTACTATAATACTGCTCCTATGTACAAGAATATAACTACTATAATACTGCCCCTATGTACTAGAATATAACTACTATAATACTGCTCCTATGTACAAGAATATAACTACTATAACACTGCCCCTATGCACAAGAATATAACTACTATAATACTGCTCCTATGTACAAGTATATAACTACTATAATACAGCTCCTATGTACAAGAATATAACTACTATAATACTGCCCCTATGCACAAGAATATAACTACTATAATACTGACCCTATGCACAAGAATATAACTACTATAATACTCCTCCTATGTACAGGAATATAACGACTATAATACTGCCCCCTATGTACAAGAATATAACTACTATAATACTGCCCCCTATGTACAAGAATAGAACTACTATAATACTGCTCCTATTTACAAGAATATAACAACTATAATACTGCTCCCTATGTACAAGAATATAACTACTATAATACTGCTCCCTATGTACAAGAATATAACTACTATAATACTGCTCCCTATGTACAAGAATATAACTACTATAATACTGCTCCCTATGTACAAGAATATAACTACTATAATACTGCTCCCTATGTACAAGAATATAACTACTATAATACTGCTCCCTATGTGCAAGAATATAACTACAATAATACTGCTCCTATGTACAAGAATATAACTACTATAATACTGCTCCTATGTACAAGAATATAACTACTATAATACTGCTCCCTATGTACAAGAATATAACTACTATAATACTGCCCCCTATGTGCAAGAATATAACTACAATAATACGGCTCCCTATGTACAAGAATATAACTACTATAATACAGCTCGTATGTACAAGAATATAACTACTATAATACTGCTCCTATGTACAAGAATATAACTACTATAATACTGCCCCTATGTACTAGAATATAACTACTAGAATACTGCCCCTATGTACAAGAATATAACTAAAATAATACTGCCCCTATGTACTAGAATATAACTACTATAATACTGCCCCTATGTACAAGAATATAACTACTATAATACTGCTCCTATGTACAAGAATATAACTACTATAATACTGCTCCTATGTACAAGAATATAACTACTATAATACTGCTCCCAATGTACAAGAATATAACTACTATAATACTGCCCCTATGTACTAGAATATAACTACTATAATACTGCCCCTATGTACAAGAATATAACTACTATAATACTGCCCCTGTGTACAAGAATATAACTACTATAATACTGCTCCTATGTACAAGAATATAACTACTATAATACTGCCCCCTATGTACAGGAATATAACTACTATAATACTGCTCCTATGTACAAGAATATAACTACTATAATACTGCTCCTATGTACAAGAATATAACTACTATAATACTGCCCCCTATGTACAGGAATATAACTACTATAATACTGCTCCTATGTACAAGAATATAACTACTATAATACTGCCCCCTATGTACAGGAATATAACTACTATAATACTGCTCCTATGTACAAGAATATAACTACTATAATACTGCTCCCTATGTACAAGAATATAACTACTATAATACTGCTCCTATATACAAGAATATAATTACTATAATACTGCCCCCCATATACAAGAATATAACTACTATAATACTGCCCCTATGTACAAGAATATAACTACTATAATACTGCTCCTATGTACAAGAATATAACTACTATAATACTGCTCCTATGTACAGGAATATAACTACTATAATACTGCCTTTATGTACAATAATATAACTACTATAATACTGACCCCTATGCACAAGAATATAACTACTATAATACTGCCCCTGTGTACAAGAATATAACTACAATAATACTGCTCCCTATATACAAGAATATAACTACTATAATACTGCTCCTATGTACAAGAATATAACTACTATAATACTGCCCCCTATGTGCAAGAATATAACTACTATAATACAGCTCGTATTTACAAGAATATAACTACAATAATACTGCTCCCTATGTACAAGAATATAACTACTATAATACTGCTCCTATGTACAAGAATATAACTACTATAATACTGCCCCTATGTACTAGAATATAACTACTATAATACTGCTCCTATGTACAAGAATATAACTACTATAATACTGCCCCTATGTACTAGAATATAACTACTATAATACTGCTCCTATGTACAAGAATATAACTACTATAATACTGCCCCTATGTACTAGAATATAACTACTATAATACTGCTCCTATGTACAAGAATATAACTACTATAACACTGCCCCTATGCACAAGAATATAACTACTATAATACTGCTCCTATGTACAAGTATATAACTACTATAATACTGCTCCTATGTACAAGAATATAACTACTATAATACTGCCCCTATGCACAAGAATATAACTACTATAATACTGACCTTATGCACAAGAATATAACTACTATAATACTCCTCCTATGTACAGGAATATAACGACTATAATACTGCCCCTGTGTACAAGAATAGAACTACTATAATACTGCTCCTATTTACAAGAATATAACAACTATAATACTGCCCCCTATATACAAGAATATAACTACTATAATACTGCTCCTATGTACAAGAATATAACTACTATAATACTGCCCCCTATGTGCAAGAATATAACTACTATAATACAGCTCGTATTTACAAGAATATAACTACAATAATACTGCTCCCTATGTACAAGAATATAACTACTATAATACTGCTCCTATGTACAAGAATATAACTACTATAATACTGCCCCTATGTACTAGAATATAACTACTATAATACTGCTCCTATGTACAAGAATATAACTACTATAATACTGCCCCTATGTACTAGAATATAACTACTATAATACTGCTCCTATGTACAAGAATATAACTACTATAATACTGCCCCTATGTACTAGAATATAACTACTATAATACTGCTCCTATGTACAAGAATATAACTACTATAACACTGCCCCTATGCACAAGAATATAACTACTATAATACTGCTCCTATGTACAAGTATATAACTACTATAATACTGCTCCTATGTACAAGAATATAACTACTATAATACTGCCCCTATGCACAAGAATATAACTACTATAATACTGACCCTATGCACAAGAATATAACTACTATAATACTCCTCCTATGTACAGGAATATAACGACTATAATACTGCCCCTGTGTACAAGAATAGAACTACTATAATACTGCTCCTATTTACAAGAATATAACAACTATAATACTGCCCCCTATGTACAAGAATATAACTACTATAATACTGCTCCCTATGTACAAGAATATAACCACTATAATACTGCTCTTATGAACAAGAATATAACTACTATAATACTGCTGCTATGTACAAGAATATAACTACTATAATACTGCCCCCTATGTACAAGAATATAACTACTATAATACTGCCCCCTATGTACAAGAATATAACTACTATAATACTGCTCCTATGTACAAGAATATAACTACTATAATACTGCCCCTGTGTACAAGAATATAACTACTATAATACTGCTCCTATGTACAAGAATATAACTACTATAATACTGCTCCCTATGTACAAGAATATAACTACTATAATACTGCTCCCTATGTACAAGAATATAACTACTATAATACTGCTCCTATGTACAAGAATATAATTACTATAATACTGCTCCTATGTACAAGAATATAACTACTATAATACTGCCCCTGTGTACAAGAATATAACTACTATAATACTGCTCCTATGTACAAGAATATAACTACTATAATACTGCTCCCTATGTACAAGAATATAACTACTATAATACTGCTCCTATGTACAAGAATATAACTACTATAATACTGCCCCTATATACAAGAATATAACGACTATAATACTGCCCCTATGTACAAGAATATAACTACTATAATACTGCTCCTATATACAAGAATATAACTACTATAATACTGCCCCCCATATACAAGAATATAACTACTATAATACTGCCCCTATGTACAAGAATATAACTACTATAATACTGCCCCTGTGTACAAGAATATAACTACAATAATACTGCTCCCTATGTACAAGAATATAAATACTATAATACTGCTCCTATGTGCAAGAATATAACTACAATAATACGGCCCCCAATGTACAAGAATATAACTACTATAATACTGCTCCTATGTACAAGAATATAACTACTATAATACTGCTCCTATGTACAAGAATATAACTACTAAAATACTGCCCCCTATATACAGGAATATAACTACTATAATACTGCCCCCTATGTACAAGAATATAACTACTATAATACTGCCCCCTATGTACAAGAATATAACTACTATAATACTGCCCCTATGTACAAGAATATAACTACTATAATACTGCCCCCTGTGTACAAGAATATAACTACTATAATACTGCCCCCTATATACAGGAATATAACTACTATAATACTGCCCCCTATGTACAAGAATATAACTACTATAATACTGCCCCTATGTACAAGAATATAACTACTATATTACTGCCCCCTATGTACAAGAATATAACTACTATAATACTGCTCATATGCACAAGAATATAACTACTATAATACTGCCCCTGTGTACAAGAATATAACTACTATAATACTGCTCCTAAGTACAAGAATATAACTAATATAATACTGCTCCTATGTACAAGAATATAACTACTATAATACTGCTCCTATATACAAGAATATAACTACTACAATACTGCTCCTATATACAAGAATATAACCACTATAATACTGCCCCCTATGTACAAGAATATAACTACTATAATACTGCCCCTGTGTACAAGAATATAACTACTATAATACTGCTCCTAAGTACAAGAATATAACTACTATAATACTGCTGCTATGTACAAGAATATAACTACTATAATACTGCTCTTATGTACAAGAATATAACTACTATAATACTGCTCCTATGTACAAGAATATAACTACTATAATACTGCCCCCTATGTACAAGAATATAACCACTATAATACTGCCCCTATGCACAAGAATATAACTACTATAATACTGCCCCTGTGTACAAGAATATAACTACTATAATACTGCTCCCTATGTACAAGAATATAACTACTTTAATACTGCCCGCTATGTACAAGAATATAACTACTATAATACTGCTCCTATGAACAAGAATATAACTACTATAATACTGCCGCCTATGTACAGGAATATAACTACTATAATACTGCCCCTGTGTACAAGAATATAACTACTATAATACTGCTCCTATGTACAAAAATATAACTACTATAATACTGCTCCTATACACAAGAATATAACTACTATAATACTGCTCCCTATGTACTAGATTATAACTACTATAATACTGCCCCTGTGTACAAGAATATAACTACTATAATACTGCTGCTATGTACAAGAATATAGCTACTATAATACTGCCCCCTATGTACAAGAAAATAACTACTATAATACTGCTCCTATGTACAAGATTATAACTACTATAATACTGCCCCCTATGAACAAGAATATAACTACTATAATACTGCTCCTATGTACAAGAATATAACTACTATAATACTGCTCCTATGTACAAGAATATAACTACTATAATACTGCCCCCTATGTACAAGAATATAACTACTATAATACTGCCCCCTATGTACAAGAATATAACTACTATAATACTGCCCCCTATGTACAAGAATATAACTACTATAATACTGCCCCTATGTACAAGAATATAACTACTATAATACTGCCCCCTGTGTACAAGAATATAACTACTATAATACTGCCCCTATGTACAAGAATATAACTACTATAATACTGCTCCTATGTACAAGAATATAACTACTATAATACTGCTCCCTATGTACAGGAATATAACTACTATAATACTGCTCCCTATGCACAAGAATATAACTACTATAATACTGCCCCTATGTACAAGAATATAACTACTATAATACTGCTCCTATGTACAAGAATATAACTACTATAATACTGCTCCTATGTACAAGAATATAACTACTATAATACTGCTCCTATGTACAAGAATATAACTACTATAATACTGCTCCTATGTACAAGAATATAACTACTATAATACTGCTCCTATGTACAAGAATATAACTACTATAATACTGCTCCTATGTACAAGAATATAACTACTATAATACTGCTCCTATGTACAAGAATATAACTACTATAATACTGCCCCCTATGTACAAGAATATAACTACTATAATACTGCTCCCTATGTACAGGAATATAACTACTATAATACTGCTCCCTATGCACAAGAATATAACTACTATAATACTGCTCCTATGTACAAGAATATAACTACTATAATACTGCCCCCTATGTACAAGAATATAACTACTATAATACTGCCTCCTAGCTGTGAGGACGTGTGTCAGTGGTTCTCCTGATGTCTGGAGCAAGCCCGGGGAGGGGCCTCCCTGGGCGGGTAAGCTCTCCAAGCAAGGCCCAGGCTTCCAGGCCTACAGTGGGAGGAAACTCCCAAGCTCTTTCTAATGTGGATGCAAATCCCAAAGTGACTTCTGAGGAGAAGAAAGCTCCGAATGGAAGTAACAGCAGCAACAAGAAAGATGGAGTTTTGAAAGTGAGTAAAGTAAAGGAAGAAGGAAAAGCCGTGGTCGTATGTAAGAAGGTCGCAGTAAAGCAGTCGGCCAGCCAAGGCAAGCAGAGTGAAGTGCAATTAGGAAAGATCCAGAAGGAATCTACTGCTGGGAAGCTGAATGGAGGAAAGCAGCTTGTTGGCCAGGAGGTGAGGCAGATCCCATCACCAGCCTCAGGTGTGCAGCTCACTCCAAGCCGGCAGAGGAGGACATCTCTGGAGAGACAGACCCTCCAGGAGAACCTGCAGCAGAAGCACGTGGTGACCAGCATGGCGGGCTCTGGACGCACGAGGTCGCAGTCAGGTGGCAGCAGTAATAGTGCTGTGGAGCCTGGAGCCACGAAACCAGCGGTGGTAAAACCCAAGGAGACATCTAAGTCCAAGCAGCCAGAGAGCTCGCTGAAGGCAGGATCCCAGGAGACTCCATGTGCACCTGGGCCACAGATTGCAGAGGACATCCCAGGACTGGTGGAGAGGTTGCGTGTGTTACAGCAGCAGAAGCAGCTAATACAGGTATCAATAGACTGTGCATATAAAGTAAAGGCTGAGGATCCCGGGGATCACACTGTGTATGACCGGAAGCTGAACTCAATGGGGATAGAGCTGGCAAATGTGGTGAAGGACATAGACTGTGTGTTTGAGAGGATGGGGCCCCTGGCAGAGACTTACAGGAACCAGAAACCGTTTATGTTCAATCTGCCGTACTCTGCTGATTCGCAGTCAGACATTGTCCCAGGTGGGCCCCAGAAGCCGGTGCGGCCAGTGCTGCAACCCGCAAGCTTCTTGTTCCAAAAGGGACTGCACCAGGAGCCGCAACAGCCTGCGGCAGGTCCCAAGCAGGAGCATGGAGTGCAGGGTACAACGGTGGTACCACAAGTCCCAGGATGCCCAGCACAGCAGCCGGACAGTGGACATGTGTCATTAGTTTCTGGTGGTGCCCAGCAGGACTCTCATGCTGGGGATAATCATACTGTATCTGTGGGGTCGGGGGCTGGAGGGAGCACAGAATCTGTGGTGGACATGGCGCAGTCTGATAATGACATTGATGTTGATGATAACAATGTGCATGATAATGTCTGTGATTTTCCTCCTTTGATTCCAAGCACACAAGGTCCCCCTGCAGCAGACCCTCACCCTGTCAGTCAGCCCAGTGTAACCCCGCAAGTTCCCCCCAGTAATGCCTGGAGCCGTGGCGCTCCGTCCTTTACCTCTGGCGCTAATTATACCGGCCAGGCGTTTAAACGGAGGAACGTCGTGCGTTTCAGGCACAGAGGTGCCAAGGAAGATCTGCCGGACAGGAGGTTTGTGGTCAGGGAGCTCCTGTGCCACCAGATGGGGTTTGCGCCAGTTAACATCTGGGCGGTAATAAATCTACCAGACAGGCAGGGCTATGATGTCAGCTTTAAGCTCATGTCTGATCTGGACAGATTCTGGGCCAATTTCCCCAAGTTCAGAGATGCTGAGGGCTGGAGTAAGTTCAGCTTTATTCCCATCTCTAAGCCAGATACGGTTACGGTTAATGTCATCTTCTGGAATGAGTCTGTTCCCCCGCAGGACATTGTGGTGTGGCTCCGGAGGCATTGCGACCTCGTCTCTGACCTCACCAGAAGCAGAGATAACGATGGCATCTGGACGGGTGGGTGGAAGGTCCTGGTGAAGCTGCGCCAGTGTAATAACATCACTGCCCACCTACCCAACTCCTTCTTTATTGGGAAGGAGAAGGGTGTATGTTTCTACCCCGGCCAGCCCAGAAAGTGCTTCAAATGTGGCAAGGCGGGTCACCTGGCGAATACCTGTACAGTGGTGAAGTGCAGCCTGTGCGGGGAAGTCGGCCATGTAGCTGCAGACTGTCAGAACATCAGGTGCAACCTCTGTGGTAAGATCGGCCACCCTCACCGGGACTGTCCAGACGCCTGGCACAACATCTGTAAGGACTTTCCTGATGAGGATTTGGTGGCGGGGGCAGAGGTTCTGGAAGAGGAGGCTTTATTGTCAGAGGTCCACCAGGGGTCCGCTCAGGTACCATCAGAGCAGCAGCGCTCAGAGGGGGCACAGGGGAGCATGGAGGTCGTCCCGCAGGAGCAGCAGTCACAGGAAGGCGCTACTTCAGTATTACCATCTGTATCTGAAGGAAATAGCCAGAATCAGAGTAAAAGGAAGAAAAAGGACAAGACCTCCCGTAAACCTGAGGAGGAGTATGACACTGGCCAGAGTGCCAGAAGGAAGGTCCAGAGTTCTGCAGGAGTAATGGTCGTGTCTAATAGGTTTGATGTTCTGTCTAACGGGGATTTTGAGGATGAACTTAAAAAAATAGACACAGAGTGTGATAGGGATGTTGAGGACTGTCCCCCGCCAAAGCGGAAGCCCTTACCTGTGGGCACTCAGGTAGAGACTGGTATGGAGACCGGTGGTGGACAGGATGACTCCGACTTAGATCTATGAACTGTCAACCAGATAATGTCCGAGCCCAGATAAAATCATGAGAGATTAGGAAGAGTCAGAAAAGTGTAAAGTTATGGAAGGATGTGTAACTGTGCTGAAATATGATGGTTTCTTTTACAAAGTGTTTATTTTTCATTTTTCCAACCACAGGTGTGGACTCTTTATATTGACTTTATGTGTATAATCTAGAGATGTAACGAATGTATGTACAATTCAAGTGAATCTAGTTTTGTATTATTGCAGGAATTTTGTTAATTTTTAATTGTATTTGTTTGGTTTTTATAATAAAAATTGCCCCTATGTACAAGAATATAACTACTATAATACTGCTCTTATGTACAAGAATATAACTACTATAATACTGCTCCTAAGTACAAGAATATAACTACTATAATACTGCCCCCTATGTACAAGAATATAACTACTATAATACTGCTCCTAAGCACAAGAATATAACTACTATATTACTGCCCCCTATGTACAAGAATATAACTACTATAATACTGCTCCTAAGCACAAGAATATAACTACTATATTACTGCCCCCTATGTACAAGAATATAACTACTATAATACTGCCCCCTTTGTACAAGAATATAACTACTATAATACTGCCCCTATGTACAAGAATATAACTACTATAATACTGCTCCTATGTACAAGAATATAACTACTATAATACTGCTCATATGCACAAGAATATAACTACTATAATACTGCCCCTGTGTACAAGAATATAACTACTATAATACTGCTCCTAAGTACAAGAATATAACTAATATAATACTGCTCCTATGTACAAGAATATAACTACTATAATACTGCTCCTATATACAAGAATATAACTACTACAATACTGCTACTATATACAAGAATATAACCACTATAATACTGCCCCCTATGTACAAGAATATAACTACTATAATACTGCCCCTGTGTACAAGAATATAACTACTATAATACTGCCCCTATGTACAAGAATATAACTACTATAATACTGCTCCCTAGGTACAAGAATATAACTACTATAATACTGCTCCCTAGGTACAAGAATATAACTACTATAATACTGCTCCCTATGTACAAGAATATAACTACTATAATACTGCTCCCTATGTACAAGAATATAACTACTATAATACTGCTCCCTATGTGCAAGAATATAACTACAATAATACTGCTCCTATGTACAAGAATATAACTACTATAATACTGCTCCTATGTACAAGAATATAACTACTATAATACTGCTCCCTATGTACAAGAATATAACTACTATAATACTGCCCCCTATGTGCAAGAATATAACTACAATAATACGGCTCCCTATGTACAAGAATATAACTACTATAATACAGCTCGTATGTACAAGAATATAACTACTATAATACTGCTCCTATGTACAAGAATATAACTACTATAATACTGCCCCTATGTACTAGAATATAACTACTAGAATACTGCCCCTATGTACAAGAATATAACTAAAATAATACTGCCCCTATGTACTAGAATATAACTACTATAATACTGCTCCTATGTACTAGAATATAACTACTATAATACTGCCCCTATGTACAAGAATATAACTACTATAATACTGCTCCTATGTACAAGAATATAACTACTATAATACTGCCCCCTATGTACAGGAATATAACTACTATAATACTGCTCCTATGTACAAGAATATAACTACTATAATACTGCTCCTATGTACAAGAATATAACTACTATAATACTGCCCTCTATGTACAGGAATATAACTACTATAATACTGCTCCTATGTACAAGAATATAACTACTATAATACTGCCCCCTATGTACAGGAATATAACTACTATAATACTGCTCCTATGTACAAGAATATAACTACTATAATACTGCTCCCTATGTACAAGAATATAACTACTATAATACTGCTCCTATATACAAGAATATAATTACTATAATACTGCCCCTATGTACAAGAATATAACTATTATAATACTGCTCCTATGTACAAGAATATAACTACTATAATACTGCTCCTATGTACAGGAATATAACTACTATAATACTGCCTTTATGTACAATAATATAACTACTATAATACTGACCCCTATGCACAAGAATATAACTACTATAATACTGCCCCTGTGTACAAGAATATAACTACAATAATACTGCTCCCTATATACAAGAATATAACTACTATAATACTGCTCCTATGTACAAGAATATAACTACTATAATACTGCCCCCTATGTGCAAGAATATAACTACTATAATACAGCTCGTATTTACAAGAATATAACTACAATAATACTGCTCCCTATGTACAAGAATATAACTACTATAATACTGCTCCTATGTACAAGAATATAACTACTATAATACTGCCCCTATGTACTAGAATGTAACTACTATAATACTGCTCCTATGTACAAGAATATAACTACTATAATACTGCCCCTATGTACTAGAATATAACTACTATAATACTGCTCCTATGTACAAGAATATAACTACTGTAATACTGCCCCTATGTACTAGAATATAACTACTATAATACTGCTCCTATGTACAAGAATATAACTACTATAACACTGCCCCTATGCACAAGAATATAACTACTATAATACTGCTCCTATGTACAAGTATATAACTACTATAATACTGCTCCTATGTACAAGAATATAACTACTATAATACTGCCCCTATGCACAAGAATATAACTACTATAATACTGACCCTATGCACAAGAATATAACTACTATAATACTCCTCCTATGTACAGGAATATAACGACTATAATACTGCCCCTGTGTACAAGAATAGAACTACTATAATACTGCTCCTATTTACAAGAATATAACAACTATAATACTGCTCCCTATGTACAAGAATATAACTACTATAATACTGCTCCCTATGTACAAGAATATAACTACTATAATACTGCTCCCTATGTACAAGAATATAACTACTATAATACTGCTCCCTATGTACAAGAATATAACTACTATAATACTGCTCCTATGTACAAGAATATAATTACTATAATACTGCCCCTGTGTACAAGAATATAACTACTATAATACTGCTCCTATGTACAAGAATATAACTACTATAATACTGCTCCCTATGTACAAGAATATAACTACTATAATACTGCTCCTATATACAAGAATATAATTACTATAATACTGCCCCTATGTACAAGAATATAACTATTATAATACTGCTCCTATGTACAAGAATATAACTACTATAATACTGCTCCTATGTACAGGAATATAACTACTATAATACTGCCTTTATGTACAATAATATAACTACTATAATACTGACCCCTATGCACAAGAATATAACTACTATAATACTGCCCCTGTGTACAAGAATATAACTACAATAATACTGCTCCCTATATACAAGAATATAACTACTATAATACTGCTCCTATGTACAAGAATATAACTACTATAATACTGCCCCTATATACAAGAATATAACGACTATAATACTGCCCCTATGTACAAGAATATAACTACTATAATACTGCTCCTATATACAAGAATATAACTACTATAATACTGCCCCCCATATACAAGAATATAACTACTATAATACTGCCCCTATGTACAAGAATATAACTACTATAATACTGCCCCTGTGTACAAGAATATAACTACAATAATACTGCTCCCTATGTACAAGAATATAAATACTATAATACTGCTCCTATATACAAGAATATAATTACTATAATACTGCCCCCCATATACAAGAATATAACTACTATAATACTGCTCCTATGTACAAGAATATAACTACTATAATACTGCCCCCTATGTACAGGAATATAACTACTATAATACTGCTCCTATGTACAAGAATATAACTACTATAATACTGCTCCCTATGTACAAGAATATAACTACTATAATACTGCTCCTATATACAAGAATATAATTACTATAATACTGCCCCCCATATACAAGAATATAACTACTATAATACTGCCCCTATGTACAAGAATATAACTACTATAATACTGCTCCTATGTACAAGAATATAACTACTATAATACTGCTCCTATGTACAGGAATATAACTACTATAATACTGCCTTCATGTACAATAATATAACTACTATAATACTGACCCCTATGCACAAGAATATAACTACTATAATACTGCCCCTGTGTACAAGAATATAACTACAATAATACTGCTCCCTATGTACAAGAATATAACTACTATAATACTGCTCCTATGTACAAGAATATAACTACTATAATACTGCCCCCTATGTGCAAGAATATAACTACTATAAAACAGCTCGTATTTACAAGAATATAACTACAATAATACTGCTCCCTATGTACAAGAATATAACTACTATAATACTGCTCCTATGTACAAGAATATAACTACTATAATACTGCCCCTATGTACTAGAATATAACTACTATAATACTGCTCCTATGTACAAGAATATAACTACTATAATACTGCCCCTATGTACTAGAATATAACTACTATAATACTGCTCCTATGTACAAGAATATAACTACTATAATACTGCCCCTATGTACTAGAATATAACTACTATAATACTGCTCCTATGTACAAGAATATAACTACTATAACACTGCCCCTATGCACAAGAATATAACTACTATAATACTGCTCCTATGTACAAGTATATAACTACTATAATACTGCTCCTATGTACAAGAATATAACTACTATAATACTGCCCCTATGCACAAGAATATAACTACTATAATACTGACCCTATGCACAAGAATATAACTACTATAATACTCCTCCTATGTACAGGAATATAACGACTATAATACTGCCCCTGTGTACAAGAATAGAACTACTATAATACTGCTCCTATTTCCAAGAATATAACAACTATAATACTGCCCCCTATGTACAAGAATATAACTACTATAATACTGCTCCCTATGTACAAGAATATAACGACTATAATACTGCTCTTATGAACAAGAATATAACTACTATAATACTGCTGCTATGTACAAGAATATAACTACTATAATACTGCCCCCTATGTACAAGAATATAACTACTATAATACTGCCCCCTATGTACAAGAATATAACTACTATAATACTGCTCATATGCACAAGAATATAACTACTATAATACTGCCCCTGTGTACAAGAATATAACTACTATAATACTGCTCCTAAGTACAAGAATATAACTAATATAATACTGCTCCTATGTACAAGAATATAACTACTATAATACTGCTCCTATATACAAGAATATAACTACTACAATACTGCTCCTATATACAAGAATATAACCACTATAATACTGCCCCCTATGTACAAGAATATAACTACTATAATACTGCCCCTGTGTACAAGAATATAACTACTATAATACTGCTCCTAAGTACAAGAATATAACTACTATAATACTGCTGCTATGTACAAGAATATAACTACTATAATACTGCTCTTATGTACAAGAATATAACTACTATAATACTGCTCCTATGTACAAGAATATAACTACTATAATACTGCCCCCTATGTACAAGAATATAACCACTATAATACTGCCCCTATGCACAAGAATATAACTACTATAATACTGCCCCTGTGTACAAGAATATAACTACTATAATACTGCTCCCTATGTACAAGAATATAACTACTTTAATACTGCCCGCTATGTACAAGAATATAACTACTATAATACTGCTCCTATGAACAAGAATATAACTACTATAATACTGCCGCCTATGTACAGGAATATAACTACTATAATACTGCCCCTGTGTACAAGAATATAACTACTATAATACTGCTCCTATGTACAAAAATATAACTACTATAATACTGCCCCCTATGTACTAGATTATAACTACTATAATACTGCCCCTGTGTACAAGAATATAACTACTATAATACTGCTGCTATGTACAAGAATATAGCTACTATAATACTGCCCCCTATGTACAAGAAAATAACTACTATAATACTGCTCCTATGTACAAGATTATAACTACTATAATACTGCTCCTATGTACAAGAATATAACTACTATAATACTGCCCCCTATGAACAAGAATATAACTACTATAATACTGCTCCTATGTACAAGAATATAACTACTATAATACTGCTCCTATGTACAAGAATATAACTACTATAATACTGCCCCCTATGTACAAGAATATAACTACTATAATACTGCCCCCTATGTACAAGAATATAACTACTAAAATACTGCCCCCTATATACAGGAATATAACTACTATAATACTGCCCCCTATGTACAAGAATATAACTACTATAATACTGCCCCCTATGTACAAGAATATAACTACTATAATACTGCCCCTATGTACAAGAATATAACTACTATAATACTGCCCCCTGTGTACAAGAATATAACTACTATAATACTGCCCCTATGTACAAGAATATAACTACTATAATACTGCTCCTATGTACAAGAATATAACTACTATAATACTGCTCCCTATGTACAGGAATATAACTACTATAATACTGCTCCCTATGCACAAGAATATAACTACTATAATACTGCCCCTATGTACAAGAATATAACTACTATAATACTGCTCCTATGTACAAGAATATAACTACTATAATACTGCTCCTATGTACAAGAATATAACTACTATAATACTGCTCCTATGTACAAGAATATAACTACTATAATACTGCTCCTATGTACAAGAATATAACTACTATAATACTGCCCCCTATGTACAAGAATATAACTACTATAATACTGCTCCCTATGTACAGGAATATAACTACTATAATACTGCTCCTATGTACAAGAATATAACTACTATAATACTGCTCCTATGTACAAGAATATAACTACTATAATACTGCTCCCTATGCACAAGAATATAACTACTATAATACTGCCTCCTAGCTGTGAGGACGTGTGTCAGTGGTTCTCCTGATGTCTGGAGCAAGCCCGGGGAGGGGCCTCCCTGGGCGGGTAAGCTCTCCAAGCAAGGCCCAGGCTTCCAGGCCTACACTGGGAGGAAACTCCCAAGCTCTTTCTAATGTGGATGCAAATCCCAAAGTGACTTCTGAGGAGAAGAAAGCTCCGAATGGAAGTAACAGCAGCAACAAGAAAGATGGAGTTTTGAAAGTGAGTAAAGTAAAGGAAGAAGGAAAAGCCGTGGTCGTATGTAAGAAGGTCGCAGTAAAGCAGTCGGCCAGCCAAGGCAAGCAGAGTGAAGTGCAATTAGGAAAGATCCAGAAGGAATCTACTGCTGGGAAGCTGAATGGAGGAAAGCAGCTTGTTGGCCAGGAGGTGAGGCAGATCCCATCACCAGCCTCAGGTGTGCAGCTCACTCCAAGCCGGCAGAGGAGGACATCTCTGGAGAGACAGACCCTCCAGAAGAACCTGCAGCAGAAGCACGTGGTGACCAGCATGGCGCGCTCTGGACGCACGAGGTCGCAGTCAGGTGGCAGCAGTAATAGTGCTGTGGAGCCTGGAGCCACGAAACCAGCGGTGGTAAAACCCAAGGAGACATCTAAGTCCAAGCAGCCAGAGAGCTCGCTGAAGGCAGGATCCCAGGAGACTCCATGTGCAGCAGGGCTGCAGATTGCAGAGGACATCCCAGGACTGGTGGAGAGGTTGCGTGTGTTACAGCAGCAGAAGCAGCTAATACAGGTATCAATAGACTGTGCATATAAAGTAAAGGCTGAGGATCCCGGGGATCACACTGTGTATGACCGGAAGCTGAACTCAATGGGGATAGAGCTGGCAAATGTGGTGAAGGACATAGACTGTGTGTTTGAGAGGATGGGGCCCCTGGCAGAGACTTACAGGAACCAGAAACCGTTTATGTTCAATCTGCCGTACTCTGCTGATTCGCAGTCAGACATTGTCCCAGGTGGGCCCCAGAAGCCGGTGCGGCCAGTGCTGCAACCCGCAAGCTTCTTGTTCCAAAAGGGACTGCACCAGGAGCCGCAACAGCCTGCGGCAGGTCCCAAGCAGGAGCATGGAGTGCAGGGTACAACGGTGGTACCACAAGTCCCAGGATGCCCAGCACAGCAGCCGGACAGTGGACATGTGTCATTAGTTTCTGGTGGTGCCCAGCAGGACTCTCATGCTGGGGATAATCATACTGTATCTGTGGGGTCGGGGGCTGGAGGGAGCACAGAATCTGTGGTGGACATGGCGCAGTCTGATAATGACATTGATGTTGATGATAACAATGTGCATGATAATGTCTGTGATTTTCCTCCTTTGATTCCAAGCACACAAGGTCCCCCTGCAGCAGACCCTCACCCTGTCAGTCAGCCCAGTGTAACCCCGCAAGTTCCCCCCAGTAATGCCTGGAGCCGTGGCGCTCCGTCCTTTACCTCTGGCGCTAATTATACCGGCCAGGCGTTTAAACGGAGGAACGTCGTGCGTTTCAGGCACAGAGGTGCCAAGGAAGATCTGCCGGACAGGAGGTTTGTGGTCAGGGAGCTCCTGTGCCACCAGATGGGGTTTGTGCCAGTTAACATCTGGGCGGTAATAAATCTACCAGACAGGCAGGGCTATGATGTCAGCTTTAAGCTCATGTCTGATCTGGACAGATTCTGGGCCAATTTCCCCAAGTTCAGAGACGCTGAGGGCTGGAGTAAGTTCAGCTTTATTCCCATCTCTAAGCCAGATACGGTTACGGTTAATGTCATCTTCTGGAATGAGTCTGTTCCCCCGCAGGACATTGTGGTGTGGCTCCGGAGGCATTGCGACCTCGTCTCTGACCTCACCAGAAGCAGAGATAACGATGGCATCTGGACGGGTGGGTGGAAGGTCCTGGTGAAGCTGCGCCAGTGTAATAACATCACTGCCCACCTACCCAACTCCTTCTTTATTGGGAGGGAGAAGGGTGTATGTTTCTACCCCGGCCAGCCCAGAAAGTGCTTCAAATGTGGCAAGGCGGGTCACCTGGCGAATACCTGTACAGTGGTGAAGTGCAGCCTGTGCGGGGAAGTCGGCCATGTAGCTGCAGACTGTCAGAACATCAGGTGCAACCTCTGTGGTAAGATCGGCCACCCTCACCGGGACTGTCCAGACGCCTGGCACAACATCTGTAAGGACTTTCCTGATGAGGATTTGGTGGCGGGGGCAGAGGTTCTGGAAGAGGAGGCTTTATTGTCAGAGGTCCACCAGGGGTCCGCTCAGGTACCATGAGAGCAGCAGCGCTCAGAGGGGGCACAAGGGAGCATGGAGGTCGTCCCGCAGGAGCAGCAGTCACAGGAAGGCGCTACTTCAGTATTACCATCTGTATCTGAAGGAAATAGCCAGAATCAGAGTAAAAGGAAGAAAAAGGACAAGACCTCCCGTAAACCTGAGGAGGAGTATGACACTGGCCAGAGTGCCAGGAGGAAGGTCCAGAGTTCTGCAGGAGTAATGGTCGTGTCTAATAGGTTTGATGTTCTGTCTAACGGGGATTTTGAGGATGAACTTAAAAAAATAGACACAGAGTGTGATAGGGATGTTGAGGACTGTCCCCCGCCAAAGCGGAAGCCCTTACCTGTGGGCACTCAGGTAGAGACTGGTATGGAGACCGGTGGTGGACAGGATGACTCCGACTTAGATCTATGAACTGTCAACCAGATAATGTCCGAGCCCAGATAAAATCATGAGAGATTAGGAAGAGTCAGAAAAGTGTAAAGTTATGGAAGGACGTGTAACTGTGCTGAAATATGATGGTTTCTTTTACAAAGTGTTTATTTTTCATTTTTCCAACCACAGGTGTGGACTCTTTATATTGACTTTATCTGTATAATCTAGAGATGCAACGAATGTATGTACAATTCAAGTGAATCTAGTTTTGTATTATTGCAGGAATTTTGTTAATTTTTAATTGTATTTGTTTGGTTTTTATAATAAAAATTGCCCCCTATGTACAAGAATATAACTTCTATAATACTGCTCTTATGTACAAGAATATAACTACTATAATACTGCTCCTAAGTACAAGAATATAACTACTATAATACTGCCCCCTATGTACAAGAATATAACTACTATAATACTGCTCCTAAGCACAAGAATATAACTACTATATTACTGCCCCCTATGTACAAGAATATAACTACTATAATACTGCCCCCTTTGTACAAGAATATAACTACTATAATACTGCCCCTATGTACAAGAATATAACTACTATAATACTGCTCCTATGTACAAGAATATAACTACTATAATACTGCTCATATGCACAAGAATATAACTACTATAATACTGCCCCTGTGTACAAGAATATAACTACTATAATACTGCTCCTAAGTACAAGAATATAACTAATATAATACTGCTCCTATGTACAAGAATATAACTACTATAATACTGCTCCTATATACAAGAATATAACTACTACAATACTGCTACTATATACAAGAATATAACCACTATAATACTGCCCCCTATGTACAAGAATATAACTACTATAATACTGCCCCTGTGTACAAGAATATAACTACTATAATACTGCCCCTATGTACAAGAATATAACTACTATAATACTGCTCCCTAGGTACAAGAATATAACTACTATAATACTGCTCCCTAGGTACAAGAATATAACTACTATAATACTGCTCCCTATGTACAAGAATATAACTACTATAATACTGCTCCCTATGTACAAGAATATAACTACTATAATACTGCTCCCTATGTGCAAGAATATAACTACAATAATACTGCTCCTATGTACAAGAATATAACTACTATAATACTGCTCCTATGTACAAGAATATAACTACTATAATACTGCTCCCTATGTACAAGAATATAACTACTATAATACTGCCCCCTATGTGCAAGAATATAACTACAATAATACGGCTCCCTATGTACAAGAATATAACTACTATAATACAGCTCGTATGTACAAGAATATAACTACTATAATACTGCTCCTATGTACAAGAATATAACTACTATAATACTGCCCCTATGTACTAGAATATAACTACTAGAATACTGCCCCTATGTACAAGAATATAACTAAAATAATACTGCCCCTATGTACTAGAATATAACTACTATAATACTGCTCCTATGTACAAGAATATAACTACTATAATACTGCCCCTATGTACAAGAATATAACTACTATAATACTGCTCCTATGTACAAGAATATAACTGCTATAATACTGCTCCCTATGTACAAGAATATAACTACTATAATACTGCCCCTATGTACTAGAATATAACTACTATAATACTGCCCCTATGTACAAGAATATAACTACTATAATACTGCTCCTATGTACAAGAATATAACTACTATAATACTGCCCCCTATGTACAGGAATATAACTACTATAATACTGCTCCTATGTACAAGAATATAACTACTATAATACTGCTCCTATGTACAAGAATATAACTACTATAATACTGCCCTCTATGTACAGGAATATAACTACTATAATACTGCTCCTATGTACAAGAATATAACTACTATAATACTGCCCCCTATGTACAGGAATATAACTACTATAATACTGCTCCTATGTACAAGAATATAACTACTATAATACTGCTCCCTATGTACAAGAATATAACTACTATAATACTGCTCCTATATACAAGAATATAATTACTATAATACTGCCCCTATGTACAAGAATATAACTATTATAATACTGCTCCTATGTACAAGAATATAACTACTATAATACTGCTCCTATGTACAGGAATATAACTACTATAATACTGCCTTTATGTACAATAATATAACTACTATAATACTGACCCCTATGCACAAGAATATAACTACTATAATACTGCCCCTGTGTACAAGAATATAACTACAATAATACTGCTCCCTATATACAAGAATATAACTACTATAATACTGCTCCTATGTACAAGAATATAACTACTATAATACTGCCCCCTATGTGCAAGAATATAACTACTATAATACAGCTCGTATTTACAAGAATATAACTACAATAATACTGCTCCCTATGTACAAGAATATAACTACTATAATACTGCTCCTATGTACAAGAATATAACTACTATAATACTGCCCCTATGTACTAGAATGTAACTACTATAATACTGCTCCTATGTACAAGAATATAACTACTATAATACTGCCCCTATGTACTAGAATATAACTACTATAATACTGCTCCTATGTACAAGAATATAACTACTGTAATACTGCCCCTATGTACTAGAATATAACTACTATAATACTGCTCCTATGTACAAGAATATAACTACTATAACACTGCCCCTATGCACAAGAATATAACTACTATAATACTGCTCCTATGTACAAGTATATAACTACTATAATACTGCTCCTATGTACAAGAATATAACTACTATAATACTGCCCCTATGCACAAGAATATAACTACTATAATACTGACCCTATGCACAAGAATATAACTACTATAATACTCCTCCTATGTACAGGAATATAACGACTATAATACTGCCCCTGTGTACAAGAATAGAACTACTATAATACTGCTCCTATTTACAAGAATATAACAACTATAATACTGCTCCCTATGTACAAGAATATAACTACTATAATACTGCTCCCTATGTACAAGAATATAACTACTATAATACTGCTCCCTATGTACAAGAATATAACTACTATAATACTGCTCCTATGTACAAGAATATAATTACTATAATACTGCCCCTGTGTACAAGAATATAACTACTATAATACTGCTCCTATGTACAAGAATATAACTACTATAATACTGCTCCCTATGTACAAGAATATAACTACTATAATACTGCTCCTATGTACAAGAATATAACTACTATAATACTGCCCCTATATACAAGAATATAACGACTATAATACTGCCCCTATGTACAAGAATATAACTACTATAATACTGCTCCTATATACAAGAATATAACTACTATAATACTGCCCCCATATACAAGAATATAACTACTATAATACTGCCCCTATGTACAAGAATATAACTACTATAATACTGCCCCTGTGTACAAGAATATAACTACAATAATACTGCTCCCTATGTACAAGAATATAAATACTATAATACTGCTCCTATATACAAGAATATAATTACTATAATACTGCCCCCCATATACAAGAATATAACTACTATAATACTGCTCCTATGTACAAGAATATAACTACTATAATACTGCCCCCTATGTACAGGAATATAACTACTATAATACTGCTCCTATGTACAAGAATATAACTACTATAATACTGCTCCCTATGTACAAGAATATAACTACTATAATACTGCTCCTATATACAAGAATATAATTACTATAATACTGCCCCCCATATACAAGAATATAACTACTATAATACTGCCCCTATGTACAAGAATATAACTACTATAATACTGCTCCTATGTACAAGAATATAACTACTATAATACTGCTCCTATGTACAGGAATATAACTACTATAATACTGCCTTCATGTACAATAATATAACTACTATAATACTGACCCCTATGCACAAGAATATAACTACTATAATACTGCCCCTGTGTACAAGAATATAACTACAATAATACTGCTCCCTATGTACAAGAATATAACTACTATAATACTGCTCCTATGTACAAGAATATAACTACTATAATACTGCCCCCTATGTGCAAGAATATAACTACTATAAAACAGCTCGTATTTACAAGAATATAACTACAATAATACTGCTCCCTATGTACAAGAATATAACTACTATAATACTGCTCCTATGTACAAGAATATAACTACTATAATACTGCCCCTATGTACTAGAATATAACTACTATAATACTGCTCCTATGTACAAGAATATAACTACTATAATACTGCCCCTATGTACTAGAATATAACTACTATAATACTGCTCCTATGTACAAGAATATAACTACTATAATACTGCCCCTATGTACTAGAATATAACTACTATAATACTGCTCCTATGTACAAGATATGTACAAGAATATAACTACTATAACACTGCCCCTATGCACAAGAATATAACTACTATAATACTGCTCCTATGTACAAGTATATAACTACTATAATACTGCTCCTATGTACAAGAATATAACTACTATAATACTGCCCCTATGCACAAGAATATAACTACTATAATACTGACCCTATGCACAAGAATATAACCTACTATAATACTCCTCCTATGTACAGAATATAACGACTATAATACTGCCCCTGTGTACAAGAATAGAACTACTATAATACTGCTCCTATTTCCAAGAATATAACAACTATAATACTGCCCCCTATGTACAAGAATATAACTACTATAATACTGCTCCCTATGTACAAGAATATAACGACTATAATACTGCTCTTATGAACAAGAAATATAACTACTATAATACTGCTGCTATGTACAAGAAAATAACTACTATAATACTGCCCCCTATGTACAAGAATATAACTACTATAATACTGCCCCCTATGTACAAGAATATAACTACTATAATACTGCTCATATGCACAAGAATATAACTACTAATAATACTGCCCCTGTGTACATGAATATAACTACTATAATACTGCTCCTAAGTACAAGAATATAACTAATATAATACTGCTCCTATGTACAAGAATATAACTACTATAATACTGCTCCTATATACAAGAATATAACTACTACAATACTGCTCCTATATACAAGAATATAACCACTATAATACTGCCCCCTATGTACAAGAATATAACTACTATAATACTGCCCCTGTGTACAAGAATATAACTACTATAATACTGCTCCTAAGTACAAGAATATAACTACTATAATACTGCTGCTATGTACAAGAATATAACTACTATAATACTGCTCTTATGTACAAGAATATAACTACTATAATACTGCTCCTATGTACAAGAATATAACTACTATAATACTGCCCCCTATGTACAAGAATATAACCACTATAATACTGCCCCTATGCACAAGAATATAACTACTATAATACTGCCCCTGTGTACAAGAATATAACTACTATAATACTGCTCCCTATGTACAAGAATATAACTACTTTAATACTGCCCCTATGTACAAGAATATAACTACTATAATACTGCTCTATGAACAAGAATATAACTACTATAATACTGCCGCCTATGTACAGGAATATAATACTATAATACTGCCCCTGTGTACAAGAATATAACTACTATAATACTGCTCCTATGTACAAAAATATAACTACTATAATACTGCTCTATACACAAGAATATAACTACTATACTACTGCTCCCTATGTACTAGATTATAACTACTATAATACTGCCCCTGTGTACAAGAATATAACTACTATAATACTGCTGCTATGTACAAGAATATAGCTACTATAATACTGCCTCCTATGTACAAGAAAATAACTACTATAATACTGTTCCTATGTACAAGATTATAACTACTATAATACTGCTCCTATGTACAAGAATATAACTACTATAATACTGCCCCCTATGAACAAGAATATAACTACTATAATACTGCTCCTATGTACAAGAATATAACTACTATAATACTGCTCCTATGTACAAGAATATAACTACTAAAATACTGCCCCTATGTACAAGAATATAACTACTATAATACTGCCCCCTATGTACAAGAATATAACTACTAAAATACTGCCCCCTATATACAGGAATATAACTACTATAATACTGCCCCTATGTACAAGAATATAACTACTATAATACTGCCCCCTATGTACAAGAATATAACTACTATAATACTGCCCCTATGTACAAGAATATAACTACTATAATACTGCCCCCTGTGTACAAGAATATAACTACTATAATACTGCCCCTATGTACAAGAATATAACTACTATAATACTGCTCCTATGTACAAGAATATAACTACTATAATACTGCTCCCTATGTACAGGAATATAACTACTATAATACTGCTCCCTATGCACAAGAATATAACTACTATAATACTGCCCCTATGTACAAGAATATAACTACTATAATACTGCTCCTATGTACAAGAATATAACTACTATAATACTGCTCCTATGTACAAGAATATAACTACTATAATACTGCTCCTATGTACAAGAATATAACTACTATAATACTGCTCCTATGTACAAGAATATAACTACTATAATACTGCCCCCTATGTACAAGAATATAACTACTATAATACTGCTCCCTATGTACAGGAATATAACTACTATAATACTGCTCCTATGCACAAGAATATAACTACTATAATACTGCTCCTATGTACAAGAATATAACTACTATAATACTGCCTCCTAGCTGTGAGGACGTGTGTCAGTGGTTCTCCTGATGTCTGGAGCAAGCCCGGGAGGGGCCTCCCTGGGCGGGTAAGCTCTCCAAGCAAGGCCCAGGCTTCCAGGCCTACACTGGGAGGAAACTCCCCAAGCTCTTTCTAATGTGGATGCAAATCCCAAAGTGACTTCTGAGGAGAAGAAAGCTCCGAATGGAAGTAACAGCAGCAACAAGAAAGATGGAGTTTGAAAGTGAGTAAAGTAAAGGAAGAAGGAAAAGCCGTGGTCGTATGTAAGAAGGTCGCAGTAAAGCAGTCGGCCAGCCAAGGCAAGCAGAGTGAAGTGCAATTAGGAAAGATCCAGAAGGAATCTACTGCTGGGAAGCTGAATGGAGGAAAGCAGCTTGTTGGCCAGGAGGTGAGGCAGATCCCATCACCAGCCTCAGGTGTGCAGCTCACTCCAAGCCGGCAGAGGAGGACATCTCTGGAGAGACAGACCTCCAGGAGAACCTGCAGCAGAAGCACGTGGTGACCAGCATGGCGGGCTCTGGACGCACGAGGTCGCAGTCAGGTGGCAGCAGTAATAGTGCTGTGGAGCCTGGAGCCACGAAACAGCGGTGGTAAAACCCAAGGAGACATCTAAGTCCAAGCAGCCAGAGAGCTCGCTGAAGGCAGGATCCCAGGAGGACTCCATGTGCACCTGGGCCACAGATTGCAGAGGACATCCCAGGACTGGTGGAGAGGTTGCGTGTGTTACAGCAGCAGAAGCAGCTAATACAGGTATCAATAGACTGTGCATATAAAGTAAAGGCTGAGGATCCCGGGGATCACACTGTGTATGACCGGAAGCTGAACTCAATGGGGATAGAGCTGGCAAATGTGGTGAAGGACATAGACTGTGTGTTTGAGAGGATGGGGCCCCTGGCAGAGACTTACAGGAACCAGAAACCGTTATGTCAATCTGCCGTACTCTGCTGATTCGCAGTCAGACATTGTCCCAGGTGGGCCCCAGAAGCCGGTGCGGCCAGTGCTGCAACCCGCAAGCTTCTTGTTCCAAAAGGGACTGCACCAGGAGCCGCAACAGCCTGCGGCAGGTCCCAAGCAGGAGCATGGAGTGCAGGGTACAACGGTGGTACCACAAGTCCCAGGATGCCCAGCACAGCAGCCGGACAGTGGACATGTGTCATTAGTTTCTGGTGGTGCCCAGCAGGACTCTCATGCTGGGGATAATCATACTGTATCTGTGGGGTCGGGGGCTGGAGGGAGCACAGAATCTGTGGTGGACATGGCGCAGTCTGATAATGACATTGATGTTGATGATAACAATGTGCATGATAATGTCTGTGATTTTCCTCCTTTGATTCCAAGCACACAAGGTCCCCTGCAGCAGACCCTCACCCTGTCAGTCAGCCCAGTGTAACCCCGCAAGTTCCCCCAGTAATGCCTGGAGCCGTGGCGCTCCGTCCTTTACCTCTGGCGCTAATTATACCGGCCAGGCGTTTAAACGGAGGAACGTCGTGCGTTTCAGGCACAGAGGTGCCAAGGAAGATCTGCCGGACAGGAGGTTTGTGGTCAGGGAGCTCCTGTGCCACCAGATGGGGTTTGCGCCAGTTAACATCTGGGCGGTAATAAATCTACCAGACAGGCAGGGCTATGATGTCAGCTTTAAGCTCATGTCTGATCTGGACAGATTCTGGGCCAATTTCCCCAAGTTCAGAGATGCTGAGGGCTGGAGTAAGTTCAGCTTTATTCCCATCTCTAAGCCAGATACGGTTACGGTTAATGTCATCTTCTGGAATGAGTCTGTTCCCCCGCAGGACATTGTGGTGTGGCTCCGGAGGCATTGCGACCTCGTCTCTGACCTCACCAGAAGCAGAGATAACGATGGCATCTGGACGGGTGGGTGGAAGGTCCTGGTGAAGCTGCGCCAGTGTAATAACATCACTGCCCACTTACCCAACTCCTTCTTTATTGGGAGGGAGAAGGGTGTATGTTTCTACCCCGGCCAGCCCAGAAAGTGCTTCAAATGTGGCAAGGCGGGTCACCTGGCGAATACCTGTACAGTGGTGAAGTGCAGCCTGTGCGGGGAAGTCGGCCATGTAGCTGCAGACTGTCAGAACATCAGGTGCAACCTCTGTGGTAAGATCGGCCACCCTCACCGGGACTGTCCAGACGCCTGGCACAACATCTGTAAGGACTTTCCTGATGAGGATTTGGTGGCGGGGGCAGAGGTTCTGGAGGAGGAGGCTTTATTGTCAGAGGTCCACCAGGGGTTCACTCAGGTACCACCAGAGCAGCCATGCTCAGAGGGGGCACAGGGGAGCATGGAGGTCGTCCCTCAGGAGCAGCAGTCACAGGAAGGCGCTACTTCAGTATTACCGTCTGTATCTGAAGGAAATAGCCAGAATCAGAGTAAAAGGAAGAAAAAGGACAAGACCTCCTGTAAACCTGAGGAGGAGCATGACACTGGCCAGAGTGCCAGGAGGAAGGTCCAGAGTTCTGCAGGAGTAATGGTCGTGTCTAATAGGTTTGATGTTCTGTCTAACGGGGATTTTGAGGATGAACTTAAAAAAATAGACACAGAGTGTGATAGGGATGTAGAGGACTGTCCCCCGCCAAAGCGGAAGCCCTTACCTGTGGGCACTCAGGTAGAGACTGGTATGGAGACCGGTGGTGGACAGGATGACTCCGACTTAGATCTATGAACTGTCAACCAGATAATGTCCGAGCCCAGATAAAATCATGAGAGATTAGGAAGAGTCAGAAAAGTGTAAAGTTATGGAAGGACGTGTAACTGTGCTGAAATATGATGGTTTCTTTTACAAAGTGTTTATTTTTCATTTTTCCAACCACAGGTGTGGACTCTTTATATTGACTTTATATGTATAATCTAGAGATGTAACGAATGTGTGTACAATTCAAGTGAATCTAGTTTTGTATTATTGCAGGAATTTTGTTAATTTTTAATTGTATTTGTTTGGTTTTTATAATAAAAATTGCCCCTATGTACAAGAATATAACTACTATAATACTGCTCTTATGTACAAGAATATAACTACTATAATACTGCTCCTAAGTACAAGAATATAACTACTATAATACTGCCCCCTATGTACAAGAATATAACTACTATAATACTGCTCATATGCACAAGAATATAACTACTATAATACTGCCCCTGTGTACAAGAATATAACTACTATAATACTGCTCCTAAGTACAAGAATATAACTAATATAATACTGCTCCTATGTACAAGAATATAACTACTATAATACTGCTCCTATGTACAAGAATATAACTACTATAATACTGCTCCTATGTACAAGAATATAACTACTATAATACTGCTCCTATATACAAGAATATAACTACTACAATACTGCTACTATATACAAGAATATAACCACTATAATACTGCCCCCTATGTACAAGAATATAACTACTATAATACTGCCCCTGTGTACAAGAATATAACTACTATAATACTGCCCCTATGTACAAGAATATAACTACTATAATACTGCTCCCTAGGTACAAGAATATAACTACTATAATACTGCTCCCTAGGTACAAGAATATAACTACTATAATACTGCTCCCTATGTACAAGAATATAACTACTATAATACTGCTCCCTATGTACAAGAATATAACTACTATAATACTGCTCCCTATGTGCAAGAATATAACTACAATAATACTGCTCCTATGTACAAGAATATAACTACTATAATACTGCTCCTATGTACAAGAATATAACTACTATAATACTGCTCCCTATGTACAAGAATATAACTACTATAATACTGCCCCCTATGTGCAAGAATATAACTACAATAATACGGCTCCCTATGTACAAGAATATAACTACTATAATACAGCTCGTATGTACAAGAATATAACTACTATAATACTGCTCCTATGTACAAGAATATAACTACTATAATACTGCCCCTATGTACTAGAATATAACTACTAGAATACTGCCCCTATGTACAAGAATATAACTAAAATAATACTGCCCCTATGTACTAGAATATAACTACTATAATACTGCTCCTATGTACAAGAATATAACTACTATAATACTGCCCCTATGTACAAGAATATAACTACTATAATACTGCTCCTATGTACAAGAATATAACTACTATAATACTGCTCCCTATGTACAAGAATATAACTACTATAATACTGCCCCTATGTACAAGAATATAACTACTATAATACTGCCCCTATGTACAAGAATATAACTACTATAATACTGCTCCTATGTACAAGAATATAACTACTATAATACTGCCCCCTATGTACAGGAATATAACTACTATAATACTGCTCCTATGTACAAGAATATAACTACTATAATACTGCTCCTATGTACAAGAATATAACTACTATAATACTGCCCTCTATGTACAGGAATATAACTACTATAATACTGCTCCTATGTACAAGAATATAACTACTATAATACTGCCCCCTATGTACAGGAATATAACTACTATAATACTGCTCCTATGTACAAGAATATAACTACTATACTACTGCTCCCTATGTACAAGAATATAACTACTATAATACTGCTCCTATATACAAGAATATAATTACTATAATACTGCCCCCCATATACAAGAATATAACTACTATAATACTGCCCCTATGTACAAGAATATAACTACTATAATACTGCTCCTATGTACAAGAATATAACTACTATAATACTGCTCCTATGTACAGGAATATAACTACTATAATACTGCCTTTATGTACAATAATATAACTACTATAATACTGACCCCTATGCACAAGAATATAACTACTATAATACTGCCCCTGTGTACAAGAATATAACTACAATAATACTGCTCCCTATATACAAGAATATAACTACTATAATACTGCTCCTATGTACAAGAATATAACTACTATAATACTGCCCCCTATGTGCAAGAATATAACTACTATAATACAGCTCGTATTTACAAGAATATAACTACAATAATACTGCTCCCTATGTACAAGAATATAACTACTATAATACTGCTCCTATGTACAAGAATATAACTACTATAATACTGCCCCTATGTACTAGAATGTAACTACTATAATACTGCTCCTATGTACAAGAATATAACAACTATAATACTGCCCCTATGTACTAGAATATAACTACTATAATACTGCTCCTATGTACAAGAATATAACTACTATAATACTGCCCCTATGTACTAGAATATAACTACTATAATACTGCTCCTATGTACAAGAATATAACTACTATAATACTGCCCCTATGCACAAGAATATAACTACTATAATACTGCTCCTATGTAGAAGTATATAACTACTATAATACTGCTCCTATGTACAAGAATATAACTACTATAATACTGCCCCTATGCACAAGAATATAACTACTATAATACTGACCCTATGCACAAGAATATAACTACTATAATACTCCTCCTATGTACAGGAATATAACGACTATAATACTGCCCCTGTGTACAAGAATAGAACTACTATAATACTGCTCCTATTTACAAGAATATAACAACTATAATACTGCTCCCTATGTACAAGAATATAACTACTATAATACTGCTCCCTATGTACAAGAATATAACTACTATAATACTGCTCCCTATGTACAAGAATATAACTACTATAATACTGCTCCCTATGTACAAGAATATAACTACTATAATACTGCTCCTATGTACAAGAATATAATTACTATAATACTGCTCCTATGTACAAGAATATAACTACTATAATACTGCCCCTGTGTACAAGAATATAACTACTATAATACTGCTCCTATGTACAAGAATATAACTACTATAATACTGCTCCCTATGTACAAGAATATAACTACTATAATACTGCTCCTGTGTACAAGAATATAACTACTATAATACTGCCCCTATATACAAGAATATAACGACTATAATACTGCCCCTATGTACAAGAATATAACTACTATAATACTGCTCCTATATACAAGAATATAACTACTATAATACTGCCCCCCATATACAAGAATATAACTACTATAATACTGCCCCTATGTACAAGAATATAACTACTATAATACTGCCCCTGTGTACAAGAATATAACTACAATAATACTGCTCCCTATGTACAAGAATATAAATACTATAATACTGCTCCTATATACAAGAATATAATTACTATAATACTGCCCCCCATATACAAGAATATAACTACTATAATACTGCTCCTATGTACAAGAATATAACTACTATAATACTGCCCCCTATGTACAGGAATATAACTACTATAATACTGCTCCTATGTACAAGAATATAACTACTATAATACTGCTCCCTATGTACAAGAATATAACTACTATAATACTGCTCCTATATACAAGAATATAATTACTATAATACTGCCCCCCATATACAAGAATATAACTACTATAATACTGCCCCTATGTACAAGAATATAACTACTATAATACTGCTCCTATGTACAAGAATATAACTACTATAATACTGCTCCTATGTACAGGAATATAACTACTATAATACTGCCTTCATGTACAATAATATAACTACTATAATACTGACCCCTATGCACAAGAATATAACTACTATAATACTGCCCCTGTGTACAAGAATATAACTACAATAATACTGCTCCCTATGTACAAGAATATAACTACTATAATACTGCTCCTATGTACAAGAATATAACTACTATAATACTGCCCCCTATGTGCAAGAATATAACTACTATAAAACAGCTCGTATTTACAAGAATATAACTACAATAATACTGCTCCCTATGTACAAGAATATAACTACTATAATACTGCTCCTATGTACAAGAATATAACTACTATAATACTGCCCCTATGTACTAGAATATAACTACTATAATACTGCTCCTATGTACAAGAATATAACTACTATAATACTGCCCCTATGTACTAGAATATAACTACTATAATACTGCTCCTATGTACAAGAATATAACTACTATAATACTGCCCCTATGTACTAGAATATAACTACTATAATACTGCTCCTATGTACAAGAATATAACTACTATAACACTGCCCCTATGCACAAGAATATAACTACTATAATACTGCTCCTATGTACAAGTATTTAACTACTATAATACTGCTCCTATGTACAAGAATATAACTACTATAATACTGCCCCTATGCACAAGAATATAACTACTATAATACTGACCCTATGCACAAGAATATAACTACTATAATACTCCTCCTATGTACAGGAATATAACGACTATAATACTGCCCCTGTGTACAAGAATAGAACTACTATAATACTGCTCCTATTTACAAGAATATAACAACTATAATACTGCCCCCTATGTACAAGAATATAACTACTATAATACTGCTCCCTATGTACAAGAATATAACGACTATAATACTGCTCTTATGAACAAGAATATAACTACTATAATACTGCTGCTATGTACAAGAATATAACTACTATAATACTGCCCCCTATGTACAAGAATATAACTACTATAATACTGCCCCCTATGTACAAGAATATAACTACTATAATACTGCTCCTATGTACAAGAATATAACTACTATAATACTGCCCCTGTGTACAAGAATATAACTACTATAATACTGCTCCTATGTACAAGAATATAACTACTATAATACTGCTCCCTATGTACAAGAATATAACTACTATAATACTGCCCCCTATGTGCAAGAATATAACTACAATAATACGGCTCCCTATGTACAAGAATATAACTACTATAATACAGCTCGTATGTACAAGAATATAACTACTATAATACTGCTCCTATGTACAAGAATATAACTACTATAATACTGCCCCTATGTACTAGAATATAACTACTAGAATACTGCCCCTATGTACAAGAATATAACTAAAATAATACTGCCCCTATGTACTAGAATATAACTACTATAATACTGCTCCTATGTACAAGAATATAACTACTATAATACTGCCCCTATGTACAAGAATATAACTACTATAATACTGCTCCTATGTACAAGAATATAACTACTATAATACTGCTCCCTATGTACAAGAATATAACTACTATAATACTGCCCCTATGTACAAGAATATAACTACTATAATACTGCCCCTATGTACAAGAATATAACTACTATAATACTGCTCCTATGTACAAGAATATAACTACTATAATACTGCCCCCTATGTACAGGAATATAACTACTATAATACTGCTCCTATGTACAAGAATATAACTACTATAATACTGCTCCTATGTACAAGAATATAACTACTATAATACTGCCCTCTATGTACAGGAATATAACTACTATAATACTGCTCCTATGTACAAGAATATAACTACTATAATACTGCCCCCTATGTACAGGAATATAACTACTATAATACTGCTCCTATGTACAAGAATATAACTAATATAATACTGCTCCCTATGTACAAGAATATAACTACTATAATACTGCTCCTATATACAAGAATATAATTACTATAATACTGCCCCCCATATACAAGAATATAACTACTATAATACTGCCCCTATGTACAAGAATATAACTACTATAATACTGCTCCTATGTACAAGAATATAACTACTATAATACTGCTCCTATGTACAGGAATATAACTACTATAATACTGCCTTTATGTACAATAATATAACTACTATAATACTGACCCCTATGCACAAGAATATAACTACTATAATACTGCCCCTGTGTACAAGAATATAACTACAATAATACTGCTCCCTATATACAAGAATATAACTACTATAATACTGCTCCTATGTACAAGAATATAACTACTATAATACTGCCCCCTATGTGCAAGAATATAACTACTATAATACAGCTCGTATTTACAAGAATATAACTACAATAATACTGCTCCCTATGTACAAGAATATAACTACTATAATACTGCTCCTATGTACAAGAATATAACTACTATAATACTGCCCCTATGTACTAGAATGTAACTACTATAATACTGCTCCTATGTACAAGAATATAACTACTATAATACTGCCCCTATGTACTAGAATATAACTACTATAATACTGCTCCTATGTACAAGAATATAACTACTATAATACTGCCCCTATGTACTAGAATATAACTACTATAATACTGCTCCTATGTACAAGAATATAACTACTATAATACTGCCCCTATGCACAAGAATATAACTACTATAATACTGCTCCTATGTACAAGTATATAACTACTATAATACTGCTCCTATGTACAAGAATATAACTACTATAATACTGCCCCTATGCACAAGAATATAACTACTATAATACTGACCCTATGCACAAGAATATAACTACTATAATACTCCTCCTATGTACAGGAATATAACGACTATAATACTGCCCCTGTGTACAAGAATAGAACTACTATAATACTGCTCCTATTTACAAGAATATAACAACTATAATACTGCTCCCTATGTACAAGAATATAACTACTATAATACTGCTCCCTATGTACAAGAATATAACTACTATAATACTGCTCCCTATGTACAAGAATATAACTACTATAATACTGCTCCCTATGTACAAGAATATAACTACTATAATACTGCTCCTATGTACAAGAATATAATTACTATAATACTGCTCCTATGTACAAGAATATAACTACTATAATACTGCCCCTGTGTACAAGAATATAACTACTATAATACTGCTCCTATGTACAAGAATATAACTACTATAATACTGCTCCCTATGTACAAGAATATAACTACTATAATACTGCTCCTGTGTACAAGAATATAACTACTATAATACTGCCCCTATATACAAGAATATAACGACTATAATACTGCCCCTATGTACAAGAATATAACTACTATAATATTGCTCCTATATACAAGAATATAACTACTATAATACTGCCCCCCATATACAAGAATATAACTACTATAATACTGCCCCTATGTACAAGAATATAACTACTATAATACTGCCCCTGTGTACAAGAATATAACTACAATAATACTGCTCCCTATGTACAAGAATATAAATACTATAATACTGCTCCTATATACAAGAATATAATTACTATAATACTGCCCCCCATATACAAGAATATAACTACTATAATACTGCTCCTATGTACAAGAATATAACTACTATAATACTGCCCCCTATGTACAGGAATATAACTACTATAATACTGCTCCTATGTACAAGAATATAACTACTATAATACTGCTCCCTATGTACAAGAATATAACTACTATAATACTGCTCCTATATACAAGAATATAATTACTATAATACTGCCCCCCATATACAAGAATATAACTACTATAATACTGCCCCTATGTACAAGAATATAACTACTATAATACTGCTCCTATGTACAAGAATATAACTACTATAATACTGCTCCTATGTACAGGAATATAACTACTATAATACTGCCTTCATGTACAATAATATAACTACTATAATACTGACCCCTATGCACAAGAATATAACTACTATAATACTGCCCCTGTGTACAAGAATATAACTACAATAATACTGCTCCCTATGTACAAGAATATAACTACTATAATACTGCTCCTATGTACAAGAATATAACTACTATAATACTGCCCCCTATGTGCAAGAATATAACTACTATAAAACAGCTCGTATTTACAAGAATATAACTACAATAATACTGCTCCCTATGTACAAGAATATAACTACTATAATACTGCTCCTATGTACAAGAATATAACTACTATAATACTGCCCCTATGTACTAGAATATAACTACTATAATACTGCTCCTATGTACAAGAATATAACTACTATAATACTGCCCCTATGTACTAGAATATAACTACTATAATACTGCTCCTATGTACAAGAATATAACTACTATAATACTGCCCCTATGTACTAGAATATAACTACTATAATACTGCTCCTATGTACAAGAATATAACTACTATAACACTGCCCCTATGCACAAGAATATAACTACTATAATACTGCTCCTATGTACAAGTATTTAACTACTATAATACTGCTCCTATGTACAAGAATATAACTACTATAATACTGCCCCTATGCACAAGAATATAACTACTATAATACTGACCCCATGCACAAGAATATAACTACTATAATACTCCTCCTATGTACAGGAATATAACGACTATAATACTGCCCCTGTGTACAAGAATAGAACTACTATAATACTGCTCCTATTTACAAGAATATAACAACTATAATACTGCTCCCTATGTACAAGAATATAACGACTATAATACTGCTCTTATGAACAAGAATATAACTACTATAATACTGCTGCTATGTACAAGAATATAACTACTATAATACTGCCCCCTATGTACAAGAATATAACTACTATAATACTGTCCCCTATGTACAAGAATATAACTACTATAATACTGCTCCTATGTACAAGAATATAACTACTATAATACTGCCCCTGTGTACAAGAATATAACTACTATAATACTGCTCCTATGTACAAGAATATAACTACTATAATACTGCTCCCTATGTACAAGAATATAACTACTATAATACTGCTCCCTATGTACAAGAATATAACTACTATAATACTGCTCCTATGTACAAGAATATAATTACTATAATACTGCTCCTATGTACAAGAATATAACTACTATAATACTGCCCCTGTGTACAAGAATATAACTACTATAATACTGCTCCTATGTACAAGAATATAACTACTATAATACTGCTCCCTATGTACAAGAATATAACTACTATAATACTGCTCCTATGTACAAGAATATAACTACTATAATACTGCCCCTATATACAAGAATATAACGACTATAATACTGCCCCTATGTACAAGAATATAACTACTATAATACTGCTCCTATATACAAGAATATAACTACTATAATACTGCCCCCCATATACAAGAATATAACTACTATAATACTGCCCCTATGTACAAGAACATAACTACTATAATACTGCCCCTGTGTACAAGAATATAACTACAATAATACTGCTCCCTATGTACAAGAATATAAATACTATAATACTGCTCCTATGTGCAAGAATATAACTACAATAATACGGCCCCCAATGTACAAGAATATAACTACTATAATACTGCTCCTATGTACAAGAATATAACTACTATAATACTGCTCCTATGTACAAGAATATAACTACTAAAATACTGCCCCCTATATACAGGAATATAACTACTATAATACTGCCCCCTATGTACAAGAATATAACTACTATAATACTGCCCCCTATGTACAAGAATATAACTACTATAATACTGCCTCTATGTACAAGAATATAACTACTATAATACTGCCCCTATGTACAAGAATATAACTACTATAATACTGCCCCCTGTGTACAAGAATATAACTACTATAATACTGCCCCCTATATACAGGAATATAACTACTATAATACTGCCCCCTATGTACAAGAATATAACTACTATAATACTGCCCCTATGTACAAGAATATAACTACTATATTACTGCCCCCTATGTACAAGAATATAACTACTATAATACTGCTCATATGCACAAGAATATAACTACTATAATACTGCCCCTGTGTACAAGAATATAACTACTATAATACTGCTCCTAAGTACAAGAATATAACTAATATAATACTGCTCCTATGTACAAGAATATAACTACTATAATACTGCTCCTATATACAAGAATATAACTACTACAATACTGCTCCTATATACAAGAATATAACCACTATAATACTGCCCCCTATGTACAAGAATATAACTACTATAATACTGCCCCTGTGTACAAGAATATAACTACTATAATACTGCTCCTAAGTACAAGAATATAACTACTATAATACTGCTGCTATGTACAAGAATATAACTACTATAATACTGCTCTTATGTACAAGAATATAACTACTATAATACTGCTCCTATGTACAAGAATATAACTACTATAATACTGCCCCCTATGTACAAGAATATAACTACTATAATACTGCTCCTATATACAAGAATATAACTACTATAATACTGCCCCCCATATACAAGAATATAACTACTATAATACTGCCCCTATGTACAAGAACATAACTACTATAATACTGCCCCTGTGTACAAGAATATAACTACAATAATACTGCTCCCTATGTACAAGAATATAAATACTATAATACTGCTCCTATGTGCAAGAATATAACTACAATAATACGGCCCCCAATGTACAAGAATATAACTACTATAATACTGCTCCTATGTACAAGAATATAACTACTATAATACTGCTCCTATGTACAAGAATATAACTACTAAAATACTGCCCCCTATATACAGGAATATAACTACTATAATACTGCCCCCTATGTACAAGAATATAACTACTATAATACTGCCCCCTATGTACAAGAATATAACTACTATAATACTGCCTCTATGTACAAGAATATAACTACTATAATACTGCCCCTATGTACAAGAATATAACTACTATAATACTGCCCCCTGTGTACAAGAATATAACTACTATAATACTGCCCCCTATATACAGGAATATAACTACTATAATACTGCCCCCTATGTACAAGAATATAACTACTATAATACTGCCCCTATGTACAAGAATATAACTACTATATTACTGCCCCCTATGTACAAGAATATAACTACTATAATACTGCTCATATGCACAAGAATATAACTACTATAATACTGCCCCTGTGTACAAGAATATAACTACTATAATACTGCTCCTAAGTACAAGAATATAACTAATATAATACTGCTCCTATGTACAAGAATATAACTACTATAATACTGCTCCTATATACAAGAATATAACTACTACAATACTGCTCCTATATACAAGAATATAACCACTATAATACTGCCCCCTATGTACAAGAATATAACTACTATAATACTGCCCCTGTGTACAAGAATATAACTACTATAATACTGCTCCTAAGTACAAGAATATAACTACTATAATACTGCTGCTATGTACAAGAATATAACTACTATAATACTGCTCTTATGTACAAGAATATAACTACTATAATACTGCTCCTATGTACAAGAATATAACTACTATAATACTGCCCCCTATGTACAAGAATATAACCACTATAATACTGCCCCTATGCACAAGAATATAACTACTATAATACTGCCCCTGTGTACAAGAATATAACTACTATAATACTGCTCCCTATGTACAAGAATATAACTACTTTAATACTGCCCGCTATGTACAAGAATATAACTACTATAATACTGCTCCTATGAACAAGAATATAACTACTATAATACTGCCGCCTATGTACAGGAATATAACTACTATAATACTGCCCCTGTGTACAAGAATATAACTACTATAATACTGCTCCTATGTACAAAAATATAACTACTATAATACTGCTCCTATACACAAGAATATAACTACTATAATACTGCTCCCTATGTACTAGATTATAACTACTATAATACTGCCCCTGTGTACAAGAATATAACTACTATAATACTGCTGCTATGTACAAGAATATAGCTACTATAATACTGCCCCCTATGTACAAGAAAATAACTACTATAATACTGCTCCTATGTACAAGATTATAACTACTATAATACTGCTCCTATGTACAAGAATATAACTACTATAATACTGCCCCCTATGAACAAGAATATAACTACTATAATACTGCTCCTATGTACAAGAATATAACTACTATAATGCTGCTCCTATGTACAAGAATATAACTACTATAATACTGCTCCTATATACAGGAATATAACTACTATAATACTGCCCCCTATGTACAAGAATATAACTACTATAATACTGCCCTCTATGTACAAGAATATAACTACTATAATACTGCCCCTATGTACAAGAATATAACTACTATAATACTGCCCCCTGTGTACAAGAATATAACTACTATAATACTGCCCCTATGTACAAGAATATAACTACTATAATACTGCTCCTATGTACAAGAATATAACTACTATAATACTGCTCCTATGTACAAGAATATAACTACTATAATACTGCTCCTATGTACAAGAATATAACTACTATAATACTGCTCCTATGTACAAGAATATAACTACTATAATACTGCCCCCTATGTACAAGAATATAACTACTATAATACTGCTCCTATGTACAAGAATATAACTACTATAATACTGCTCCTATGTACAAGAATATAACTACTATAATACTGCCCCCTATGTACAAGAATATAACTACTATAATACTGCTCTTATGTACAAGAATATAACTACTATAATACTGCTCCTAAGTACAAGAATATAACTACTATAATACTGCCCCCTATGTACAAGAATATAACTACTATAATACTGCTCCTAAGCACAAGAATATAACTACTATATTACTGCCCCCTATGTACAAGAATATAACTACTATAATACTGCTCATATGCACAAGAATATAACTACTATAATACTGCCCCTGTGTACAAGAATATAACTACTATAATACTGCTCCTAAGTACAAGAATATAACTAATATAATACTGCTCCTATGTACAAGAATATAACTACTACAATACTGCTACTATATACAAGAATATAACCACTATAATACTGCCCCCTATGTACAAGAATATAACTACTATAATACTGCCCCTGTGTACAAGAATATAACTACTATAATACTGCTCCTAAGTACAAGAATATAACTACTATAATACTGATGCTATGTACAAGAATATAACTACTATAATACTGCTCCTATGTACAAGAATATAACTACTATAATACTGCTCCTATGTACAAGAATATAACTACTATAATACTGCCCCCTATGTACAAGAATATAACTACTATAATACTGCCCTTATGCACAAGAATATAACTACTATAATACTGCCCCTGTGTACAAGAATATAACTACTATAATACTGCTCCCTATGTACAAGAATATAACTACTATAATACTGCCCGCTATGTACAAGAATATAACTACTATAATACTGCTCCTATGAACAAGAATATAACTACTATAATACTGCCGCCTATGTACAGGAATATAACTACTATAATACTGCCCCTGTGTACAAGAATATAACTACTATAATACTGCTCCCTATGTACAAAAATATAACTACTATAATACTGCTCCTATACACAAGAATATAACTACTATAATACTGCCCCTGTGTACAAGAATATAACTACTATAATACTGCTGCTATGTACAAGAATATAGCTACTATAATACTGCACCCTATGTACAAGAATATAACTACTATAATACTGATCCTATGTACAAGATTATAACTACTATAATACTGCTCCTATGTACAAGAATATAACTACTATAATACTGCCCCCTATGTACAAGAATATAACTACTATAATACTGCTCCCTATGTACAAGAATATAACTACTATAATACTGCTCCTATGTACAAGAATATAACTACTATTATACTGCCCCTATGTACAAGAATATAACTACTATAATACTGCTCCTAAGTACAAGAATATAACTACTATAATACTGCTCTTATGTACAAGAATATAAATACTATAATACTGCTCCTAAGTATAAGAATATAACTACTATAATACTGCTCTTATGTACAAGAATATAACTACTATAATACTGCTCCTAAGCACAAGAATATAACTACTATATTACTGCCCCCTATGTACAAGAATATAACTACTATAATACTGCTCATATGCACAAGAATATAACTACTATATTACTGCCCCCTGTGTACAAGAATATAACTACTATAATACTGCTCCTAAGTACAAGAATATAACTAATATAATACTGCTCCTATGTACAAGAATATAACTACTACAATACTGCTCCTATATACAAGAATATAACAACTATAATACTGCCCCCTATGTACAAGAATATAACTACTATAATACTGCCCCTGTGTACAAGAATATAACTACTATAATACTGCTCCTAAGTACAAGAATATAACTACTATAATACTGCTGCTATGTACAAGAATATAACTACTATAATACTGCTCCTATGTACAAGAATATAACTACTATAATACTGCTCCTATGTACAAGAATATAACTACTATAATACTGCCCCCTATGTACAAGAATATAACTACTATAATACTGCCCCTATGCACAAGAATATAACTACTATAATACTGCCCCTGTGTACAAGAATATAACTGCTATAATACTGCTCCCTATGTACAAGAATATAACTACTATAATACTGCCCCCTATGTAAAAGAATATAACTACTATAATACTGCTCCTATGAACAAGAATATAACTACTATAATACTGCCGCCTATGTACAGGAATATAACTACTATAATACTGCCCCTGTGTACAAGAATATAACTACTATAATACTGCTCCTATGTACAAAAATATAACTACTATAATACTGCTCCTATACACAAGAATATAACTACTATAATACTGCTCCCTATGTACTAGATTATAACTACTATAATACTGACCCTGTGTACAAGAATATAACTACTATAATACTGCTGCTATGTACAAGAATATAGCTACTATAATACTGCCCCCTATGTACAAGTATATAACTACTATAATACTGCTCCTATGTACAAGATTATAACTACTATAATACTGCTCCTATGTACAAGAATATAACTACTATAATACTGCCCCCTATGTACAAGAATATAACTACTATAATACTGCCTCTATGCACAAGAATATAACTACTATAATACTGCCCCTGTGTACAAGAATATAACTACTATAATACTGCTCCCTATGTACAAGAATATAACTACTACAATACTGCCCCCTATGTACAAGAATATAACTACTATAATACTGCTCCTAGGAACAAGAATATAACTACTATAATACTGCCGCCTATGTACAGGAATATAACTACTATAATACTGCCCCTGTGTACAAGAATATAACTACTATAATACTGCCCCTGTGTACAAGAATATAACTACTATAATACTGCTCCTATGTACAAGAATATAACTACTATAATACTGCCCCCTATGTACAAGAATATAACTGCTATAATACTGCCCCCATGTACAATAATATAACTACTATAATACTGCTCCTATACACAAGAATATAACTACCATAATACTGCTCCCTATGTACTAGATTATAACTACTATAATACTGCCCCTGTGTACAAGAATATAACTACTATAATACTGCTGCTATGTACAAGAATATAGCTACTATAATACTGCCCCCTATGTACAAGAATATAACTACTATAATACTGCTCCTATGTACAAGATTATAACTACTATAATACTGCTCTTATGTACAAGAATATAACTACTATAATACTGCCCCCTATGTACAAGAATATAACTACTATAATACTGCCCCCTATGTACAAGAATACAACTACTATAATACTGCCCCCTATGTACAAGAATATAACTACTATAATACTGCTCCTATGTATAAGAATATAACTACTATAATACTGCCCCTGTGTACAAGAATATAACTACTATAATACTGCTCCCTATGTACAAGTATATAACTACTATAATACTGCCCCCTATGTACAAGAATATAACTACTATAATACTGCTCCTATGAACAAGAATATAACTACTATAATACTGCCGCCTATGTACAGGAATATAACTACTATAATACTGCCCCTGTGTACAAGAATATAACTACTATAATACTGCCCCTGTGTACAAGAATATAACTACTATAATACTGCTCCTATGTACAAGAATATAACTGCTATAATACTGCCCCCTATGTACAAGAATATAACTGCTATAATACTGCTCCTATGTACAAGAATATAACTGCTATAATACTGCCCCCTATGTACAAGAATATAACTGCTATAATACTGCCCCCATGTACAAGAATATAACTACTATAATACTGCTCCTATACACAAGAATTTAACTACCATAATACTGCTCCCTATGTACTAGATTATAACTACTACAATACTGCCCCTGTGTACAAGAATATAACTACTATAATACTGCCCCCTATGTACAAGAATATAACTACTATAATACTGCTCCTATGTACAAGAATATAACTACTATAATACTGCCCCTGTGTACAAGAATATAACTACTATAATACTGCTCCTATGTAAAAGAATATAACTACTATAATACTGCTCCCTATGTACAAGAATATAACTACTATAATACTGCTCCTACGTACAAGAATATAACTACTATAATACTGCCCCTATGTACAAGAATATAAACACTATAATACTGCCCCCTATGTACAAGAATATAACTACTTTAATACTGCCCCCATGTACAAGAATATAACTACTATAATACTGCCCCCTATGTACAAGAATATAACTACTATAATACTGCTCCTATGTACAAGAATATAACTACTATAATACTGCCCCTGTGTACAAGAATATAACTACTATAATACTGCTCCTATGAAAAAGAATATAAATACTATAATACTGCTCCCTATGTACAAGAATATAACTACTATAATACTGCTCCTACGTACAAGAATATAACTACTATAATACTGCCCCTATGTACAAGAATATAAATACTATAATACTGCCCCCTATGTACAAGAATATAACTACTATAATACTGCCCCCTATGTACAAGAATATAACTACTATAATACTGCCCCTATGTACAAGAATATAACTACTATAATACTGCCCCCTATGTACAAGAATATAACTACTATAATACTGCCCCCTATGTAAAAGAATATAACTACTATAATACTGCTCCTATGAACAAGAATATAACTACTATAATACTGCCGCCTATGTACAGGAATATAACTACTATAATACTGCCCCTGTGTACAAGAATATAACTACTATAATACTGCTCCTATGTACAAAAATATAACTACTATAATACTGCTCCTATACACAAGAATATAACTACTATAATACTGCTCCCTATGTACTAGATTATAACTACTATAATACTGCCCCTGTGTACAAGAATATAACTACTATAATACTGCTGCTATGTACAAGAATATAGCTACTATAATACTGCCCCCTATGTACAAGAATATAACTACTATAATACTGCTCCTATGTACAAGATTATAACTACTATAATACTGCTCCTATGTACAAGAATATAACTACTATAATACTGCCCCCTATGTACAAGAATATAACTACTATAATACTGCCTCTATGCACAAGAATATAACTACTATAATACTGCCCCTGTGTACAAGAATATAACTACTATAATACTGCTCCCTATGTACAAGAATATAACTACTACAATACTGCCCCCTATGTACAAGAATATAACTACTATAATACTGCTCCTAGGAACAAGAATATAACTACTATAATACTGCCGCCTATGTACAGGAATATAACTACTATAATACTGCCCCTGTGTACAAGAATATAACTACTATAATACTGCCCCTGTGTACAAGAATATAACTACTATAATACTGCTCCTATGTACAAGAATATAACTACTATAATACTGCCCCCTATGTACAAGAATATAACTGCTATAATACTGCCCCCATGTACAATAATATAACTACTATAATACTGCTCCTATACACAAGAATATAACTACCATAATACTGCTCCCTATGTACTAGATTATAACTACTATAATACTGCCCCTGTGTACAAGAATATAACTACTATAATACTGCTGCTATGTACAAGAATATAGCTACTATAATACTGCCCCCTATGTACAAGAATATAACTACTATAATACTGCTCCTATGTACAAGATTATAACTACTATAATACTGCTCTTATGTACAAGAATATAACTACTATAATACTGCCCCCTATGTACAAGAATATAACTACTATAATACTGCCCCCTATGTACAAGAATACAACTACTATAATACTGCCCCCTATGTACAAGAATATAACTACTATAATACTGCTCCTATGTATAAGAATATAACTACTATAATACTGCCCCTGTGTACAAGAATATAACTACTATAATACTGCTCCCTATGTACAAGAATATAACTACTATAATACTGCCCCCTATGTACAAGAATATAACTACTATAATACTGCTCCTATGAACAAGAATATAACTACTATAATACTGCCGCCTATGTACAGGAATATAACTACTATAATACTGCCCCTGTGTACAAGAATATAACTACTATAATACTGCCCCTGTGTACAAGAATATAACTACTATAATACTGCTCCTATGTACAAGAATATAACTGCTATAATACTGCCCCCTATGTACAAGAATATAACTGCTATAATACTGCTCCTATGTACAAGAATATAACTGCTATAATACTGCCCCCTATGTACAAGAATATAACTGCTATAATACTGCCCCCTATGTACAAGAATATAACTACTATAATACTGCCCCCTATGTACAAGAATATAACTACTATAATACTGCTCCTATGTACAAGAATATAACTACTATAATACTGCCCCTGTGTACAAGAATATAACTACTATAATACTGCTCCTATGTAAAAGAATATAACTACTATAATACTGCTCCCTATGTACAAGAATATAACTACTATAATACTGCTCCTACGTACAAGAATATAACTACTATAATACTGCCCCTATGTACAAGAATATAAACACTATAATACTGCCCCCTATGTACAAGAATATAACTACTTTAATACTGCCCCCATGTACAAGAATATAACTACTATAATACTGCCCCCTATGTACAAGAATATAACTACTATAATACTGCTCCTATGTACAAGAATATAACTACTATAATACTGCCCCTGTGTACAAGAATATAACTACTATAATACTGCTCCTATGAAAAAGAATATAAATACTATAATACTGCTCCCTATGTACAAGAATATAACTACTATAATACTGCTCCTACGTACAAGAATATAACTACTATAATACTGCCCCTATGTACAAGAATATAAATACTATAATACTGCCCCCTATGTACAAGAATATAACTACTATAATACTGCCCCCTATGTACAAGAATATAACTACTATAATACTGCCCCTATGTACAAGAATATAACTACTATAATACTGCCCCCTATGTACAAGAATATAACTACTATAATACTGCCCCCTATGTACAAGAATATAACTACTATAATACTGCCCCCTATGTACAAGAATATAACTACTATAATACTGCCCCCTATGTACAAGAATATAACTACTATAATACTGCCCCTATGTACAAGAATATAACTACTATAATACTGCCCCCTATGTACAAGAATATAACTACTATAATACTGCCCCTATGTACAAGAATATAACTACTATAATACTGCCCCTATGTACAAGAATATAACTACTATAATACTGCCCCCTATGTACAAGAATATAACTACTATAATACTGCCCCCTATGTACAAGAATATAAATACTATAATACTGCCCCTATGTACAAGAATATAACTACTATAATACTGCCCCCTATGTACAAGAATATAACTACTATAATACTGCCCCTATGTACAAGAATATAACTACTATAATACTGCCCCCTATGTACAAGAATATAACTACTATAATACTGCCCCCTATGTACAAGAATATAACTACTATAATACTGCCCCCTATGTACAAGAATATAACTACTATAATACTGCCCTCTATGTGCAAGAATATAACTACAATAATACGGCCCCCTATGTACAAGAATATAACTACTATAATACTGCTCCTATGTACAAGAATATAACTACTATAATACTGCTCCCTATGTACAAGAATATAACTACTATAATACTGCCCCCTGTGTACAAGAATAAAACTACTATAATACTGCTCCTATGTACAATAATATAACTACTATAATACTGCTCCCTATGTACAAGAATATAACTACTATAATACTGCTCCCTATGTACAAGAATATAACTACTATAATACTGCTCCTATGTACAAGAATATAACTACTATAATACTGCCCCTATGTACAAGTATATAACTACTATAATACTGCTCCCTATGTACAAGAATATAACTACTATAATACTGCTCCCTATGTACAAGAATATAACTACTATAATACTGCTCCTATGTACAAGAATATAACTACTATAATACTGCTCCTCTGTACAATAATATAACTACTATAATACTGCTCCCTATGTACAAGAATATAACTACTATAATACTGCTCCCTATGTACAAGAATATAACTACTATAATACTGCTCCTATGTACAAGAATATAACTACTATAATACTGCTCCCTATGTACAAGAATGTAACTACTATAATACTGCTCCTAAGTACAAGAATATAACTACTATAATACTGCCTCCTATGTACAAGAATATAACTACTATAATACTGCTCTTATGTACAAGATTATAACTACTATAATACTGCTCCTATGTACAAGAATATAACTACTATAATACTGCTCCTATGTACAAGAATATAACTACTATAATACTGCTCCTATGTACAAGAATATAACTTCTATAATACTGCTCCTAAGTACAAGAATATAACTACTATAATACTGCTCTTATGTACAAGAATATAACTACTATAATACTGCTCCTATGTACAAGAATATAACTACTATAATACTGCTCCTATGTACAAGAATATAACTACTATAATACTGCCCACTATGTACAAGAATATAACTACTATAATACTGCCCCCTATGTACAAGAATATAACTACTATAATACTGCTCTTATGTACAAGAATATAACTACTATAATACTGCTCCTAAGCACAAGAATATAACTACTATATTACTGCCCCCTATGTACAAGAATATAACTACTATAATACTGCTCATATGCACAAGAATATAACTACTATAATATTGCCCCTGTGTACAAGAATATAACTACTATAATACTGGTCCTAAGTACAAGAATATAACTAATATAATACTGCTCCTATGTACAAGAATATAACTACTATAATACTGCTGCTATATACAAGAATATAACTACTATAATACTGCTCCTATGTACAAGAATATAACTACTATACTACTGCTCCTATGTACAAGAATATAACTACTATAATACTGCCCCCTATGTACAAGAATATAACTACTATAATACTGCCCCTATGCACAAGAATATAACTACTATAATACTGCCCCTGTGTACAAGAATATAACTACTATAATACTGCTCCCTATGTACAAGAATATAACTACTATAATACTGCCCGCTATGTACAAGAATATAACTACTATAATACTGCTCCTATGAACAAGAATATAACTACTATAATACTGCCGCCTATGTACAGGAATATAACTACTATAATACTGCCCCTGTGTACAAGAATATAACTACTATAATACTGCTCCTATGTACAAAAATATAACTACTATAATACTGCTCCTATACACAAGAATATAACTACTATAATACTGCTCCCTATGTACTAGATTATAACTACTATAATACTGCCCCTATGTACAAGAATAGAACTACTATAATACTGCCCCCTATGTACAAGAATATAACTACTATAATACTGCTCCTATGTACAAGAATATAACTACTATAACTGCTCCCTATGTACAAGAATATAACTACTATAATACTGCCCCCTGTGTACAAGAATAAAACTACTATAATACTGCTCCTATGTACAATAATATAACTACTATAATACTGCTCCCTATGTACAAGAATATAACTACTATAATACTGCTCCCTATGTACAAGAATATAACTACTATAATACTGCTCCTATGTACAAGAATATAACTACTATAATACTGCCCCTATGTACAAGTATATAACTACTATAATACTGCTCCCTATGTACAAGAATATAACTACTATAATACTGCTCCCTATGTACAAGAATATAACTACTATAATACTGCTCCTATGTACAAGAATATAACTACTATAATACTGCTCCTCTGTACAATAATATAACTACTATAATACTGCTCCCTATGTACAAGAATATAACTACTATAATACTGCTCCCTATGTACAAGAATATAACTACTATAATACTGCTCCTATGTACAAGAATATAACTACTATAATACTGCTCCCTATGTACAAGAATGTAACTACTATAATACTGCTCCTAAGTACAAGAATATAACTACTATAATACTGCCTCCTATGTACAAGAATATAACTACTATAATACTGCTCTTATGTACAAGATTATAACTACTATAATACTGCTCCTATGTACAAGAATATAACTACTATAATACTGCTCCTATGTACAAGAATATAACTACTATAATACTGCTCCTATGTACAAGAATATAACTTCTATAATACTGCTCCTAAGTACAAGAATATAACTACTATAATACTGCTCTTATGTACAAGAATATAACTACTATAATACTGCTCCTATGTACAAGAATATAACTACTATAATACTGCTCCTATGTACAAGAATATAACTACTATAATACTGCCCACTATGTACAAGAATATAACTACTATAATACTGCCCCCTATGTACAAGAATATAACTACTATAATACTGCTCTTATGTACAAGAATATAACTACTATAATACTGCTCCTAAGCACAAGAATATAACTACTATATTACTGCCCCCTATGTACAAGAATATAACTACTATAATACTGCTCATATGCACAAGAATATAACTACTATAATATTGCCCCTGTGTACAAGAATATAACTACTATAATACTGGTCCTAAGTACAAGAATATAACTAATATAATACTGCTCCTATGTACAAGAATATAACTACTATAATACTGCTGCTATATACAAGAATATAACTACTATAATACTGCTCCTATGTACAAGAATATAACTACTATACTACTGCTCCTATGTACAAGAATATAACTACTATAATACTGCCCCCTATGTACAAGAATATAACTACTATAATACTGCCCCTATGCACAAGAATATAACTACTATAATACTGCCCCTGTGTACAAGAATATAACTACTATAATACTGCTCCCTATGTACAAGAATATAACTACTATAATACTGCCCGCTATGTACAAGAATATAACTACTATAATACTGCTCCTATGAACAAGAATATAACTACTATAATACTGCCGCCTATGTACAGGAATATAACTACTATAATACTGCCCCTGTGTACAAGAATATAACTACTATAATACTGCTCCTATGTACAAAAATATAACTACTATAATACTGCTCCTATACACAAGAATATAACTACTATAATACTGCTCCCTATGTACTAGATTATAACTACTATAATACTGCCCCTATGTACAAGAATAGAACTACTATAATACTGCCCCCTATGTACAAGAATATAACTACTATAATACTGCCCCCTGTGTACAAGAATAAAACTACTATAATACTGCTCCTATGTACAATAATATAACTACTATAATACTGCTCCCTATGTACAAGAATATAACTACTATAATACTGCTCCCTATGTACAAGAATATAACTACTATAATACTGCTCCTATGTACAAGAATATAACTACTATAATACTGCCCCTATGTACAAGTATATAACTACTATAATACTGCTCCCTATGTACAAGAATATAACTACTATAATACTGCTCCTATGTACAAGAATATAACTACTATAATACTGCCCCTATGTACAAGTATATAACTACTATAATACTGCTCCCTATGTACAAGAATATAACTACTATAATACTGCTCCCTATGTACAAGAATATAACTACTATAATACTGCTCCTATGTACAAGAATATAACTACTATAATACTGCTCCTCTGTACAATAATATAACTACTATAATACTGCTCCCTATGTACAAGAATATAACTACTATAATACTGCTCCCTATGTACAAGAATATAACTACTATAATACTGCTCCTATGTACAAGAATATAACTACTATAATACTGCTCCCTATGTACAAGAATGTAACTACTATAATACTGCTCCTAAGTACAAGAATATAACTACTATAATACTGCCTCCTATGTACAAGAATATAACTACTATAATACTGCTCTTATGTACAAGATTATAACTACTATAATACTGCTCCTATGTACAAGAATATAACTACTATAATACTGCTCCTATGTACAAGAATATAACTACTATAATACTGCTCCTATGTACAAGAATATAACTTCTATAATACTGCTCCTAAGTACAAGAATATAACTACTATAATACTGCTCTTATGTACAAGAATATAACTACTATAATACTGCTCCTATGTACAAGAATATAACTACTATAATACTGCTCCTATGTACAAGAATATAACTACTATAATACTGCCCACTATGTACAAGAATATAACTACTATAATACTGCCCCCTATGTACAAGAATATAACTACTATAATACTGCTCTTATGTACAAGAATATAACTACTATAATACTGCTCCTAAGCACAAGAATATAACTACTATATTACTGCCCCCTATGTACAAGAATATAACTACTATAATACTGCTCATATGCACAAGAATATAACTACTATAATATTGCCCCTGTGTACAAGAATATAACTACTATAATACTGGTCCTAAGTACAAGAATATAACTAATATAATACTGCTCCTATGTACAAGAATATAACTACTATAATACTGCTCCTATATACAAGAATATAACTACTACAATACTGCTCCTATATACAAGAATATAACCACTATAATACTGCCCCCTATGTACAAGAATATAACTACTATAATACTGCTCCTATGTACAAGAATATAACTACTATACTACTGCTCCTATGTACAAGAATATAACTACTATAATACTGCCCCCTATGTACAAGAATATAACTACTATAATACTGCCCCTATGCACAAGAATATAACTACTATAATACTGCCCCTGTGTACAAGAATATAACTACTATAATACTGCTCCCTATGTACAAGAATATAACTACTATAATACTGCCCGCTATGTACAAGAATATAACTACTATAATACTGCTCCTATGAACAAGAATATAACTACTATAATACTGCCGCCTATGTACAGGAATATAACTACTATAATACTGCCCCTGTGTACAAGAATATAACTACTATAATACTGCTGGTATGTACAAAAATATAACTACTATAATACTGCTCCTATACACAAGAATATAACTACTATAATACTGCTCCCTATGTACTAGATTATAACTACTATAATACTGCCCCTATGTACAAGAATAGAACTACTATAATACTGCCCCCTATGTACAAGAATATAACTACTATAATACTGCTCCTATGTACAAGAATATAAATACTATAACACTGCCCCTATGTACAAGAATATAACTACTATAATACTGCTCCTATGTACAAGAATATAACTACTATAATACTGCCCCCTATGTGCAAGAATATAACTACAATAATACGGCCCCCTATGTACAAGAATATAACTACTATAATACTGCTCCTATGTACAAGAATATAACAACTATAATACTGCTCCCTATGTACAAGAATATAACTACTATAATACTGTCCCTATGTACAAGAATATAACTACTATAATACTGCTCCTATGTACAAGAATATAACTACTATAATACTGCCCCCTATGTGCAAGAATATAACTACAATAATACGGCCCCCTATGTACAAGAATATAACTACTATAATACTGCTCCTATGTACAAGAATATAACTACTATAATACTGCTCCCTATGTACAAGAATATATCTACTATAATACTGCCCCTATGTACAAGAATATAACTACTATAATACTTCCCCTATATACAAGAATTTAACTACTATAATACTGCCCCCTATGTATAAGAATATAACTACTATAATACTGCTCCCTATGTACAAGAATATAACTACTATAATACTGCTCCTATGTACAAGAATATAACTACTATAATACTGCCCCTATGTACAAAAATATAACTATTATAATACTGCTCCTCTGTACAATAATATAACTACTATAATACTGTTCCCTATGTATAAGAATATAACTACTATAATACTGCTCCTATGTACAATAATATAACTACTATAATACTGCTCCCTATGTACAAGAATATAACTACTATAATACTGCTCCCTATGTACAAGAATATAACTACTATAATACTGCTCCTATGTACAAGAATATAACTACTATAATACTGCCCCTATGTACAAGAATATAACTACTATAATACTGCTCCTATGAACAAGAATATAACTACTATAATACTGCCGCCTATGTACAGGAATATAACTACTATAATACTGCCCCTGTGTACAAGAATATAACTACTATAATACTGCTCCTATGTACAAAAATATAACTACTATAATACTGCTCCTATACACAAGAATATAACTACTATAATACTGCTCCCTATGTACTAGATTATAACTACTATAATACTGCCCCTGTGTACAAGAATATAACTACTATAATACTGCTGCTATGTACAAGAATATAGCTACTATAAAACTGCCCCCTATGTACAAGAATATAACTACTATAATACTGCTCCTATGTACAAGATTATAACTACTATAATACTGCTCCTATGTACAAGAATATAACTACTATAATACTGTCCCTATGTACAAGAATATAACTACTATAATACTGCTCCTATGTACAAGAATATAACTACTATAATACTGCCACTATGCACAAGAATATAACTACTATAATACTGCCTCTATGCACAAGAATATAACTACTATAATACTGCCCCTGTGTACAAGAATATAACTACTATAATACTGCTCCCTATGTACAAGAATATAACTACTATAATACTGCCTCTATGCACAAGAATATAACTACTATAATACTGCCTCTATGCACAAGAATATAACTACTATAATACTGCCCCTGTGTACAAGAATATAACTACTATAATACTGCCCCCTATGTACAAGAATATAACTACTATAATACTGCCTCTATGCACAAGAATATAACTACTATAATACTGCCCCTGTGTACAAGAATATAACTACTATAATACTGCTCCCTATGTACAAGAATATAACTACTATAATACTGCCCCCTATGTACAAGAATATAACTACTATAATACTGCTCCTAGGAACAAGAATATAACTACTATAATACTGCCGCCTATGTACAGGAATATAACTACTATAATACTGCCCCTGTGTACAAGAATATAACTACTATAATACTGCCCCTGTGTACAAGAAGATAACTACTATAATACTGCTCCTATGTACAAGAATATAACTACTATAATACTGCCCCCTATGTACAAGAATATAACTGCTATAATACTGCCCCCATGTACAATAATATAACTACTATAATACTGCTCCTATACACAAGAATATAACTACCATAATACTGCTCCCTATGTACTAGATTATAACTACTATAATACTGCCCCTGTGTACAAGAATATAACTACTATAATACTGCTGCTATGCACAAGAATATAGCTACTATAATACTGCCCCCTATGTACAAGAATATAACTACTATAATACTGCTCCTATGTACAAGATTATAACTACTATAATACTGCTTTTATGTACAAGAATATAACTACTATAATACTGCCCCCTATGTACAAGAATATAACTACTATAATACTGCCCCCTATGTACAAGAATATAACTACTATAATACTGCCCCCTATGTACAAGAATATAACTACTATAATACTGCTCCTATGCACAAGAATATAACTACTATAATACTGCCCCTGTGTACAAGAATATAACTACTATAATACTGCTCCCTATGTACAAGAATATAACTACTATAATACTGCCCCCTATGTACAAGAATATAACTACTATAATACTGCTCCTATGAACAAGAATATAACTACTATAATACTGCCGCCTATGTACAGGAATATAACTACTATAATACTGCCCCTGTGTACAAGAATATAACTACTATAATACTGCCCCTGTGTACAAGAATATAACTACTATAATACTGCTCCTATGTACAAGAATATAACTGCTATAATACTGCCCCCTATGTACAAGAATATAACTGCTATAATACTGCCCCCATGTACAAGAATATAACTACTATAATACTGCTCCTATACACAAGAATATAACTACCATAATACTGCTCCCTATGTACTAGATTATAACTACTACAATACTGCCCCCGTGTACAAGAATATAACTACTATAATACTGCTGCTATGTACAAGAATATAGCTACTATAATACTGCCCCCTATGTACAAGAATATAACTACTATAATACTGCTCCTATGTACAAGAATATAACTACTATAATACTGCCCCTGTGTACAAGAATATAACTACTATAATACTGCTCCTATGTAAAAGAATATAACTACTATAATACTGCTCCCTATGTACAAGAATATAACTACTATAATACAGCTCCTACGTACAAGAATATAACTACTATAATACTGCCCCTATGTACAAGAATATAAATACTATAATACTGCCCCCTATGTACAAGAATATAACTACTATAATACTGCCCCTATGTACAAGAATATAACTACTATAATACTGCCCCCTATGTACAAGAATATAACTACTATAATACTGCTCCTATGTACAAGAATATAACTACTATAATACTGCCCCTGTGTACAAGAATATAACTACTATAATACTGCTCCTATGTAAAAGAATATAAATACTATAATACTGCTCCCTATGTACAAGAATATAACTACTATAATACTGCTCCTACGTAAAACAATATAACTACTATAATACTGCCCCTATGTACAAGAATATAACTACTATAATACTGTCCCCTATGTACAAGAATATAACTACTATAATACTGCCCCTATGTACAAGAATATAACTACTATAATACTGCCCCCTATGTACAAGAATATAACTACTATAATACTGCCCCTATGTACAAGAATATAACTACTATAATACTGCCCCCTATGTACAAGAATATAACTACTATAATACTGCCCCCTATGTACAAGAATATAACTACTATAATACTGCCCCCTATGTACAAGAATATAACTACTATAATACTGCCCTCTATGTACAAGAATATAGCTACTATAATACTGCCCCTATGTACAAGAATATAACTACTATAATACTGCCCCCTATGTACAAGAATATAACTACTATAATACTGCTCCTATGTACAAGAATATAACTACTATAATACTGCCCCTATGTACAAGAATATAACTACTATAATACTGCTCCTATGTACAAGAATATAACTACTATAATACTGCCCCCTATGTGCAAGAATATAACTACAATAATACGGCCCCCTATGTACAAGAATATAACTACTATAATACTGCTCCTATGTACAAGAATATAACTACTATAATACTGCTCCTATATACAAGAATATAACTACTACAATACTGCTCTTATATACAAGAATATAACCACTATAATACTGCCCCCTATGTACAAGAATATAACTACTATAATACTGCTCCTATGTACAAGAATATAACTACTATACTACTGCTCCTATGTACAAGAATATAACTACTATAATACTGCCCCCTATGTACAAGAATATAACTACTATAATACTGCCCCTATGCACAAGAATATAACTACTATAATACTGCCCCTGTGTACAAGAATATAACTACTATAATACTGCTCCCTATGTACAAGAATATAACTACTATAATACTGCCCGCTATGTACAAGAATATAACTACTATAATACTGCTCCTATGAACAAGAATATAACTACTATAATACTGCCGCCTATGTACAGGAATATAACTACTATAATACTGCCCCTGTGTACAAGAATATAACTACTATAATACTGCTCCTATTTACAAAAATATAACTACTATAATACTGCTCCTATACACAAGAATATAACTACTATAATACTGCTCCCTATGTACTAGATTATAACTACTATAATACTGCCCCTATGTACAAGAATAGAACTACTATAATACTGCCCCCTATGTACAAGAATATAACTACTATAATACTGCTCCTATGTACAAGAATATAACTACTATAATACTGCCCCTATGTACAAGAATATAACTACTATAATACTGCTCCTATGTACAAGAATATAACTACTATAATACTGCCCCCTATGTGCAAGAATATAACTACAATAATACGGCCCCCTATGTACAAGAATATAACTACTATAATACTGCTCCTATGTACAAGAATATAACTACTATAATACTGCTCCCTATGTACAAGAATATAACTACTATAATACTGTCCCTATGTACAAGAATATAACTACTATAATACTGCTCCTATGTACAAGAATATAACTACTATAATACTGCCCCCTATGTGCAAGAATATAACTACAATAATACGGCCCCCTATGTACAAGAATATAACTACTATAATACTGCTCCTATGTACAAGAATATAACTACTATAATACTGCTCCCTATGTACAAGAATATATCTACTATAATACTGCCCCTATGTACAAGAATATAACTACTATAATACTTCCCCTATATACAAGAATTTAACTACTATAATACTGCCCCCTATGTATAAGAATATAACTACTATAATACTGCTCCCTATGTACAAGAATATAACTACTATAATACTGCTCCTATGTACAAGAATATAACTACTATAATACTGCCCCTATGTACAAAAATATAACTATTATAATACTGCTCCTCTGTACAATAATATAACTACTATAATACTGTTCCCTATGTACAAGAATATAACTACTATAATACTGCTCCTATGTACAATAATATAACTACTATAATACTGCTCCCTATGTACAAGAATATAACTACTATAATACTGCTCCCTATGTACAAGAATATAACTACTATAATACTGCTCCTATGTACAAGAATATAACTACTATAATACTGCCCCTATGTACAAGAATATAACTACTATAATACTGCTCCTATGAACAAGAATATAACTACTATAATACTGCCGCCTATGTACAGGAATATAACTACTATAATACTGCCCCTGTGTACAAGAATATAACTACTATAATACTGCTCCTATGTACAAAAATATAACTACTATAATACTGCTCCTATACACAAGAATATAACTACTATAATACTGCTCCCTATGTACTAGATTATAACTACTATAATACTGCCCCTGTGTACAAGAATATAACTACTATAATACTGCTGCTATGTACAAGAATATAGCTACTATAAAACTGCCCCCTATGTACAAGAATATAACTACTATAATACTGCTCCTATGTACAAGATTATAACTACTATAATACTGCTCCTATGTACAAGAATATAACTACTATAATACTGTCCCTATGTACAAGAATATAACTACTATAATACTGCTCCTATGTACAAGAATATAACTACTATAATACTGCCACTATGCACAAGAATATAACTACTATAATACTGCCTCTATGCACAAGAATATAACTACTATAATACTGCCCCTGTGTACAAGAATATAACTACTATAATACTGCTCCCTATGTACAAGAATATAACTACTATAATACTGCCTCTATGCACAAGAATATAACTACTATAATACTGCCTCTATGCACAAGAATATAACTACTATAATACTGCCCCTGTGTACAAGAATATAACTACTATAATACTGCCCCCTATGTACAAGAATATAACTACTATAATACTGCCTCTATGCACAAGAATATAACTACTATAATACTGCCCCTGTGTACAAGAATATAACTACTATAATACTGCTCCCTATGTACAAGAATATAACTACTATAATACTGCCCCCTATGTACAAGAATATAACTACTATAATACTGCTCCTAGGAACAAGAATATAACTACTATAATACTGCCGCCTATGTACAAGAATATAACTACTATAATACTGCTCCCTATGTACAACAATATAACTACTATAATACTGCCCCTGTGTACAAGAATATAACTACTATAATACTGCCCCTGTGTACAAGAAGATAACTACTATAATACTGCTCCTATGTACAAGAATATAACTACTATAATACTGCCCCCTATGTACAAGAATATAACTGCTATAATACTGCCCCCATGTACAATAATATAACTACTATAATACTGCTCCTATACACAAGAATATAACTACCATAATACTGCTCCCTATGTACTAGATTATAACTACTATAATACTGCCCCTGTGTACAAGAATATAACTACTATAATACTGCTGCTATGCACAAGAATATAGCTACTATAATACTGCCCCCTATGTACAAGAATATAACTACTATAATACTGCTCCTATGTACAAGATTATAACTACTATAATACTGCTCTTATGTACAAGAATATAACGACTATAATACTGCCCCCTATGTACAAGAATATAACTACTATAATACTGCCCCCTATGTACAAGAATATAACTACTATAATACTGCCCCCTATGTACAAGAATATAACTACTATAATACTGCTCCTATGCACAAGAATATAACTACTATAATACTGCCCCTGTGTACAAGAATATAACTACTATAATACTGCTCCCTATGTACAAGAATATAACTACTATAATACTGCCCCCTATGTACAAGAATATAACTACTATAATACTGCTCCTATGAACAAGAATATAACTACTATAATACTGCCGCCTATGTACAGGAATATAACTACTATAATACTGCCCCTGTGTACAAGAATATAACTACTATAATACTGCCCTTGTGTACAAGAATATAACTACTATAATACTGCTCCTATGTACAAGAATATAACTGCTATAATACTGCCCCCTATGTACAAGAATATAACTGCTATAATACTGCCCCCATGTACAAGAATATAACTACTATAATACTGCTCCTATACACAAGAATATAACTACCATAATACTGCTCCCTATGTACTAGATTATAACTACTACAATACTGCCCCCGTGTACAAGAATATAACTACTATAATACTGCTGCTATGTACAAGAATATAGCTACTATAATACTGCCCCCTATGTACAAGAATATAACTACTATAATACTGCTCCTATGTACAAGAATATAACTACTATAATACTGCCCCTGTGTACAAGAATATAACTACTATAATACTGCTCCTATGTAAAAGAATATAACTACTATAATACTGCTCCCTATGTACAAGAATATAACTACTATAATACAGCTCCTACGTACAAGAATATAACTACTATAATACTGCCCCTATGTACAAGAATATAAATACTATAATACTGCCCCCTATGTACAAGAATATAACTACTATAATACTGCCCCTATGTACAAGAATATAACTACTATAATACTGCCCCCTATGTACAAGAATATAACTACTATAATACTGCTCCTATGTACAAGAATATAACTACTATAATACTGCCCCTGTGTACAAGAATATAACTACTATAATACTGCTACTATGTAAAAGAATATAAATACTATAATACTGCTCCCTATGTACAAGAATATAACTACTATAATACTGCTCCTACGTAAAAGAATATAACTACTATAATACTGCCCCTATGTACAAGAATATAACTACTATAATACTGTCCCCTATGTACAAGAATATAACTACTATAATACTGCCCCTATGTACAAGAATATAACTACTATAATACTGCCCCCTATGTACAAGAATATAACTACTACAATACTGCACCTATGTACAAGAATATAACTACTATAATACTGCCCCCTATGTACAAGAATATAACTACTATAATACTGCCCCCTATGTACAAGAATATAACTACTATAATACTGCCCCCTATGTACAAGAATATAACTACTATAATACTGCCCTCTATGTACAAGAATATAGCTACTATAATATTGCCCCTATGTACAAGAATATAACTACTATAATACTGCCCCCTATGTACAAGAATATAACTACTATAATACTGCTCCTATGTACAAGAATATAACTACTATAATACTGCCCCTATGTACAAGAATATAACTACTATAATACTGCTCCTATGTACAAGAATATAACTACTATAATACTGCCCCCTATGTGCAAGAATATAACTACAATAATACGGCCCCCTATGTACAAGAATATAACTACTATAATACTGCTCCTATGTACAAGAATATAACTACTATAATACTGCTCCCTATGTACAAGAATATAACTACTATAATACTGCCCCCTGTGTACAAGAATAAAACTACTATAATACTGCCCCTATGTACAAGAATATAACTACTATAATACTGCTCCTATGTACAAGAATATAACTACTATAATACTGCCCCCTATGTGCAAGAATATAACTACAATAATACGGCCCCCTATGTACAAGAATATAACTACTATAATACTGCTCCTATGTACAAGAATATAACTACTATAATACTGCTCCCTATGTACAAGAATATATCTACTATAATACTGCCCCTATGTACAAGAATATAACTACTATAATACTTCCCCTATATACAAGAATTTAACTACTATAATACTGCCCCCTATGTATAAGAATATAACTACTATAATACTGCTCCCTATGTACAAGAATATAACTACTATAATACTGCTCCTATGTACAAGAATATAACTACTATAATACTGCTCCTATGTACAAGAATATAACTACTATAATACTGCTCCTATGTACAAGAATATAACTACTATAATACTGCCCCCTATGTACAAGAATATAACTACTATAATACTGCCCCTATGTACAAAAATATAACTACTATAATACTGCTCCTCTGTACAATAATATAACTACTATAATACTGCTCCCTATGTACAAGAATATAACTACTATAATACTGCTCCTATGTACAATAATATAACTACTATAATACTGCTCCCTATGTACAAGAATATAACTACTATAATACTGCTCCCTATGTACAAGAATATAACTACTATAATACTGCTCCTATGTACAAGAATATAACTACTATAATACTGCCCCTATGTACAAGAATATAACTACTATAATACTGCTCCCTATGTACAAGAATATAACTACTATAATACTGCTCCCTATGTACAAGAATATAACTACTATAATACTGCTCCTATGTACAAGAATATAACTACTATAATACTGCTCCTCTGTACAATAATATAACTACTATAATACTGCTCCCTATGTACAAGAATATAACTACTATAATACTGCTCCCTATGTACAAGAATATAACTACTATAATACTGCTCCTATGTACAAGAATATAACTACTATAATACTGCTCCCTATGTACAAGAATGTAACTACTATAATACTGCTCCCTATGTACAAGAATATAACTACTATAATACTGCCCCTATGTACAAGAATATAACTACTATAATACTGCTCTTATGTACAAGATTATAACTACTATAATACTGCTCCTATGTACAAGAATATAACTACTATAATACTGCTCCTATGTACAAGAATATAACTACTATAATACTGCTCCTATGTACAAGAATATAACTTCTATAATACTGCTCCTAAGTACAAGAATATAACTACTATAATACTGCTCTTATGTACAAGAATATAACTACTATAATACTGCTCCTATGTACAAGAATATAACTACTATAATACTGCTCCTATGTACAAGAATATAACTACTATAATACTGCCCACTATGTACAAGAATATAACTACTATAATACTGCTCCCTATGTACAAGAATATAACTACTATAATACTGCTCCTATGTACAAGAATATAACTACTATAATACTGCCCCTATGTACAAGAATATAACTACTATAATACTGCTCCTATGAACAAGAATATAACTACTATAATACTGCCGCCTATGTACAGGAATATAACTACTATAATACTGCCCCTGTGTACAAGAATATAACTACTATAATACTGCTCCTATGTACAAAAATATAACTACTATAATACTGCTCCTATACACAAGAATATAACTACTATAATACTGCTCCCTATGTACTAGATTATAACTACTATAATACTGCCCCTGTGTACAAGAATATAACTACTATAATACTGCTGCTATGTACAAGAATATAGCTACTATAAAACTGCCCCCTATGTACAAGAATATAACTACTATAATACTGCTCCTATGTACAAGATTATAACTACTATAATACTGCTCCTATGTACAAGAATATAACTACTATAATACTGCCCCCTATGTACAAGAATATAACTACTATAATACTGCCTCTATGCACAAGAATATAACTACTATAATACTGCCCCTGTGTACAAGAATATAACTACTATAATACTGCTCCCTATGTACAAGAATATAACTACTATAATACTGCCCCCTATGTACAAGAATATAACTACTATAATACTGCTCCTAGGAACAAGAATATAACTACTATAATACTGCCGCCTATGTACAGGAATATAACTACTATAATACTGCCCCTGTGTACAAGAATATAACTACTATAATACTGCCCCTGTGTACAAGAATATAACTACTATAATACTGCTCCTATGTACAAGAATATAACTACTATAATACTGCCCCCTATGTACAAGAATATAACTGCTATAATACTGCCCCCATGTACAATAATATAACTACTATAATACTGCTCCTATACACAAGAATATAACTACCATAATACTGCTCCCTATGTACTAGATTATAACTACTATAATACTGCCCCTGTGTACAAGAATATAACTACTATAATACTGCTGCTATGCACAAGAATATAGCTACTATAATACTGCCCCCTATGTACAAGAATATAACTACTATAATACTGCTCCTATGTACAAGATTATAACTACTATAATACTGCTCTTATGTACAAGAATATAACTACTATAATACTGCCCCCTATGTACAAGAATATAACTACTATAATACTGCTCCTATGCACAAGAATATAACTACTATAATACTGCCCCTGTGTACAAGAATATAACTACTATAATACTGCTCCCTATGTACAAGAATATAACTACTATAATACTGCCCCCTATGTACAAGAATATAACTACTATAATACTGCTCCTATGAACAAGAATATAACTACTATAATACTGCCGCCTATGTACAGGAATATAACTACTATAATACTGCCCCTGTGTACAAGAATATAACTACTATAATACTGCCCCTGTGTACAAGAATATAACTACTATAATACTGCTCCTATGTACAAGAATATAACTGCTATAATACTGCCCCCTATGTACAAGAATATAACTGCTATAATACTGCCCCCATGTACAAGAATATAACTACTATAATACTGCTCCTATACACAAGAATATAACTACCATAATACTGCTCCCTATGTACTAGATTATAACTACTACAATACTGCCCCCGTGTACAAGAATATAACTACTATAATACTGCTGCTATGTACAAGAATATAGCTACTATAATACTGCCCCCTATGTACAAGAATATAACTACTATAATACTGCTCCTATGTACAAGAATATAACTACTATAATACTGCCCCTGTGTACAAGAATATAACTACTATAATACTGCTCCTATGTAAAAGAATATAACTACTATAATACTGCTCCCTATGTACAAGAATATAACTACTATAATACAGCTCCTACGTACAAGAATATAACTACTATAATACTGCCCCTATGTACAAGAATATAAATACTATAATACTGCCCCCTATGTACAAGAATATAACTACTATAATACTGCCCCTATGTACAAGAATATAACTACTATAATACTGCCCCCTATGTACAAGAATATAACTACTATAATACTGCTCCTATGTACAAGAATATAACTACTATAATACTGCCCCTGTGTACAAGAATATAACTACTATAATACTGCTCCTATGTAAAAGAATATAAATACTATAATACTGCTCCCTATGTACAAGAATATAACTACTATAATACTGCTCCTACGTACAAGAATATAACTACTATAATACTGCCCCTATGTACAAGAATATAACTACTATAATACTGTCCCCTATGTACAAGAATATAACTACTATAATACTGCCCCTATGTACAAGAATATAACTACTATAATACTGCCCCCTATGTACAAGAATATAACTACTATAATACTGCCCCTATGTACAAGAATATAACTACTATAATACTGCCCCCTATGTACAAGAATCTAACTACTACAATACTGCCCCCTATGTACAAGAATATAACTACTATAATACTGCCCCCTATGTACAAGAATATAACTACTATAATACTGCCCTCTATGTACAAGAATATAGCTACTATAATACTGCCCCTATGTACAAGAATATAACTACTATAATACTGCCCCTATGTACAAGAATATAACTACTATAATACTGCTCCTATGTACAAGAATATAACTACTATAATACTGCCCCCTATGTGCAAGAATATAACTACAATAATACGGCCCCTATGTACAAGAATATAACTACTATAATACTGCCCCCTGTGTACAAGAATAAAACTACTATAATACTGCCCCTATGTACAAGAATATAACTACTATAATACTGCTCCTATGTACAAGAATATAACTACTATAATACTGCCCCCTATGTGCAAGAATATAACTACAATAATACGGCCCCCTATGTACAAGAATATAACTACTATAATACTGCTCCTATGTACAAGAATATAACTACTATAATACTGCTCCCTATGTACAAGAATATATCTACTATAATACTGCCCCTATGTACAAGAATATAACTACTATAATACTTCCCCTATATACAAGAATTTAACTACTATAATACTGCCCCCTATGTATAAGAATATAACTACTATAATACTGCTCCCTATGTACAAGAATATAACTACTATAATACTGCTCCTATGTACAAGAATATAACTACTATAATACTGCTCCTATGTACAAGAATATAACTACTATAATACTGCCCCCTATGTACAAGAATATAACTACTATAATACTGCCCCTATGTACAAAAATATAACTACTATAATACTGCTCCTCTGTACAATAATATAACTACTATAATACTGCTCCCTATGTACAAGAATATAACTACTATAATACTGCTCCTATGTACAATAATATAACTACTATAATACTGCTCCCTATGTACAAGAATATAACTACTATAATACTGCTCCCTATGTACAAGAATATAACTACTATAATACTGCTCCTATGTACAAGAATATAACTACTATAATACTGCCCCTATGTACAAGAATATAACTACTATAATACTGCTCCCTATGTACAAGAATATAACTACTATAATACTGCTCCCTATGTACAAGAATATAACTACTATAATACTGCTCCTATGTACAAGAATATAACTACTATAATACTGCTCCTCTGTACAATAATATAACTACTATAATACTGCTCCCTATGTACAAGAATATAACTACTATAATACTGCTCCCTATGTACAAGAATATAACTACTATAATACTGCTCCTATGTACAAGAATATAACTACTATAATACTGCTCCCTATGTATAAGAATGTAACTACTATAATACTGCTCCTAAGTACAAGAATATAACTACTATAATACTGCCCCTATGTACAAGAATATAACTACTATAATACTGCTCTTATGTACAAGATTATAACTACTATAATACTGCTCCTATGTACAAGAATATAACTACTATAATACTGCTCCTATGTACAAGAATATAACTACTATAATACTGCTCCTATGTACAAGAATATAACTTCTATAATACTGCTCCTAAGTACAAGAATATAACTACTATAATACTGCTCTTATGTACAAGAATATAACTACTATAATACTGCTCCTATGTACAAGAATATAACTACTATAATACTGCTCCTATGTACAAGAATATAACTACTATAATACTGCCCACTATGTACAAGAATATAACTACTATAATACTGCCCCCTATATACAAGAATATAACTACTATAATACTGCTCCTATGTACAAGAATATAACTACTATAATACTGCTCCTATGTACAAGAATATAACTACTATAATACTGCTCTTATGTACAAGAATATAACTACTATAATACTGCTCCTAAGCACAAGAATATAACTACTATATTACTGCCCCCTAGGTACAAGAATATAACTACTATAATACTGCTCATATGCACAAGAATATAACTACTATAATACTGCCCCTGTGTACAAGAATATAACTACTATAATACTGCTCCTATATACAAGAATATAACTACTACAATACTGCTCTTATGTACAAGAATATAACTACTATAATACTGCTCCCTATGTACAAGAATGTAACTACTATAATACTGCTCCCTATGTACAAGAATATAACTACTATAATACTGCTCCCTATGTACAAGAATATAACTACTATAATACTGCTCCTATGTACAAGAATATAACTACTATAATACTGCTCCCTATGTACAAGAATGTAACTACTATAATACTGCTCCTAAGTACAAGAATATAACTACTATAATACTGCCCCTATGTACAAGAATATAACTACTATAATACTGCTCTTATGTACAAGATTATAACTACTATAATACTGCTCCTATGTACAAGAATATAACTACTATAATACTGCTCCTATGTACAAGAATATAACTACTATAATACTGCTCCTATGTACAAGAATATAACTTCTATAATACTGCTCCTAAGTACAAGAATATAACTACCATAATACTGCTCCCTATGTACTAGATTATAACTACTATAATACTGCCCCTGTGTACAAGAATATAACTACTATAATACTGCTGCTATGCACAAGAATATAGCTACTATAATACTGCCCCCTATGTACAAGAATATAACTACTATAATACTGCTCCTATGTACAAGATTATAACTACTATAATACTGCTCTTATGTACAAGAATATAACTACTATAATACTGCCCCCTATGTACAAGAATATAACTACTATAATACTGCCCCCTATGTACAAGAATATAACTACTATAATACTGCCCCCTATGTACAAGAATATAACTACTATAATACTGCTCCTATGCACAAGAATATAACTACTATAATACTGCCCCTGTGTACAAGAATATAACTACTATAATACTGCTCCCTATGTACAAGAATATAACTACTATAATACTGCCCCCTATGTACAAGAATATAACTACTATAATACTGCTCCTATGAACAAGAATATAACTACTATAATACTGCCGCCTATGTACAGGAATATAACTACTATAATACTGCCCCTGTGTACAAGAATATAACTACTATAATACTGCCCCTGTGTACAAGAATATAACTACTATAATACTGCTCCTATGTACAAGAATATAACTGCTATAATACTGCCCCCTATGTACAAGAATATAACTGCTATAATACTGCCCCCATGTACAAGAATATAACTACTATAATACTGCTCCCTATGTACTAGATTATAACTACTACAATACTGCCCCCGTGTACAAGAATATAACTACTATAATACTGCTCCCTATGTACAAGAATATAACTACTATAATACTGCTCCTATGTACAAGAATATAACTACTATAATACTGCTCCTCTGTACAATAATATAACTACTATAATACTGCTCCCTATGTACAAGAATATAACTACTATAATACTGCTCCCTATGTACAAGAATATAACTACTATAATACTGCTCCTATGTACAAGAATATAACTACTATAATACTGCTCCCTATGTACAAGAATGTAACTACTATAATACTGCTCCTAAGTACAAGAATATAACTACTATAATACTGCCCCTATGTACAAGAATATAACTACTATAATACTGCTCTTATGTACAAGATTATAACTACTATAATACTGCTCCTATGTACAAGAATATAACTACTATAATACTGCTCCTATGTACAAGAATATAACTACTATAATACTGCTCCTATGTACAAGAATATAACTTCTATAATACTGCTCCTAAGTACAATAATATAACTACTATAATACTGCTCTTATGTACAAGAATATAACTACTATAATACTGCTCCTATGTACAAGAATATAACTACTATAATACTGCTCCTATGTACAAGAATATAACTACTATAATACTGCCCACTATGTACAAGAATATAACTACTATAATACTGCCCCCTATATACAAGAATATAACTACTATAATACTGCTCCTATGTACAAGAATATAACTACTATAATACTGCTCCTATGTACAAGAATATAACTACTATAATACTGCTCTTATGTACAAGAATATAACTACTATAATACTGCTCCTAAGCACAAGAATATAACTACTATATTACTGCCCCCTAGGTACAAGAATATAACTACTATAATACTGCTCATATGCACAAGAATATAACTACTATAATACTGCCCCTGTGTACAAGAATATAACTACTATAATACTGCTCCTATATACAAGAATATAACTACTACAATACTGCTCCTATGTACAAGAATATAACTACTATAATACTGCTCCCTATGTACAAGAATGTAACTACTATAATACTGCTCCCTATGTACAAGAATATAACTACTATAATACTGCTCCCTATGTACAAGAATATAACTACTATAATACTGCTCCTATGTACAAGAATATAACTACTATAATACTGCTCCCTATGTACAAGAATGTAACTACTATAATACTGCTCCTAAGTACAAGAATATAACTACTATAATACTGCCCCTATGTACAAGAATATAACTACTATAATACTGCTCTTATGTACAAGATTATAACTACTATAATACTGCTCCTATGTACAAGAATATAACTACTATAATACTGCTCCTATGTACAAGAATATAACTACTATAATACTGCTCCTATGTACAAGAATATAACTTCTATAATACTGCTCCTAAGTACAAGAATATAACTACCATAATACTGCTCCCTATGTACTAGATTATAACTACTATAATACTGCCCCTGTGTACAAGAATATAACTACTATAATACTGCTGCTATGCACAAGAATATAGCTACTATAATACTGCCCCCTATGTACAAGAATATAACTACTATAATACTGCTCCTATGTACAAGATTATAACTACTATAATACTGCTCTTATGTACAAGAATATAACTACTATAATACTGCCCCCTATGTACAAGAATATAACTACTATAATACTGCCCCCTATGTACAAGAATATAACTACTATAATACTGCCCCCTATGTACAAGAATATAACTACTATAATACTGCTCCTATGCACAAGAATATAACTACTATAATACTGCCCCTGTGTACAAGAATATAACTACTATAATACTGCTCCCTATGTACAAGAATATAACTACTATAATACTGCCCCCTATGTACAAGAATATAACTACTATAATACTGCTCCTATGAACAAGAATATAACTACTATAATACTGCCGCCTATGTACAGGAATATAACTACTATAATACTGCCCCTGTGTACAAGAATATAACTACTATAATACTGCCCCTGTGTACAAGAATATAACTACTATAATACTGCTCCTATGTACAAGAATATAACTGCTATAATACTGCCCCCTATGTACAAGAATATAACTGCTATAATACTGCCCCCATGTACAAGAATATAACTACTATAATACTGCTCCCTATGTACTAGATTATAACTACTACAATACTGCCCCCGTGTACAAGAATATAACTACTATAATACTGCTGCTATGTACAAGAATATAGCTACTATAATACTGCCCCCTATGTACAAGAATATAACTACTATAATACTGCTCCTATGTACAAGAATATAACTACTATAATACTGCCCCTGTGTACAAGAATATAACTACTATAATACTGCTCCTATGTAAAAGAATATAACTACTATAATACTGCTCCCTATGTACAAGAATAAAACTACTATAATACAGCTCCTACGTACAAGAATATAACTACTATAATACTGCCCCTATGTACAAGAATATAAATACTATAATACTGCCCCCTATGTACAAGAATATAACTACTATAATACTGCCCCTATGTACAAGAATATAACTACTATAATACTGCCCCCTATGTACAAGAATATAACTACTATAATACTGCTCCTATGTACAAGAATATAACTACTATAATACTGCCCCTGTGTACAAGAATATAACTACTATAATACTGCTCCTATGTAAAAGAATATAAATACTATAATACTGCTCCCTATGTACAAGAATATAACTACTATAATACTGCTCCTACGTACAAGAATATAACTACTATAATACTGCCCCTATGTACAAGAATATAACTACTATAATACTGTCCCCTACGTACAAGAATATAACTACTATAATACTGCCCCTATGTACAAGAATATAACTACTATAATACTGCCCCCTATGTACAAGAATATAACTACTATAATACTGCCCCTATGTACAAGAATATAACTACTATAATACTGCCCCCTATGTACAAGAATATAACTACTATAATACTGCCCCCTATGTACAAGAATATAACTACTATAATACTGCCCCCTATGTACAAGAATATAACTACTATAATACTGCCCTCTATGTACAAGAATATAGCTACTATAATACTGCCCCTATGTACAAGAATATAACTACTATAATACTGCCCCCTATGTACAAGAATATAACTACTATAATACTGCTCCTATGTACAAGAATATAACTACTATAATACTGCCCCTATGTACAAGAATATAACTACTATAATACTGCTCCTATGTACAAGAATATAACTACTATAATACTGCCCCCTATGTGCAAGAATATAACTACAATAATACGGCCCCTATGTACAAGAATATAACTACTATAATACTGCCCCCTGTGTACAAGAATAAAACTACTATAATACTGCCCCTATGTACAAGAATATAACTACTATAATACTGCTCCTATGTACAAGAATATAACTACTATAATACTGCCCCCTATGTGCAAGAATATAACTACAATAAAACGGCCCCCTATGTACAAGAATATAACTACTATAATACTGCTCCTATGTACAAGAATATAACTACTATAATACTGCTCCCTATGTACAAGAATATATCTACTATAATACTGCCCCTATGTACAAGAATATAACTACTATAATACTTCCCCTATATACAAGAATTTAACTACTATAATACTGCCCCCTATGTATAAGAATATAACTACTATAATACTGCTCCCTATGTACAAGAATATAACTACTATAATACTGCTCCTATGTACAAGAATATAACTACTATAATACTGCTCCTATGTACAAGAATATAACTACTATAATACTGCCCCCTATGTACAAGAATATAACTACTATAATACTGCCCCTATGTACAAAAATATAACTACTATAATACTGCTCCTCTGTACAATAATATAACTACTATAATACTGCTCCCTATGTACAAGAATATAACTACTATAATACTGCTCCTATGTACAATAATATAACTACTATAATACTGCTCCCTATGTACAAGAATATAACTACTATAATACTGCTCCCTATGTACAAGAATATAACTACTATAATACTGCTCCTATGTACAAGAATATAACTACTATAATACTGCCCCTATGTACAAGAATATAACTACTATAATACTGCTCCCTATGTACAAGAATATAACTACTATAATACTGCTCCCTATGTACAAGAATATAACTACTATAATACTGCTCCTATGTACAAGAATATAACTACTATAATACTGCTCCTCTGTACAATAATATAACTACTATAATACTGCTCCCTATGTACAAGAATATAACTACTATAATACTGCTCCCTATGTACAAGAATATAACTACTATAATACTGCTCCTATGTACAAGAATATAACTACTATAATACTGCTCCCTATGTACAAGAATGTAACTACTATAATACTGCTCCTAAGTACAAGAATATAACTACTATAATACTGCCCCTATGTACAAGAATATAACTACTATAATACTGCTCTTATGTACAAGATTATAACTACTATAATACTGCTCCTATGTACAAGAATATAACTACTATAATACTGCTCCTATGTACAAGAATATAACTACTATAATACTGCTCCTATGTACAAGAATATAACTTCTATAATACTGCTCCTAAGTACAAGAATATAACTACTATAATACTGCTCCTATGTACAAGAATATAACTACTATAATACTGCTCCTATGTACAAGAATATAACTACTATAATACTGCCCACTATGTACAAGAATATAACTACTATAATACTGCCCCCTATATACAAGAATATAACTACTATAATACTGCTCCTATGTACAAGAATATAACTACTATAATACTGCTCCTATGTACAAGAATATAACTACTATAATACTGCTCTTATGTACAAGAATATAACTACTATAATACTGCTCCTAAGCACAAGAATATAACTACTATATAACTGCCCCCTAGGTACAAGAATATAACTACTATAATACTGCTCATATGCACAAGAATATAACTACTATAATACTGCCCCTGTGTACAAGAATATAACTACTATAATACTGCTCCTATATACAAGAATATAACTACTACAATACTGCTCCTATGTACAAGAATATAACTACTATAATACTGCTCCCTATGTACAAGAATGTAACTACTATAATACTGCTCCCTATGTACAAGAATATAACTACTATAATACTGCTCCCTATGTACAAGAATATAACTACTATAATACTGCTCCTATGTACAAGAATATAACTACTATAATACTGCTCCCTATGTACAAGAATGTAACTACTATAATACTGCTCCTAAGTACAAGAATATAACTACTATAATACTGCCCCTATGTACAAGAATATAACTACTATAATACTGCTCTTATGTACAAGATTATAACTACTATAATACTGCTCCTATGTACAAGAATATAACTACTATAATACTGCTCCTATGTACAAGAATATAACTACTATAATACTGCTCCTATGTACAAGAATATAACTTCTATAATACTGCTCCTAAGTACAAGAATATAACTACTATAATACTGCTCTTATGTACAAGAATATAACTACTATAATACTGCTCCTATGTACAAGAATATAACTACTATAATACTGCTCCTATATACAAGAATATAACTGCTATAATACTGCCCCCTATGTACAAGAATATAACTACTATAATACTGCTCCTATGTACAAGAATATAACTACTATAATACTGCCCACTATGTACAAGAATATAACTACTATAATACTGCCCCCTATGTACAAGAATATAACTACTATAATACTGCTTTTATGTACAAGAATATAACTACTATAATACTGCTCCTAAGCACAAGAATATAACTACTATATTACTGCCCCCTATGTACAAGAATATAACTACTATAATACTGCTCATATGCACAAGAATATAACTACTATAATACTGCCCCTGTGTACAAGAATATAACTACTATAATACTGGTCCTAAGTACAAGAATATAACTAATATAATACTGCTCCTATGTACAAGAATATAACTACTATAATACTGCTCCTATATACAAGAATATAACCACTATAATACTGCCCCCTATGTACAAGAATATAACTACTATAATACTGCCCCTGTGTACAAGAATATAACTACTATAATACTGCTCCTAAGTACAAGAATTTAACTACTATAATACTGCTGCTATGTACAAGAATATAACTACTATAATACTGCTCCTATGTACAAGAATATAACTACTATAATACTGCTCCTATGTACAAGAATATAACTACTATAATACTGCCCCCTATGTACAAGAATATAACTACTATAATACTGCCCCTATGCACAAGAATATAATTACTATAATACTGCCCCGTGTACAAGAATATAACTACTATAATACTGCTCCCTATGTACAAGAATATAACTACTATAATACTGCCCGCTATGTACAAGAATATAACTACTATAATACTGCTCCTATGAACAAGAATATAACTACTATAATACTGCCGCCTATGTACAGGAATATAACTACTATAATACTGCCCCTGTGTACAAGAATATAACTACTATAATACTGCTCCTATGTACAAAAATATAACTACTATAATACTGCTCCCTATGTACTAGATTATAACTACTATAATACTGCCCCTGTGTACAAGAATATAACTACTATAATACTGCTGCTATGTACAAGAATATAGCTTCTATAATACTGCCCCTATGTACAAGAATATAACTACTATAATACTGCTCCCTATGTACAAGAATATAACTACTATAATACTGCTCCTATGTACAAGATTATAACTACTATAATACTGCTCCTATGTACAAGAATATAACTACTATAATACTGCCCCCTATGTACAAGAATATAACTACTATAATACTGCTCCCAATGTACAAGAATATAACTACTATAATACTGCTCCTATGTACAAGAATATAACTACTATTATACTGCCCCTATGTACAAGAATATAACTACTATAATACTGCTCCTAAGTACAAGAATATAACTACTATAATACTGCTCTTTTGTACAAGAATATAAATACTATAATACTGCCCCTAAGTACAAGAATATAACTACTATAATACTGCTCTTATGTACAAGAATATAACTACTATAATACTGCTCCTAAGCACAAGAATATAACTACTATATTACTGCCCCCTATGTACAAGAATATAACTACTATAATACTGCTCATATGCACAAGAATATAACTACTATAATACTGCCCCTGTGTACAAGAATATAACTACTATAATAGTGCTCCTAAGTACAAGAATATAACTAATATAATACTGCTCCTATGTACAAGAATATAACTACTATAATACTGCTCCTATATACAAGAATATAACTACTACAATACTGCTCCTATATACAAGAATATAACCACTATAATACTGCCCCCTATGTACAAGAATATAACTACTATAATACTGCCCCTGTGTACAAGAATATAACTACTATAATACTGCTCCTATGTACAAGAATATAACTACTATAATACTGCTCCTATGTACAAGAATATAACTACTATAATACTGCTCCTATGTACAAGAATATAACTACTATAATACTGCTCCTAAGTACAAGAATATAACTACTATAATACTGCTGCTATGTACAAGAATATAACTACTATAATACTGCTCCTATGTACAAGAATATAACTACTATAATACTGCTCCTATGTACAAGAATATAACTACTATAATACTGCCCCCTATGTACAAGAATATAACTACTATAATACTGCCCCTGTGTACAAGAATATAACTACTATAATACTGCTCCCTATGTACAAGAATATAACTACTATAATACTGCCCCTATGTACAAGAATATAACTACTATAATACTGCTCCTATGAACAAGAATATAACTACTATAATACTGCCGCCTATGTACAGGAATATAACTACTATAATACTGCCCCTGTGTACAAGAATATAACTACTATAATACTGCTCCTATGTACAAAAATATAACTACTATAATACTGCTCCTATACACAAGAATATAACTACTATAATACTGCTCCTTATGTACTAGATTATAACTACTATAATACTGCCCCTGTGTACAAGAATATAACTACTAAAATACTGCTGCTATGTACAAGAATATAGCTACTATAATACTGTCCCCTATGTACAAGAATATAACTACTATAATACTGCTCCTATGTACAAGATTATAACTACTATAATACTGCTCCTATGTACAAGAATATAACTACTATAATACTGCCCCCTATGTACAAGAATATAACTACTATAATACTGCCTCTATGCACAAGAATATAACTACTATAATACTGCCCCTGTGTACAAGAATATAACTACAATAATACTGCTCCCTATGTACAAGAATATAACTACTATAATACTGCCCCCTATGTACAAGAATATAACTACTATAATACTGCTCCTAGGAACAAGAATATAACTACTATAATACTGCCGCCTATGTACAGGAATATAACTACTATAATACTGCCCCTGTGTACAAGAATATAACTACTATAATACTGCCCCTGTGTACAAGAATATAACTACTATAATACTGCTCCTATGTACAAGAATATAACTACTATAATACTGCCCCCTATGTACAAGAATATAACTGCTATAATACTGCCCCCATGTACAAGAATATAACTACTATAATACTGCTCCTATACACAAGAATATAACTACCATAATACTGCTCCCTATGTACTAGATTATAACTACTATAATACTGCCCCTGTGTACAAGAATATAACTACTATAATACTGCTGCTATGTACAAGAATATAGCTACTATAATACTGCCCCCTATGTACAAGAATATAACTACTATAATACTGCTCCTATGTACAAGATTATAACTACTATAATACTGCTCCTATGTACAAGAATATAACTACTATAATACTGCCCCCTATGTACAAGAATATAACTACTATAATACTGCCCCCTATGTACAAGAATATAACTACTATAATACTGCCCCCTATGTACAAGAATATAACTACTATAATACTACTCCTATGCACAAGAATATAACTACTATAATACTGCCCCTGTGTACAAGAATATAACTACTATAATACTGCTCCCTATGTACAAGAATATAACTACTATAATACTGCCACCTATGTACAAGAATATAACTACTATAATACTGCCCCTATGAACAAGAATATAACTACTATAATACTGCCGCCTATGTACAGGAATATAACTACTATAATACTGCCCCTGTGTACAAGAATATAACTACTATAATACTGCCCCTGTGTACAAGAATATAACTACTATAATACTGCTCCTATGTACAAGAATATAACTACTATAATACTGCCCCCTATGTACAAGAATATAACTGCTATAATACTGCCCCCATGTACAAGAATATAACTACTATAATACTGCTCCTATACACAAGAATATAACTACCATAATACTGCTCCCTATGTACTAGATTATAACTACTACAATACTGCCCCTGTGTACAAGAATATAACTACTATAATACTGCTGCTATGTACAAGAATATAGCTACTATAATACTGCCCCCTATGTACAAGAATATAACTACTATAATACTGCTCCTATGTACAAGATTATAACTACTATAATACTGCCCCTGTGTACAAGAATATAACTACTATAATACTGCTCCTATGTAAAAGAATATAACTACTATAATACTGCTCCCTATGTACAAGAATATAACAACTATAATACTGCTCCTACGTACAAGAATATAACTACTATAATACTGCTCCCTATGTACTAGATTATAACTACTATAAGACTGCCCCTGTGTACAAGAATATAACTACTATAATACTGCTGCTATGTACAAGAATATAGCTACTATAATACTGCCCCCTATGTACAAGAATATAACTACTATAATACTGCTCCTATGTACAAGATTATAACTACTATAATACTGCTCCTATGTACAAGAATATAACTACTATAATACTGCCCCCTATGTACAAGAATATAACTACTATAATACTGCTCCCTATGTACAAGAATATAATTACTATAATACTGCTCCTATGTACAAGAATATAACTACTATTATACTGCCCCTATGTACAAGAATATAACTACTATAATACTGCTCCTAAGTACAAGAATATAACTACTATAATACTGCTCTTATGTACAAGAATATAAATACTATAATACTGCCCCTAAGTACAAGAATATAACTACTATAATACTGCCCCTATGTACAAGAATATAACTACTATAATACTGCCCCTATGTACAAGAATATAACTACTATAATACTGCTCCTAAGTACAAGAATATAACTACTATAATACTGCTCTTATGTACAAGAACATAACTACTATATAACTACTATAATACTGCTCTTATGTACAAGAATATAACTACTATAATACTACTCCTAAGCACAAGAATATAACTACTATAATACTGCTCATATGCACAAGAATATAACTACTATAATACTGCCCCTGTGTACAAGAATATAACTACTATAATACTGCTCCTAAGTACAAGAATATAACTAATATAATACTGCTCCTATGTACAAGAATATAACTACTATAATACTGCTCCTATATACAAGAATATAACTACTACAATACTGCTCCTATATACAAGAATATAACCACTATAATACTGCCCCCTATGTACAAGAATATAACCACTATAATACTGCCCCCTATGTACAAGAATATAACTACTATAATACTGCTTCCTATGTACAAGAATATAACTACTATAATACTGCTCCTATGTACAAGAATATAACTACTATAATACTGCTCCTATGTACAAGAATATAACTACTATAATACTGCTCCTATGTACAAGAATATAACTACTATAATACTGCTCCTAAGTAGAAGAATATAACTACTATAATACTGCTGCTATGTACAAGAATATAACTACTATAATACTGCTCCTATGTACAAGAATATAACTACTATAATACTGCTCCTATGTACAAGAATATAACTACTATAATACTGCCCCCTATGTACAAGAATATAACTACTATAATACTGCCCCTATGCACAAGAATATAACTACTATAATACTGCCCCTGTGTACAAGAATATAACTACTATAATACTGCCCCCTATGTACAAGAATATAACTACTATAATACTGCTCCTATGAACAAGAATATAACTACTATAATACTGCCGCCTATGTACAGGAATATAACTACTATAATACTGCCCCTGTGTACAAGAATATAACTACTATAATACTGCTCCTATGTACAAAAATATAACTACTATAATACTGCTCCTATATACAAGAATATAACTACTATAATACTGCTCCTTATGTACTAGATTATAACTACTATAATACTGCCCCTGTGTACAAGAATATAACTACTAAAATACTGCTGCTATGTACAAGAATATAGCTACTATAATACTGTCCCCTATGTACAAGAATATAACTACTATAATACTGCTCCTATGTACAAGATTATAACTACTATAATACTGCTCCTATGTACAAGAATATAACTACTATAATACTGCCCCCTATGTACAAGAATATAACTACTATAATACTGCCTCTATGCACAAGAATATAACTACTATAATACTGCCCCTGTGTACAAGAATATAACTACTATAATACTGCTCCCTATGTACAAGAATAAAACTACTATAATACTGCCCCCTATGTACAAGAATATAACTACTATAATACTGCTCCTAGGAACAAGAATATAACTACTATAATACTGCCGCCTATGTACAGGAATATAACTACTATAATACTGCCCCTGTGTACAAGAATATAACTACTATAATACTGCCCCTGTGTACAAGAATATAACTACTATAATACTGCTCCTATGTACAAGAATATAACTACTATAATACTGTCCCCTATGTACAAGAATATAACTGCTATAATACTGCCCCCATGTACAAGAATATAACTACTATAATACTGCTCCTATACACAAGAATATAACTACCATAATACTGCTCCCTATGTACTAGATTATAACTACTATAATACTGCCCCTATGTACAAGAATATAACTACTATAATACTGCTGCTATGTACAAGAATATAGCTACTATAATACTGCCCCCTATGTACAAGAATATAACTACTATAATACTGCTCCTATGTACAAGATTATAACTACTATAATACTGCTCCTATGTACAAGAATATAACTACTATAATACTGCCCCTGTGTACAAGAATATAACTACTATAATACTGCTGCTATGTACAAGAATATAGCTACTATAATACTGCCCCCTATGTACAAGAATATAACTACTATAATACTGCTCCTATGTACAAGATTATAACTACTATAATACTGCTCCTATGTACAAGAATATAACTACTATAATACTGCCCCCTATGTACAAGAATATAACTACTATAATACTGCCCCCTATGTACAAGAATATAACTACTATAATACTGCCCCCTATGTACAAGAATATAACTACTATAATACTGCTCCTATGCACAAGAATATAACTACTATAATACTGCCCCTGTGTACAAGAATATAACTACTATAATACTGCTCCCTATGTACAAGAATATAACTACTATAATACTGCCACCTATGTACAAGAATATAACTACTATAATACTGCTCCTATGAACAAGAATATAACTACTATAATACTGCCGCCTATGTACAGGAATATAACTACTATAATACTGCCCCTGTGTACAAGAATATAACTACTATAATACTGCCCCTGTGTACAAGAATATAACTACTATAATACTGCCCCCTATGTACAAGAATATAACTACTATAATACTGCTCCTATGTACAAGAATATAACTACTATAATACTGCCCCTATGTACAAGAATATAACTACTATAATACTGCTCCTATGTACAAGAATATAACTACTATAATACTGCCCCCTATGTGCAAGAATATAACTACAATAATACGGCCCCCCATGTACAAGAATATAACTACTATAATACTGCTCCTATGTACAAGAATATAACTACTATAATACTGCCCCTATGTACAAGAATATAACTACTATAATACTGCCCCTATGTACAAGAATATAACTACTGTAATACTGCCTCTATGTACAAGAATATAACTACTATAATACTGCCCCTATGTACAAGAATATAACTACTATAATACTGCTCCTATGTACAAGAATATAACTACTATAATACTGCCCCTATGTACAAGAATATAACTACTATAATACTGCCCCTGTGTACAAGAATAAAACTACTATAATACTGCCCCTATGTACAAGAATATAACTACTATAATACTGCTCCTATGTACAAGAATATAACTACTAGAATACTGCCCCCTATGTGCAAGAATATAACTACAATAATACGGCCCCCTATGTACAAGAATATAACTACTATAATACTGCTCCTATGTACAAGAATATAACTACTATAATACTGCTCCCTATGTACAAGAATATATCTACTATAATACTGCCCCTATGTACAAGAATATAACTACTATAATACTTCCCCTATATACAAGAATTTAACTACTATAATACTGCCCCCTATGTATAAGAATATAACTACTATAATACTGCTCCCTATGTACAAGAATATAACTACTATAATACTGCTCCTATGTACAAGAATATAACTACTATAATACTGCCCCTATGTACAAAAATATAACTACTATAATACTGCTCCTCTGTACAATAATATAACTACTATAATACTGCTCCCTATGTACAGGAATATAACTACTATAATACTGCTCCTATGTACAAGAATATAACTACTATAATACTGCTCCCTATGTACAAGAATATAACTACTATAATACTGCTCCCTATGTACAAGAATATAACTACTATAATACTGCTCCCTATGTACAAGAATATAACTACTATAATACTGCTCCTATGTACAAGAATATAACTACTATAATACTGCCCCTGTGTACAAGAATATAACTACTATAATACTGCTCCTCTGTACAATAATATAACTTCTATAATACTGCTCCCTATGTACAAGAATATAACTACTATAATACTGCTCCCTATGTACAAGAATATAACTACTATAATACTGCTCCTATGTACAAGAATATAACTACTATAATACTGCCCCTATGTACAAGAATATAACTACTATAATACTGCTCCTCTGTACAATAATATAACTTCTATAATACTGCTCCCTATGTACAAGAATATAACTACTATAATACTGCTCCCTATGTACAAGAATATAACTACTATAATACTGCTCCTCTGTACAATAATATAACTTCTATAATACTGCTCCCTATGTACAAGAATATAACTACTATAATACTGCTCCTATGTACAAGAATATAACTACTATAATACTGCTCCCTATGTACAAGAATGTAACTACTATAATACTGCTCCTAAGTACAAGAATATAACTACTATAATACTGCTCCTATGTACAAGAATATAACTTCTATAATACTGCTCCTTTGTAGAAGAATATAACTACTATAATACTGCCCCTATATACAAGAATTTAACTACTATAATACTGCTCCTATGTACAAGAATATAACTACTCTACTACTGCTCCTATGTACAAGAATATAACTACTATAATACTGCCCCTATGTACAAGAATATAACTACTATAATACTGCTCCTCTGTACAATAATATAACTACTATAGTACTGCCCCCTATGTACAAGAATATAACTACTATAATACTGCTCCCTATGTACAAGAATATAACTACTATAATACTGCTGCCTATGTACAAGAATATAACTACTATAATACTGCTCCTATGTACAAGAATATAACTACTATAATACTGCTCCCTATGTACAAGAATGTAACTACTATAATACTGCTCCTAAGTACAAGAATATAACTACTATAATACTGCCCCTATGTACAAGAATATAACTACTATAATACTGCTCTTATGTACAAGAATATAACTACTATAATACTGCTCCTATGTACAAGAATATAACTACTATAATACTGCTCCTAAGTACAAGAATATAACTACTATAATACTGCCCCCTATGTACAAGAATATAACTACTATAATACTGCTCCTATTTACAAGAATATAACTACTATAATACTGCCCCTATGTACAAGAATATAACTACTATAATACTGCCCCCTATGTACAAGAATATAACTACTATAATACTGCTCCTATGCACAAGAATATAACTACTATAATACTGCCCCCTATGTGCAAGAATATAACTACAATAATACGGCCCCCTATGTACAAGAATATAACTACTATAATACTGCTCCTATGGACAAGAATATAACTACTATAATACTGCTCCCTATGTACAAGAATATAACTACTATAATACTGCCCCCTGTGTACAAGAATAAAACTACTATAATACTGCCCCTATGTACAAGAATATAACTACTATAATACCGCTCCTATGTACAAGAATATAACTACTATAATACTGCCCCCTATGTGCAAGAATATAACTACAATAATACGGCCCCCTATGTACAAGAATATAACTACTATAATACTGCTCCTATGTACAAGAATATAACTACTATAATACTGCTCCCTATGTACAAGAATATATCTACTATAATACTGCCCCCTATGTACAAGAATATAACTACTATAATACTGCTCCTATGTACAAGAATATAACTACTATAATACTGCCCCTATGTACAAGAATATAACTGCTATAATACTTCCCCTATATACAAGAATTTAACTACTATAATACTGCCCCCTATGTACAAGAATATAACTACTATAATACTGCTCCTATTTACAAGAATATAACTACTATAATACTGCCCCTATGTACAAGAATATAACTACTATAATACTGCCCCCTATGTACAAGAATATAACTACTATAATACTGCTCCTATGCACAAGAATATAACTACTATAATACTGCCCCCTATGTGCAAGAATATAACTACAATAATACGGCCCCCTATGTACAAGAATATAACTACTATAATACTGCTCCTATGGACAAGAATATAACTACTATAATACTGCTCCCTATGTACAAGAATATAACTACTATAATACTGCCCCCTGTGTACAAGAATAAAACTACTATAATACTGCCCCTATGTACAAGAATATAACTACTATAATACCGCTCCTATGTACAAGAATATAACTACTATAATACTGCCCCCTATGTGCAAGAATATAACTACAATAATACGGCCCCCTATGTACAAGAATATAACTACTATAATACTGCTCCTATGTACAAGAATATAACTACTATAATACTGCTCCCTATGTACAAGAATATATCTACTATAATACTGCCCCTATGTACAAGAATATAACTGCTATAATACTTCCCCTATATACAAGAATTTAACTACTATAATACTGCCCCCTATGTATAAGAATATAACTACTATAATACTGCTCCCTATGTACAAGAATATAACTACTATAATACTGCTCCTATGTACAAGAATATAACTACTATAATACTGCCCCTATGTACAAAAATATAACTAATATAATACTGCTCCTCTGTACAATAATATAACTACTATAATACTGCTCCTATGTACAAGAATATAACTACTATAATACTGCTCCCTATGTACAAGAATATAACTACTATAATACTGCTCCCTATGTACAAGAATATAACTACTATAATACTGCTCCCTATGTACAAGAATATAACCACTATAATACTGCTCCTATGTATAAGAATATAACTACTATAATACTGCCCCTATGTACAAGAATATAACTACTATAATTCTGCTCCTCTGTACAATAATATAACTACTATAATACTGCTCCCTATGTACAAGAATATAACTACATATAATACTGCTCCTATGTACAAGAATATAACTACTATAATACTGCTCCTATGTACAAGAATATAACTACTATAATACTGCTCCCTATGTACAAGAATATAACTACTATAATACTGCTCCCTATGTACTAAGATATAAATACTATAATACTGCCCCTATGTACAAGAATATAACTACTATAATACTGCTCTTATGTACAAGATTATAACTACTATAATACTGCTCCTAAGTACAAGAATATAACTACTATAATACTGCCCCTATGTACAAGAATATAACTACTATAATACTGCTCTTATGTACAAGATTATAACTACTATAATACTGCTCCTAAGTACTAGAATATAACTACTATAATACTGCCCCTATGTACAAGAATATAACTACTATAATACTGCTCCTAAGTACAAGAATATAACTTCTATAATACTGCTCCTAAGTACAAGAATATAACTACTATAATACTGCTCCTATGTACAAGAATATAACTACTCTACTACTGCTCCTATGTACAAGAATATAACTACTATAATACTTCTCCTCTGTACAATAATATAACTACTATAGTACTGCCCCTATGTACAAGAATATAACTACTATAATACTGCTCCCTATGTACAAGAATATAACTACTATAATACTGCTGCCTAAGTACAAGAATATAACTACTATAATACTGCTCCTATGTACAAGAATATAACTACTATAATACTGCTCCCTATGTACAAGAATATAACTACTATAATACTGCTGCCTATGTACAAGAATATAACTACTATAATACTGCTCCTAAGTACAAGAATATAACTACTATAATACTGCTCCTATGTACAAGAATATAACTACTCTACTACTGCTCCTATGTACAAGAATATAACTACTATAATACTGCTCCTCTGTACAATAATATAACTACTATAGTACTGCCCCCTATGTACAAGAATATAACTACTATAATACTGCTCCCTATGTACAAGAATATAACTACTATAATACTGCTGCCTATGTACAAGAATATAACTACTATAATACTGCTCCTATGTACAAGAATATAACTACTATAATACTGCTCCCTATGTACAAGAATGTAACTACTATAATACTGCTCCTAAGTACAAGAATGTAACTACTATAATACTGCCCCTATGTACAAGAATAAAACTACTATAATACTGCTCTTATGTACAAGAATATAACTACTATAATACTGCTCATATGTACAAGAATATAACTACTATAATACTGCCCCTATGTACAAGAATATAACTACTATAATTCTGCTCCTCTGTACAATAATATAACTACTATAATACTGCTCCCTATGTACAAGAATATAACTACTATAATACTGCTCCCTATGTACAAGAATATAACTACTATAATACTGCTCCCTATGTACAAGAATGTAACTACTATAATACTGCTCCTAAGTACTAGAATATAACTACTATAATACTGCCCCTATGTACAAGAATATAACTACTATAATACTGCTCCCTATGTACAAGAATGTAACTACTATAATACTGCTCCTAAGTACAAGAATGTAACTACTATAATACTGCCCCTATGTACAAGAATAAAACTACTATAATACTGCTCTTATGTACAAGAATATAACTACTATAATACTGCTCTTATGTACAAGAATATAACTACTATAATACTGCCCCTATGTACAAGAATATAACTACTATAATTCTGCTCCTCTGTACAATAATATAACTACTATAATACTGCTCCCTATGTACAAGAATATAACTACTATAATACTGCTCCCTATGTACAAGAATATAACTACTATAATACTGCTCCTATGTACAAGAATATAACTACTATAATACTGCTCCCTATGTACAAGAATGTAACTACTATAATACTGCTCCTAAGTACTAGAATATAACTACTATAATACTGCTCTTATGTACAAGATTATAACTACTATAATACTGCTCCTAAGTACAAGAATATAACTTCTATAATACTGCTCCTAAGTACAAGAATATAACTACTATAATACTGCTCCCTATGTACAAGAATATAACTATTATAATACTGCTCCCTATGTACAAGAATATAACTACTATAATACTGCTCCTATGTACAAGAATATAACTACTATAATACTGCCCCTATGTACAAGAATATAACTACTATAATACTGCTCCTCTGTACAATAATATAACTTCTATAATACTGCTCCCTATGTACAAGAATATAACTACTATAATACTGCTCCTATGTACAAGAATATAACTACTATAATACTGCTCCCTATGTACAAGAATGTAACTACTATAATACTGCTCCTAAGTACAAGAATATAACTACTATAATACTGCCCCTATGTACAAGAATATAACTACTATAATACTGCTCTTATGTACAAGATTATAACTACTATAATACTGCTCCTATGTACAAGAATATAACTTCTATAATACTGCTCCTATGTAGAAGAATATAACTACTATAATACTGCCCCTGTATACAAGAATTTAACTACTATAATACTGCTCCTATGTACAAGAATATAACTACTCTACTACTGCTCCTATGTACAAGAATATAACTACTATAATACTGCCCCTATGTACAAGAATATAACTACTATAATACTGCTCCTCTGTACAATAATATAACTACTATAGTACTGCCCCCTATGTACAAGAATATAACTACTATAATACTGCTCCCTATGTACAAGAATATAACTACTATAATACTGCTGCCTATGTACAAGAATATAACTACTATAATACTGCTCCTATGTACAAGAATATAACTACTATAATACTGCTCCCTATGTACAAGAATGTAACTACTATAATACTGCTCCTAAGTACAAGAATATAACTACTATAATACTGCCCCTATGTACAAGAATATAACTACTATAATACTGCTCTTATGTACAAGAATATAACTACTATAATACTGCTCCTATGTACAAGAATATAACTACTATAATACTGCTCCTAAGTACAAGAATATAACTACTATAATACTGCCCCCTATGTACAAGAATATAACTACTATAATACTGCTCCTATTTACAAGAATATAACTACTATAATACTGCCCCTATGTACAAGAATATAACTACTATAATACTGCCCCCTATGTACAAGAATATAACTACTATAATACTGCTCCTATGCACAAGAATATAACTACTATAATACTGCCCCCTATGTGCAAGAATATAACTACAATAATACGGCCCCCTATGTACAAGAATATAACTACTATAATACTGCTCCTATGGACAAGAATATAACTACTATAATACTGCTCCCTATGTACAAGAATATAACTACTATAATACTGCCCCCTGTGTACAAGAATAAAACTACTATAATACTGCCCCTATGTACAAGAATATAACTACTATAATACTGCTCCTATGTACAAGAATATAACTACTATAATACTGCCCCCTATGTGCAAGAATATAACTACAATAATACGGCCCCCTATGTACAAGAATATAACTACTATAATACTGCTCCTATGTACAAGAATATAACTACTATAATACTGCTCCCTATGTACAAGAATATATCTACTATAATACTGCCCCTATGTACAAGAATATAACTGCTATAATACTTCCCCTATATACAAGAATTTAACTACTATAATACTGCCCCCTATGTATAAGAATATAACTACTATAATACTGCTCCCTATGTACAAGAATATAACTACTATAATACTGCTCCTATGTACAAGAATATAACTACTATAATACTGCCCCTATGTACAAAAATATAACTAATATAATACTGCTCCTCTGTACAATAATATAACTACTATAATACTGCTCCTATGTACAAGAATATAACTACTATAATACTGCTCCCTATGTACAAGAATATAACTACTATAATACTGCTCCCTATGTACAAGAATATAACTACTATAATACTGCTCCCTATGTACAAGAATATAACCACTATAATACTGCTCCTATGTATAAGAATATAACTACTATAATACTGCCCCTATGTACAAGAATATAACTACTATAATTCTGCTCCTCTGTACAATAATATAACTACTATAATACTGCTCCCTATGTACAAGAATATAACTACTATAATACTGCTCCCTATGTACAAGAATATAACTACTATAATACTGCTCCTATGTACAAGAATATAAATACTATAATACTGCTCCCTATGTACAAGAATGTAACTACTATAATACTGCTCCTAAGTACTAGAATATAACTACTATAATACTGCCCCTATGTACAAGAATATAACTACTATAATACTGCTCTTATGTACAAGATTATAACTACTATAATACTGCTCCTAAGTACAAGAATATAACTTCTATAATACTGCTCCTAAGTACAAGAATATAACTACTATAATACTGCTCCTATGTACAAGAATATAACTACTCTACTACTGCTCCTATGTACAAGAATATAACTACTATAATACTGCTCCTCTGTACAATAATATAACTACTATAGTACTGCCCCCTATGTACAAGAATATAACTACTATAATACTGCTCCCTATGTACAAGAATATAACTACTATAATACTGCTGCCTATGTACAAGAATATAACTACTATAATACTGCTCCTATGTACATGAATATAACTACTATAATACTGCTCCCTATGTACAAGAATGTAACTACTATAATACTGCTCCTAAGTACAAGAATGTAACTACTATAATACTGCCCCTATGTACAAGAATAAAACTACTATAATACTGCTCTTATGTACAAGAATATAACTACTATAATACTGCTCATATGTACAAGAATATAACTACTATAATACTGCCCCTATGTACAAGAATATAACTACTATAATTCTGCTCCTCTGTACAATAATATAACTACTATAATACTGCTCCCTATGTACAAGAATATAACTACTATAATACTGCTCCCTATGTACAAGAATATAACTACTATAATACTGCTCCTATGTACAAGAATATAACTACTATAATACTGCTCCCTATGTACAAGAATGTAACTACTATAATACTGCTCCTAAGTACTAGAATTTAACTACTATAATACTGCCCCTATGTACAAGAATATAACTACTATAATACTGCTCCCTATGTACAAGAATGTAACTACTATAATACTGCTCCTAAGTACAAGAATGTAACTACTATAATACTGCCCCTATGTACAAGAATAAAACTACTATAATACTGCTCTTATGTACAAGAATATAACTACTATAATACTGCTCTTATGTACAAGAATATAACTACTATAATACTGCCCCTATGTACAAGAATATAACTACTATAATTCTGCTCCTCTGTACAATAATATAACTACTATAATACTGCTCCCTATGTACAAGAATATAACTACTATAATACTGCTCCTATGTACAAGAATATAACTACTATAATACTGCTCCTATGTACAAGAATATAACTACTATAATACTGCTCCCTATGTACAAGAATGTAACTACTATAATACTGCTCCTAAGTACTAGAATATAACTACTATAATACTGCTCTTATGTACAAGATTATAACTACTATAATACTGCTCCTAAGTACAAGAATATAACTTCTATAATACTGCTCCTAAGTGCAAGAATATAACTACTATAATACTGCTCCCTATGTACAAGAATATAACTACTATAATACTGCTCCCTATGTACAAGAATATAACTACTATAATACTGCTCCTATGTACAAGAATATAACTACTATAATACTGCCCCTATGTACAAGAATATAACTACTATAATACTGCTCCTCTGTACAATAATATAACTTCTATAATACTGCTCCCTATGTACAAGAATATAACTACTATAATACTGCTCCTATGTACAAGAATATAACTACTATAATACTGCTCCCTATGTACAAGAATGTAACTACTATAATACTGCTCCTAAGTACAAGAATATAACTACTATAATACTGCCCCTATGTACAAGAATATAACTACTATAATACTGCTCTTATGTACAAGATTATAACTACTATAATACTGCTCCTATGTACAAGAATATAACTTCTATAATACTGCTCCTATGTAGAAAAATATAACTACTATAATACTGCCCCTATATACAAGAATTTAACTACTATAATACTGCTCCTATGTACAAGAATATAACTACTCTACTACTGCTCCTATGTACAAGAATATAACTACTATAATACTGCCCCTATGTACAAGAATATAACTACTATAATACTGCTCTTCTGTACAATAATATAACTACTATAGTACTGCCCCCTATGTACAAGAATATAACTACTATAATACTGCTCCCTATGTACAAGAATATAACTACTATAATACTGCTGCCTATGTACAAGAATATAACTACTATAATACTGCTCCTATGTACAAGAATATAACTACTATAATACTGCTCCCTATGTACAAGAATGTAACTACTATAATACTGCTCCTAAGTACAAGAATATAACTACTATAATACTGCCCCTATGTACAAGAATATAACTACTATAATACTGCTCTTATGTACAAGAATATAACTACTATAATACTGCTCCTATGTACAAGAATATAACTACTATAATACTGCTCCTAAGTACAAGAATATAACTACTATAATACTGCCCCCTATGTACAAGAATATAACTACTATAATACTGCTCCTATTTACAAGAATATAACTACTATAATACTGCCCCTATGTACAAGAATATAACTACTATAATACTGCCCCCTATGTACAAGAATATAACTACTATAATACTGCTCCTATGCACAAGAATATAACTACTATAATACTGCCCCCTATGTGCAAGAATATAACTACAATAATACGGCCCCCTATGTACAAGAATATAACTACTATAATACTGCTCCTATGGACAAGAATATAACTACTATAATACTGCTCCCTATGTACAAGAATATAACTACTATAATACTGCCCCCTGTGTACAAGAATAAAACTACTATAATACTGCCCCTATGTACAAGAATATAACTACTATAATACTGCTCCTATGTACAAGAATATAACTACTATAATACTGCCCCCTATGTGCAAGAATATAACTACAATAATACGGCCCCCTATGTACAAGAATATAACTACTATAATACTGCTCCTATGTACAAGAATATAACTACTATAATACTGCTCCCTATGTACAAGAATATATCTACTATAATACTGCCCCTATGTACAAGAATATAACTGCTATAATACTTCCCCTATATACAAGAATTTAACTACTATAATACTGCCCCCTATGTATAAGAATATAACTACTATAATACTGCTCCCTATGTACAAGAATATAACTACTATAATACTGCCTCTATGTACAAAAATATAACTAATATAATACTGCTCCTCTGTACAATAATATAACTACTATAATACTGCTCCTATGTACAAGAATATAACTACTATAATACTGCTCCCTATGTACAAGAATATAACTACTATAATACTGCTCCCTATGTACAAGAATATAACTACTATAATACTGCTCCCTATGTACAAGAATATAACTACTATAATACTGCTCCTATGTATAAGAATATAACTACTATAATACTGCCCCTATGTACAAGAATATAACTACTATAATTCTGCTCCTCTGTACAATAATATAACTACTATAATACTGCTCCCTATGTACAAGAATATAACTACTATAATACTGCTCCCTATGTACAAGAATATAACTACTATAATACTGCTCCTATGTACAAGAATATAACTACTATAATACTGCTCCCTATGTACAAGAATGTAACTACTATAATACTGCTCCTAAGTACTAGAATATAACTACTATAATACTGCCCCTATGTACAAGAATATAACTACTATAGTACTGCTCTTATGTACAAGATTATAACTACTATAATACTGCTCCTAAGTACAAGAATATAACTACTATAGTACTGCTCCTAAGTACAAGAATATAACTTCTATAATACTGCTCCTAAGTACAAGAATATAACTACTATAATACTGCTCCTATGTACAAGAATATAACTACTCTACTACTGCTCCTATGTACAAGAATATAACTACTATAATACTGCTCCTCTGTACAATAATATAACTACTATAGTACTGCCCCCTATGTACAAGAATATAACTACTATAATACTGCTCCCTATGTACAAGAATATAACTACTATAATACTGCTGCCTATGTACAAGAATATAACTACTATAATACTGCTCCTATGTACAAGAATATAACTACTATAATACTGCTCCCTATGTACAAGAATGTAACTACTATAATACTGCTCCTAAGTACAAGAATGTAACTACTATAATACTGCCCCTATGTACAAGAATAAAACTACTATAATACTGCTCTTATGTACAAGAATATAACTACTATAATACTGCTCCTAATTACAAGAATATAACTACTATAATACTGCCCCCTATGTACAAGAATATAACTACTATAATACTGCTCCTATTTACAAGAATATAACTACTATAATACTGCCCCTATGTACAAGAATATAACTACTATAATACTGCCCCCTATGTACAAGAATATAACTACTATAATACTGCTCCTATGCACAAGAATATAACTACTATAATACTGCCCCTGAGTACAAGAATATAAATACTATAATACTGCTCCTAAGTACAAGAATATAACTACTATAATACTGCCCCCTATGTACAAGAATATAACTACTATAATTCTGCCCCTATGTACAAGAATATAACTACTATAATACTGCCCCCTATGTACAAGAATATAACACTATAATACTGCTCCTATGTACAAGAATATAACTACTATAATATTGCCCCTATGTACAAGAATATAACTACTATAATACTGCTCCTAAGTACAAGAATATAACTACTATAATACTGCCCCCTATGTACAAGAATATAACTACTATAATACTGCTCTTATGTACAAGAATATAACTACTATAATACTGCCCCTATGTACAAGAATATAACTACTATAATACTGCCCCTATGTACAAGAATCTAACTACTATAATACTGCTCCTAAGTAGAAGAATATAACTACTATAATACTGCCCCCTATGTACAAGAATGTAACTACTATAATACTGCTTCTATATACAAGAATATAACTACTATAATACTGCCCCCTATGTATAAGAATATAACTACTATATTACTGCTCCTATGTATAGGAATATAACTACTATAATACTGCCCCTATGTACAAGAATATAACTACTATAATACTGCCCCCTATATACAAGAATATAACTACTATAATATTGCTCCTATATACAAGAATATAACTACTATAATACTGCGCCTATGTACAAGAATATAACTACTATAATACTGCCCCTATGTACAAGAATATAACTACTATAATACTGCCCCTATGTACAAGAATATAACTACTATAATACTGCCCCCTATGTACAAGAATATAACACTATAATACTGCTCCTATGTACAAGAATATAACTACTATAATATTGCCCCTATGTACAAGAATATAACTACTATAATACTGCTCCTAAGTACAAGAATATAACTACTATAATACTGCCCCCTATGTACAAGAATATAACTACTATAATACTGCTCTTATGTACAAGAATATAACTACTATAATACTGCCCCTATGTACAAGAATATAACTACTATAATACTGCCCCTATGTACAAGAATCTAACTACTATAATACTGCTCCTAAGTAGAAGAATATAACTACTATAATACTGCCCCCTATGTACAAGAATGTAACTACTATAATACTGCTTCTATATACAAGAATATAACTACTATAATACTGCCCCCTATGTATAAGAATATAACTACTATATTACTGCTCCTATGTATAGGAATATAACTACTATAATACTGCCCCTATGTACAAGAATATAACTACTATAATACTGCCCCCTATATACAAGAATATAACTACTATAATATTGCTCCTATATACAAGAATATAACTACTATAATACTGCGCCTATGTACAAGAATATAACTACTATAATACTGCCCCCTATGTACAAGAATATAACTACTATAATACTGCCCCTATGAAACTAACATTAACACTAAAAAAAGTTTGTGTTCGGGTACCCGATCCCGAACCTGAATGGGTCCCCGAACATCCCTGCTTTCCCACGCTGTGAACTGTGTGACAGAGAGGGAAACAGAGGCTCTGATCAGCGGTAACATCATTACCGCCGGTCAGAGCGCTGCAGGATCACGCTGTCAGATGTCAGCGTGATCCTGCAACTGTGACTATGACATGTGGTAAAAAGCTTACCGCGGGTCATAGGCATCGGCTGATGACACTACTACCACTATCAGCCGACGCATGCTGTCACTGTAAGCAGCGAGTGCAGGCGCCACTGATGGGAGTAGCCGCCTCTCATCAGTGGGTGCCTGTGCTCCAAGTGAAAAAAAAGAAGTTAAAATTAATAAATAAATATTAAAATAAAAATAAAAAACACATTATACTCACCTGCACCTAATCCCCGATGCCCTTGTCCCCTGTAAAAAAGAAAAAAATAATAAACCACCATAATGCTCACCTACTTGCTATAATCCAGGTAATCCACAGTGTCCCACGGCGATCCCACTTGTAGAACAGTCACATCGGGAGATGCGACTGCTGTATTTGGCAGCTGGCGATATACTTAAAGGAGCATAATCGCTCCCACACTGTATAGCGTTGAGCTGCTGTGAGAGAGATCTCACGAGTTCATCAGCTGATGAGCTCTGGTGATCTCACTTACGGCACCACTACTGCGTGAGAAAATTCTCACACAGCGGTAGTGCCGTAAATGAGATTACCGGAGCCCATCAGCTGATGAACTCCAGTGACCTCTCTCATGGCAGCTCAGCGCTATACACTGCACGAGCGATTATACTCCTCTGTCAGTGTCAGCCTGCTGTCCTGTAGAGCAGTCACATCTGCTGATCTGACTGTTCTACAAGTGAGATTGCCATGGGACACTGTGGATTACTTCAGCAGGTCGGACAGGTAAAGAATATGGTTGTTTTTTATTTTTGATTTTTTTTACAGGAGACCAGAGCTTCAATGGAATGGGCATTAGGTGAGCATTTTTGTTGTTTATTATTTTCTGTTTTTTACAGGAGATGATGGCTTCAATGGAATGGGCATTAGCTGAGTATAACTGTGTTTATTATTGTTAAATAAAAAAGTAAAAGTGTGTTTTCTTTATTTCAAATAAAGGATTTTTTCTGGCGGTGTCTTTATTTCACTAATTTTATTATGGGGTTAGTAATGGGGGCGTCTGATAGCATAGTGGAGGAGGTGAATTGTTCAGGAAAAAGCAACGTGTGTGAACAGAGAATTCTGGTTTCTCATACACTTTGCTGGTACTGCCAGAAGCAGCTGAAAATTTGCATAAAAATCTGCTGCAAAATACGCAGCAAAACACAACATGTGTGAACATAGCCTTATGGTGTTTTTTTTTTTACTTTTTACAGGGGACAAGGGCATCGGGGATTAGGCGTAGGTGAGCATAATGTTTTTTTTTATTTTTATTTGAATAAAAATTTATGCTTTAACTTTTTTTACTTGGAGCACGGCGTCTACTGATGAAAGACTACTCCTCCCATCAGCGGTGCCTGCACTCGCTGTTTACAATGAAAGCAGGTGTCGGCCGATGGGGGTAATAATCCTATAAGCAGATGCCTGTGACCTGCGGTAAGTTTTTTAGTGCGGGTCACAGTCACAGCTGCTGGATCACGCGGACATCTGACAGCGTGATCCCGCAGCGCTCTGACTGGTGGTAACGAAGTTACTGCTGATCAGAGCCCCTGTTTCCTGCACTGTCACGCAGATGACAGCGTGGGAAACCACAGATGTTCGGGCTCGGCCGAATTTTGCCAGTTTTGAGGAAAACGCACTGGAATCCGAACACAAATCCGAATGTGCAATGTTCGTGCTGACTTTGAGATTGGCGATCATTTTCCGGACATGTTCGCTCATCTCTAGTCACTATAGTTTTTATGGCGTTCACCGTTTGCTGAAATACAAGTATTGGCTACCATTCTTCTAAATCATAAAGGTCTGACCTTTTGGCTTCCAGCAGAAATCTGCAGCAGTTTATGGGCCCAGACACAACCCAGAAAGAGCACAGGTCAGCTTGAACCCATAGAACTCAAATAATCTGTGGATTCGCTGCAGAAGATTGCATCAGTTAGGGAAGGGTCACATGACCTTGGGGGTGGCTGAATGGGCTTCCCATAATGCAATGTGGTATAGTGCAGCCAATCCGGAGGAAGCATCATAGCCTGTATAAAAGGCGAGGCAGGGAATGCAGCAGGGATGATAAAGTGAATCTGGATAGTGAGGGGACGTCACAAGTCAGCAATAGAGAAAAAGGAGAAAAACCATAAAACACTGAATAGACATTGCAGACAGTGTGTGACAGCACAGGAGTGAAGAACGGTTCACATCCGGCTATCCATAGCCAGATAGCAATGTCCAAGTGACTTCAGTCTGAGGCTGTGTTTGTCTTAAGAGCTTGCAAAGTTTTGGATACAGTCCTAGGAAACCTCAGAGCGTTACAGGTCAAGGTGTTGGATACAGTCCTAGGAGACCTCAGAGTGTTACACATGTTGTTGGGCAACTGGAGGCTCCAAGATGAATCTCAAAACACTCATAAGATTGGGGATTAGATTGAGAGTTCGTTGTGGTCAGTGACTGATGTGAATGGTGACAATCTGTGTACGTCGCTGTGGAATATGTTGGTACTATAAAAGCAGTAGAAAATTAATAAATATCCTATACTACGCTAGATTTCCCTGGTTTCCAGTGATAACATCACCGTTCTCAGCCTCCAGTGATGACATCACCGTTCTCAGCCTCCAGTGATGACGTCCCCGTTCTCAGCCTCCGGTGATGACGTCACCGTTCTCAGCCTCCGGTGATGACGTCACCGTTCTCAGCCTCCGGTGATGACGTCACCCTTCTCAGCCTCCGGTGATGACGTCACCCTTGTCAGCCTCCGGTGATGACGTCACCCTTCTCAGCCTCCGGATATGACGTCACCCTTCTCAGCCTCCGGATATGACGTCACCCTTCTCAGCCTCCGGTGATGACGTCACCCTTCTCAGCCTCCGGTGATGACGTCACCCTTCTCAGCCTCCGGTGATGACGTCACCCTTCTCAGCCTCCGGTGATGACATCTCCGTTCTCAGCCTCTTGTGATGACATCGCCGTTCTCAGCCTCCGGTGATGACATCACCATTCGCAGCCTCCAGTGATGACATCACCGTTCTCAGCCTCCAGTGATGACATACACATGTATTATCCGCCGTCCTCACCTCAGGTAGTCTCTGCGGCACAGGATCAGATTTGCCTTGGTGTAGAGCGTGGAGCCGACCTCGCCCAGGCGGCAGTCGCAGCAGGCGCATTTCAGACAGTCCTCGTGCCAGTACTTGTCCAGGGCTTTCAGCAGGTAGCGGTCCTTGATCTTCCGGTTGCAGCCGGCGCAGCCTTTCTGTTTCCCCTTGGGCTGCACTGAGAGCATGGGCACTCCTAGGAGAGAGGAGAGCGGACACGTGAGGATGGCGCCACCATACATCTACGACCAGGGCCCCATCGCAGCCTCATGTGTAGCTCCAGGGGCCACACTTTTCATTTCTTGTAACAAGGAAACTCAAGAGCTGAAGCGGCCGCCATGGCACCCACTGATGATGGAGAAGCCCAATAAAGCATGGCTTCATGTGTTCACAGGGATCTCTGGAGTTATATAAATAGGAAGAAAGGAGCAATATCCACAGGGACCGACTGACCAGAACCACACTAATGCCTGGTCCATCAGTACAAAGCAGGTATCACATGAGCAATCTATAGGGGCGTTCAGACATGAGCAATCTATAGGGGGGGTCAGACATGAGCAATCTATAGGGGCGTTCAGACATGAGCAATCTATAGGGGCGTTCAGACATGAGCAATCTATAAGGGGGGGTCAGACATGAGCAATCCATAGGAGGTCAGACATGAGCAATCTATAGGAGGTCAGACATGAGCAATCTATAGGGGCGTTCAGACATGAGCAATCTATAGGAGGTCAGACATGAGCAATCTATAGGGGCGTTCAGACATGAGCAATCTATAGGGGCGTTCAGACATGAGCAATCTATAGGGGCGTTCAGACATGAGCAATCTATAGGGGCGTTCAGACATGAGCAATCTATAGGGGGTCAGACATGAGCAATCTATAGGGGGGTCAGACATGAGCAATCTACAGGGGAGGTCAGACATGAGCAATCTATAGGGGGGTCAGACATGAGCAATCTAATCTATAGGGGGGTCAGACATGAGCAATCTATAGGGGGTCAGACATGAGCAATCTATAGGGGGGGTCAGACATGAGCAATCTATAGGGGGTCAGACATGAGCAATCTATAGGGGGTCAGACATGAGCAATCTATAGGGGGTCAGACATGAGCAATCTTTAGGGGGTCAGACATGAGCAATCTATAGCGGAGGTCAGACATGAGCAATCTATATGGCGTTCAGACATGAGCAATCTATAGGGGCGTTCAAACATGAGCAATCTATAGGGGCGTTCAGACATGAGCAATCTATAGGGGCGTTCAGACATGAGCAATCTATAGGGGCGTTCAGACATGAGCAATCTATAGGGGGAGTCAGACATGAGCAATCTATAGGGGCGTTCAGACATGAGCAATCTATAGGGGCGTTCAGACATGAGCAATCTATAGGGGCGTTCAGACATGAGCAATCTATAGGGGCGTTCAGACATGAGCAATCTATAGGGGCGTTCAGACATGAGCAATCTATAGGGGCGTTCAGACATGAGCAATCTATAGGGGGGTCAGACATGAGCAATCTACAGGGGAGGTCAGACATGAGCAATCTATAGGGGGGTCAGACATGAGCAATCTAATCTATAGGGGGGTCAGACATGAGCAATCTATAGGGGGTCAGACACACCCGGCTCCTCCACTCCCGGATCCTCCACACCCGGATCCTCCACTCCCGGGTCCTCCACTCCCGGATCCTCCACTCCCGGCTCCTCCACACCCGGCTCCTCCACACCCGGCTCCTCCACACCCGGCTCCTCCACACCCGGCTCCTCCACACCCGGCTCCCCCACTCCCGGCTCCCCCACTCCCGGCTCCTCCACTCCCGGCTCCCCCACTCCCGGCTCCTCCACTCCCGGCTCCTCCACTCCCGGCTCCCCCACTCCCGGATCCTCCACACCCGGCTCCCCCACTCCCGGCTCCCCCACTCCCGGCTCCCCCACACCCGGCTCCCCCACTCCCGGCTCCCCCACTCCCGGCTCCCCCACACCCGGCTCCCCCACACCCGGCTCCCCCACACCCGGCTCCCCCACTCCCGGCTCCCCCACACCCGGCTCCCCCACACCCGGCTCCCCCACTCCCGGCTCCCCCACACCCGGCTCCCCCACTCCCGGCTCCCCCACTCCCGGCTCCCCCACTCCCGGCTCCTCCACACCCGGCTCCCCCACTCCCGGCTCCCCCACACCCGGCTCCCCCACACCCGGCTCCTCCACTCCCGGCTCCTCCACACCCGGCTCCCCCACTCCCGGCTCCCCCACTCCCGGCTCCCCCACACCCGGCTCCCCCACTCCCGGCTCCCCCACTCCCGGCTCCCCCACACCCGGATCCTCCACTCCCGGCTCCTCCACACCCGGCTCCTCCACACCCGGCTCCCCCACTCCCGGCTCCTCCACTCCCGGCTCCCGCACTCCCGGCTCCCCCACTCCCGGCTCCCCCACTCCCGGCTCCTCCACTCCCGGCTCCTCCACACCCGGCTCCTCCACACCCGGCTCCCCCACTCCCGGCTCCTCCACTCCCGGCTCCCGCACTCCCGGCTCCCCCACTCCCGGCTCCCCCACTCCCGGCTCCTCCACTCCCGGCTCCTCCACTCCCGACTCCCATGTGTGAATGTTGGAGAGACTTGTGCCGGACTAATCCTTTTTCTCCCTGTGCTCCCGGCCGGATCCTCATGTTTTCTCTGAAACGCTGGATTGTATGTGCGGGTAATGCACCGGGCAGTAATGGTGTTCCAGGCTGGGTTCAGGCTGCCCAGGTTATACCATACACAGACTAAGTAACTTTAGGACCCATGGATGAAGGAGAACGGCACAGTATGCGCTATATACTATAGGGCTCATTGACGCCCAAGGACACCTGCATATTGATATGTTTACAGAAGGTTCTGCCCAGGAGGTAACATCTCTGATTTCAGCTCTGGATCCTCAGTGTGGAGCAACAAACACCGAAGTCTGAGAAGACTGGAATGTGGCCGACGCTCCGGGCAGCGTTCCCGCCTTGTTCACGCCGCCGCTTCTATTCATTAAGTGGTTCTTACCCGGGTCGGCCGCAGATTGCTCGGGTGTCTCACCACTTCCCGCGAGGACCCTCACAGAGCAGTAACGTGCGCCTCGTAAACGGCGTGAGCGCTAATGGCGGCTCTCTGCTCCTGACATTTCGCTGCCGCTCTCGGAGGCGTCTTCGGGCTGACACCGCTCGTGATGTGAGGACACTTCTTACAGTAATCAGTGACCGCCGCATCTAAAAGCCTCCAACAACAGCACTTAAGGCGAACGCCGCGCATCGATCCATTTCATAACTAAGTAGCCGCACTGCCATGGAGACGGGTCACAGCGAAACCTCTTAAGGCTTTAAAAGTCGCTTTTCTGGAAATCTCTCCGGCGCAGCTAATGATTTAAGATGCCACTCTCCCCGTCTGCGCGCGTCCGCGCCTTCCCTCCACTTAATATATTTAAATGGTAGAAGTAAATCTATTCACCGACCGCGGGAGAAACGCGTTAACTAGCGCTGCCCCTGACCTGCATTCATCTCCCAGAATCCTCCTGCGCTGGAGGCTGCGGAGCGGCACAATTTACCGCTTATTGTGGAGGTGTAGGAACGGTTCTGTCAACGCAAAGTTTATTACAGACGTGCGCAGTATAAGAGCTCGTGTGCGCCAGGTCTACAGACAACGTGCGCCAGGTCTACAGACAGCGTGCGCCAGGTCTACAGACAACGTGCGCCAGGTCTACAGACAGCGTGCGCCAGGTCTACAGACAGGGTGCGCCAGGTCTACAGACAGCGTGCGCCAGGTCTACAGACAGCGTGCGCCAGGTCTACAGACAACGTGCGCCAGGTCTACAGACAACGTGCGCCAGGTGTACAGACAACGTGCGCCAGGTCTACAGACAGCGCGCGCCAGGTCTACAGACAGCGCGCGCCAGGTCTACAGACAACGCGCGCCAGGTCTACAGACAACGCGCGCCAGGTCTACAGACAACGCGCGCCAGGTCTACAGACAGCGTGCGCCAGGTCTACAGACAGCGTGCGCCAGGTCTACAGACAGCGTGCGCCAGGTCTACAGACAACGTGCGCCAGGTCTACAGACAACGTGCGCCAGGTGTACAGACAACGTGCGCCAGGTCTACAGACAGCGCGCGCCAGGTCTACAGACAGCGCGCGCCAGGTCTACAGACAACGCGCGCCAGGTCTACAGACAACGCGCGCCAGGTCTACAGACAACGCGCGCCAGGTCTACAGACAGCGTGCGCCAGGTCTACAGACAGCGTGCGCCAGGTCTACAGACAGCGTGCGCCAGGTCTACAGACAGCGTGCGCCAGGTCTACAGACAGCGTGCGCCAGGTCTACAGACAACGTGCGCCAGGTCTACAGACAGCGTGCGCCAGGTCTACAGACAGCGTGCGCCAGGTCTACAGACAGCGTGCGCCAGGTCTACAGACAGCGTGCGCCAGGTCTACAGACAACGTGCGCCAGGTCTACAGACAACGTGCGCCAGGTCTACAGACAGCGTGCGCCAGATCTACAGACAACGTGCGCCAGGTCTACAGACAACGTGCGCCAGGTCTACAGACAGCGTGCGCCAGGTCTACAGACAGCGTGCGCCAGGTCTACAGACAGCGTGCGCCAGGTCTACAGACAGCGTGCGCCAGGTCTACAGACAACGTGCGCCAGGTCTACAGACAACGTGCGCCAGGTCTACAGACAACGTGCGCCAGGTCTACAGACAGCGTGCGCCAGGTCTACAGACAGCGTGCGCCAGGTCTACAGACAGGGTGCGCCAGGTCTACAGACAGGGTGCGCCAGGTCTACAGACAGCGTGCGCCAGGTCTACAGACAGCGTGCGCCAGGTCTACAGACAGGGTGCGCCAGGTCTACAGACAGGGTGCGCCAGGTCTACAGACAGGGTGCGCCAGGTCTACAGACAGCGTGCGCCAGGTCTACAGACAGCGTGCGCCAGGTCTACAGACAACGTGCGCCAGGTCTACAGACAGCGTGCGCCAGGTCTACAGACAGGGTGCGCCAGGTCTACAGACAGGGTGCGCCAGGTCTACAGACAGGGTGCGCCAGGTCTACAGACAGGGTGCGCCAGGTCTACAGACAGCGTGCGCCAGGTCTACAGACAGCGTGCGCCAGGTCTACAGACAGCGTGCGCCAGGTCTACAGACAGGGTGTGCCAGGTCTACAGACAGCGTGTGCCAGGTCTACAGACAGCGTGCGCCAGGTCTACAGACAGGGTGCGCCAGGTCTACAGACAGCGTGCGCCAGGTCTACAGACAGGGTGCGCCAGGTCTACAGACAGGGTGCGCCAGGTCTACAGACAGGGTGCGCCAGGTCTACAGACAGGGTGCGCCAGGTCTACAGACAGGGTGCGCCAGGTCTACAGACAGGGTGCGCCAGGTCTACAGACAGCGTGTGCCAGGTCTACAGACAGCGTGCGCCAGGTCTACAGACAGCGTGCGCCAGGTCTACAGACAGGGTGCGCCAGGTCTACAGACAGCGTGCGCCAGGTCTACAGACAACGTGCACCACTGTGAGAAATTTGGGTCAATTTCAGGTTTCCGCAGGATTTGTGAATCTGCCCCAGAAGGTTGTTTTTTTTTTTATGAAAGGAAGAGTGAAGGTCAAGGTCGACCTCAGGGTTATTGGCCCCAAATGCCCCGGTAACGAGGGAGATGCGATCTTGTTACCGAGCTGTGGGTGAGGGGCCGGAGGAGGCGATTGCTGCGCCCTTCCCCCACCATACTCAGCCAGATACCATCTAATAACGCCGCGCTCTTTAAATAAAAGGGGAATTTCTAGCCGGGATTTGGAATAAATATTTCCATTGAGACGGCTGATAGATCTTCATACAATCCTAATGAAATCTGCCGCCTTGTATCAGCCACCAGCCGCTTATCTGCCGCCAGATTTGCCGCAGTTTTCATCTCGCGCCTTAATCATCCAATCTAGAGAGAAATTAAATTTACCTCCGGAAACTTTTAATTAGCGACGGAAGATGAAGAATATAAAGGCAGAAACTTATCGGCGGGATCTCGGTGCACCTGTCATCTGCGCCTCAAAGAGCCTCCGAAGGGGCGACGCAAAGTGACGGGAAGGACGCTCCTCGGTCACAGCGTTACATTGTGGCGGGGGTCAACGTTAACCCTTCAAAGGCACAGTGAAGACCAGGAGGAGGAACGACCTGTGCGGTCAGACATGCAGGAATGGTGGCGTAAAATCTATGACCGGACCCCAAAACTAGCATGCACCCCTCATACACCAGGTGCCTGGCGAGACTACAGCCTCTGCCCTACTGGATAGATGACCTGAGCCCCTCGGAGTTCACACCCGACCTGATTGTTACTTATGTGCCCAAATCTATAGGCACTATATGGAAATAGCAATAGGAGGGCATCAAGGGAAGGTGCCGCACAGAGGGGCACAGGCGTCCTGAGGGTTTGTTACAATGTATCCAGACTAGGAAATTCTCTCCGTAATCTCTCATCTGCTGATAGTTTGCAACATTGTATCAGAGCAGATGACTTGTATCAGTCTGGACTTCATACAATAGGAAATAAGGGTCAGATATGTAACAGGCATGTCCTCATCCACTGACAGCAAGCAGAGATCTGATAATACCAATGTAAAGTATAGGAAAAGCCGTATCCTCCACTGACAGCAAGCAGAGATCTGATAATACCAATGCAAAGTATAGGAAAAGCCGTATCATCCACTGACAGCAAGCAGAGATCTGATAATACCAATGTAAAGTATAGGAAAAGCCGTATCATCCACTGACAGCAAGCAGAGATCTGATAATACCAATGTAAAGTATGGGAAAAGCCGTATCATCCACTGACAGCAAGCAGAGATCTGATAATACCAATGTAAAGTATAGGAAAAGCCGTATCATCCACTGACAGCAAGCAGAGATCTGATAATGCCAATGCAAAGTATAGGAAAAGCCGTATCATCCACTGACAGCAAGCAGAGATCTGATAATACCAATGTAAAGTATAGGAAAAGCCGTATCATCCACTGACAGCAAGCAGAGATCTGATAATGCCAATGTAAAGTATGGGAAAAGCCGTATCATCCACTGACAGCAAGCAGAGATCTGATAATACCAATGTAAAGTATGGGAAAAGCCGTATCATCTACTGACAGCAAGCAGAGATCTGATAATACCAATGTAAAGTATAGGAAAAGCTGTATCATCCACTGACAGCAAGCAGAGATCTGATAATACCAATGCAAAGTATAGGAAAAGCCGTATCATCTACTGACAGCAAGCAGAGATCTGATAATACCAATGTAAAGTATAGGAAAAGCTAAACCATCCACTGACAGCAAGCAGAGATCTGATAATACCAATGCAAAGTATAGGAAAAGCCGTATCATCTACTGACAGCAAGCAGAGATCTGATAATACCAATGTAAAGTATAGGAAAAGCCGTATCATCCACTGACAGCAAGCAGAGATCTGATAATACCAATGTAAACTATAGGAAAAGCCGTATCATCCACTGACAGCAAGCAGAGATCTGATAATACCAATGTAAAGTATAGGAAAAGCCGTATCATCCACTGACAGCAAGCAGAGATCTGATAATACCAATGCAAAGTATAGGAAAAGCCGTATCCTCCACTGACAGCAAGCAGAGATCTGATAATACCAATGCAAAGTATAGGAAAAGCCGTATCATCTACTGACAGCAAGCAGAGATCTGATAATGCCAATGCAAAGTATAGGAAAAGCCGTATCATCCACTGACAGCAAGGAGAGATCTGATAATGCCAATGTAAAGTATAGGAAAAGCCGTATCATCCACTGACAGCAAGCAGAGATCTGATAATACCAATGCAAAGTATAGGAAAAGCCGTATCATCCGCTGACAGCAAGGAGAGATCTGATAATGCCAATGTAAAGTATAGGAAAAGCCGTATCATCCACTGACAGCAAGCAGAGATCTGATAATACCAATGCAAAGTATAGGAAAAGCCGTATCATCTACTGACAGCAAGCAGAGATCTGATAATGCCAATGCAAAGTATAGGAAAAGCCGTATCATCTACTGACAGCAAGCAGAGATCTGATAATACCAATGCAAAGTATAGGAAAAGCCGTATCATCCACTGACAGCAAGCAGAGATCTGATAATACCAATGCAAAGTATAGGAAAAGCCGTATCATCCACTGACAGCAAGCAGAGATCTGATAATACCAATGCAAAGTATAGGAAAAGCCGTATCATCTACTGACAGCAAGCAGAGATCTGATAATGCCAATGCAAAGTATAGGAAAAGCCGTATCATCTACTGACAGCAAGCAGAGATCTGATAATGCCAATGCAAAGTATAGGAAAAGCCGTATCATCTACTGACAGCAAGCAGAGATCTGATAATACCAATGTAAAGTATAGGAAAAGCCGTATCATCCACTGACAGCAAGCAGAGATCTGATAATGCCAATGCAAAGTATAGGAAAAGCCGTATCATCTACTGACAGCAAGCAGAGATCTGATAATGCCAATGTAAAGTATAGGAAAAGCCGTATCATCCACTGACAGCAAGCAGAGATCTGATAATACCAATGCAAAGTATAGGAAAAGCCGTATCATCCACTGACAGCAAGCAGAGATCTGATAATGCCAATGCAAAGTATAGGAAAAGCCGTATCCTCCGCTGACAGCAAGCAGAGATCTAATAATACCAATGTAAAGTATAGGAAAAGCCGTATCATCCACTGACAGCAAGCAGAGATCTGATAATGCCAATGTAAAGTATAGGAAAAGCTAAATCATCCACTGACAGCAAGCAGAGATCTGATAATACCAATGCAAAGTATAGGAAAAGCCGTATCATCCACTGACAGCAAGCAGAGATCTGATAATACCAATGTAAAGTATAGGAAAAGCCGTATCATCTACTGACAGCAAGCAGAGATCTGATAATACCAATGCAAAGTATAGGAAAAGCCGTATCATCCACTGACAGCAAGCAGAGATCTGATAATACCAATGCAAAGTATAGGAAAAGCCGTATCATCTACTGACAGCAAGCAGAGATCTGATAATACCAATGTAAAGTATAGGAAAAGCCGTATCCTCCACTGACAGCAAGCAGAGATCTGATAATACCAATGTAAAGTATAGGAAAAGCCGTATCATCCACTGACAGCAAGCAGAGATCTGATAATACCAATGTAAAGTATAGGAAAAGCCGTATCATCCACTGACAGCAAGCAGAGATCTGATAATACCAATGCAAAGTATAGGAAAAGCCGTATCATCCACTGACAGCAAGCAGAGATCTGATAATACCAATGTAAAGTATAGGAAAAGCCGTATCATCCACTGACAGCAAGCAGAGATCTGATAATACCAATGCAAAGTATAGGAAAAGCCGTATCATCCACTGACAGCAAGCAGAGATCTGATAATGCCAATGCAAAGTATAGGAAAAGCCGTATCCTCCGCTGACAGCAAGCAGAGATCTAATAATACCAATGTAAAGTATAGGAAAAGCCGTATCATCCACTGACAGCAAGCAGAGATCTGATAATGCCAATGTAAAGTATAGGAAAAGCTAAATCATCCACTGACAGCAAGCAGAGATCTGATAATACCAATGCAAAGTATAGGAAAAGCCGTATCATCCACTGACAGCAAGCAGAGATCTGATAATACCAATGTAAAGTATAGGAAAAGCCGTATCATCTACTGACAGCAAGCAGAGATCTGATAATACCAATGCAAAGTATAGGAAAAGCCGTATCATCCACTGACAGCAAGCAGAGATCTGATAATACCAATGCAAAGTATAGGAAAAGCCGTATCATCTACTGACAGCAAGCAGAGATCTGATAATACCAATGTAAAGTATAGGAAAAGCCGTATCCTCCACTGACAGCAAGCAGAGATCTGATAATACCAATGCAAAGTATAGGAAAAGCCGTATCATCCACTGACAGCAAGCAGAGATCTGATAATACCAATGTAAAGTATAGGAAAAGCCGTATCATCCACTGACAGCAAGCAGAGATCTGATAATACCAATGTAAAGTATAGGAAAAGCCGTATCATCCGCTGACAGCAAGCAGAGATCTGATAATACCAATGCAAAGTATAGGAAAAGCCGTATCCTCCACTGACAGCAAGCAGAGATCTGATAATACCAATGCAAAGTATAGGAAAAGCTAAACCATCCACTGACAGCAAGCAGAGATCTGATAATACCAATGCAAAGTATAGGAAAAGCCGTATCATCTACTGACAGCAAGCAGAGATCTGATAATACCAATGCAAAGTATAGGAAAAGCTAAACCATCCACTGACAGCAAGCAGAGATCTGATAATACCAATGCAAAGTATAGGAAAAGCTAAACCATCCACTGACAGCAAGCAGAGATCTGATAATACCAATGCAAAGTATAGGAAAAGAAGTATCATCTACTGACAGCAAGCAGAGATCTGATAATACCAATGCAAAGTATAGGAAAAGAAGTATTATCTACTGACAGCAAGCAGAGATCTGATAATACCAATGCAAAGTATAGGAAAAGCCGTATCATCTACTGACAGCAAGCAGAGATCTGATAATACCAATGCAAAGTATAGGAAAAGCTAAACCATCCACTGACAGCAAGCAGAGATCTGATAATACCAATGCAAAGTATAGGAAAAGAAGTATCATCTACTGACAGCAAGCAGAGATCTGATAATACCAATGTAAAGTATAGGAAAAGCCGTATCATCCACTGACAGCAAGCAGAGATCTGATAATGCCAATGCAAAGTATAGGAAAAGCCGTATCATCTACTGACAGCAAGCAGAGATCTGATAATACCAATGCAAAGTATAGGAAAAGCCGTATCATCCACTGACAGCAAGCAGAGATCTGATAATACCAATGTAAAGTATAGGAAAAGCCGTATCATCCACTGACAGCAAGCAGAGATCTGATAATACCAATGTAAAGTATAGGAAAAGCCGTATCATCCACTGACAGCAAGCAGAGATCTGATAATACCAATGCAAAGTATAGGAAAAGCCGTATCATCCACTGACAGCAAGCAGAGATCTGATAATACCAATGTAAAGTATAGGAAAAGCCGTATCATCTACTGACAGCAAGCAGAGATCTGATAATACCAATGCAAAGTATAGGAAAAGAAGTATCATCCACTGACAGCAAGCAGAGATCTGATAATACCAATGCAAAGTATAGGAAAAGCCGTATCATCTACTGACAGCAAGCAGAGATCTGATAATACCAATGCAAAGTATAGGAAAAGCCGTATCATCCACTGACAGCAAGCAGAGATCTGATAATACCAATGTAAAGTATAGGAAAAGCCGTATCATCCACTGACAGCAAGCAGAGATCTGATAATACCAATGTAAAGTATAGGAAAAGCCGTATCATCCACTGACAGCAAGCAGAGATCTGATAATACCAATGCAAAGTATAGGAAAAGCCGTATCATCCACTGACAGCAAGCAGAGATCTGATAATACCAATGTAAAGTATAGGAAAAGCCGTATCATCTACTGACAGCAAGCAGAGATCTGATAATACCAATGCAAAGTATAGGAAAAGCCGTATCATCCACTGACAGCAAGCAGAGATCTGATAATACCAATGTAAAGTATAGGAAAAGCCGTATCATCTACTGACAGCAAGCAGAGATCTGATAATGCCAATGTAAAGTATAGGAAAAGCCGTATCATCTACTGACAGCAAGCAGAGATCTGATAATACCAATGCAAAGTATAGGAAAAGCCGTATCATCCACTGACAGCAAGCAGAGATCTGATAATACCAATGTAAAGTATAGGAAAAGCCGTATCATCTACTGACAGCAAGCAGAGATCTGATAATACCAATGCAAAGTATAGGAAAAGCCGTATCATCTACTGACAGCAAGCAGAGATCTGATAATACCAATGCAAAGTATAGGAAAAGCCGTATCATCTACTGACAGCAAGCAGAGATCTGATAATACCAATGTAAAGTATAGGAAAAGCCGTATCATCCACTGACAGCAAGCAGAGATCTGATAATACCAATGTAAAGTATAGGAAAAGAAGTATCATCTACTGACAATATTCTGAAATTAGTAAGAAATTGAAATACTAAGAATATCAGAAAGTTACAAGATGCGATTCTCATTACTTCACGGCGGTGACTTTGTATCAGGTGCTGTATTTGCTTCTCCTGTAATACTCTGTGCTGCTGTGACCTCCCGTCTATAGCGGTGAGGAGCATTAGATACAATGCCTCTGCGCAGCCCCAGCCTTCTCCCATCTCTGCTGAGCGGTGATCAGCGGCGTCAGGATTAATGGAGTGCGGCCGCTTCTCCGTTAATCTGCGCTTGTTACGGCGGAATCTCTAAAATGCTGCTTAAAACGTCCCTAAATGAAGATTTGCTGGCGGCCGGGAGAGTAATTCTCTGCGGCTGATCAGATCGCGCTATTACCGGAGACGGCCGGCGGAAAACTCATCTCAGGGGGAAGACGCCGCAATGGATTCACATAAAACACATCGATGCCTCATGAGAAGGCGAGGCTGGAAGTGCAGGAGGGAAGGGGTTAAATCAGTCTGGGCGAAGCCGGCCGCGGACACCCACAGCAGGGGCCCCTGTGATAGAGCCGTATGTGGCCCCTGGGCAGGACCATAATGCACAATTCTACCTGCTCTGGAGGCTAGAGTGGCCTCTGACCTCCCGGGCCCCTGTGATAGAGCCGTATGTGGCCCCTGGGCAGGACCATAATGCACAATTCCATCTGCTCTGGAGGCCACAGTGGCCCCGGACCTCCCGGGTCCCTGTGATAGAGCCGTATGTGGCCCCTGGGCAGGACCATAATGCACAATTCTACCTGCTCTGGAGGCCACAGTGGCCCCGGACCTCCCGGGTCCCTGTGATAGAGCCGTATGTGGCCCCTGGGCAGGACCATAATGCACAATTCTACCTGCTCTGGAGGCCATAGTGGCCCCGGACCTCCCGGGCCCCTGTGATAGAGCAGTATGTGGCCCCTGGGCAGGACCATAATGCACAATTCCACCTGCTCTGGAGGCCACAGTGGCCCCGGACCTCCCGGGCCCCTGTGAGGCTGCACCAATGTTATGTCCGCCCCTGACCTGCCGTCTATCGGCTGCAGCGCCACCTCCGGATACCGCTGTGACCGCTCCTTACCTTCATTTTCTATTGGAGACTGAAATCCACCTCTGGTCTCATCACAGGCTCAAGCTTATCTCTGTCCTTCCTCCATGCTTTACACTGCAGCTCTACTTCATTATCACTAAGCTACGATCAGCGTTTCCAGCTCAGCTGCACTGTATATCGAGGCCTGAAATCCACTGGCAGCTGCTGTATCCCTAATACTTTACCCTGCAGCTCTGACTCCAGAGTCGGCGGTGCTCTAAACTCAACCAGATCGGTTCATAGAAGGATGAAAAAGGATTTCCAGTTCAGCAAAGCGAATTAGAAGCAACAATTCTGTATTGTGACTTCATTAAAATAGTAGAAAGGACAGAAAAGATGTCCGACGCGTTTCCAGTCCGACTGACTCTTAATCTAAGGTAAGATGACAGCAACCGAAAAGCAAAGTATTAACCCCGGAGCGGGCGGCTGTGCGCGAGTCCCATAGACGAGCATGTAACAAAAGGGAAAAGCCTCAGTGTGAACAGGGCTAATAACTTCTAGGAGTGACACAAGAGAAGTGTCTGGACCTCTGCCCCTATCGGTCAGCAGGATTTCACCCCAGAACCATTTGTAAGTGGGGACCGCGGAGTGCGGGGTGTGGGGTGTACGGAGCGACGTGAAGCGCGGAGCGACATGAAGCGCGGAGAGTGACATGGAGCGGGGAGCACGGAGCACGGAGCGTGGGGTGTGCGGAGCGACGTGAAGCGCGGAGAGTGACATGAAGCGGGGAGCGCGGAGCACGGAGCGTGGGGTGTGTGGAGCGACGTGAAGCGCGGAGCACGGAGCGTGGGGTGTGCGGAGCGACATGAAGCGCGGAGCACGGAGCGTGGGGTGTGCGGAGCGACGTGAAGCGCGGAGAGTGACATGGAGCGGGGAGCACGGAGCGCGGAGTGTGGGGTGTGCGGAGCGACGTGAAGCGCGGAGAGTGACATGGAGCGCGGAGCACGGAGTGTGGGGTGTGCAGAGCGACGTGAAGCGCGGAGAGTGACATGGAGCGCGGAGCACGGAGCGTGGGGTGTGCGGAGCGTCGTGAAGTGCGGAGCGACATGAAGCGCGGAGCACGGAGCGTGGGGTGTGCGGAGCGTCGTGAAGCGCGGAGAGTGACATGGAGCACGGAGCGCGGGGTGTGCGGAGCGACGTGAAGTGCGGAGAGTGACATGGAGCGGGGAGCACGGAGCGCGGAGTGTGGGGTGTGCGGAGCGACGTGAAGCGCGGAGAGTGACATGGAGCGGGGAGCACGGAGTGTGGGGTGTGCGGAGCGACGTGAAGCGCGGAGAGTGACATGGAGCGCGGAGCACGGAGCGCGGGGTGTGCGGAGCGACGTGAAGCGCGGAGCGACATGAAGCGCGGAGCACGGAGCGTGGGGTGTGCGGAGCGACGTGAAGTGTGGAGAGTGACATGGAGCGGGGAGCACGGAGCGCGGAGTGTGGGGTGTGCGGAGCGACATGGAGCACAGAGCACGGAGCGCAGCCACCATTACAGGGGAGAACAGTTAATTGGTCTGTGCGCGGTTTCTTGAAACGTTCATCTAATGATCCTCCTCATAAATGGCTCCAGAGACCACCAGGCATCCCGGCACCTCCCCGGGGGCCTCTCTACTTCTTCACCTGCACTTCACACCTTGTTAGGACGTAGCAGCTCCTTACTGCGCAGGAAAACAACCCTAATGAGGGGAAGAGCGGTGCGCACAACACAAGAGACCACTCCACTCCACACCCCCCAGGGAGGCCGATAGCAACCCCAATCTCCAGTAATGGCAGCTAATTGCTAATTCTCCGGAGACTCGCAGCCTTAACTCTGCACTGATTATATACAAAAGTCAGAACAAGCACCCCCAGCGTGCCTGGAATGGGCTTATTGGGAGATTTGCACAATACAGACCCTAGAAACAAAACTAAATCTGCCCCATAAAGACAGAGGCTACAATGGAAGAACGATCGCCGGACCCCCGACAAAAAGAGAAAGCAAGGAAAGGGCGTAACGATGATTTAAAGAGAATTGTATATACTCAGAATAAGAAGAACCGGAATAACGCAGATGAGTACGAACTGCTGAAGTGTCAGATGCAGGAAAGTGAATCTACAGACACAACACGTGTCATACACCGCGCTCCAAATTATTATACAAATTGGATGTCAGTGTCATAAAGATGATACGTTTTTGTTTTTCCCATAACCTCATGGACGGTTTGTGTCTCGTGGTCTTTGGTCACTGACATCAATCTCAGACCCCTGTGATAATTAGTTGCCAGGAACCCAAGTACAGGAAAACTCCTTAAGAATAAGAAGGACGTTCCACATTATTAAGCAGCTGCAGGTATCGAACAATATGGGAAAGAAAAAATGATCTCTGCTGCTGAAAAGTGTCACACAGTGTAATGCCTCAGACAAGGTGAGAAAACATTAGATATTTCACGGAAACTTAAGTGTGATCATTATACTGTGAAAAGATTTGAGGCTGATAGAGAGCACAGACAGGAACATGCAGATAAAGGCATAATAAGGAAGGTTCCTGCATATAAAAGCATAATGAGGAAGGTTCCTGCATATAAAAGCATAATGAGGAAGGTTCCTGCATATAAAAGCGTAATGAGGAAGGTTCCATCATATAAAAGCGTAATGAGGAAGGTTCCTGCATATAAAAGCATAATGAGGAAACTTCCTGCATATAAATGCATAATAAGCATAAAAAGTTGCAAAACAGATTAAACGAAAAATGTAGAGCATTTTTTATTTTGCTCAAAAGTCATGAAACGAATGTTTCATTTTGAAGAATTTAGAAGAAAACAGTCAAATAATGCAACAAAACAAAGAAAAAGAAAAATTATAAAAAAAAATCGTTAGTAATTATGAATCCGGCTGGTAGAGTGTAATTGATCCACACACATCAGATTTAATAACGGATCCACGTCTCTGATCTGTGAGATTCCGAGCTCGTCCTATTCTCATCTACTTTGCGGATCAGACTTGGCCATTTAAGTCTATGGGGATCTGTTAAACATGGATGAAAAATGGAAGCCGTCCTAGTTACTGAGTGATCCATCTGTTGGTGACTGACCCATCGTTAGGAGTCATTGGGTAAGTAACAGTTCAGACACATTATTCCTCCTGCAGGTTTTAAAAATGGATGAGAACAAAAATAATGTAAAGCTCACATGTACCACCCATGATAGGATTAGATACCCAGCTCAGTACATGGTGCCACCCATGATATGATTAGATACCCAGCTCAGCACATGGTACCACCCATGATAGGATTAGATACCCAGCTCAGTACATGGTACCACCCATGATAGGATTAGATACCCAGCTCAGTACATGGTACCACCCATGATAGGATTAGATACACAGCTCAGTACATGGTACCACCCATGATAGGATTAGATACCCAGCTCAGTACATGGTACCACCCATGATAGGATTAGATACCCAGCTCAGTACATGGTACCACCCATGATAGGATTAGATACCCAGCTCAGTACATGATACCACCCATGATAGGATTAGATACCCAGCTCAGTACATGATACCACCCATGATAGGATTAGATACCCAGCTCAGCACATGGTACCACCCATGATAGGATTAGATACCCAGCTCAGTACATGGTACCACCCATGATAGGATTAGATACCCAGCTCAGTACATGATACCACCCATGATAGGATTAGATACCCAGCTCAGTACATGATACCACCCATGATAGGATTAGATACACAGCTCAGCACATGGTGCCACCCATGATAGGATTAGATACACAGCTCAGCACATGGTACCACCCATGATAGGATTAGATACCCAGCTCAGCACATGGTACCACCCATGATAGGATTAGATACCCAGCTCAGCACATGATACCACCCATGATAGGATTAGATACCCAGCTCAGTACATGATACCACCCATGATAGGATTAGATACCCAGCTCAGCACATGGTACCACCCATGATAGGATTAGATACACAGCTCAGTACATGGTACCACCCATGATAGGATTAGATACCCAGCTCAGTACATGGTACCACCCATGATAGGATTAGATACACCGCTCAGCACATGGTACCACCCATGATAGGATTAGATACACCGCTCAGCACATGGTACCACCCATGATAGGATTAGATACCCAGCTCAGCACATGGTACCACCCATGATAGGATTAGATACCCAGCTCAGCACATGGTACCACCCATGATAGGATTAGATACCCAGCTCAGCACATGGTACCACCCATGATAGGATTAGATACACCGCTCAGCACATGGTACCACCCATGATAGGATTAGATACACCGCTCAGCACATGGTACCACCCATGATAGGATTAGATACACCGCTCAGCACATGGTACCACCCATAATAGGATTAGATACACCGCTCAGCACATGGTACCACCCATGATAGGATTAGATACACCGCTCAGCACATGGTACCACCCATGATAGGATTAGATACACCGCTCAGCACATGGTACCACCCATGATAGGATTAGATACCCAGCTCAGTACATGGTGCCACCCATGATAGGATTAGATACCCAGCTCAGTACATGGTACCACCCATGATAGGATTAGATACCCAGCTCAGTACATGGTACCACCCATGATAGGATTAGATACCCAGCTCAGCACATGGTACCACCCATGATAGGATTAGATACCCAGCTCAGTACATGGTACCACCCATGATAGGATTAGATACCCAGCTCAGCACATGGTACCACCCATAATAGGATTAGATACCCAGCTCAGCACATGGTACCACCCATGATAGGATTAGATACACCGCTCAGCACATGGTACCACCCATGATAGGATTAGATACACCGCTCAGCACATGGTACCACCCATGATAGGATTAGATACCCAGCTCAGTACATGGTACCACCCATGATAGGATTAGATACACAGCTCAGTACATGGTACCACCCATGATAGGATTAGATACACCGCTCAGCACATGGTACCACCCATGATAGGATTAGATACACCGCTCAGCACATGGTACCACCCATGATAGGATTAGATACCCAGCTCAGTACATGATACCACCCATGATAGGATTAGATACACAGCTCAGTACATGGTACCACCCATGATAGGATTAGATACCCAGCTCAGTACATGGTACCCACCCATGATAGGATTAGATACCCAGCTCAGTACATGATACCACCCATGATAGGATTAGATACCCAGCTCAGTACATGATACCACCCATGATAGGATTAGATACCCAGCTCAGCACATGATACCACCCATGATAGGATTAGATACCCAGCTCAGTACATGATACCACCCATGATAGGATTAGATACCCAGCTCAGTACATGATACCACCCATGATAGGATTAGATACCCAGCTCAGTACATGATACCACCCATGATAGGATTAGATACCCAGCTCAGTACATGATACCACCCATGATAGGATTAGATACACAGCTCAGCACATGGTGCCACCCATGATAGGATTAGATACACAGCTCAGCACATGGTACCACCCATGATAGGATTAGATACCCAGCTCAGCACATGGTACCACCCATGATAGGATTAGATACCCAGCTCAGCACATGATACCACCCATGATAGGATTAGATACCCAGCTCAGTACATGATACCACCCATGATAGGATTAGATACCCAGCTCAGCACATGGTACCACCCATGATAGGATTAGATACACAGCTCAGTACATGGTACCACCCATGATAGGATTAGATACCCAGCTCAGTACATGGTACCACCCATGATAGGATTAGATACACCGCTCAGCACATGGTACCACCCATGATAGGATTAGATACACCGCTCAGCACATGGTACCACCCATGATAGGATTAGATACCCAGCTCAGCACATGGTACCACCCATGATAGGATTAGATACCCAGCTCAGCACATGGTACCACCCATGATAGGATTAGATACCCAGCTCAGCACATGGTACCACCCATGATAGGATTAGATACACCGCTCAGCACATGGTACCACCCATGATAGGATTAGATACACCGCTCAGCACATGGTACCACCCATGATAGGATTAGATACACCGCTCAGCACATGGTACCACCCATGATAGGATTAGATACACCGCTCAGCACATGGTACCACCCATGATAGGATTAGATACACCGCTCAGCACATGGTACCACCCATGATAGGATTAGATACACCGCTCAGCACATGGTACCACCCATGATAGGATTAGATACCCAGCTCAGTACATGGTGCCACCCATGATAGGATTAGATACCCAGCTCAGTACATGGTACCACCCATGATAGGATTAGATACCCAGCTCAGTACATGGTACCACCCATGATAGGATTAGATACCCAGCTCAGCACATGGTACCACCCATGATAGGATTAGATACCCAGCTCAGTACATGGTACCACCCATGATAGGATTAGATACCCAGCTCAGCACATGGTACCACCCATAATAGGATTAGATACCCAGCTCAGCACATGGTACCACCCATGATAGGATTAGATACACCGCTCAGCACATGGTACCACCCATGATAGGATTAGATACACCGCTCAGCACATGGTACCACCCATGATAGGATTAGATACCCAGCTCAGTACATGGTACCACCCATGATAGGATTAGATACCCAGCTCAGCACATGGTACCACCCATGATAGGATTAGATACCCAGCTCAGTACATGGTACCACCCATGATAAGATTAGATACACCGCTCAGCACATGTACCACCCATGATAGGATTAGATACCCAGCTCAGCACATGGTACCACCCATGATAGGATTAGATACACAGCTCAGTACATGGTGCCACCCATGATAGGATTAGATACACAGCTCAGCACATGGTACCACCCATGATAGGATTAGATACCCAGCTCAGTACATGGTACCACCCATGATAGGATTAGATACCCGGCTCAGCACATGTTACCACCCATGATAGGATTAGATACACAGCTCAGCACATGGTACCACCCATGATAGGATTAGATACACAGCTCAGCACATGGTACCACCCATGATAGGATTAGATACACAGCTCAGTACATGGTGCCACCCATGATAGGATTAGATACCCAGCTCAGTACATGGTACCACCCATGATAGGATTAGATACACAGCTCAGCACATGGTACCACCCATGATAGGATTAGATACCCAGCTCAGCACATGGTACCACCCATGATAGGATTAGATACACCGCTCAGCACATGGTACCACCCATGATAGGATTAGATACCCAGCTCAGCACATGGTGCCACCCATGATAGGATTAGATACACAGCTCAGCACATGGTACCACCCATGATAGGATTAGATACACAGCTCAGCACATGGTACCACCCATGATAGGATTAGATACACAGCTCAGCACATGGTGCCACCCATGATAGGATTAGATACCCAGCTCAGCACATGGTGCCACCCATGATAGGATTAGATACACAGCTCAGCACATGGTACCACCCATGATAGGATTAGATACACAGCTCAGCACATGGTACCACCCATGATAGGATTAGATACACAGCTCAGCACATGGTACCACCCATGATAGGATTAGATACCCAGCTCAGCACATGGTACCACCCATGATAGGATTAGATACCCAGCTCAGCACATGGTACCACCCATGATAGGATTAGATACCCAGCTCAGCACATGGTACCACCCATGATAGGATTAGATACCCAGCTCAGTACATGGTGCCACCCATGATAGGATTAGATACCCAGCTCAGGACATGGTACCACCCATGATAGGATTAGATACCCAGCTCAGCACATGGTACCACCCATGATAGGATTAGATACCCAGCTCAGCACATGGTACCACCCATGATAGGATTAGATACACAGCTCAGCACATGATACCACCCATGATAGGATTAGATACACAGCTCAGCACATGGTACCACCCATGATAGGATTAGATACACAGCTCAGCACATGGTACCACCCATGATAGGATTAGATACACAGCTCAGTACATGGTGCCACCCATGATAGGATTAGATACCCAGCTCAGCACATGGTACCACCCATGATAGGATTAGATACACAGCTCAGCACATGGTACCACCCATGATAGGATTAGATACACAGCTCAGCACATGGTACCACCCATGATAGGATTATATACACAGCTCAGTACATGATACCACCCATGATAGGATTAGATACCCAGCTCAGTACATGGTACCACCCATGATAGGATTAGATACCCAGCTCAGTACATGGTACCATCCATGATAGGATTATATACACAGCTCAGTACATGATACCACCCATGATAGGATTAGATACACAGCTCAGTACATGGTACCATCCATGATAGGATTAGATACCCAGCTCAGTACATGGTACCACCCATGATAGGATTAGATACACAGCTCAGTACATGGTACCATCCATGATAGGATTAGATACCCAGCTCAGTACATGGTACCACCCATGATAGGATTAGATACACAGCTCAGCACATGGTACCACCCATGATAGGATTAGATACACAGCTCAGTACATGGTGCCACCCATGATAGGATTAGATACCCAGCTCAGGACATGGTACCACCCATGATAGGATTAGATACACAGCTCAGTACATGGTGCCACCCATGATAGGATTAGATACACAGCTCAGCACATGGTGCCACCCATGATAGGATTAGATACACAGCTCAGCACATGGTACCACCCATGATAGGATTAGATACACAGCTCAGCACATGGTACCACCCATGATAGGATTAGATACACAGCTCAGCACATGGTGCCACCCATGATAGGATTAGATACCCAGCTCAGTACATGGTACCACCCATGATAGGATTAGATACACAGCTCAGCACATGGTGCCACCCATGATAGGATTAGATACCCAGCTCAGCACATGGTACCACCCATGATAGGATTAGATACCCAGCTCAGCACATGGTACCACCCATGATAGGATTAGATACCCAGCTCAGCACATGGTACCACCCATGATAGGATTAGATACCCAGCTCAGCACATGGTACCACCCATGATAGGATTAGATACCCAGCTCAGCACATGGTACCACCCATGATAGGATTAGATACCCAGCTCAGCACATGATACCACCCATGATAGGATTAGATACCCAGCTCAGCACATGGTGCCACCCATGATAGGATTAGATACCCAGCTCAGCACATGGTACCACCCATGATAGGATTAGATACCCAGCTCAGCACATGGTACCACCCATGATAGGATTAGATACCCAGCTCAGCACATGGTACCACCCATGATAGGATTAGATACCCAGCTCAGCACATGGTACCACCCATGATAGGATTAGATACACAGCTCAGCACATGGTACCACCCATGATAGGATTAGATACCCAGCTCAGCACATGGTACCACCCATGATAGGATTAGATACCCAGCTCAGTACATGGTACCACCCATGATAGGATTAGATACCCAGCTCAGTACATGGTACCACCCATGATAGGATTAGATACACAGCTCAGCACATGATACCACCCATGATAGGATTAGATACCCAGCTCAGTACATGGTACCACCCATGATAGGATTAGATACCCAGCTCAGTACATGGTACCACCCATGATAGGATTAGATACACAGCTCAGCACATGGTACCACCCATGATAGGATTAGATACACAGCTCAGTACATGATACCACCCATGATAGGATTAGATACCCAGCTCAGCACATGATACCACCCATGATAGGATTAGATACACAGCTCAGCACATGGTGCCACCCATGATAGGATTAGATACCCAGCTCAGTACATGATACCACCCATGATAGGATTAGATACCCAGCTCAGCACATGGTACCACCCATGATAGGATTAGATACACAGCTCAGCACATGATACCACCCATGATAGGATTAGATACACAGCTCAGTACATGGTACCATCCATGATAGGATTAGATACACAGCTCAGCACATGGTACCACCCATGATAGGATTAGATACCCAGCTCAGCACATGGTACCACCCATGATAGGATTAGATACACAGCTCAGCACATGGTACCACCCATGATAGGATTAGATACACAGCTCAGCACATGGTACCACCCAAGATTAGATACACAGCTCAGCACATGGTACCACCCAAGATTAGATACACGGCTCAGCACATTGTCCACCCATGATAGGATTAGATACACGGCTCAGCAGACAGTATCACACAGTATAGGATTAGATACACCGCTCAGCAGACAGTATCACACAGGATAGGATTAGATACACGGCTCAGCAGACAGTATCACACAGGAGAGGATTAGATACACGGCTCAGCAGACAGTATCACACAGGATAGGATTAGATACACAGCTCAGCAGACAGTATCACACAGGAGAGGATTAGATACACAGCTCAGCAGACAGTATCACACAGGATAGGATTAGATACACAGCTCAGCAGACAGTATCACACAGGATAGGATTAGATACACGGCTCAGCAGACAGTATCACACAGGAGAGGATTAGATACACGGCTCAGCAGACAGTATCATATGATGGGATTAGATACACGGCTCAGCAGACAGTATCATATGATGGGATTAGATACACGGCTCAGCAGACAGTATCATATGATGGAATTAGATACACGGCTCAGCAGACAGTATGATATGATGGGATTAGATACACGGCTCAGCAGACAGTATCATATGATGGAATTAGATACACGGCTCAGCAGACAGTATGATATGATGGGATTAGATACACGGCTCAGCAGACAGTATCATATGATGGGATTAGATACACGGCTCAGCAGACAGTATGATATGATGGGATTAGATACACGGCTCAGCATTAAATGTAGCTGCTGAGTTATCCCCTGATAAGAAGCATGCACCTCTACACAGCGCAGTACACAGGACATATGGGACGAGGTGGAATCAGTCTACAGATACACGAGCATTGCTTCTACAGCGCCACCGTGGTCATTACTGGTACTACACCCACATTATTGACACATGGGGCACAGTCAGATCAGGGTCCCATAGCTACACTCCCATCACGGTGCTAGTCCTCATTCCCAGTGCTCCCAGTCCTGGAATAGAAGATCTTGAAAGTGTTCTGCTTTCACCTATATAAAGGTTAATCATGGTGGAATGACGCTTGCTGCCGCTTTCTTATGCACTTAGGAGGCGGGTGGAGATTCCTCATTTTGCACCGCAGAGTCCAGTAGAGTCAGATGCCCCGAAGGTTTTTTTAATGAATTTGTTGCATGTTTCGGCTGCACACGAAATGTGCTGGCCTGGAAATTTCAAAAGGGTCAGCGGGCACTAGGACCCCCCATCCTCTGACTCCGCACTGCTTCTAGGCCAAGGGCTAATCACACCCAAGGATGCTGAGCTGAGAAAGTCTAACACCTGATAGAAGTGTATACAGTATATACCGATGACAGCAAGCAGAGGCAGGGAGAACTGTGATGAATCAACGTATAGCGACTATTACAGAGCGTTCAGAAGACTGAGCTGGGAGTTCAGCATCGATACATTGTAACAAACTCTAAGGGTAACAGACTGGTGTTCTGCTGCCTAATTTATTGATGAAAACAAAGGAAAAAATGGTAACAAAACTAAAGATGAGAAATTGCTACAAAGTCTATTTAGTAAATAGGACAGCGGAGTTCTCCCACCAGTATCTCAACTTTCTGCGCTGCGGTACATGGCAGAGGAGCTGAGGAGACTCCTTCAGCAGGGAAGGTAAGAAGGGACTAAAGTGTCACCTGCCAGAAGGGGAAGGAGACTGATTCAGCTGAGAGTTGTCCCAGCAGTATCAAGTAGGACACCTGGAAGAAAAATTATGAAAAGGATGTTTTCCAGCGGTCGCACAAGTATTCCCCCATCTTTTTTTCCTTTCCAAAGCAGCAATTCTGCAATTATCCAGAACCAGAGGTTTGTCGTGGCACACCGCGATGTATGTGCTCTGTGCGATGTATGTGCTCTGTACAAGTCTGGTAAATTTGGGAGTGTTTGTCAGCACAGAGCAAGCAGATTCTAAGCAGCAAAGAGCAGAATTGTGAGCGCAGCTCTGGATGTAGTATAATAAGACATGATCATATAAAAGTCTACATGCCATCAGCAGGGGGCGCACATATATATACATACACACACACACACACACATGTACCAGACTAGACCCCCTGGGATGGCCTGTACGCTGCTGTTATGGCCGCAGGAGTACACGTTGTGCTGCCTCCTATAGGCTAATATATTGAGAAATGTAGCAATGCACCGCGGCCATTTAAGAACCATCTGAAGGTCCCCAGAAATCAGATGATAGTCGTAGTGCTCTCTGCGAAGGAGAAGTCCTGCGCTCTGGGTCTCTGTCCCGGCAGAAAATGCTGGTGACAATTAATCTGTAACTATCGCTCACCCGTGAGATCGCCATGCGGTCTCCGGCCGCCGCACAGACAGGCGTTCTCCTAATATTCTTCTTACCGTCTCTAACTTTATAGAAAACTTTGTCTTTCGATTTCTCACCATTTTCAAGCTCTCCGCTTCTTGTCAGTGGGTAGGATCATTCATGTTTTTAAGCCTGATCTAATACTTCTCACTGCTGAAATTTTGTGACAATGTGTCAGATGTCAGTCTTATGTTATGTGCAAACATTATATATTAGTGATGTCATTAAAAGACATGCAATCCTCAGCTCCATCACCCCTCCCCCGCCCGAGCAGCCAGGACTGCAGTCGCCGTATACCACCTATATACTGTATACTCCAGTGGAAGCCGCTGTTTGTTGACTCAGCTTTATTGCTTTTTCCGTCAGTAAATGTGAAGTGGATTACAGGGAGCAGAAGAGGAAAGTCCCCGCGCCCGACATCACCACCCTTATTACCTCCAAATCCCAGATCTACATCATCATCCTGGAGAGACCCCAGAGCAGCCGCTCCGGAGCACAGCTGTCAACACGGAGCAAAACGCAGCTGATCCGAGAAACAGCCACAGATTAGGAGCAGAAAAAGGGAATGGAGCAGAGACCAGCCGCTCAACACCGACAGCATTAACATAGGAATGACTCCAGAGGATGGAAGATTACCCCAATATTCATCCCTCTATAATACAGCTGTCACGGGGTAAATACATTACTTATCCTGTATTATACTCCAGAGCTGCACTCACTATTCTGCTGGTGCAGTCACTGTGTACATACATTACATTACTGATCCGGAGTTACATCCTGTATTATACTCCAGAGCTGCACTCACTATTCTGCTGGTGCAGTCACTGTGTACATACATTACATTACTGCTCCTGAGTTACATCTTGTATTATACTCCAGAGCTGCACTCACTATTCTGCTGGTGCAGTCACTGTGTACATACATTACATTACTGATCCTGAGTTACATCCTGTATTATACTCCAGAGCTGCACTCACTATTCTGCTGGTGCAGTCACTGTGTACATACATTACATTACTGATCCTGAGTTACCTCCTGTATTTACTCCAGAGCTGCACTCATTATTCTGCTGGTGCAGTCACTGTGTACATACATTACATTACTGATCCTGAGTTACCTCCTGTATTATACTCCAGAGCTGCACTCATTATTCTGCTGGTGCAGTCACTGTGTACATACATTACATTACTGATCCTGAGTTACATCCTGTATTATACTCCAGAGCTGCACTCACTATTCTGCTGGTGCAGTCACTGTGTACATACATTACATTACTGATCCTGAGTTACCTCCTGTATTATACTCCAGAGCTGCACTCACTATTCTGTTGGTGCAGTCACTGTGTACATACATTACATTACTGATCCTGAGTTACATCCTGTATTATACTCCAGAGCTGCACTCACTATTCTGTTGGTGCAGTCACTGTGTACATACATTACATTACTGATCCTGAATTACATCCTGTATTATACTCCAGAGCTGCACTCACTATTCTGCTGGTGCAGTCACTGGGTACATACATTACATTACTGATCCTGAGTTACATCCTGTATTATACTCCAGAGCTGCACTCACTATTCTGTTGGTGCAGTCACTGTGTACATACATTACATTACTGATCCTGAATTACATCCTGTATTATACTCCAGAGCTGCACTCACTATTCTGCTGGTGCAGTCACTGGGTACATACATTACATTACTGATCCTGAGTTACATCCTGTATTATACCCCAGAGCTGCACTCACTATTCTGCTGGTGCAGTCACTGTGTACATACATTACATTACTGATCCTGAGTTACCTCCTGTATTATACTCCAGAGCTGCACTCACTATTCTGCTGGTGCAGTCACTGTGTACATACATTACATTACTGATCCTGAATTACATCCTGTATTATACTCCAGAGCTGCACTCACTATTCTGCTGGTGCAGTCACTGTGTACATACATTACATTACTGATCCTGAGTTACATCCTGTATTATACTCCAGAGCTGCACTCACTATTCGGTTGGTGCAGTCACTGTGTACATACATTACATTACTGATTCTGAGTTACATCCTGTATTATACTCCAGAGCTGCACTCACTATTCTGCTGGTGCAGTCACTGTGTACATACATTACATTACTGATCCTGAGTTACCTCCTGTATTATACTCCAGAGCTGCACTCACTATTCTCCTGGTGCAGTCACTGTGTACATACATTACATTACTGATCCTGAGTTACATCCTGTATTATACCCCAGAGCTGCACTCACTATTCTGCTGGTGGAGTCACTGTGTACATACATTACATTACTTCTCCTGAGTTACATCCTGTATTATACTCCAGAGCTGCACTCACTATTCTGCTGGTGCAGTCACTGTGTACATACATTACATTACTGATCCTGAGTTACCTCCTGTATTATACTCCAGAGCTGCACTCACTATTCTGCTGGTGCAGTCACTGTGTACATACATTACATTACTGATCCTGAGTTACATCCTGTAGTATACTCCAGAGCTGCACTCACTATTCTGCTGGTGCAGTCACTGTGTACATACATTACATTACTGATCCTGAGTTACATCCTGTATTATACTCCAGAGCTGCACTCACTATTCTGCTGGTGCAGTCGCTGTGTACATACATTACATTACTGATCCTGAGTTACATCCTGTATTATACCCCAGAGCTGCACTCACTATTCTGCTGGTGCAGTCACTGTGTACATACATTACATTACTGATCCTGAGTTACATCCTGTATTATACTCCAGAGCTGCACTTACTATTCTGCTGGTGCAGTCACTGTGTACATACATTACACTACTGATCCTGAGTTACCTCCTGTATTATACTCCAGAGCTGCACTTACTATTCTGCTGGTGCAGTCGCTGTGTACATACATTACATTACTGATCCTGAGTTACATCCTGTATTATACCCCAGAGCTGCACTCACTATTCTGCTGGTGCAGTCACTGTGTACATACATTACATTACTGATCCTGAGTTACCTCCTGTATTATACTCCAGAGCTGCACTCATTATTCTGCTGGTGCAGTCACTGTGTACATACATTACATTACTGATCCTGAGTTACATCCTGTATTATACTCCAGAGCTGCACTCACTATTCTGCTGGTGCAGTCACTGTGTACATACATTACATTACTGATCCTGAGTTACCTCCTGTATTATACCCCAGAGCTGCACTCACTATTCTGCTGGTGCAGTCACTGTGTACATACATTACATTACTGATTCTGAGTTACATCCTGTATTATACTCCAGAGCTGCACTCACTATTCTGCTGGTGCAGTCACTGTGTACATACATTACATTACTGATCCTGAGTTACATCCTGTATTATACTCCAGAGCTGCTCTCACTATTCTGTTGGTGCAGTCACTGTGTACATACATTACATTACTGATCCTGAATTACATCCTGTATTATACTCCAGAGCTGCACTCACTATTCTGCTGGTGCAGTCACTGGGTACATACATTACATTACTGATTCAGAGTTACATCCTGTATTATACTCCAGAGCTGCACTCACTATTCTGCTGGTGCAGTCACTGTGTACATACATTACATTACTGATCCTGAGTTACCTCCTGTATTATACTCCAGAGCTGCACTCACTATTCTCCTGGTGCAGTCACTGTGTACATACATTACATTACTGATCCTGAGTTACATCCTGTATTATACTCCAGAGCTGCACTCACTATTCTGCTGGTGCAGTCACTGTGTACATACATTACATTACTGATCCTGAGTTACATCCTGTATTATACCCCAGAGCTGCACTCACTATTCTGCTGGTGCAGTCACTGGGTACATACATTACATTACTGATCCTGAGTTATATCCTGTATTATACTCCAGAGCTGCACTCACTATTCTGCTGGTGCAGTCACTGTGTACATACATTACATTACTGATCCTGAGTTACCTCCTGTATTATACTCCAGAGCTGCACTCACTATTCTCCTGGTGCAGTCACTGTGTACATACATTACATTACTGATCCTGAGTTACATCCTGTATTATACTCCAGAGCTGCACTCACTATTCTGCTGGTGCAGTCACTGTGTACATACATTACATTATTGATCCTGAGTTACCTCCTGTATTATACTCCAGAGCTGCACTCACTATTCTGCTGGTGCAGTCACTGGGTACATACATTACATTACTGATCCTGAGTTACCTCCTGTATTATACTCCAGAGCTGCACTCACTATTCTCCTGGTGCAGTCACTGTGTACATACATTACATTACTGATCCTGAGTTACATCCTGTATTATACTCCAGAGCTGCACTCACTATTCTGCTGGTGCAGTCACTGTGTACATACATTACATTACTGATCCTGAGTTACCTCCTGTATTATACTCCAGAGCTGCACTCACTATTCTGCTGGTGCAGTCACTGTGTACATACATTACATTACTGATCCTGAGTTACATCCTGTATTATACTCCAGAGCTGCACTCACTATTCTGCTGGTGCAGTCACTGTGTACATACATAACATTACTGATCCTGAGTTACATCCTGTATTATACTCCAGAGCTGCACTCACTATTCTGCTGGTGCAGTCACTGTGTACATACATTACATTACTGATCCTGAGTTACATCCTGTATTATACTCCAGAGCTGCACTCACTATTCTGCTGGTGCAGTCACTGTGTACATACATTACATTACTGATCCTGAGTTACATCCTGTATTATACTCCAGAGCTGCACTCGCTATTCTGCTGGTGCAGTCACTGTGTACATACATTACATTACTGACCCTGAGTTACATCCTGTATTATACTCCAGAGCTGCACTCACTATTCTGCTGGTGCAGTCACTGTGTACATACATTACATTACTGATCCTGAGTTACCTCCTGTATCATACTCCAGAGCTGCACTCACTATTCTGCTGGTGCAGTCACTGTGTACATACATTACATTACTGATTCTGAGTTACATCCTGTATTATACTCCAGAGCTGCACTCACTATTCTGCTGGTGCAGTCACTGTGTACATACATTACATTACTGATCCTGAGTTACCTCCTGTATTTACTCCAGAGCTGCACTCATTATTCTGCTGGTGCAGTCACTGTGTACATACATTACATTACTGATCCTGAGTTACCTCCTGTATTATACTCCAGAGCTGCACTCACTATTCTGCTGGTGCAGTCACTGTGTACATACATTACATTACTGATCCTGAGTTACATCCTGTATTATACTCCAGAGCTGCACTCACTATTCTGCTGGTGCAGTCACTGTGTACATACATTACATTACTGATCCTGAGTTACATCCTGTATTATACTCCAGAGCTGCACTCACTATTCTGCTGGTGCAGTCACTGTGCACATACATTACATTACTGATCCTGAGTTACATCATGTATTATACTCCAGAGCTGCACTCACTATTCTGCTGGTGCAGTCACTGTGTACATACATTACATTACTGATCCTGAGTTACCTCCTGTATTATACTCCAGAGCTGCACTCACTATTCTGCTGGTGCAGTCACTGTGTACATACATTACATTACTGCTCCTGAGTTACATCCTGTATTATACTCCAGAGCTGCACTCACTATTCTGCTGGTGCAGTCACTGTGTACATACATTACATTACTGATCCTGAGTTACATCCTGTATTATACTCCAGAGCTGCACTCACTATTCTGCTGGTGCAGTCACTGTGTACATACATTACATTACTGATCCTGAGTTACCTCCTGTATCATACTCCAGAGCTGCACTCACTATTCTGCTGGTGCAGTCACTGTGTACATACATTACATTACTGATCCTGAGTTACATCCTGTATTATACTCCAGAGCTGCACTCACTATTCTGCTGGTGCAGTCACTGTGTACATACATTACATTACTGATCCTGAGTTACATCCTGTATTATACTCCAGAGCTGCACTCACTATTCTGCTGGTGCAGTCACTGTGTACATACATTACATTACTGATCCTGAGTTACATCCTGTATTACACTCCAGAGCTGCACTCACTATTCTGCTGGTGCAGTCACTGTGTACATACATTACATTACTGATCCTGAGTTACCTCCTGTATTATACTCCAGAGCTGCACTCACTATTCTGCTGGTGCAGTCACTGTGTACATACATAACATTACTGATCCTGAGTTACATCCTGTATTATACTCCAGAGCTGCACTCACTATTCTGCTGGTGCAGTCACTGTGTACATACATTACATTACTGCTCCTGAGTTACATCCTGTATTATACTCCAGAGCTGCACTCACTATTCTGCTGGTGCAGTCACTGTGTACATACATTACATTACTGATCCTGAGTTACATCCTGTATTATACTCCAGAGCTGCACTCACTATTCTGCTGGTGCAGTCACTGTGTACATACATTACATTACTGACCCTGAGTTACATCCTGTATTATACTCCAGAGCTGCACTCACTATTCTGCTGGTGCAGTCACTGTGTACATACATTACATTACTGATCCTGAGTTACCTCCTGTATCATACTCCAGAGCTGCACTCACTATTCTGCTGGTGCAGTCACTGTGTACATACATTACATTACTGATTCTGAGTTACATCCTGTATTATACTCCAGAGCTGCACTCACTATTCTGCTGGTGCAGTCACTGTGTACATACATTACATTACTGATCCTGAGTTACCTCCTGTATTTACTCCAGAGCTGCACTCATTATTCTGCTGGTGCAGTCACTGTGTACATACATTACATTACTGATCCGGAGTTACCTCCTGTATTATACTCCAGAGCTGCACTCACTATTCTGCTGGTGCAGTCACTGTGTACATACATTACATTACTGATTCTGAGTTACATCCTGTATTATACTCCAGAGCTGCACTCACTATTCTGCTGGTGCAGTCACTGTGTACATGCATTACATTACTGATCCTGAGTTACCTCCTGTATTTACTTCAGAGCTGCACTCATTATTCTGCTGGTGCAGTCACTGTGTACATACATTACATTACTGATCCTGAGTTACCTCCTGTATTATACTCCAGAGCTGCACTCATTATTCTGCTGGTGCAGTCACTGTGTACATACATTACATTACTGATCCTGAGTTACATCCTGTATTATACTCCAGAGCTGCACTCACTATTCTGTTGGTGCAGTCACTGTGTACATACATTACATTACTGATCCTGAATTACATCCTGTATTATACTCCAGAGCTGCACTCACTATTCTGCTGGTGCAGTCACTGGGTACATACATTACATTACTGATTCTGAGTTACATCCTGTATTATACTCCAGAGCTGCACTCACTATTCTGCTGGTGCAGTCACTGTGTACATACATTACATTACTGATCCTGAGTTACCTCCTGTATTATACTCCAGAGCTGCACTCACTATTCTCCTGGTGCAGTCACTGTGTACATACATTACATTACTGATCCTGAGTTACATCCTGTATTATACTCCAGAGCTGCACTCACTATTCTGCTGGTGCAGTCACTGTGTACATACATTACATTACTGATCCTGAGTTACATCCTGTATTATACCCCAGAGCTGCACTCACTATTCTGCTGGTGGAGTCACTGTGTACATACATTACATTACTTCTCCTGAGTTACATCCTGTATTATACTCCAGAGCTGCACTCACTATTCTGCTGGTGCAGTCACTGTGTACATACATTACATTACTGATCCTGTGTTACTTCCTGTATTATACTCCAGAGCTGCACTCACTATTCTGCTGGTGCAGTCACTGTGTACATACATTACATTACTGATCCTGAGTTACATCCTGTAGTATACTCCAGAGCTGCACTCACTATTCTGCTGGAGCAGTCACTGTGTACATACATTACATTACTGATCCTGAGTTACATCCTGTATTATACTCCAGAGCTGCACTCACTATTCTGCTGGTGCAGTCGCTGTGTACATACATTACATTACTGATCCTGAGTTACATCGTGTATTATACCCCAGAGCTGCACTCACTATTCTGCTGGTGCAGTCACTGTGTACATACATTACATTACTGATCCTGAGTTACCTCCTGTATTATACTCCAGAGCTGCACTCATTATTCTGCTGGTGCAGTCACTGTGTACATACATTACATTACTGATCCTGAGTTACATCCTGTATTATACTCCAGAGCTGCACTCACTATTCTGCTGGTGCAGTCACTGTGTACATACATTACATTACTGATCCTGAGTTACCTCCTGTATTATACCCCAGAGCTGCACTCACTATTCTGCTGGTGCAGTCACTGTGTACATACATTACATTACTGATTCTGAGTTACATCCTGTATTATACTCCAGAGCTGCACTCACTATTCTGCTGGTGCAGTCACTGTGTACATACATTACATTACTGATCCTGAGTTACATCCTGTATTATACTCCAGAGCTGCACTCACTATTCTGTTGGTGCAGTCACTGTGTACATACATTACATTACTGATCCTGAATTACATCCTGTATTATACTCCAGAGCTGCACTCACTATTCTGCTGGTGCAGTCACTGGGTACATACATTACATTACTGATTCAGAGTTACATCCTGTATTATACTCCAGAGCTGCACTCACTATTCTGCTGGTGCAGTCACTGTGTACATACATTACATTACTGATCCTGAGTTACCTCCTGTATTATACTCCAGAGCTGCACTCACTATTCTCCTGGTGCAGTCACTGTGTACATACATTACATTACTGATCCTGAGTTACATCCTGTATTATACTCCAGAGCTGCACTCACTATTCTGCTGGTGCAGTCACTGTGTACATACATTACATTACTGATCCTGAGTTACATCCTGTATTATACCCCAGAGCTGCACTCACTATTCTGCTGGTGGAGTCACTGTGTACATACATTACATTACTTCTCCTGAGTTACATCCTGTATTATACTCCAGAGCTGCACTCACTATTCTGCTGGTGCAGTCACTGGGTACATACATTACATTACTGATCCTGAGTTACCTCCTGTATTATACTCCAGAGCTGCACTCACTATTCTCCTGGTGCAGTCACTGTGTACATACATTACATTACTGATCCTGAGTTACATCCTGTATTATACTCCAGAGCTGCACTCACTATTCTGCTGGTGCAGTCACTGTGTACATACATTACATTACTGATCCGGAGTTACCTCCTGTATTATACTCCAGAGCTGCACTCACTATTCTGCTGGTGCAGTCACTGTGTACATACATTACATTACTGATCCTGAGTTACCTCCTGTATTATACTCCAGAGCTGCACTCACTATTCTGCTGGTGGAGTCACTGTGTACATACATTACATTACTGATCCTGAGTTACATCCTGTATTATACTCCAGAGCTGCACTCACTATTCTGCTGGTGCAGTCACTGTGTACATACATTACATTACTGATCCTGAGTTACATCCTGTATTATACTCAAGAGCTGCACTCACTATTCTGCTGGTGCAGTCACTGTGTACATACATTACATTACTGATCCTGAGTTACATCCTGTATTATACTCCAGAGCTGCACTCACTATTCTGCTGGTGCAGTCACTGTGTACATACATTACATTACTGATCCTGAGTTACCTCCTGTATTATACTCCAGAGCTGCACTCACTATTCTGCTGGTGCAGTCACTGTGTACATACATTACATTACTGCTCCTGAGTTACATCCTGTATTATACTCCAGAGCTGCACTCACTATTCTGCTGGTGCAGTCACTGTGTACATACATTACATTACTGATCCTGAGTTACATCCTGTATTATACTCCAGAGCTGCACTCACTATTCTGCTGGTGCAGTCACTGTGTACATACATTACATTACTGATCCTGAGTTACCTCCTGTATCATACTCCAGAGCTGCACTCACTATTCTGCTGGTGCAGTCACTGTGTACATACATTACATTACTGATCCTGAGTTACATCCTGTATTATACTCCAGAGCTGCACTCACTATTCTGCTGGTGCAGTCACTGTGTACATACATTACATTACTGATCCTGAGTTACCTCCTGTATTATACTCCAGAGCTGCACTCACTATTCTGCGGGTGCAGTCACTGTGTACATACATAACATTACTGATCCTGAGTTACATCCTGTATTATACTCCAGAGCTGCACTCACTATTCTGCTGGTGCAGTCACTGTGTACATACATTACATTACTGCTCCTGAGTTACATCCTGTATTATACTCCAGAGCTGCACTCACTATTCTGCTGGTGCAGTCACTGTGTACATACATTACATTACTGATCCTGAGTTACATCCTGTATTATACTCCAGAGCTGCACTCACTATTCTGCTGGTGCAGTCACTGTGTACATACATTACATTACTGATCCTGAGTTACCTCCTGTATTATACCCCAGAGCTGCACTCACTATTCTGCTGGTGCAGTCACTGTGTACATACATTACATTACTGATTCTGAGTTACATCCTGTATTATACTCCAGAGCTGCACTCACTATTCTGCTGGTGCAGTCACTGTGTACATACATTACATTACTGATCCTGAGTTACATCCTGTATTATACTCCAGAGCTGCACTCACTATTCGGCTGGTGCAGTCACTGTGTACATACATTACATTACTGATTCTGAGTTACATCCTGTATTATACTCCAGAGCTGCACTCACTATTCTGTTGGTGCAGTCACTGTGTACATACATTACATTACTGATCCTGAGTTACATCCTGTATTATACTCCAGAGCTGCACTCACTATTCGGCTGGTGCAGTCACTGGGTACATACATTACATTACTGATTCTGAGTTACATCCTGTATTATACTCCAGAGCTGCACTCACTATTCTGCTGGTGCTGTCACTGTGTACATACATTACATTACTGATCCTGAGTTACCTCCTGTATTATACTCCAGAGCTGCACTCACTATTCTCCTGGTGCAGTCACTGTGTACATACATTACATTACTGATCCTGAGTTACATCCTGTATTATACCCCAGAGCTGCACTCACTATTCTGCTGGTGGAGTCACTGTGTACATACATTACATTACTTCTCCTGAGTTACATCCTGTATTATACTCCAGAGCTGCACTCACTATTCTGCTGGTGCAGTCACTGTGTACATACATTACATTACTGATTCTGAGTTACATCCTGTATTATACTCCAGAGCTGCACTCACTATTCTGCTGGTGCAGTCACTGTGTACATACATTACATTACTGATCCTGAGTTACATTCTGTATTATACTCCAGAGCTGCACTCACTATTCTGTTGGTGCAGTCACTGTGTACATACATTACATTACTGACCCTGAGTTACATCCTGTATTATACCCCAGAGCTGCACTCACTATTCTGCTGGTGGAGTCACTGTGTACATACATTACATTACTTCTCCTGAGTTACATCCTGTATTATACTCCAGAGCTGCACTCACTATTCTGCTGGTGCAGTCACTGTGTACATACATTACATTACTGATCCTGAGTTACATCCTGTATTATACCCCAGAGCTGCACTCACTATTCTGCTGGTGCAGTCACTGTGTACATACATTACATTACTGCTCCTGAGTTACATCCTGTATTATACTCCAGAGCTGCACTCACTATTCTGCTGGTGCAGTCACTGTGTACATACATTACATTACTGATCCTGAGTTACATCCTGTATTATACTCCAGAGCTGCACTCACTATTCTGCTGGTGCAGTCACTGTGTACATACATTACATTACTGCTCCTGAGTTACATCCTGTATTATACTCCAGAGCTGCACTCACTATTCTGCTGGTGCAGTCACTGTGTACATACATTACATTACTGCTCCTGAGTTACATCCTGTATTATACTCCAGAGCTGCACTCACTATTCTGCTGGTGCAGTCACTGTGTACATACATTACATTACTGATCCTGAGTTACATCCTGTATTATACTCCAGAGCTGCACTCACTATTCTGCTGGTGCAGTCACTGTGTACATACATTACATTACTGATCCTGAGTTACCTCCTGTATTATACTCCGGAGCTGCACTCACTATAATGCTGGTGCAGTCACTGTGTACATACATTACATTACTGATCCTGAGTTACCTCCTGTATTATACTCCAGAGCTGCACTCACTATTCTGCTGGTGCAGTCATTGTGTACATACATTACATTACTGATCCTGAGTTACATCCTGTATTATACTCCAGAGCTGCACTCACTATTCTGCTGGTGCAGTCACTGTGTACATACATTACATTACCGATCCTGAGTTACATCCTGTATTATACTCCAGAGCTGCACTCACTATTCTGCTGGTGCAGTCATTGTGTACATACATTACATTACTGATCCCGAGTTACCTCCTGTATTATACCCCAGAGCTGCACTCACTATTCTGCTGGTGCAGTCACTGTGTACATACATTACATTACTGATCCCGAGTTACATCCTGTATTATACTCCAGAGCTGCACTCACTATTCTGCTGGTGTAGTCACTGTGTACATACATTACATTACTGATCCTGAGTTACCTCCTGTATTATACTCCAGAGCTGCACTCACTATTCTGCTGGTGCAGTCACTGTGTACATATATTACATTACTGATCCTGAGTTACATCCTGTATTATACTCCAGAGCTGCACTCACTATTCTGCTGGTGCAGTCACTGTGTACATACATTACATTACTGATCCTGAGTTACATCCTGTATTATACCCCAGAGCTGCACTCACTATTCTGCTGGTGCAGTCACTGTGTACATACATTACATTACTGATCCCGAGTTACATCCTGTATTATACTCCAGAGCTGCACTCACTATTCTGCTGGTGTAGTCACTGTGTACATACATTACATTACTGATCCTGAGTTACCTCCTGTATTATACTCCAGAGCTGCACTCACTATTCTGCTGGTGCAGTCACTGTGTACATACATTACATTACTGATCCTGAGTTACATCCTGTATTATACTCCAGAGCTGCACTCACTATTCTGCTGGTGCAGTCACCGTGTACATACATTACATTACTGATCCTGAGTTACCTCCTGTATTATACTCCAGAGCTGCACTCACTATTCTGCTGGTGCAGTCACTGTGTACATATATTACATTACTGATCCTGAGTTACATCCTATATTTTACTCCAGAGCTGCACTCACTATTCTGCTGGTGCAGTCATTTATCTGCGTTAAGTAAATAACTATTCGCTCCCCATTATTTGAGCTCCGCAGTTGGGGGTGCTGCCCTGGAGCTCACTGATTATGAGGATTCCCCCCCATACTTTTATGCATTACAGTTCTGCCACTTAATTACGTGGAGAAATTCTGCTTCTTCACAGTGAGACGCGTCACTAGAGCAGTGACCCTCCTTTTCCTCGTTGCTTTCATCTTCTTCTGTTTCTCGTCTTCCTCTTTTACTTCTTCCTTTTTCTGCTCTCCTTCTGCCTCTTCTTGTTCTGATTCTTTATCTTCTTCTTTTCTTCCGTCTTGCTTCTTTTTTTCTCCTTTCCTCGTTGCTTTCATCTTCTTCTGTTTCTCGTCTTCCTCCCTCTTTTACTTCTTCCTTTTTCTGCTCTCCTTCTGCCTCTTCTTGTCCTATTCTTTATCTTCTTTTCTTCCGTCTTGCTTCTTTTTTCTCCTTTTCTTTTCCTCGTTGCTTTCATCTTCTTCTGTTTCTCGTCTTCCTCTTTTACTTCTTCCTTTTTCTGCTCTCCTTCTGCTTCTTCTTGTTCCGATTCTTTATCTTCTTTTCTTCAGTCTTCTTTTTTCTCCTTTTCTTTTCCTCGTTCCTTTCATATTCTTCTGTTTCTCGTCTTCCTCTTTTACTTCTTCCTTTTTCTGCTCTCCTTCTGACTCTTCTTGTTCCGATTCTTTATCTTCTTTTCTTCCGTCTTGCTTCTTTTTTCTCCTTTTCTTTTCCTCGTTGCTTTCATCTTCTTCTGTTTCTCGTCTTCCTCTTTTACTTCTTCCTTTTTCTGCTCTCTTTCTGCTTCTTCTTGTTCCGATTCTTTATCTTCTTTTCTTCCGTCTTGCTTCTTTTTTCTCCTTTTCTTTTCCTCGTTGCTTTCATATTCTTCTGTTTCTCGTCTTCCTCTTTTACTTCTTCCTTTTTCTGCTCTCCTTCTGCTTCTTCTTGTTCCGATTCTTTATCTTCTTTTCTTCAGTCTTCTTTTTTCTCCTTTTCTTTTCCTCGTTGCTTTCATCTTCTTCTGTTTCTCGTCTTCCTCTTTTTCTTCTTCCTTTTTCTGCTCTCCTTCTGACTCTTCTTGTTCCGATTCTTTATCTTCTTTTCTTCCGTCTTGCTTCTTTTTTCTCCTTTTCTTTTCCTCGTTGCTTTCATCTTCTTCGGTTTCTCTTCTTCCTGCGGCCGGTGTCCCTCTCCGTCCCTGTATAATTCCCTCCTTTGCTTGCAGCGACTCTACCTGGAATTATACAGGATGGCTCTGGAGTCAGGAGCGATAGATCTGTGAGGTGTAAAGGGGACGCGTCCCCCCGCTGCTCCACATCTGACGTTACTGTAATCTCCGCACAGTGAAAACGTGGCGTCCTCAGATGATGTAAAACGAATGAACAAAGGCCCAGAGAGGCGCGATGATCTGCAGCCCTAGCTCATTACTGACCTGCACCTCTGACCCTTTTCCGCACTACCACTCCCAATATTTCTCAGGAAGAAAAAAAATTAAAATTTGTGATAATAGGAAGTAATATGTCTTCCCGTCTGCGCTTTATTCCAGGACAACTGTGGAGATGAGCGGCGAGTTATCTGTACAGCAAGACCCCCTGCCGGCTTCACTTGTGTTCTGAGGGTTTGCACCACTGTGTCAGTGTAGACCCTCCTCCACTGGACACATCAGCAGCACAGATCCCCTCCTGGCCTGACCCTGGTTACAATGTATCAGTGCAGGTGACATGTATCAGTCGGGGGTCCTGGATGTTTAGATCACAGAGGATTGTCTACACTGGATACAATTGTAACAAACCTTCAGCATTTGGTCTACATGGGTTTTCAGTCTATGTTCCCAGTCACTGACAGCAAGCACAGTGACATCACTACTCTCCGGATACGTACAGGTGAGGGTATATATGGCTGTAGACTCTCACAGTTGGTAGGAGAATCCATCACTCCGCCCTGCATTGCAGATGTCACCCCGGCCGTCGTGGCTGTCACGCTGCCGCCCATCGATCGGAAGAATAATCCTCATTTATAACTGACATAGGAGTTTTGATTGTAACATAAATGACATTAAGTAATGAAACAATTTATCTCCAGCCCTGAAAATGTCTAGTATTGGATTATAACTTCCAACAGCATGGGCATAAGTGACTCTGGGGTCTAATTAAGGTCCCACACGGCTGTGGAGTAAATGCTTCCTTTCTGTTCCTGGGAAAGCTGAGTGACAGCAGTGCGGCCTCCATTATAGGTGACATAGCAGGTGTAACCCGGCTTTACTGATTCCAGAGTATAAAATGATACATGTCCTGATAAAGGACAGCTGCTGCACCCCTGGAGGAGACATCGGGGGGCTCCAATCTCCCCTAATACAGTAAGCTTTAAAATAGAGGGAACCTGCTGCATAGTCCCCTAATGTATATACCGCCTATATACCATCATAAGACACGTAACCTGCCTATATACCATCATAAGACACGTAACCTGCCTATATACCATCATAAGACACGTAACCTGCCTATATACCATCATAAGACACGTAACCTGCCTATATACCATCATAAGACACGTAACCTGCCTATATACCATCATAAGACACGTAACCTGCCTATATACCATCATAAGACACGTAACCTGCCTATATACCATCATAAGACACGTAACCTGCCTATATACCATCATAAGACATGTAACCTGCCTATATACCATCATAAGACAGGTAACCTGCCTATATACCATCATAAGACACGTAACCTGCCTATATACCATCATAAGACAGGTAACCTGCCTATATACCATCATAAGACACGTAACCTGCCTATATACCATCATAAGACACGTAACCTGCCTATATACCATCATAAGACACGTAACCTGCCTATATACCATCATAAGACACATAACCTGCCTATATACCATCATAAGACACGTAACCTGCCTATATACCATCATAAGACACGTAACCTGCCTATATACCATCATAAGCCTATATACCATCATAAGACACGTAACCTGCCTGTATACCATCATAAGACACATAACCTGCCTATATACCATCATAAGACACGTAACCTGCCTATATACCATCATAAGACACATAACCTGCCTATATACCATCATAAGACACGTAACCTGCCTATATACCATCATAAGACACGTAACCTGCCTATATACCATCATAAGCCTATATACCATCATAAGACACGTAACCTGCCTATATACCATCATAAGACACGTAACCTGCCTATATACCATCATAAGACACATAACCTGCCTATATACCATCATAAGACACATAACCTGCCTATATACCATCATAAGACACGTAACCTGCCTGTATACCATCATAAGCCTATATACCATCATAAGACAGGTAACCTGCCTATATACCATCAAAAGACATGTAACCTGCCTGTATACCATCATAAGACACGTAACCTGCCTATATACCATCATAAGACACGTAACCTGCCTATATACCATTATAAGACAGGTAACCTGCCTATATACCATCAAAAGACATGTAACCTGCCTATATACCATCATAAGACACGTAACCTGCCTATATACCATCATAAGACACGTAACCTGCCTATATACCATCATAAGACACGTAACCTGCCTATATACTATCATAAGACACGTAACCTGCTTATATACCATCATAAGACACGTAACCTGCCTATATACCATCATAAGACACATAACCTGCCTATATACCATCATAAGACACGTAACCTGCCTGTATACCATCATAAGACAGGTAACCTGCCTATATACCATCATAAGACATGTAACCTGCCTATATACCATCATAAGACATGTAACCTGCCTATATACCATCATAAGACATGTAACCTGCCTATATACCATCATAAGACACATAACCGGCCTATATACCATCATAAGACACGTAACCTGCCTATATACCATCATAAGCCTATATACCATCATAAAACAGGTAACCTGCCTATATACCATCATAAGACACGTAACCTGCCTGTATACCATCATAAGACAGGTAACCTGCCTATATACCATCATAAGACAGGTAACCTGCCTATATACCATCATAAGACACGTAGCCTGCCTATATACCATCATAAGACACGTAACCTGCCTATATACCATCATAAGACACGTAACCTGCCTGTATACCATCATAAGCCTATATACCATCATAAGACACGTAATCTGCCTATATACCATCATAAGACACGTAACCTGCCTATATACCGTCATAAGACACGTAACCTGCCTATATACCATCATAAGACACGTAACCTGCTTATATACCATCATAAGACACGTAACCTGCCTATATACCATCATAAGACACATAACCTGCCTATATACCATCATAAGACACATAACCTGCCTATATACCATCATAAGACAGGTAACCTGCCTATATACCATCATAAGACACATAACCTGCCTATATACCATCATAAGACACGTAACCTGCCTGTATACCATCATAAGCCTATATACCATCATAAGACACGTAACCTGCCTGTATACCATCATAAGCCTATATACCATCATAAGACACGTAATCTGCCTATATACCATCATAAGACACGTAACCTGCCTATATACCATCATAAGACACATAACCTGCCTATATACCATCATAAGACACATAACCTGCCTATATACCATCATAAGACAGGTAACCTGCCTATATACCATCATAAGACACATAACCTGCCTATATACCATCATAAGACACGTAACCTGCCTGTATACCATCATAAGACACGTAACCTGCCTATATACCATCATAAGACAAGTAACCTGCCTGTATACCATCATAAGCCTATATACCATCATAAGACACGTAACCTGCCTATATACCATCATAAGACACATAACCTGCCTATATACCATCATAAGACACGTAACCTGCCTATATACCATCATAAGACACATAACCTGCCTATATACCATCATAAGACACGTAACCTGCCTATATACCATCATAAGACACGTAACCTGCCTATATACCATCATAAGACACGTAACCTGCCTGTATACCATCATAAGACACGTAACCTGCCTATATACCATCATAAGACACGTAACCTGCCTATATACCATCATAAGACACATAACCTGCCTATATACCATCATAAGACACATAACCTGCCTATATACCATCATAAGACACGTAACCTGCCTGTATACCATCATAAGACAGGTAACCTGCCTATATACCATCATAAGACATGTAACCTGCCTATATACCATCATAAGACATGTAACCTGCCTATATACCATCATAAGACACATAACCTGCCTATATACCATCATAAGACACATAACCTGCCTATATACCATCATAAGACACGTAACCTGCCTGTATACCATCATAAGACAGGTAACCTGCCTATATACCATCATAAGACACGTAAGCTGCCTATATACCATCATAAGACATGTAACCTGCCTATATACCATCATAAGACATGTAACCTGCCTATATACCATCATAAGACACATAACCTGCCTATATACCATCATAACACACGTAAGCTGCCTATATACCATCATAAGACAGGTAACCTGCCTATATACCATCATAAGACAGGTAACCTGCCTATATACCATCATAAGACACGTAGCCTGCCTATATACCGTCATAAGACACGTAACCTGCCTATATACCATCATAAGACACGTAACCTGCTTATATACCATCATAAGACACGTAACCTGCCTATATACCATCATAAGACACATAACCTGCCTATATACCATCATAAGACACATAACCTGCCTATATACCATCATAAGACAGGTAACCTGCCTATATACCATCATAAGACACATAACCTGCCTATATACCATCATAAGACACGTAATCTGCCTATATACCATCATAAGACACGTAACCTGCCTATATACCATCATAAGACACGTAACCTGCCTATATACCATCATAAGACAAGTAACCTGCCTATATACCATCATAAGACACATAACCGGCCTATATACCATCATAAGACACGTAACCTGCCTATATACCATCATAAGACACATAACCGGCCTATATACCATCATAAGACACGTAACCTGCCTATATACCATCATAAGACACGTAACCTGCCTATATACCATCATAAGACATGTAACCGGCCTATATACCATCATAAGACACGTAACCTGCCTATATACCATCATAAGCCTATATACCATCATAAGACACGTAACCTGCCTATATACCATCATAAGACACATAACCTGCCTATATACCATCATAAGACACGTAACCTGCCTATATACCATCATAAGACACATAACCGGCCTATATACCATCATAAGACACGTAACCTGCCTATATACCATCATAAGCCTATATACCATCATAAAACAGGTAACCTGTCTATATACCATCATAAGCCTATATACCATCATAAGACACGTAACCTGCCTATATACCATCATAAGCCTATATACCATCATAAAACAGGTAACCTGTCTATATACCATCATAAGCCTATATACCATCATAACACACGTAAGCTGCCTATATACCATCATAAGACAGGTAACCTGCCTATATACCATCATAAGACAGGTAACCTGCCTATATACTATCATAAGACACGTAACCTGCTTATATACCATCATAAGACACGTAACCTGCCTATATACCATCATAAGACACATAACCTGCCTATATACCATCATAAGACACGTAACCTGCCTATATACCATCATAAGACATGTAACCTGCCTATATACCATCATAAGACATGTAACCTGCCTATATACCATCATAAGACATGTAACCTGCCTATATACCATCATAAGACAGGTAACCTGCCTATATACCATCATAAGACAGGTAACCTGCCTATATACCATCATAAGACACGTAGCCTGCCTATATACCATCATAAGACACATAACCGGCCTATATACCATCATAAGCCTATATACCATCATAAAACAGGTAACCTGCCTATATACCATCATAAGACACGTAACCTGCCTATATACCATCATAAGCCTATATACCATCATAAAACAGGTAACCTGCCTATATACCATCATAAGACACGTAACCTGCCTATATACCATCATAAGACACGTAACCTGCCTATATACCATCATAAGCCTATATACCATCATAAGACACGTAACCTGCCTATATGCCATCATAAGACACGTAAGCTGCCTATATACCATCATAAGACAGGTAACCTGCCTATATACCATCATAAGACACGTAGCCTGCCTATATACCATCATAAGACACGTAAACTGCCTGTATACCATCATAAGCCTATATACCATCATAAGACACGTAATCTGCCTATATACAATCATAAGACACGTAACCTGCCTATATACCATCATGAGACATGTAACCTGCCTATATACCATCATAAGACACGTAACCTGCTTATATACCATCATAAGACACGTAACCTGCCTATATACCATCATAAGACACGTAACCTGCCTATATACCATCATAAGACACGTAACCTGCCTATATACCATCATAAGACACGTAACCTGCCTGTATACCATCATAAGACAGGTAATCTGCCTATATACCATCATAAGACATGTAACCTGCCTATATACCATCATAAGACATGTAACCTGCCTATATACCATCATAAGACATGTAACCTGCCTATATACCATCATAAGACACGTAACCTGCATATATACCATCATAAGATATGTAACCTGCCTATATACCATCATAAGACACGTAACCTGCCTATATACCATCATAAGACACGTAACCTGCCTATATACCATCATAAGACACGTAACCTGCCTATATACCATCGTAAGACATGTAACCTGCCTATATACCATCATAAGACATGTAACCTGCCTATATACCATCATAAGACACGTAACCTGCCTATATACCATCATAAGACACGTAACCTGCCTATATACCATCATAAGACACGTAACCTGCCTATATACCATCATAAGACACGTAACCTGCCTATATACCATCATAAGACACGTAACCTGCCTGTATACCATCATAAGACATGTAACCTACCTGTATACCATGATAAGACACGTAACCTGCATATATACCATCATAAGACACGTAACCTGCCTATATACCATCATAAGCCTATATACCATCATAAGACACGTAACCTGCCTATATACCATCATAAGACACGTAACCTGCCTGTATACCATCATAAGACACGTAACCTGCATATATACCATCATAAGACATGTAACCTGCCTATATACCATCATAAGACACGTAACCTGCCTATATACCATCATAAGACACGTAACCTGCCTATATACCATCATAAGACACATAACCTGCCTATATACCATCATAAGACACGTAACCTGCCTATATACCATCATAAGACACGTAACCTGCCTATATACCATCATAAGACACGTAACCTGCCTATATACCATCATAAGACACGTAACCTGCCTATATACCATCATAAGACACGTAACCTGCCTATATACCATCATAAGACACGTAACCTGCTTATATACCATCATAAGACACGTAACCTGCCTATATACCATCATAAGACACGTAACCTGCCTGTATACCATCATAAGACACGTAACCTGCATATATACCATCATAAGACATGTAACCTGCCTATATACCATCATAAGACACGTAACCTGCCTATATACCATCATAAGACACGTAACCTGCCTATATACCATCATAAGACACATAACCTGCCTATATACCATCATAAGACACGTAACCTGCCTATATACCATCATAAGACAGGTAACCTGCCTATATACCATCAAAAGACATGTAACCTGCCTATATACCATCATAAGACATGTAACCTGCCTATATACCATCATAAGACACGTAACCTGCCTATATACCATCATAAGACACGTAACCTGCCTATATACTATCATAAGACACGTAACCTGCTTATATACCATCATAAGACACGTAACCTGCCTATATACCATCATAAGACACATAACCTGCCTATATACCATCATAAGACACATAACCTGCCTATATACCATCATAACACACGTAAGCTGCCTATATACCATCATAAGACAGGTAACCTGCCTATATACCATCATAAGACAGGTAACCTGCCTATATACCATCATAAGACACGTAGCCTGCCTATATACCATCATAAGACACATAACCGGCCTATATACCATCATAAGACACGTAACCTGCCTATATACCATCATAAGCCTATATACCATCATAAAACAGGTAACCTGCCTATATACCATCATAAGACACGTAACCTGCCTATATACCATCATAAGACAGGTAACCTGCCTATATACCATCATAAGACACGTAGCCTGCCTATATACCATCATAAGACACGTAACCTGCCTGTATACCATCATAAGCCTATATACCATCATAAGACACGTAACCTGCCTATATACCATCATAAGACACGTAACCTGCCTATATACCATCATAAGACAGGTAACCTGCCTATATACCATCATAAGACACGTAACCTGCCTGTATACCATCATAAGACACGTAACCTGCCTATATACCATCATAAGACACATAACCTGCCTATATACCATCATAAGACAGGTAACCTGCCTATATACCATCATAAGACACGTAACCTGCCTATATACCATCATAAGACACGTAACCTGCCTATATACCATCATAAGACACGTAACCTGCCTATATACCATCATAAGACACGTAACCTGCTTATATACCATCATAAGACACGTAAGCTGCCTATATACCATCATAAGACACATAACCTGCCTATATACCATCATAAGACAGGTAACCTGCCTATATACCATCATAAGACATGTAACCTGCCTATATACCATCATAAGACACGTAACCTGCCTATATACAATCATAAGACACGTAACCTGCCTATATACCATCATGAGACATGTAACCTGCCTATATACCATCATAAGACACGTAACCTGCTTATATACCATCATAAGACACGTAACCTGCCTATATACCATCATAAGACACGTAACCTGCCTATATACCATCATAAGACACGTAACCTGCCTATATACCATCATAAGACACGTAACCTGCCTGTATACCATCATAAGACAGGTAATCTGCCTATATACCATCATAAGACATGTAACCTGCCTATATACCATCATAAGACATGTAACCTGCCTATATACCATCATAAGACATGTAACCTGCCTATATACCATCATAAGACACGTAACCTGCATATATACCATCATAAGATATGTAACCTGCCTATATACCATCATAAGACACGTAACCTGCCTATATACCATCATAAGACACGTAACCTGCCTATATACCATCATAAGACACGTAACCTGCCTATATACCATCGTAAGACATGTAACCTGCCTATATACCATCGTAAGACATGTAACCTGCCTATATACCATCATAAGACACGTAACCTGCCTATATACCATCATAAGACACGTAACCTGCCTATATACCATCATAAGACACGTAACCTGCCTATATACCATCATAAGACACGTAACCTGCCTATATACCATCATAAGACACGTAACCTGCCTGTATACCATCATAAGACATGTAACCTGCCTGTATACCATGATAAGACACGTAACCTGCATATATACCATCATAAGACACGTAACCTGCCTATATACCATCATAAGACACGTAACCTGCCTATATACCATCATAAGACACGTAACCTGCCTATATACCATCATAAGACACGTAACCTGCCTATATACCATCATAAGACACGTAACCTGCCTATATACCATCATAAGACACGTAACCTGCCTATATACCATCATAAGACACGTAACCTGCCTATATACCATCATAAGACACGTAACCTGCCTATATACCATCATAAGACACGTAACCTGCTTATATACCATCATAAGACACGTAACCTGCCTATATACCATCATAAGACACGTAACCTGCCTGTATACCATCATAAGACACGTAACCTGCATATATACCATCATAAGACATGTAACCTGCCTATATACCATCATAAGACACGTAACCTGCCTATATACCATCATAAGACACGTAACCTGCCTATATACCATCATAAGACACATAACCTGCCTATATACCATCATAAGACACGTAACCTGCCTATATACCATCATAAGACAGGTAACCTGCCTATATACCATCAAAAGACATGTAACCTGCCTATATACCATCATAAGACATGTAACCTGCCTATATACCATCATAAGACACGTAACCTGCCTATATACCATCATAAGACACGTAACCTGCCTATATACTATCATAAGACACGTAACCTGCTTATATACCATCATAAGACACGTAACCTGCCTATATACCATCATAAGACACATAACCTGCCTATATACCATCATAAGACACATAACCTGCCTATATACCATCATAACACACGTAAGCTGCCTATATACCATCATAAGACAGGTAACCTGCCTATATACCATCATAAGACAGGTAACCTGCCTATATACCATCATAAGACACGTAGCCTGCCTATATACCATCATAAGACACATAACCGGCCTATATACCATCATAAGACACGTAACCTGCCTATATACCATCATAAGCCTATATACCATCATAAAACAGGTAACCTGCCTATATACCATCATAAGACACGTAACCTGCCTATATACCATCATAAGACAGGTAACCTGCCTATATACCATCATAAGACACGTAGCCTGCCTATATACCATCATAAGACACGTAACCTGCCTGTATACCATCATAAGCCTATATACCATCATAAGACACGTAACCTGCCTATATACCATCATAAGACACGTAACCTGCCTATATACCATCATAAGACAGGTAACCTGTCTATATACCATCATAAGACACGTAACCTGCCTGTATACCATCATAAGACACGTAACCTGCCTATATACCATCATAAGACACATAACCTGCCTATATACCATCATAAGACAGGTAACCTGCCTATATACCATCATAAGACACGTAACCTGCCTGTATACCATCATAAGACACGTAACCTGCCTATATACCATCATAAGACACGTAACCTGCCTATATACCATCATAAGACACGTAACCTGCTTATATACCATCATAAGACACGTAAGCTGCCTATATACCATCATAAGACACATAACCTGCCTATATACCATCATAAGCCTATATACCATCATAAGACATGTAACCTGCCTATATACCATCATAAGACATGTAACCTGCCTATATACCATCATAAGACACGTAACCTGCCTATATACCATCATAAGACACGTAACCTGCCTGTATACCATCATAAGACAGGTAACCTGCCTATATACCATCATAAGACATGTAACCTGCCTATATACCATCATAAGACACGTAACCTGCATATATACCATCATAAGACATGTAACCTGCCTATATACCATCATAAGACACGTAAGCTGCCTATATACCATCATAAGACACGTAAGCTGCCTATATACCATCATAAGACACGTAAGCTGCCTATATACCATCATAAGACACGTAAGCTGCCTATATACCATCATAAGACACATAACCTGCCTATATACCATCATAAGACACATAACCTGCCTATATACCATCATAAGACACGTAACCTGCCTGTATACCATCATAAGACAGGTAACCTGCCTATATACCATCATAAGACATGTAACCTGCCTATATACCATCATAAGACACATAACCTGCCTATATACCATCATAAGACACGTAAGTTGCCTATATACCATCATAAGACACGTAAGTTGCCTATATACCATCATAAGACAGGTAACCTGCCTATATACCATCATAAGACAGGTAACCTGCCTATATACCATCATAAGACACGTAGCCTGCCTATATACCATCATAAGACACATAACCGGCCTATATACCATCATAAGCCTATATAGCATCATAAGACACGTAACCTGCCTATATACCATCATAAGCCTATATACCATCATAAGACAGGTAACCTGCCTATATACCATCATAAGACACGTAACCTGCCTATATACCATCATAAGCCTATATACCATCATAAGACACGTAACCTGCCTATATACCATCATAAGACACGTAACCTGCCTATAAACCATCATAAGCCTATATACCATCATAAGACACGTAAGCTGCCTATATACCATCATAAGACAGGTAACCTGCCTATATACCATCATAAGACACGTAGCCTGCCTATATACCATCATAAGACACATAACCTGCCTATATACCATCATAAGACAGGTAACCTGCCTATATACCATCAAAAGACATGTAACCTGCCTATATACCATCATAAGACATGTAACCTGCCTATATACCATCATAAGACACGTAACCTGCCTATATACCATCATAAGACACGTAACCTGCTTATATACCATCAGAAGACACGTAACCTGCCTATATACCATCATAAGACACGTAACCTGCCTATATACCATCATAAGACACGTAACCTGCCTGTATACCATCATAAGACAGGTAACCTGCCTATATACCATCATAAGACATGTAACCTGCCTATATACCATCATAAGACACGTAACCTGCCTATATACCATCATAAGACACGTAACCTGCCTATATACCATCAAAAGACATGTAACCTGCCTATATACCATCAGAAGACACGTAACCTGCCTATATACCATCATAAGACACGTAACCTGCTTATATACCATCAGAAGACACGTAACCTGCCTATATACCATCATAAGACACGTAACCTGCCTATATACCATCAAAAGACATGTAACCTGCCTATATACCATCAAAAGACATGTAACCTGCCTATATACCATCATAAGACACGTAACCTGCCTATATACCATCATAAGACACGTAACCTGCTTATATACCATCAGAAGACACGTAACCTGCCTATATACCATCATAAGACACGTAACCTGCCTATATACCATCATAAGACACGTAACCTGCCTGTATACCATCATAAGACAGGTAACCTGCCTATATACCATCATAAGACATGTAACCTGCCTATATACCATCATAAGACATGTAACCTGCCTATATACCATCATAAGACACGTAACCTGCCTATATACCATCATAAGACACGTAAGCTGCCTATATACCATCATAAGACAGGTATTCTGCCTATATACCATCATAAGACAGGTAACCTGCCTATATACCATCATAAGACAGGTAACCTGCCTATATACCATCATAAGCCTATATACCATCATAAGACAGGTAACCTGCCTATATACCATCATAAGACACGTAACCTGCCTATATACCATCATAAGACACGTAACCTGCATATATACCATCATAAGACACGTAACCTGCCTATATACCATCACAAGACACATAACCGGCCTATATACCATCATAAGACACGTAACCTGCCTATATACCATCATAAGCCTATATACCATCATAAGACACGTAACCTGCCTATATACCATCATAAGACACGTAAGCTGCCTATATACCATCATAAGACAGGTAACCTGCCTATATACCATCATAAGCCTATATACCATCATAAGACATGTAACCTGCCTATATACCATCATAAGACACGTAACCTGCCTGTATACCATCATAAGACACGTAACCTGCCTATATACCATCATAAGCCTATATACCATCATAAGACACGTAACCTGCCTATATACCATCATAAGACACGTAAGCTGCCTATATACCATCATAAGACAGGTAACCTGCCTATATACCATCATAAGACAGGTAACCTGCCTATATACCATCATAAGACACGTAGCCTGCCTATATACCATCATAAGACACGTAACCTGCCTATATACCATCATAAGACACGTAACCTGCCTATATACCATCATAAGACACGTAACCTGCCTATATACCATCATAAGCCTATATACCATCATAAGCCTATATACCATCATAAGACACGTAACCTGCTTATATACCATCATAAGACACGTAACCTGCCTATATACCATCATAAGACACGTAACCTGCCTATATACCATCATAAGACACGTAACCTGCCTGTATACCATCATAAGACAGGTAACCTGCCTATATACCATCATAAGACACGTAACCTGCCTGTATACCATCATAAGACACATGACCTGCCTATATACCATCATAAGACAGGTAAGCTGCCTATATACCACCATAAGACAGGTAACCTGCCTATATACCATCATAAGACACGTAGCCTGCCTATATACCATCATAAGACACATAACCTGCCTATATACCATCATAAGACAGGTAAGCTGCCTATATACCACCATAAGACAGGTAACCTGCCTATATACCATCATAAGACACGTAACCTGCCTATATACCATCATAAGACACATGACCTGCCTATATACCATCATAAGACAGGTAAGCTGCCTATATACCACCATAAGACAGGTAACCTGCCTATATACCATCATAAGACACGTAGCCTGCCTATATACCATCATAAGACACATAACCTGCCTATATACCATCATAAGACACGTAACCTGCCTATATACCATCATAAGACACATAACCGGCCTATATACCATCATAAGACACGTAACCTGCCTATATACCATCATAAGCCTATATACCATCATAAGACAGGTAACCTGCCTATATACCATTATAAGACACGTAACCTGCCTATATACCATCATAAGACACGTAACCTGCCTATATACCATCATAAGACATGTAACCTGCCTATATACCATCATAAGCCTATATACCATCATAAGACACGTAACCTGCCTATATACCATCATAAGACACGTAAGCTGCCTATATACCATCATAAGACAGGTAACCTGCCTATATACCATTATAAGACAGGTAACCTGCCTATATACCATCATAAGACACGTAGCCTGCCTATATACCATCATAAGACACGTAACCTGCCTGTATACCATCATAAGCCTATATACCATCATAAGACACGTAACCTGCCTATATACCATCATAAGACACGTAACCTGCCTATATACCATCATAAGACACGTAACCTGCCTGTATACCATCATAAGACAAGTAACCGAACTGTATACCATCATAAGACACGTAACCTGCCTATATACCATCATAAGCCTATATACCATCATAAGGCACGTAACCTGCCTATATACCATCATAAGACAGGTAACCTGCCTATATACCATCATAAGACACGTAGCCTGCCTATATACCATCATAAGCCTATATACCATCATAAGACAGGTAACCTGCCTATATACCATCATAAGACACATAACCTGCCTATATACCATCATAAGACACATAACCGGCCTATATACCATCATAAGACACGTAACCTGCCTATATACCATCATAAGCCTATATACCATCATAAGACAGGTAACCTGCCTATATACCATCATAAGGCACGTAACCTGCCTATATACCATCATAAGACAGGTAACCTGCCTATATACCATCATAAGACACGTAGCCTGCCTATATACCATCATAAGCCTATATACCATCATAAGACAGGTAACCTGCCTATATACCATCATAAGACACATAACCTGCCTATATACCATCATAAGACACATAACCGGCCTATATACCATCATAAGACACGTAACCGGCCTATATACCATCATAAGACACGTAACCTGCTTATATACCATCATAAGACACGTAAGCTGCCTATATACCATCATAAGACAGGTAACCTGCCTATATACCATCATAAGACAGGTAACCTGCCTATATACCATCATAAGACAGGTAACCTGCCTATATACCATCATAAGCCTATATACCATCATAAGACACGTAACCTGCCTGTATACCATCATAAGACACATAACCTGCCTATATACCATCATAAGACACGTAACCTGCCTATATACCATCATAAGACACGTAAGCTGCCTATATACCATCATAAGACAGGTAACCTGCCTATATACCATCATAAGACAGGTAACCTGCCTATATACCATCATAAGACACGTAGCCTGCCTATATACCATCATAAGACACGTAACCTGCCTGTATACCATCATAAGCCTGTATACCATCATAAGACAAGTAACCGAACTGTATACCATCATAAGACACGTAACCTGCCTATATACCATCATAAGACACGTAACCTGCCTATATACCATCATGAGACACGTAACCTGCCTATATACCATCATAAGACACGTAACCTGCCTATATACCATCATAAGACACGTAACCTGCCTGTATACCATCATAAGACACGTAACCTGCCTATATACCATCATAAGCCTATATACCATCATAAGGCACGTAACCTGCCTATATACCATCATAAGACACGTAACCTGCCTATATACCATCATAAGACACGTAACCTGCCTATATACCATCAAAAGCCTATATACCATCATAAGACACGTAACCTGCCTATATACCATCATAAGCCTATATACCATCATAAGGCACGTAACCTGCCTATATACCATCATAAGACACGTAACCTGCCTATATACCATCATAAGCCTATATACCATCATAAGACACGTAACCTGCCTATATACCATCATAAGACACGTAACCTGCCTATATACCATCGTAAGCCTATATACCATCATAAGACACGTAACCTGCCTATATACCATCATAAGACACGTAACCTGCCTATATACCATCATAAGCCTATATACCATCATAAGACACGTAACCTGCCTATATACCATCATAAGACACGTAACCTGCCTGTATACCATCATAAGCCTATATACCATCATAAGACACGTAACCTGCCTATATACCATCATAAGACACGTAACCTGCCTATATACCATCATAAGACATGTAACCTGCCTGTATACCATCATAAGCCTATATACCATCATAAGGCACGTAACCTGCCTATATACCATCATAAGACAAGTAACCTGCCTATATACCATCATAAGCCTATATACCATTATAAGACACGTAACCTGCCTGTTTACCATCATAAGACAAATAACCTGCCTATATACCATCATAAGACACGTAACCTGCCTATATACCATCATAAGCCTATATACCATCATAAGACACGTAACCTGTCTATATACCATCATAAGACACGTAACCTGCCTATATACCATCATAAGCCTATATACCATCATAAGACACGTAACCTGCCTGTATACCATCATAAGCCTATATACCATCATAAGACATGTAACCTGCCTGTATACCATCATAAGACACGTAACCTGTCTATATACCATCATAAGCCTATATACCATCAGAAGACACGTAACCTGCGTATATACCATCATAAGCCTATATACCATCATAAGACACGTAACCTGCCTGTATACCATCATAAGCCTATATACCATCATAAGACACGTAACCTGCCTGTATACCATCATAAGACACATAACCTGCCTATATACCATCATAAGACACGTAACCTGCCTATATACCATCATAAGACACATAACCTGCCTATATACCATCATAAGACACGTAACCTGCCTATATACCATCATAAGACAAGTAACCTGCCTATATACCATCATAAGACACGTAACCTGCCTATATACCATCATAAGCCTATATACCATCATAAGACACGTAACCTGCCTATATACCATCATAAGACACGTAACCTGCCTATATACCATCATAAGACACGTAACCTGCCTATATACCATCATAAGACATGTAACCTGCCTGTATACCATCATAAGCCTATATGCCATCATAAGACACGTAACCTGCCTATATACCATCATAAGACACGTAACCTGCCTATATACCATCATAAGACACATAACCTGCCTATATACCATCATAAGACACGTAACCTGCCTATATACCATCATAAGACAAGTAACCTGCCTATATACCATCATAAGACACGTAACCTGCCTATATACCATCATAAGCCTATATGCCATCATAAGACACGTAACCTGCCTATATACCATCATAAGGCACGTAACCTGCCTATATACCATCATAAGACAAGTAACCTGCCTATATACCATCATAAGCCTATATACCATTATAAGACACGTAACCTGCCTGTATACCATCATAAGCCTATATACCATCATAAGACACGTAACCTGCCTATATACCATCATAAGACACATAACCTGCCTATATACCATTATAAGACACGTAACCTGCCTGTATACCATCATAAGCCTATATACCATCATAAGACACATAACCGGCCTATATACCATCATAAGCCTATATACCATCATAAGGCACGTAACCTGCCTATATACCATCATAAGACACGTAACCTGCCTGTATACCATCATAAGCCTATATACCATCATGAGACACGTAACCTGCCTATATACTATCATAAGACACGTAACCTGCCTATATACCATCATAAGACTATATACCATCATAAGACACGTAACCTGCCTATATACCATCATAAGACACGTAACCTGCCTATATACCATCATAAGGCACGTAACCTGCCTATATACCATCATAAGACATGTAACCTGCCTGTATACCATCATAAGACACGTAACCTGCCTATATACCATCATAAGGCACGTAACCTGCCTATATACCATCATAAGACATGTAACCTGCCTGTATACCATCATAAGCCTATATACCATCATAAGACACGTAACCTGCCTATATACCATCATAAGACACATAACCTGCCTATATACCATCATAAGACACGTAACCTGCCTATATACCATCATAAGCCTATATACCATCATAAGACACGTAACCTGCCTGTATACCATCATAAGCCTATATACCATCATAAGACACGTAACCTGCCTGTATACCATCATAAGCCTATATACCATCATAAGACACGTAACCTGCCTATATACCATCATAAGACACATAACCTGCCTATATACCATCATAAGACACGTAACCTGCCTATATACCATCATAAGCCTATATACCATCATAAGACACATAACCTGCCTATATACCATCATAAGACGCATAACCTGCCTATATACCATCATAAGACACGTAACCTGCCTATATACCATCATAAGGTAAGTAACCTGTCTATATACCATCATAAGACACGTCACCTGCCTGTATACCATCATAAGCCTATATACCATCATAAGACACGTAGCTGCCTATATACCATCATAAGACACGTAACCTGCCTATATACCATCATAAGCCTATATACCATTATAAGACACGTAACCTGCCTGTATACCATCATAAGCCTATATACCATCATAAGACACGTAACCTGCCTATATACCATTATAAGACACGTAACCTGCCTGTATACCATCATAAGCCTATATACCATTATAAGACACGTAACCTGCCTATATACCATCATAAGACACGTAACCTGCCTGTATACCATCATAAGCCTATATACCATCATAAGACACGTAACCTGCCTATATACCATCATAAGACACATAACCTGCCTATATACCATCATAAGACACGTAACCTGCCTATATACCATCATAAGCCTATATACCATCATAAGACACGTAACCTGCCTGTATACCATCATAAGCCTATATACCATCATAAGACACGTAACCTGCCTGTATACCATCATAAGCCTATATACCATCATAAGACACGTAACCTGCCTATATACCATCATAAGCCTATATACCATCTGTAATGCAGCGACTTGCTGGCATTACGGTAATGGTCCAAGATGTGTTTTACCTGACCATGTACCTTCCCCCTCAGGTGTCTGATCACATGACTGTGACATCAGCAAGGTCCTGTCAGTATGTGTGTGTGTGCACGGGATGGATATATAAACCCTGCTTGATGGGAAACAGGTGTGTTCTGTGAGAGAGGCGTAAGGCCTGTTCCCGTGTGTGTGGGACACCGACCGTGTGAGGCCGAGTGAGGCCGAGTGAAGCCTGGTGCCTGAAAGGCCGAGCCTGGATCCTGTGTGGATGTTAGTGGTCTTTGAGGGAACGACGGCTGGAGACCCCTACCTGGGAAGCCGCAAAGCCACAGTGGTGGCGGAGTAATGGACAGAGACAGCTAAACCCGGCAAAGGTAATACCCTGTGTTATATGGACATTAATATGGACATTGCTATGTTATTACCTTGCTGAAGGCTGTACCTGGAGCAAGTGGGCCGGTGTGCCACTTGGCTCATGAACAATATATATATATGTGTGTCGGCGTGCCACGGAGTTGGACCCGGTGAACTGTGGTTTATGAAGTGTCTTAAACTGCAGCATTGTGAAAACGGAAGGACATTGCACGTGTGCTTAATTGACCCGGTGCAGCGAGTATCCCCCATTATGATGTCTAGTGCTGCCTTACATATGGTTCGAGAGTGCGGGCAGCTGTAGTCTGGTTGCTAGCGGCAATGGCACAGGACGAGTGTGGATTAAAGCATCTGGCTGCAACTCGGTGGGGTTGCGAAGATTGCCGTCGCACTCAAACCTGGTTTGCTGTGGCTCGGCGGGGCTCACGAAGTTTAAAGCATCTGGCTGCCACTCGGCGGGGTTGCAAAGGTTGTCATCGCACTCAAATCCAGTTTTGCTGTGGCTCAGCGGGGCCACGAAAATTTTTCCGGGGAGAGTGGTGTGTGAATAGTGTCCTGAGGAAATGCAGGAGCAGATAAAAATGGCTGTGAAAGGAGCCGCAACTAAGTCTGAAGCTATTGAGCGATTAGAGCGATTAAAGTGCCTGTTAAAACCGGAGCAGGTATTTGAGAAACGTCTATTGGACATGAAACTGGACATGGTGCAGGAACCACAGGAGCGGTGGGCACCATATGGAATGGCGGCAGTGGACCATTCTATGAACTCTCCGGGGGCGCCAGTGTTGTCCCAGAGTGCCCGGGGAGGTGGTAAGAGATGTTGTGAACTGAGTCCTAAGACTATTGTTGATTTTTCTTGTAAAAATTCCCCTGCCGGTGTGGTTGTTAAAAAGGGGGCGGTTGTTCAAAACAGCGTGGAGGATAGAAAATCAAAAAAAATTACTGGTGGTGGGTTGGTACCTCCTAAAAATGACAATGTGACCGTTGATAATGGCGTAGCTCCAGTAGAAGGGGGTGACGTCAAAGTGGGAGGTGACCTGTTAGTCCACAACACCATGGGGAGTGACACAGACCCCGTAGCTGACGGTGACACTATGAAAGTAGAAGGAGAGGTCAGTCAGGAGGGGCTAGACGAGGTGAGAAAGTCCCCATCTCGTAGACGGCGCAAGGGCCACAAAAAGGTTGCTCCGGTAGTACTCCCTGAAAATGAAAATAAAGAGAATGTAGTACTGTGTGCCTTTGCTTCAAGTGTGGATCCTCCATTAGAGGTAGAAGAGGAGGTGACGTTGCCAGTAGCAACCTCCGGTACGGTACCGAGTCAGAAGGATCTGACAGCCCTGAAAGAGGAGGCGACCAGTCGTGACCAAGAGCTGGAGCCTACCGGCCAGCAGGGTCAGAGTGATGTGCAGCAATTATGGGAAAACCTGGGGAACGTGTCCTCAGACCAGCTGAACCTGGAGTCTGAACAGCAGAAAATATACCAGCTTATGAGGAACTGGCAGCGAGACGTGGAGCAAAGCCACGTGGAAATTAACCAGTGGAAGGAAATGTTCTACGGAATTAAGGAGGACCGCCGCAAAATCAAGGAGGAGGTTTTTCAATTAGAGATTGACAAAGCGGTGTGTGAAGATGAGTTATGCTGGGTGAAAGATCGCTTCTCCCTGGTACAGTTAGAGCTGTCTGCCCTCAAAGAGGCGCTGCAGCATGAAGTTGCTAGGCGTGAACAAAACCTAGAACGACTGCGTGAACAGTTCAACCAGGAGCTGTGTGACTCCAAGAAGGAGTGCGATGAAAAGTTCGGTAAGGAACTGCAACAACGTAGGAGAGATTATGAGGATCTCCTCAAGGTTAAAGTAAAACTAGAGGAGGATAAGGCGGGTGCAGACCATGTGCGCCAAGTGGTTGAGACCACCCGGCAGGACACCAGTGATGAAAATGGTGATCTCCGCAGGAAGACCCTAGGTCTGGAAGCTCAGGTGAAGGAGCTACAGATGTCCTGTGATACTCTCCAGAGGGCGGTGACGTGCCTTAAGGAAACGGTCAGCAAGATGGAAGCTGAGCGGAAAAAGATGATGGAGTCTATTGGAGAAGCCACAGACCAGGGCCAGGAGTTGGTCACTGGAGATGGGAGGTATAAAGCAGATACCTCCTCGAGTGATGTGAGCTCGGATGATTCGGTGGATGTAGGAGCCGAGATCAAGGAGCTCAAGGAGTCGCTACAAGCCCATTGGAAGCAGGAAGAGCTTCAGAGACGGGCCGCTGAGAGGCGAGTGGCGGAGCTAGAGGAAGAAGATTCCGGGCTCAAAAGTCGCCTGACAAAGTATCACTCAGTGAACGAGGCCTTCTTGGAGAAGGAAAAGGGCAAACACGTTGCACTCACTCCCTTATACCATGAGAAGGTGGACCTGAGGAGAGCTAAGAGAGTGTGAACCACAGATAAATATGAGATGGAAGTGGTCAAGACGAAAATTCGTGAATTTGTAGCTGTGAGGCAGCTCAGGGGAAGCATACAGGGTGAAGAAGCTGGAGGTCAGTTGTCCCTGAAACCTGAGCTGGTTGATCGTATGGAAACCACTGGTGAGACCAAAACGTCTCGGTACAAGTGCCTCGTAGATGTACCCGAGGATTTGATGGAAGAATGCACCAGTGAGTCCGTGCATGAGGAGTTTAAGAAGGCCGTGGGAGCCTGTAAGGTGTACTTGACCTCAGAAGCTAGACAGCTGGTGGTCCTGTCCACGACCAAAGTCACGGTGAAGAGGGTGGCTATCCTAAGTGACATACACTGGCGATGTATTCGCACGAAGCGGTTTCTCCGGTTGAAGACGGAACAAGCCGTTAGACAACTGGAGCTGATGAGGAAAGCTCACAGTCTGTGTGAAGAGGTCATCCGGGTGCCTCATGTTCTGGTGAGGAAGCTCGTTGGGAGAAATGGTCGGGCCATGCAGATGATGGTCAAGAAGTCTGGTGTGGTGAAAGTAAGCAGTCTACGTGATCGTCAGGACTGGATACCAGATGAAGACGGCATGGTATTATTCTCCGCTGTAGGAACAGAAGAAAGCCTGGGATATATGCGCATGCTGTTGGAGTACCGAGTGACCTACCTGCGAGAGGTAGAACATTTGAATCTCGCTAGACTGCGAGTGGATAGACAGCAACATCTGAGCAGCAGAAGATGGAAGCCGTCTAGAAATAGTGAGACCCGACAGAGAAAGGGCCCCCTAAATACCAGAACAGCTACAGCTGGAGTTAGGGACCTTTCAGGATGTCCTGAGAGTAGTGGGCGTGGGTTTAGAGGTAGTGAGACCTCCAGTAACTCAGGTTTAAACAGCCCACACAAACGGCCCAATAGAGGACGGGACAGTACGGAGTCGAACTGGACCTTAGAGACCAGAGCATGTGAGTCACACCACTGTATGACTGACCGCTGGGAGCGGGGGAGACCTGACAAGGTTACGACTGACCGCTGGGAGCGGGGGAGACCTGACAAGGTTACGACTGACCGCTGGGAGCGGGAGAGACCTGACAAGGTTACGACTGACCGCTGGGAGCGGGAGAGACCTGACAAGGTTACGACTGACCGCTGGGAGCGGGAGAGACCTGACAAGGTTACGACTGACCGCTGGGAGCGGGGGAGACCTGACAAGGTTACGACTGACCGCTGGGAGCGGGGGAGACCTGACAAGGTTACGATTGACCGCTGGAAGCGGGGGAGACCTGACAAGGTTACAACTGACCGCTGGGAGCGGCGGAGCTCTGACAAGGTTACGACCCGGAAAGGTGACCTGACGAAGTCAGTGACAGTGACAAATGGTAGGTCCCTAAGGAATGGGCTAATGTCGTTGACTAATGTTCCAGGGGCTGAGTAGCACAATTGTAAAGTACATGGTCTCTATGTGAGCTGGGGTTATAGTGATTGTGTATATTATGTGTTTAACCCCACAAGTTTGAACAGAGGGGGGGGATATGTAATGCAGTGACTTGCTGGCATTACGGTAATGGTCCAGGATGTGTTTTACCTGACCATGTACCTTCCCCCTCAGGTGACTGGTCACATGACTGTGACATAGCACAGGTCCTGCGCGCACAGAATGTCTGTCTGATCACATGACTGTGACATCAGCAAGGTCCTGTCAGTATGTGTGTGTGTGTGCACAGGATGCATACATAAACCCTGCTTGATGGGAGACAGGTGTGTTCTGTGAGAGAGGCGTAAGGCCTGTTCCCGTGTGTGTGGGACACCGACCGTGTGAGGCCTAGTTAGGCCGAGTGAAGCCTGATGCCCGAAAGGCAGAGCCTGGATCCTGTTTGGATGCTGGTGGCCTTGGAAGGCAGAGACTTGAGGAAGAGTCCTGAAAGGCAGAGCCTGGATCCTGTGTGGATGTCAGTGGCCTTTGAGGGAACGACTGCTGGAGACCCCTACCTGGGAAGCCGCAAAGCCACAGTGGTGGCGGAGTAATGGACTGAGACAGCTAAACCCGGCAAAGGTAATACCCTGTGTAATATGGACATTGCTATGTTATTACCTTGCTGAAGGCTGTACCTGGAGCAAGTGGGCCGGTGTGTCATTTGGCTCGTGAATATTATATATATGTGTGTCGGCGTGCCACGGAGTTGGACCTGGTGAACTGTGGTTTATGAAGTGCAATAAACTGCAGCATTGTGAAAACGGAAGGACATTGCACGTGTGCTTAATTGACCCGGTGCAGCGAGTATCCCCCATATGTAAGGCTGCACTAGACATCATAATGGAGGATACTCGCTGCACCGGGTCAATTAAGCACACGTGCAATGTCCTTCCGTTTTCACAATGCTGCAGTTTATTGCACTTCATAAACCACAGTTCACCAGGTCCAACTCCGTGGCACGCCGACACACATATATATAATATTCACGAGCCAAATGACACACCGGCCCACTTGCTCCAGGTACAGCCTTCAGCAAGGTAATAACATAGCAATGTCCATATTAATGTCCATATAACGTAGTGTATTACCTTTGCCGGGTATAGCTGTCTCAGTCCATTACTCCGCTACCGCTGTGGCTTTGTGGCTTCCCAGGTGGGGGTCTCCAGCCGTCGTTCCCTGAAAGGCCACTAACATCCACACAGGATCCAGGCTCGGCCTTTCAGGCACCAGGCTTCACTCGGCCTCACACGGTCGGTGTCCCACACACACGGGAACAGGCCTTACGCCTCTCTCACAGAACACACCTGTCTCCCATCAAGCAGGGTTTATGTATGCATCCCGTGCACACACACACACACATACTGACAGGACCTTGCTGATGTCACAGTCATGTGATCAGACAGACATTCTGTGCGCGCAGAACCTGTGCTATGTCACAGTCATGTGACCAGTCATCTGAGGGGGAAGGTACATGGTCAGGAAAAACACATCCTGGACCATTACCGTAATGCCAGCAAGTCGCTGCATTACACATCATAAGACATGTAACCTGCCTATATACCATCATAAGACACGTAGCCTGCCTATATACCATCATAAGACATGTAACCTGCCTATATACCATCATAAGACACGTAGCCTGCCTATATACCATCATAAGACATGTAACCGGCCTGTATACCATTATAAGACACGTAAACTGCCTATATACCATCATAAGACACGTAACCTACCTATATACCATCATAAGCCTATATACCATCATAAGACACGTAACCTGCCTGTATACCATCATAAGACATGTAACCTGCCTGTATACCATCATAAGACACGTAACCTGCCTACATACCATCATAAGACACGTAACCTGCCTGTATACCATCATAAGCCTATATACCATCATAAGCCTATATACCATCATAAGACACGTAACCTGCCTATATACCATCATAAGCCTATATACCATCATAAGACACGTAACCTGCCTATATACTATCATAAGACACGTAGCCTGCCTATATACCATAAGACACGTAACCTGCCTATATACCATCATAAGACACGTAACCTGCCTATATACCATCATAAGACACGTAACCTGCCTATATACCATCATAAGACACGTAACCTGCCTATATGCCATCATAAGACACGTAACCTGCCTATATACCATCATAAGACACGTAACCTGCCTATATACCATCATAAGACACGTAACCTGCCTATATACCATCATAAGACACGTAACCTGCCTATATACCATCATAAGCCTATATACCATCATAAGACACGTAACCTGCCTATATACCATCATAAGCCTATATACCATCATAAGACACGTAACCTGCCTATATACCATCATAAGACACGTAACCTGCGTATATACCATCATAAGACACGTAACCTGCCTATATACCATCATAAGACACATAACCTGCCTATATACCATCATAAGACACGTAACCTGCCTATATACCATCATAAGACACATAACCTGCCTATATACCATCATAAGACACGTAACCTGCCTATATACCATCATAAGACACGTAACCTGCCTATATACCATCATAAGACACGTAACCTGCCTATATACCATCATAAGACACGTAACCTGCCTATATACCATCATAAGACACGTAACCTGCCTATATACCATCATAAGCCTATATACCATCATAAGACACGTAACCTGCCTATATACCATCATAAGCCTATATACCATCATAAGACACGTAACCTGCCTATATACCATCATAAGCCTATATACCATCATAAGACACGTAACCTGCCTATATACCATCATAAGACACGTAACCTGCGTATATACCATCATAAGACACGTAACCTGCCTATATACCATCATAAGACACATAACCTGCCTATATACCATCATAAGACACGTAACCTGCCTATATACCATCATAAGCCTATATACCATCATAAGACACGTAACCTGCCTATATACCATCATAAGACACGTAACCTGCCTATATACCATCATAAGCCTATATACTATCATCAGCTGTACATATATAATTCTATACAGGAGATGCCCAGGTTATATCAGCTGTACATATATAATTCTATACAGGAGATGCCCAGGTTATACCAGCTGTACATATATAATTATATACAGGAGATGCCCGGGTTATACCAGCTGTACATATATAATTATATACAGGAGATGCCCGGGTTATACCGGCTATACATATATAATTATATACAGGAGATGCCCAGGTTATACCAGCTGTACATATATAATTATATACAGGATATACCCAGGTTATACCAGCTGTACATATATTATTATATACAGGAGATGCCCAGGTTATACCGGCAGTACATATATAATTCTATACAGGAGATGCCCGGGTTATACCAGCTGTACATATATAATTATATACAGGAGATGCCCAGGTTATACCGGCTGTACATATATAATTATATACAGGAGATGCCCAGGTTATACCAGCTGTACATATATAATTATATACAGGAGATGCCCAGGTTATACCGGCTGTACATATATAATTATATACAGTAGATGTCCAGGTTATACCAGCTGTACATATATAATTATATACAGGATATACCCAGGTTATACCAGCTGTACATATATTATTATATACAGGAGATGCCCAGGTTATACCGGCAGTACATATATAATTATATACAGGAGATGTCCAGGTTATACCAGCTGTACACATATAATTATATACAGGAGATGCCCAGGTTATATCAGCTGTACATATATAATTCTATACAGGAGATGCCCAGGTTATACCAGCTGTACATATATAATTATATACAGGAGATGCCCAGGTTATACCAGCTGTACATATATTATTATATACAGGAGATGCCCAGGTTATACCGGCAGTACATATATAATTCTATACAGGAGATGCCCAGGTTATATCAGCTGTACATATATAATTCTATACAGGAGATGCCCAGGTTATACCAGCTGTACATTTATTATATACAGGAGATGCCCAGGTTATACCAGCTGTACATATATTATTATATACAGGAGATACCCAGATTATACCAGCTGTACATATATAATTATATACAGTAGATGTCCAGGTTATACCAGCTGTACATATATTATTATATACAGGAGATGCCCAGGTTATACCAGCTGTACATATATTATTATATACAGGAGATGCCCGGGTTATACCAGCTGTACATATATAATTGTATACAGGAGATGCCCGGGTTATACCAGCTGTACATATATTATTATATACAGGAGATACCCAGATTATACCAGCTGTACATATATAATTATATACAGTAGATGTCCAGGTTATACCAGCTGTACATATATTATTATATACAGGAGATGCCCAGGTTATACCAGCTGTACATATATTATTATATACAGGAGATGCCCGGGTTATACCAGCTGTACATATATAATTGTATACAGGAGATGCCCGGGTTATACCGGCTGTACATATATAATTGTATACAGGAGATGCCCAGGTTATACGAGCTGTACATATATAATTATATACAGGAGATGCCCGGGTTATACCGGCTGTACATATATAATTGTATACAGGAGATGCCCGGGTTATACCGGCTGTACATATATAATTATATACAGGAGATGCCCGGGTTATACCGGCTGTACATATATAATTATATACAGGAGATGCTCAGGTTATACCGGCTGTACATATATAATTATATACAGGAGATGCCCGGGTTATACCGGCTGTACATATATAATTATATACAGGAGATGCTCAGGTTATACCGGCTGTACATATATAATTATATACAGGAGATGCCCAGGTTATACCGGCTGTACATATATAATTATATACAGGAGATGCCCAGGTTATACCGGCTGTACATATATAATTATATACAGGAGATGCTCAGGTTATACCGGCTGTACATATATAATTATATACAGGAGATGCCCGGGTTATACCGGCTGTACATATATAATTATATACAGGAGATGCTCGGGTTATACCGGCTGTACATATATAATTATATACAGGAGATGCCCAGGTTATACGAGCTGTACATATATAATTATATACAGGAGATGCCCAGGTTATACCAGCTGTACATATATAATTATATACAGGAGATGCCCGGGTTATACCGGCTGTACATATATAATTGTATACAGGAGATGCCCAGGTTATACCAGCTGTACATATATAATTATATACAGGAGATGCTCAGGTTATACCAGCTGTACATATATAATTATATACAGGAGATGCCCAGGTTATACGAGCTGTACATATATAATTATATACAGGAGATGCCCAGGTTATACCAGCTGTACATATATAATTATATACAGGAGATGCCCGGGTTATACCGGCTGTACATATATAATTGTATACAGGAGATGCCCGGGTTATACCGGCTGTACATATATAATTATATACAGGAGATGCCCGGGTTATACCGGCTGTACATATATAATTGTATACAGGAGATGCCCGGGTTATACCAGCTGTACATATATAATTATATACAGGAGATACCCAGGTTATACCGGCTGTACATATATAATTATATACAGGAGATGCCCGGGTTATACCGGCTGTACATATATAATTATATACAGGAGATGCTCAGGTTATACCGGCTGTACATATATAATTATATACAGGAGATGCCCGGGTTATACCGGCTGTACATATATAATTATATACAGGAGATGCTCAGGTTATACCGGCTGTACATATATAATTATATACAGGAGATGCCCAGGTTATACCAGCTGTACATATATAATTATATACAGGAGATGCCCAGGTTATACCGGCTGTACATATATAATTATATACAGGAGATGCCCGGGTTATACCGGCTGTACATATATAATTATATACAGGAGATGCACAGGTTATACCAGCTGTACATATATAATTATACACAGGAGATGCCCAGGTTATACCAGCTGTACATATATAATTATATACAGGAGATGCCCGGGTTATACCGGCTGTACATATATAATTATATACAGGAGATGCACAGGTTATACCAGCTGTACATATATAATTATATACAGGAGATACCCAGGTTATACCAGCTGTACATATATAATTATACACAGGAGATGCCCAGGTTATACCAGCTGTACATATATAATTATATACAGGAGATGCCCGGGTTATACCAGCTGTACATATATAATTATATACAGGAGATGCCCGGGTTATACCGGCTGTACATATATAATTATATACAGGAGATGCCCAGTTTATACCAGCTGTACATATATAATTATATACAGGAGATGCCCAGTTTATACCGGCTGTACATATATAATTATATACAGGAGAGGTCCAGGTTATACCAGCTGTACATATATAATTATATACAGGAGGTGCCCAGGTTATACCAGCTGTACATATATAATTATATACAGGAGATGCCCGGGTTATACCAGCTGTACATATATAATTATACACAGGAGATGCCCAGGTTATACCAGCTGTACATATATAATTATATACAGGAGATGCCCGGGTTAAACCAGCTGTACATATATAATTGTATACAGGAGATGCCCAGGTTATACCGGCTGTACATATATAATTATATACAGGAGATGCCCGGGTTATACCGGCGTGCATCGTGGGGTCAGCTCCGCGCCGTGCTGTTGCTGCACCGGGCACTTGGCACCTGTCTCTGCTGTTGTGAAGCTTCCTCGGTTCTGTGTGAATGGATGATAAAGCTTTTCTTTTATGAAGCGATAGGAAACATTTCCACTGATTGCAGCATTTTGGAGAAAACAAAGGCGGCTTCACATGGAACGAGCCGCCGTCACCATTACAGATATTGTATCTTGCGAGTTCAGCTCTGAATATATATTTGCTCAGCGTTCTAACCAGTAAATTACACCCTTCTCCTAATCTTTCCAAAAATATATTTAATGAGATTCTAATAGTTTCCATGGCAATAAACTTTATTTTCTATTGAAACAGTGAATCCGCATATGTGCTCCAGAGCAGCGCTCCCCCGGGAGACACAACGCAGAGCAGTCATTCTGAGGTTAATATGTTTGAAGCCGGGAATTAATCAGCGCTGATTCCAATGTTTGAAACATTTTGTAAAACCATTTTCTGTTCTCTGCGATAGAAGCCGAAGACAAAATGATTCCAAAACCCGAACCGAACAAGAGACTCTTATCACCGGACAAACACGAGCAGCCCCCCCAAAACTGCGCAGCGGGTCCCCCAAAAGGAGAACAACACAAACCACAACCGGGAACTATGGGAGAAAGAAAAAAATGACAGCAAAATGTACAAAAAGTACAAAGATACAATGATAAAGGGGAACAGCAACCAAAAAGATCAATAATACACCCGATACTACAGCTCATCTATACTGCTGACAACCAGCCCCGCCCCCTGGTGGACATCACTGATATAATATACAGGATCAGTAATGTATGTACACAGTGACTGCATCAGCAGAATAGTGAGTGCAGCTCTGGAGTATAATACAGGAGGTAACTCAGGATCATTAATGTAATGTATGTACACAGTGACTGCACCAGCAGAATAGTGAGTGCAGCTCTGGAGTATAATACAGGATGTAACTCAGGATCAGTAATGTATGTACACAGTGACTGCACCAGCAGAATAGTGAGTGCAGCTCTGGAGTATAATACAGGAGGTAACTCAGGATCAGTAATGTAATGTATGTACACAGTGTCTGCACCAGCAGAATAGTGAGTGCAGCTCTGGAGTATAATACAGGATGTAACTCAGGATCAGTAATGTAATGTATGTACACAGTGACTGCACCAGCAGAATAGTGAGTGCAGCTCTGGAGTATAATACAGGATGTAACTCAGGATCAGTAATGTAATGTATGTACACAGTGACTGCACCAGCAGAATAGTGAGTGCAGCTCTGGAGTATAATACAGGATGTAACTCAGGATCAGTAATGTAATGTATGTACACAGTGACTGCACCAGCAGAATAGTGAGTGCAGCTCTGGAGTATAATACAGGATGTAACTCAGGATCAGTAATGTAATGTATGTACACAGCGACTGCAGCAGCAGAATAGTGAGTGCAGCTCTGGGGTATAATACAGGATGTAACTCAGGATCAGTAATGTAATGTATGTACACAGCGACTGCAGCAGCAGAATAGTGAGTGCAGCTCTGGGGTATAATACAGGATGTAACTCAGGATCAGTAATGTAATGTATGTACACAGTGACTGCACCAGCAGAATAGTGAGTGCAGCTCTGGAGTATAATACAGGATGTAACTCAGGATCAGTAATGTAATGTATGTACACAGTGACTGCACCAGCAGAATAGTGAGTGCAGCTCTGGGGTATAATACAGGATGTAACTCAGGATCAGTAATGTAATGTATGTACACAGAGACTGCACCAGCAGAATAGTGAGTGCAGCTCTGGAGTATAATACAGGAGGTAACTCAGGATCAGTAATGTAATGTATGTACACAGTGACTGCACCAGCAGAATAGTGAGTGCAGCTCTGGAGTATAATACAGGAGGTAACTCAGGATCAGTAATGTAATGTATGTACACAGTGACTGCACCAGCAGAATAGTGAGTGCAGCTCTGGAGTATAATACAGGAGGTAACTCAGGATCAGTAATGTAATGTATGTACACAGTGACTGCACCAGCAGAATAGTGAGTGCAGCTCTGGGGTATAATACAGGAGGTAACTCAGGATCAGTAATGTAATGTATGTACACAGTGACTGCACCAGCAGAATAGTGAGTGCAGCTCTGGGGTATAATACAGGATGTAACTCAGGATCAGTAATGTAATGTATGTACACAGTGACTGCACCAGCAGAATAGTGAGTGCAGCTCTGGAGTATAATACAGGAGGTAACTCAGGATCAGTAATGTAATGTATGTACACAGTGACTGCACCAGCAGAATAATGAGTGCAGCTCTGGGGTATAATACAGGATGTAACTCAGGATCAGTAATGTAATGTATGTACACAGTGACTGCACCAGCAGAATAGTGAGTGCAGCTCTGGGGTATAATACAGGATGTAACTCAGGATCAGTAATGTAATGTATGTACACAGTGACTGCACCAGCAGAATAGTGAGTGCAGCTCTGGAGTATAATACAGGAGGTAACTCAGGATCAGTAATGTAATGTATGTACACAGCGACTGCACCAGCAGAACAGTGAGTGCAGCTCTGGAGTATAATACAGGATGTAACTCAGGATCAGTAATGTAATGTATGTACACAGCGACTGCACCAGCAGAATAGTGAGAGCAGCTCTGGAGTATAATACAGGATGTAACTCAGGATCAGTAATGTAATGTATGTACACAGTGACTGCACCAGCAGAATAGTGAGCGCAGCTCTGGAGTATAATACAGGAGGTAACTCAGGATCAGTAATGTAATGTATGTACACAGTGACTGCACCAGCAGAATAGTGAGTGCAGCTCTGGAGTGTAATACAGGATGTAACTCCGGATCAGTAATGTAATGTATGTACATAGTGACTGCACCAGCAGAATAGTGAGTGCAGCTCTGGAGTATAATACAGGATGTAACTCAGGATCAGTAATGTAATGTATGTACACAGTGACTGCACCAGCAGAATAGTGAGTGCAGCTCTGGAGTATAATACAGGATGTAACTCAGGATCAGTAATGTAATGTATGTACACAGTGACTGCACCAGCAGAATAGTGAGTGCAGCTCTGGAGTATAATACAGGAGGTAACTCAGGATCAGTAATGTAATGTATGTACACAGTGACTGCACCAGCAGAATAGTGAGTGCAGCTCTGGAGTATAATACAGGAGGTAACTCAGGATCAGTAATGTAATGTATGTACACAGTGACTGCACCAGCAGAATAGTGAGTGCAGCTCTGGAGTATAATACAGGAGGTAACTCAGGATCAGTAATGTAATGTATGTACACAGTGACTGCACCAGCAGAATAGTGAGTGCAGCTCTGGGGTATAATACAGGAGGTAACTCAGGATCAGTAATGTAATGTATGTACACAGTGACTGCACCAGCAGAATAGTGAGTGCAGCTCTGGGGTATAATACAGGATGTAACTCAGGATCAGTAATGTAATGTATGTACACAGTGACTGCACCAGCAGAATAGTGAGTGCAGCTCTGGGGTATAATACAGGATGTAACTCAGGATCAGTAATGTAATGTATGTACACAGTGACTGCACCAGCAGAATAGTGAGTGCAGCTCTGGAGTATAATACAGGAGGTAACTCAGGATCAGTAATGTAATGTATGTACACAGTGACTGCACCAGCAGAATAGTGAGTGCAGCTCTGGGGTATAATACAGGATGTAACTCAGGATCAGTAATGTAATGTATGTACACAGTGACTGCACCAGCAGAATAGTGAGTGCAGCTCTGGAGTATAATACAGGAGGTAACTCAGGATCAGTAATGTAATGTATGTACACAGTGACTGCACCAGCAGAACAGTGAGTGCAGCTCTGGAGTATAATACAGGATGTAACTCAGGATCAGTAATGTAATGTATGTACACAGTGACTGCACCAGCAGAATAGTGAGTGCAGCTCTGGAGTATAATACAGGAGGTAACTCAGGATCAGTAATGTAATCTATGTACACAGTGACTGCACCAGCAGAATAGTGAGTGCAGCTCTGGGGTATAATACAGGATGTAACTCAGGATCAGTAATGTAATGTATGTACACAGTGACTGCACCAGCAGAATAGTGAGTGCAGCTCTGGAGTATAATACAGGATGTAACTCAGGATCAGTAATGTAATGTATGTACACAGTGACTGCACCAGCAGAATAGTGAGTGCAGCTCTGGAGTATAATACAGGAGGTAACTCAGGATCAGTAATGTAATGTATGTACACAGTGACTGCACCAGCAGAATAGTGAGTGCAGCTCTGGGGTATAATACAGGATGTAACTCAGGATCAGTAATGTAATGTATGTACACAGTGACTGCACCAGCAGAATAGTGAGTGCAGCTCTGGAGTATAATACAGGAGGTAACTCAGGATCAGTAATGTAATGTATGTACACAGTGACTGCACCAGCAGAATAATGAGTGCAGCTCTGGGGTATAATACAGGATGTAACTCAGGATCAGTAATGTAATGTATGTACACAGTGACTGCACCAGCAGAATAGTGAGTGCAGCTCTGGAGTATAATACAGGAGGTAACTCAGGATCAGTAATGTAATGTATGTACACAGTGACTGCACCAGCAGAACAGTGAGTGCAGCTCTGGAGTATAATACAGGATGTAACTCAGGATCAGTAATGTAATGTATGTACACAGCGACTGCACCAGCAGAATAGTGAGCGCAGCTCTGGAGTATAATACAGGATGTAACTCCGGATCAGTAATGTAATGTATGTACACAGTGACTACACCAGCAGAATAGTGAGAGCAGCTCTGGAGTATAATACAGGATGTAACTCAGGATCAGTAATGTAATGTATGTACACAGTGACTGCACCAGCAGAATAGTGAGCGCAGCTCTGGAGTATAATACAGGAGGTAACTCAGGATCAGTAATGTAATGTATGTACACAGTGACTGCACCAGCAGAATAGTGAGCGCAGCTCTGGAGTATAATACAGGATGTAACTCCGGATCAGTAATGTAATGTATGTACACAGTGACTGCACCAGCAGAATAATGAGTGCAGCTCTGGAGTATAATACAGGATGTAACTCAGGATCAGTAATGTAATGTATGTACACAGTGACTGCACCAGCAGAATAGTGAGTGCAGCTCTGGAGTATAATACAGGATGTAACTCAGGATCAGTAATGTAATGTATGTACACAGTGACTGCACCAGCAGAATAGTGAGTGCAGCTCTGGAGTATAATACAGGATGTAACTCAGGATCAGTAATGTAATGTATGTACACAGTGACTGCACCAGCAAAATAGTGAGTGCAGCTCTGGAGTATAATACAGGAGGTAACTCAGGATCAGTAATGTAATGTATGTACACAGTGACTGCACCAGCAGAATAGTGAGCGCAGCTCTGGAGTATAATACAGGATGTAACTCCGGATCAGTAATGTAATGTATGTACACAGTGACTGCACCAGCAGAATAATGAGTGCAGCTCTGGAGTATAATACAGGATGTAACTCAGGATCAGTAATGTAATGTATGTACACAGTGACTGCACCAGCAGAATAGTGAGTGCAGCTCTGGAGTATAATACAGGATGTAACTCAGGATCAGTAATGTAATGTATGTACACAGTGACTGCACCAGCAGAATAGTGAGTGCAGCTCTGGAGTATAATACAGGATGTAACTCAGGATCAGTAATGTAATGTATGTACACAGTGACTGCACCAGCAAAATAGTGAGTGCAGCTCTGGAGTATAATACAGGAGGTAACTCAGGATCAGTAATGTAATGTATGTACACAGTGACTGCACCAGCAGAATAGTGAGTGCAGCTCTGGAGTATAATACAGGATGTAACTCCGGATCAGTAATGTAATGTATGTACACAGTGACTGCACCAGCAGAATAGTGAGTACAGCTCTGGGGTATAATACAGGATGTAACTCAGGATCAGTAATGTAATGTATGTACACAGTGACTGCACCAGCAGAATAGTGAGTGCAGCTCTGGGGTATAATACAGGATGTAATTCAGGATCAGTAATGTAATGTATGTACACAGTGACTGCACCAGCAGAATAGTGAGTGCAGCTCTGGAGTATAATACAGGATGTAACTCAGGATCAGTAATGTAATATATGTACAGAGTGACTGCACCAGCAGAATAGTGAGAGCAGCTCTGGAGTATAATACAGGATGTAACTCAGGATCAGTAATGTAATGTATGTACACAGTGACTGCACCAGCAGAATAGTGAGCGCAGCTCTGGAGTATAATACAGGAGGTAACTCAGGATCAGTAATGTAATGTATGTACACAGTGACTGCACCAGCAGAATAGTGAGCGCAGCTCTGGAGTATAATACAGGATGTAACTCCGGATCAGTAATGTAATGTATGTACACAGTGACTGCACCAGCAGAATAATGAGTGCAGCTCTGGAGTATAATACAGGATGTAACTCAGGATCAGTAATGTAATGTATGTACACAGTGACTGCACCAGCAGAATAGTGAGTGCAGCTCTGGAGTATAATACAGGATGTAACTCAGGATCAGTAATGTAATGTATGTACACAGTGACTGCACCAGCAGAATAGTGAGTGCAGCTCTGGAGTATAATACAGGATGTAACTCAGGATCAGTAATGTAATGTATGTACACAGTGACTGCACCAGCAAAATAGTGAGTGCAGCTCTGGAGTATAATACAGGAGGTAACTCAGGATCAGTAATGTAATGTATGTACACAGTGACTGCACCAGCAGAATAGTGAGTGCAGCTCTGGAGTATAATACAGGATGTAACTCCGGATCAGTAATGTAATGTATGTACACAGTGACTGCACCAGCAGAATAGTGAGTACAGCTCTGGGGTATAATACAGGATGTAACTCAGGATCAGTAATGTAATGTATGTACACAGTGACTGCACCAGCAGAATAGTGAGTGCAGCTCTGGGGTATAATACAGGATGTAATTCAGGATCAGTAATGTAATGTATGTACACAGTGACTGCACCAGCAGAATAGTGAGTGCAGCTCTGGAGTATAATGCAGGATGTAACTCAGGATCAGTAATGTAATGTATGTACACAGTGACTGCACCAGCAGAATAGTGAGTGCAGCTCTGGAGTATAATACAGGATGTAACTCAGGATCAGTAATGTAATGTATGTACACAGCGACTGCACCAGCAGAATAGTGAGTGCAGCTCTGGAGTATAATACAGGATGTAACTCCGGATCAGTAATGTAATGTATGTACACAGTGACTGCACCAGCAGAATAGTGAGTGCAGCTCTCTGGTATAATACAGAATGTAACTCAGGATCAGTAATGTAATGTATGTACACAGTGACTGCACCAGCAGAATAGTGAGTGCAGCTCTGGAGTATAATACAGGAGGCAACTCAGGATCAGTAATGTAATGTATCTACACAGTGACTGCACCACCAGAATAGTGAGTGCAGCTCTGGAGTATAATACAGGATGTAACTCAGGATCAGTAATGTAATGTATGTACACAGCGACTGCAGCAGCAGAATAGTGAGTGCAGCTCTGGGGTATAATGCAGGATGTAACTCAGGATCAGTAATGTAATGTATGTACACTGTGACTGCACCAGCAGAATAGTGAGTGCAGCTCTGGAGTATAATACAGGATGTAACTCAGGATCAGTAATGTAATGTATGTACACTGTGACTGCACCAGCAGAATAGTGAGTGCAGCTCTGGGGTATAATACAGGATGTAACTCAGGATCAGTAATGTAATGTATGCACACAGTGATTGCACCAGGAGAATAGTGAGTGCAGCTCTGGAGTATAATACAGGATGTAACTCAGGATCAGTAATGTAATGTATGTACACAGTGACTGCAAAAGCAGAATAGTGAGTGCAGCTCTGGAGTATAATACAGGATGTAAATCAGGATCAGTAATGTAATGTATGTACACAGTGACTGCACCAGCAGAATAGTGAGTGCAGCTCTGGAGTATAATACAGGAGGTAACTCAGGATCAGTAATGTAATGTATGTACACGGTGACTGCACCAGCAGAATAGTGAGTGCAGCTCTGGAGTATAATACAGGATGTAACTCAGGATCAGTAATGTAATGTATGTACACAGTGACTGCACCAGCAGAATAGTGAGTGCAGCTCTGGAGTATAATACAGGATGTAACTCAGGATCAGTAATGTAATGTATGTACACAGTGACTGCACCAGCAGAACAGTGAGTGCAGCTCTGGGGTTTAATACAGAAGGTAACTCAGGATCAGTAATGTATGTACACAGTGACTGCACCAGCAGAATAGTGAGTGCAGCTCTGAGGTATAATACAGGATGTAACTCAGGATCAGTAATGTAATGTATATACAGTGACTGCACCAGCAGAATAGTGAGTTCAGCTCTGGAGTATAATACAGGATGTAACTCAGGATCAGTAATGTAATGTATGTACACAGTGACTGCACCAGCAGAATAGTGAGTGCAGCTCTGGAGTATAATACAGGAGGTAACTCAGGATCAGTAATGTAATGTATGTACACGGTGACTGCACCAGCAGAATAGTGAGTGCAGCTCTGGAGTATAATACAGGAGGTAACTCAGGATCAGTAATGTAATGTATGTACACAGTGACTGCACCAGCAGAATAGTGAGTGCAGCTCTGGAGTATAATACAGGATGTAACTCAGGATCAGTAATGTAATGTATATACAGTGACTGCACCAGCAGAATAGTGAGTTCAGCTCTGGAGTATAATACAAGAGGTAACTCAGGATCAGTAATGTAATGTATGTACACAGTGACTGCACCAGCAGAATAGTGAGTGCAGCTCTGGAGTATAATACAGGAGGTAACTCAGGATCAGTAATGTAATGTATGTACACAGTGACTGCACCAGCAGAATAGTGAGTGCAGCTCTGGAGTATAATACAGGATGTAACTCAGGATCAGTAATGTAATGTATATAAAGTGACTGCACCAGAAGAATAGTGAGTTCAGCTCTGGAGTATAATACAGGATGTAACTTAGGATCAGTAATGTAATGTATGTACACAGTGACTGCACCAGCAGAATAGTGAGTTCAGCTCTGGAGTATAATACAGGAGGTAACTCAGGATCAGTAATGTAATGTATGTACACAGTGACTGCACCAGCAGAATAGTGAGTGCAGCTCTGGAGTATAATACAGGAGGTAACTCAGGATCAGTAATGTAATGTATGTACACGGTGACTGCACCAGCAGAATAGTGAGTGCAGCTCTGGAGTATAATACAGGATGTAACTCAGGATCAGTAATGTAATGTATGTACACAGTGACTGCACCAGCAGAATAGGGAGTTCAGCTCTGGAGTATAATACATGAGGTAACTCAGGATCAGTAATGTAATGTATGTACACAGTGACTGCACCAGCAGAATAGTGAGTGCAGCTCTGGAGTATAATACAGGATGTAACTCAGGATCAGTAATGTAATGTATGTACACAGTGACTGCACCAGCAGAATAGTGAGCGCAGCTCTGGAGTATAATACAGTATGTAACTTAGGATCAGTAATGTAATGTATATACAGTGACTGCACCAGCAGAATAGTGAGTTCAGCTCTGGAGTATAATACAGGATGTAACTCAGGATCAGTAATGTAATGTATGTGCACAGTGACTGCACCAGCAGAATAGTGAGTGCAGCTCTGGGGTATAATACAGGATGTAACTCAGGATCAGTAATGTAATGTATGTACACAGTGACTCCACCAGCAGAATAGTGAGTGCAGCTCTGGAGTATAATACAGGATGTAACTCAGGATCAGTAATGTAATGTATGTACACAGTGACTGCACCAGCAGAATAGTGAGTGCAGCTCTGGAGTATAATACAGATTGTAACTCAGGATCAGTAATGTAATGTATGTACACAGTGACTGCACCAGCAGAATAGTGAGTGCAGCTCTGGAGTATAATACAGGATGTAACTCAGGATCAGTATTGTAATGTATGTACACAGTGACTGCACCAGCAGAATAGTGAGTGCAGCTCTGGGGTATAATACAGGAGGTAACTCAGGATTAGTAATGTATGTACACAATGACTGCACCAGCAGAATAGTGAGTGCAGCTCTGAGATATAATACAGGATGTAACTCAGGATCAGTAATGTAATGTATGTACACAGTGACTACACCAGCAGAATAGTGAGTGCAGCTCTGGAGTATAATACAGGATGTAACTCGGGATCAGTAATGTAATGTTTTTACAGAGTGACTGCACCAGCAGAATAGTGAGTGCAGCTCTGGAGTATAATACAGGATGTAACTCAGGATCAGTAATGTAATGTATGTACACAGTGGCTGCACCAGCAGAATAGTGAGTGCAGCTCTGAGATATAATACAGGATGTAACTCAGGATCAGTAATGTAATGTATGTACACAGTGGCTGCACCAGCAGAATAGTGAGTGCAGCTCTGGAGTATAATACAGGAGGTAACTCAGGATCAGTAATGTAATGTATGTACACAGTGACTGTACCAGCAGAATAGTGAGTGCAGCTCTGGAGTATAATACAGGATGTAACTCAGGATCAGTAATGTAATGTATGTACACAGTGACTGCACCAGCAGAATAGTGTGTGCAGCTCTGGAGTATAATACAGGATGTAACTCAGGATCAGTAATGTAATGTATGTACACAGTGACTTCACCAGCAGAATAGTGAGTGCAGCTCTGGAGTATAATACAGGAGGTAACTCAGGATCAGTAATGTATGTACACAGTGACTGCTCCAGCAGAATAGTGAGTGCAGCTCTTGGGTATAATACAGGATGTAACTCAGGATCAGTAATGTAATGTATGTACACAGTGACTGCACCAGCAGAATAGTGAGTGCAGCTCTGGAGTATAATACAGGATGTAACTCAGGATCAGTAATGTAATGTATGTACACAGTGACTGCACCAGCAGTATATTGAGTGCAGCTCTGGAGTATAAAACAGGATGTAACTCAGGATCAGTAATGTAATGTATGTACACAGTGACTGCACCAGCAGAATAGTGACTGCAGCTCTGGAGTATAATACAGGAGGTAACTCAGGATCAGTAATGTAATGTATGTACACAGTGACTGCACCAGCAGAATAGTGAGTGCAGCTCTGGAGTATAATACAGGATGTAACTCAGGATCAGTAATGTAATGTATGTACACAGCGACTGCAGCAGCAGAATAGTGAGTGCAGCTCTGGGGTATAATGCAGGATGTAACTCAGGATCAGTAATGTAATGTATGTACACAGTGACTTCACCAGCAGAATAGTGAGTGCAGCTCTGGAGTATAATACAGGAGGTAACTCAGGATCAGTAATGTATGTACACAGTGACTGCTCCAGCAGAATAGTGAGTGCAGCTCTTGGGTATAATACAGGATGTAACTCAGGATCAGTAATGTAATGTATGTACACAGTGACTGCACCAGCAGAATAGTGAGTGCAGCTCTGGAGTATAATACAGGATGTAACTCAGGATCAGTAATGTAATGTATGTACACAGTGACTGCACCAGCAGTATATTGAGTGCAGCTCTGGAGTATAAAACAGGATGTAACTCAGGATCAGTAATGTAATGTATGTACACAGTGACTGCACCAGCAGAATAGTGACTGCAGCTCTGGAGTATAATACAGGAGGTAACTCAGGATCAGTAATGTAATGTATGTACACAGTGACTGCACCAGCAGAATAGTGAGTGCAGCTCTGGAGTATAATACAGGATGTAACTCAGGATCAGTAATGTAATGTATGTACACAGTGACTGCACCAGCAGTATATTGAGTGCAGCTCTGGAGTATAAAACAGGATGTAACTCAGGATCAGTAATGTAATGTATGTACACAGTGACTGCACCAGCAGTATATTGAGTGCAGCTCTGGAGTATAAAACAGGATGTAACTCAGGATCAGTAATGTAATGTATGTACACTGTGACTGCACCAGCAGAATAGTGAGTGCAGCTCTGGGGTATAATACAGGATGTAACTCAGGATCAGTAATGTAATGTATGCACACAGTGATTGCACCAGGAGAATAGTGAGTGCAGCTCTGGAGTATAATACAGGAGGTAACTCAGGATCAGTAATGTAATGTATGTACACAGTGACTGCAAAAGCAGAATAGTGAGTGCAGCTCTGGAGTATAATACAGGATGTAAATCAGGATCAGTAATGTAATGTATGTACACAGTGACTGCACCAGCAGAATAGTGAGTGCAGCTCTGGAGTATAATACAGGAGGTAACTCAGGATCAGTAATGTAATGTATGTACACGGTGACTGCACCAGCAGAATAGTGAGTGCAGCTCTGGAGTATAATACAGGATGTAACTCAGGATCAGTAATGTAATGTATGTACACAGTGACTGCACCAGCAGAATAGTGAGTGCAGCTCTGGAGTATAATACAGGATGTAACTCAGGATCAGTAATGTAATGTATGTACACAGTGACTGCACCAGCAGAACAGTGAGTGCAGCTCTGGGGTTTAATACAGAAGGTAACTCAGGATCAGTAATGTAATGTATATACAGTGACTGCACCAGCAGAATAGTGAGTTCAGCTCTGGAGTATAATACAGGATGTAACTCAGGATCAGTAATGTAATGTATGTACACAGTGACTGCACCAGCAGAATAGTGAGTGCAGCTCTGGAGTATAATACAGGAGGTAACTCAGGATCAGTAATGTAATGTATGTACACGGTGACTGCACCAGCAGAATAGTGAGTGCAGCTCTGGAGTATAATACAGGAGGTAACTCAGGATCAGTAATGTAATGTATGTACACAGTGACTGCACCAGCAGAATAGTGAGTGCAGCTCTGGAGTATAATACAGGATGTAACTCAGGATCAGTAATGTAATGTATATACAGTGACTGCACCAGCAGAATAGTGAGTTCAGCTCTGGAGTATAATACAGGATGTAACTCAGGAGCAGTAATGTAATGTATGTACACAGTGACTGCACCAGCAGAATAGTGAGTGCAGCTCTGGAGTATAATACAGGAGGTAACTCAGGATCAGTAATGTAATGTATGTACACAGTGACTGCACCAGCAGAATAGTGAGTGCAGCTCTGGAGTATAATACAAGAGGTAACTCAGGATCAGTAATGTAATGTATGTACACAGTGACTGCACCAGCAGAATAGTGAGTGCAGCTCTGGAGTATAATACAGGAGGTAACTCAGGATCAGTAATGTAATGTATGTACACAGTGACTGCACCAGCAGAATAGTGAGTGCAGCTCTGGAGTATAATACAGGATGTAACTCAGGATCAGTAATGTAATGTATATAAAGTGACTGCACCAGAAGAATAGTGAGTTCAGCTCTGGAGTATAATACAGGATGTAACTTAGGATCAGTAATGTAATGTATGTACACAGTGACTGCACCAGCAGAATAGTGAGTTCAGCTCTGGAGTATAATACAGGAGGTAACTCAGGATCAGTAATGTAATGTATGTACACAGTGACTGCACCAGCAGAATAGTGAGTGCAGCTCTGGAGTATAATACAGGAGGTAACTCAGGATCAGTAATGTAATGTATGTACACGGTGACTGCACCAGCAGAATAGTGAGTGCAGCTCTGGAGTATAATACAGGATGTAACTCAGGATCAGTAATGTAATGTATGTACACAGTGACTGCACCAGCAGAATAGGGAGTTCAGCTCTGGAGTATAATACATGAGGTAACTCAGGATCAGTAATGTAATGTATGTACACAGTGACTGCACCAGCAGAATAGTGAGTGCAGCTCTGGAGTATAATACAGGATGTAACTCAGGATCAGTAATGTAATGTATGTACACAGTGACTGCACCAGCAGAATAGTGAGCGCAGCTCTGGAGTATAATACAGTATGTAACTTAGGATCAGTAATGTAATGTATATACAGTGACTGCACCAGCAGAATAGTGAGTTCAGCTCTGGAGTATAATACAGGATGTAACTCAGGATCAGTAATGTAATGTATGTACACGGTGACTGCACCAGCAGAATAGTGAGTGCAGCTCTGGGGTATAATACAGGATGTAACTCAGGATCAGTAATGTAATGTATGTGCACAGTGACTGCACCAGCAGAATAGTGAGTGCAGCTCTGGGGTATAATACAGGATGTAACTCAGGATCAGTAATGTAATGTATGTACACAGTGACTCCACCAGCAGAATAGTGAGTGCAGCTCTGGAGTATAATACAGGATGTAACTCAGGATCAGTAATGTAATGTATGTACACAGTGACTGCACCAGCAGAATAGTGAGTGCAGCTCTGGAGTATGATACAGGATGTAACTCAGGATCAGTAATGTAATGTATGTACACAGTGACTGCACCAGCAGAATAGTGAGTGCAGCTCTGGAGTATAATACAGGATGTAACTCAGGATCAGTAATGTAATGTATGTGCACAGTGACTGCACCAGCAGAATAGTGAGTGCAGCTCTGGGGTATAATACAGGATGTAACTCAGGATCAGTAATGTAATGTATGTACACAGTGACTCCACCAGCAGAATAGTGAGTGCAGCTCTGGAGTATAATACAGGATGTAACTCAGGATCAGTAATGTAATGTATGTACACAGTGACTGCACCAGCAGAATAGTGAGTGCAGCTCTGGAGTATGATACAGGATGTAACTCAGGATCAGTAATGTAATGTATGTACACAGTGACTGCACCAGCAGAATAGTGAGTGCAGCTCTGGAGTATGATACAGGATGTAACTCAGGATCAGTAATGTAATGTATGTACACAGTGACTCCACCAGCAGAATAGTGAGTGCAGCTCTGGAGTATAATACAGGATGTAACTCAGGATCAGTAATGTAATGTATGTACACAGTGACTGCACCAGCAGAATAGTGAGTGCAGCTCTGGAGTATGATACAGGATGTAACTCAGGATCAGTAATGTAATGTATGTACACAGTGACTGCACCAGCAGAATAGTGAGTGCAGCTCTGGAGTATAATACAGATTGTAACTCAGGATCAGTAATGTAATGTATGTGCACAGTGACTGCACCAGCAGAATAGTGAGTGCAGCTCTGGGGTATAATACAGGATGTAACTCAGGATCAGTAATGTAATGTATGTACACAGTGACTCCACCAGCAGAATAGTGAGTGCAGCTCTGGAGTATAATACAGGATGTAACTCAGGATCAGTAATGTAATGTATGTACACAGTGACTGCACCAGCAGAATAGTGAGTGCAGCTCTGGAGTATGATACAGGATGTAACTCAGGATCAGTAATGTAATGTATGTACACAGTGACTGCACCAGCAGAATAGTGAGTGCAGCTCTGGAGTATGATACAGGATGTAACTCAGGATCAGTAATGTAATGTATGTACACAGTGACTCCACCAGCAGAATAGTGAGTGCAGCTCTGGAGTATAATACAGGATGTAACTCAGGATCAGTAATGTAATGTATGTACACAGTGACTGCACCAGCAGAATAGTGAGTGCAGCTCTGGAGTATGATACAGGATGTAACTCAGGATCAGTAATGTAATGTATGTACACAGTGACTGCACCAGCAGAATAGTGAGTGCAGCTCTGGAGTATAATACAGATTGTAACTCAGGATCAGTAATGTAATGTATGTACACAGTGACTGCACCAGCAGAATAGTGAGTGCAGCTCTGGAGTATAATACAGGATGTAACTCAGGATCAGTATTGTAATGTATGTACACAGTGACTGCACCAGCAGAATAGTGAGTGCAGCTCTGGGGTATAATACAGGAGGTAACTCAGGATTAGTAATGTATGTACACAATGACTGCACCAGCAGAATAGTGAGTGCAGCTCTGAGATATAATACAGGATGTAACTCGGGATCAGTAATGTAATGTATGTACACAGTGGCTGCACCAGCAGAATAGTGAGTGCAGCTCTGAGATATAATACAGGATGTAACTCAGGATCAGTAATGTAATGTATGTACACAGTGGCTGCACCAGCAGAATAGTGAGTGCAGCTCTGGAGTATAATACAGGAGGTAACTCAGGATCAGTAATGTAATGTATGTACACAGTGACTGTACCAGCAGAATAGTGAGTGCAGCTCTGGAGTATAATACAGGATGTAACTCAGGATCAGTAATGTAATGTATGTACACAGTGACTGCACCAGCAGAATAGTGTGTCCAGCTCTGGAGTATAATACAGGATGTAACTCAGGATCAGTAATGTAATGTATGTACACAGTGACTTCACCAGCAGAATAGTGAGTGCAGCTCTGGAGTATAATACAGGAGGTAACTCAGGATCAGTAATGTATGTACACAGTGACTGCTCCAGCAGAATAGTGAGTGCAGCTCTTGGGTATAATACAGGATGTAACTCAGGATCAGTAATGTAATGTATGTACACAGTGACTGCACCAGCAGAATAGTGAGTGCAGCTCTGGAGTATAATACAGGATGTAACTCAGGATCAGTAATGTAATGTATGTACACAGTGACTGCACCAGCAGTATATTGAGTGCAGCTCTGGAGTATAAAACAGGATGTAACTCAGGATCAGTAATGTAATGTATGTACACAGTGACTGCACCAGCAGAATAGTGACTGCAGCTCTGGAGTATAATACAGGATGTAACTCAGGATCAGTAATGTAATGTATGTACACAGTGACTGCACCAGCAGAATAGTGAGTGCAGCTCTGGAGTATAATACAGGATGTAACTCAGGATCAGTAATGTAATGTATGTATACAGTGACTGCACCAGCAGAATAATGAGTGCAGCTCTGGAGTATAATACAGGAGGTAACTCAGGATCAGTAAGGTAATGTATGTACACAGTGACTGCAGCAGCACAATAGTGAGTGCAGCTCTGGAGTATAATACAGGAGGTAACTCAGGATCAGTAATGTAATGTATGTACACAGCGACTGCAGCAGCAGAATAGTGAGTGCAGCTCTGGAGTATAATACAGAAGGTAACTCAGGATCAGTAATGTAATGTATGTACACAGTGACTGCACCAGCAGAATAGTGAGTGCAGCTCTGGAGTATAATACAGGAGGGTAACTCAGGATCAGTAATGTAATGTATGTACACAGTGACTGCACCAGCAGAATAGTGAGTGCAGCTCTGGAGTATAATACAGAAGGTAACTCAGGATCAGTAATGTAATGTATGTACACAGTGACTGCACCAGCAGAATAGTGAGTGCAGCTCTGGAGTATAATACAGGAGGGTAACTCAGGATCAGTAATGTAATGTATGTACACAGTGACTGCACCAGCAGAATAGTGAGTGCAGCTCTGGAGTATAATACAGGATGTAACTCAGGATCAGTAATGTAATGTATGTACACAGTGACTGCAGCTCTGGGGTATAATACAGGATGTAACTCAGGATCAGTAATGTAATGTATGTACACAGTGACTGCACCAGCAGAATAGTGAGTGCAGCTCTGGAGTATAATACAGGAGGTAACTCAGGATCAGTAATGAAATGTATGTACACAGTGACTGCACCAGCAGAATAGTGAGTGCAGCTCTGGAGTATAATACAGGATGTAACTCAGGATCAGTAATGTAATGTATGTACACAGCGACTGCACCAGCAGAATAGTGAGTGCAGCTCTGGAGTATAATACAGGATGTAACTCAGGATCAGTAATGTAATGTATGTACACAGTGACTGCACCAGCAGAATAGTGAGTGCAGCTCTGGAGTATAATACAGGATGTAACTCAGGATCAGTAATGTAATGTATGTACACAGTGACTGCACCAGCAGAATAGTGAGTGCAGCTCTGGAGTACAATACAGGATGTAACTCAGGATCAGTAATGTAATGTATGTACACAGCGACTGCAGCAGCAGAATAGTGAGTGCAGCTCTGGGGTATAATGCAGGATGTAACTCAGGATCAGTAATGTAATGTATGAACACAGTGACTGCACCAGCAGAATAATGAGTGCAGCTCTGGAGTATAATACAGGAGGTAACTCAGGATCAGTAAGGTAATGTATGTACACAGTGACTGCAGCAGCACAATAGTGAGTGCAGCTCTGGAGTATAATACAGGATGTAACTCAGGATCAGTAATGTAATGTATGTACACAGCGACTGCAGCAGCAGAATAGTGAGTGCAGCTCTGGAGTATAATACAGAAGGTAACACAGGATCAGTAATGTAATGTATGTACACAGTGACTGCACCAGCAGAATAGTGAGTGCAGCTCTGGAGTATAATACAGGAGGGTAACTCAGGATCAGTAATGTAATGTATGTACACAGTGACTGCACCAGCAGAATAGTGAGTGCAGCTCTGGAGTATAATACAGAAGGTAACTCAGGATCAGTAATGTAATGTATGTACACAGTGACTGCACCAGCAGAATAGTGAGTGCAGCTCTGGAGTATAATACAGGAGGGTAACTCAGGATCAGTAATGTAATGTATGTACACAGTGACTGCACCAGCAGAATAGTGAGTGCAGCTCTGGGGTATAATACAGGATGTAACTCAGGATCTGTAATGTAATGTATGTACACAGTGACTGCACCAGCAGAATAGTGAGTGCAGCTCTGGGGTATAATACAGGATGTAACTCAGGATCAGTAATGTATGTACACAGTGACTCCACCAGCAGAATAGTGAGTGCAGCTCTGGAGTATAATACAGGATGTAACTCAGGATCAGTAATGTAATGTATGTACACAGTGACTGCACCAGCAGAATAGTGAGTGCAGCTCTGGAGTATAATACAGGATGTAACTCAGGATCAGTAATGTAATGTATGTACACAGCGACTGCAGCAGCAGAATAGTGAGTGCAGCTCTGGAGTATAATACAGGATGTAACTCAGGATCAGTAATGTAATGTATGTACACAGTGACTGCACCAGCAGAATAGTGAGTTCAGCTCTGGAGTATAATACAGGAGGTAACTCAGGATCAGTAATGTAATGTATGTACACAGTGACTGCACCAGCAGAATAGTGAGTGCAGCTCTGGAGTATAATACAGGAGGTAACTCAGGATCAGTAATGTAATGTATGTACACAGTGACTGCACCAGCAGAATAGTGAGTGCAGCTCTGGAGTATAATACAGGAGGTAACTCAGGATCAGTAATGTAATGTATGTACACGGTGACTGCACCAGCAGAATAGTGAGTTCAGCTCTGGAGTATAATACAGGAGGTAACTCAGGATCAGTAATGTAATGTATGTACACAGTGACTGCACCAGCAGAATAGTGAGTGCAGCTCTGGAGTATAATACAGGAGGTAACTCAGGATCAGTAATGTAATGTATGTACACAGTGACTGCACCAGCAGAATAGTGAGCGCAGCTCTGGAGTATAATACAGTATGTAACTTAGGATCAGTAATGTAATGTATATACAGTGACTGCACCAGCAGAATAGTGAGTTCAGCTCTGGAGTATAATACAGGATGTAACTCAGGATCAGTAATGTAATGTATGTACACGGTGACTGCACCAGCAGAATAGTGAGTGCAGCTCTGGGGTATAATACAGGATGTAACTCAGGATCAGTAATGTAATGTATGTACACAGTGACTCCACCAGCAGAATAGTGAGTGCAGCTCTGGAGTATAATACAGGATGTAACTCAGGATCAGTAATGTAATGTATGTACACAGTGACTCCACCAGCAGAATAGTGAGTGCAGCTCTGGAGTATAATACAGGATGTAACAAAGGATCAGTAATGTAATGTATGTACACAGTGACTGCACCAGCAGAATAGTGAGTGCAGCTCTGGAGTATGATACAGGATGTAACTCAGGATCAGTAATGTAATGTATGTACACAGTGACTGCACCAGCAGAATAGTGAGTGCAGCTCTGGAGTATAATACAGGATGTAACTCAGGATCAGTAATGTAATGTATGTACACAGTGACTGCACCAGCAGAATAGTGAGTGCAGCTCTGGAGTATAATACAGATTGTAACTCAGGATCAGTAATGTAATGTATGTACACAGTGACTGCACCAGCAGAATAGTGAGTGCAGCTCTGGAGTATAATACAGGAGGTAACTCAGGATCAGTAATGTAATGTATGTACACAGTGACTGCACCAGCAGAATAGTGAGTGCAGCTCTGGAGTATAATACAGGAGGTAACTCAGGATCAGTAATGTAATGTATGTACACAGTGACTCCACCAGCAGAATAGTGAGTGCAGCTCTGGAGTATAATACAGGATGTAACTCAGGATCAGTAATGTAATGTATGTGCACAGTGACTGTACCAACAGAACAGTGAGTGCAGCTCTGGAGTATAATACAGGAGGTAACTCAGGATCAGTAATGTAATGTATGTACACAGTGACTGTACCAGCAGAATAGTGAGTGCAGCTCTGGAGTATAATACAGGATGTAACTCAGGATCAGTAATGTAATGTATGTACACAGTGACTGCACCAGCAGAATAGTGTGTGCAGCTCTGGAGTATAATACAGGATGTAACTCAGGATCAGTAATGTAATGTATGTACACAGTGACTTCACCAGCAGAATAGTGAGTGCAGCTCTGGAGTATAATACAGGAGGTAACTCAGGATCAGTAATGTAATGTATGTACACAGTGACTGCTCCAGCAGAATAGTGAGTGCAGCTCTTGGGTATAATACAGGATGTAACTCAGGATCAGTAATGTAATGTATGTACACAGTGACTGCACCAGCAGAATAGTGAGTGCAGCTCTGGAGTATAATACAGGATGTAACTCAGGATCAGTAACTTAATGTATGTACACAGTGACTGCACCAGCAGTATATTGAGTGCAGCTCTGGAGTATAAAACAGGATGTAACTCAGGATCAGTAATGTAATGTATGTATACAGTGACTGCACCAGCAGAATAATGAGTGCAGCTCTGGAGTATAATACAGGATGTAACTCAGGATCAGTAATGTAATGTATGTACACAGTGACTGCACCAGCAGAATAGTGAGTGCAGCTCTGGAGTATAATACAGGATGTAACTCAGGATCAGTAATGTAATGTATGTATACAGTGACTGCACCAGCAGAATAATGAGTGCAGCTCTGGAGTATAATACAGGAGGTAACTCAGGATCAGTAAGGTAATGTATGTACACAGTGACTGCAGCAGCACAATAGTGAGTGCAGCTCTGGAGTATAATACAGGATGTAACTCAGGATCAGTAATGTAATGTATGTACACAGCGACTGCAGCAGCAGAATAGTGAGTGCAGCTCTGGAGTATAATACAGAAGGTAACTCAGGATCAGTAATGTAATGTATGTACACAGTGACTGCACCAGCAGAATAGTGAGTGCAGCTCTGGAGTATAATACAGGAGGGTAACTCAGGATCAGTAATGTAATGTATGTACACAGTGACTGCACCAGCAGAATAGTGAGTGCAGCTCTGGAGTATAATACAGGAGGTAACTCAGGATCAGTAATGTAATGTATGTACACAGTGACTGCACCAGCAGAATAGTGAGTGCATCTCTGGAGTATAATACAGGAGGTAACTCAGGATCAGTAATGTAATGTATGTACACAGTGACTGCACCAGCAGAATAGTGAGTGCAGCTCTGGAGTATAATACAGGATGTAACTCAGGATCAGTAATGTAATGTATGTACACAGTGACTGCACCAGCAGAATAGTGAGTGCAGCTCTGGAGTATAATACAGGATGTAACTCAGGATCAGTAATGTAATGTATGTATACAGTGACTGCACCAGCAGAATAATGAGTGTAGCTCTGGAGTATAATACAGGATGTAACTCAGGATCAGTAATGTAATGTATGTACACAGTGACTGCACCAGCAGAATAGTGAGTGCAGCTCTGGAGTATAATACAGGATGTAACTGAGGATCAGTAATGTAATGTATGTACACAGTGACTGCACCAGCAGAATAGTGAGTGCAGCTCTGGAGTATAATACAGGATGTAACTCAGGATCAGTAATGTAATGTATGTACACAGTGACTGCACCAGCAGAATAGTGAGTGCAGCTCTGGAGTATAATACAGGATGTAACTCAGGATCAGTAAAGTAATGTATGTATACAGTGACTGCACCAGCAGAATAATGAGTGCAGCTCTGGAGTATAATACAGGAGGTAACTCAGGATCAGTAAGGTAATGTATGTACACAGTGACTGCAGCAGCAGAATAGTGAGTGCAGCTCTGGAGTATAATACAGGATGTAACTCAGGATCAGTAATGTAATGTATGTACACAGCGACTGCAGCAGCAGAATAGTGAGTGCAGCTCTGGAGTATAATACAGAAGGTAACTCAGGATCAGTAATGTAATGTATGTACACAGTGACTGCACCAGCAGAATAGTGAGTGCAGCTCTGGAGTATAATACAGGAGGTAACTCAGGATCAGTAATGTAATGTATGTACACAGTGACTGCACCAGCAGAATAGTGAGTGCAGCTCTGGAGTATAATACAGGAGGGTAACTCAGGATCAGTAATGTAATGTATGTACACAGTGACTGCACCAGCAGAATAGTGAGTGCAGCTCTGGGGTATAATACAGGATGTAACTCAGGATCAGTAATGTATGTACACAGTGACTCCACCAGCAGAATAGTGAGTGCAGCTCTGGAGTATAATACAGGATGTAACTCAGGATCAGTAATGTAATGTATGTACACAGTGACTGCACCAGCAGAATAGTGAGTGCAGCTCTGGAGTATAATACAGGATGTAACTCAGGATCAGTAATGTAATGTATGTACACAGTGACTGCACCAGCAGAATAGTGAGTGCAGCTCTGGAGTATAATACAGGAGGTAACTCAGGATCAGTAATGAAATGTATGTACACAGTGACTGCACCAGCAGAATAGTAAGTGCAGCTCTGGAGTATAATACAGGATGTAACTCAGGATCAGTAATGTAATGTATGTACACAGCGACTGCACCAGCAGAATAGTGAGTGCAGCTCTGGAGTATAATACAGGATGTAACTAAGGATCAGTAATGTAATGTATGTACACAGTGACTGCACCAGCAGAATAGTGAGTGCAGCTCTGGAGTATAATACAGGATGTAACTCAGGATCAGTAATGTGATGTATGTACACAGCGACTGCAGCAGCAGAATAGTGAGTGCAGCTCTGGAGTATAATACAGGATGTAACTCAGGATCAGTAATGTAATGTATGTACACAGTGACTGCACCAGCAGAATAGTGAGTGCAGCTCTGGAGTATAATACAGGAGGTAACTCAGGATCAGTAATGTAATGTATGTACACAGTGACTGCACCAGCAGAATAGTGAGTGCAGCTCTGGAGTATAATACAGGAAGTAACTCATGATCAGTAATGTAATGTATGTACACAGTGACTGCACCAGCAGAATAGTGAGTGCAGCTCTGGAGTATAATACAGGAGGCAACTCAGGATCAGTAATGTAATGTATCTACACAGTGACTGCACCACCAGAATAGTGAGTGCAGCTCTGGAGTATAATACAGGATGTAACTCAGGATCAGTAATGTAATGTATGTACACAGTGACTGCACCAGCAGAATAGTGAGTGCAGCTCTGGAGTATAATACAGGATGTAACTCAGGATCAGTAATGTAATGTATGTACACAGCGACTGCAGCAGCAGAATAGTGAGTGCAGCTCTGGGGTATAATGCAGGATGTAACTCAGGATCAGTAATGTAATGTATGTACACAGTGACTGCACCAGCAGAATAGTGAGTGCAGCTCTGGAGTATAATACAGGATGTAACTCAGGATCAGTAATGTAATGTATGTACACAGCGACTGCAGCAGCAGAAAAGTGAGTGCAGCTCTGGAGTATAATACAGGATGTAACTCAGGATCAGTAATGTAGTGTATGTACACTGTGACTGCACCAGCAGAATAGTGAGTGCAGCTCTGGGGTATAATACAGGATGTAACTCAGGATCAGTAATGTAATGTATGCACACAGTGATTGCACCAGGAGAATAGTGAGTGCAGCTCTGCAGTATAATACAGGAGGTAACTCAGGATCAGTAATGTAATGTATGTACACAGTGACTGCAAAAGCAGAATAGTGAGTGCAGCTCTGGAGTATAATACAGGATGTAAATCAGGATCAGTAATGTAATGTATGTATACAGTGACTGCACCAGCAGAATAGTGAGTGCAGCTCTGGGGTATAATACAGGATGTAACTGAGGATCAGTAATGTAATGTATGTACACAGTGACTGCACCAGCAGAATAGTGAGTGCAGCTCTGGAGTATAATACAGGAGGTAACTCAGGATCAGTAATGTAATGTATATACAGTGACTGCACCAGCAGAATAGTGAGTTCAGCTCTGGAGTATAATACAGGATGTAACTCAGGATCAGTAATGTAATGTATGTACACGGTGACTGCACCAGCAGAATAGTGAGTGCAGCTCTGGAGTATAATACAGGATGTAACTCAGGATCAGTAATGTAATGTATGTACACAGTGACTGCACCAGCAGAATAGTGAGTGCAGCTCTGGAGTATAATACAGGATGTAACTCAGGATCAGTAATGTAATGTATGTACACAGTGACTGCACCAGCAGAATAGTGAGTGCAGCTCTGGAGTATAATACAGGATGTAACTCAGGATCAGTAATGTAATGTATGTACACAGTGACTCCACCAGCAGAATAGTGAGTGCAGCTCTGGAGTATAATACAGGATGTAACTCAGGATCAGTAATGTAATGTATGTACACAGTGACTGCACCAGCAGAACAGTGAGTGCAGCTCTGGGGTTTAATACAGAAGGTAACTCAGGATCAGTAATGTATGTACACAGTGACTGCACCAGCAGAATAGTGAGTGCAGCTCTGAGGTATAATACAGGATGTAACTCAGGATCAGTAATGTAATGTATATACAGTGACTGCACCAGCAGAATAGTGAGTTCAGCTCTGGAGTATAATACAGGATGTAACTCAGGATCAGTAATGTAATGTATGTACACGGTGACTGCACCGGCAGAATAGTGAGTGCAGCTCTGGAGTATAATACAGGATGTAACTCAGGATCAGTAATGTAATGTATGTACACAGTGACTGCACCAGCAGAATAGTGAGTGCAGCTCTGGAGTATAATACAGGAGGTAACTCAGGATAAGTAATGTAATGTATGTACACAGTGACTGCACCAGCAGAATAGTGAGTGCAGCTCTGGAGTATAATACAGGAGGTAACTCAGGATCAGTAATGTAATGTATGTACACAGCGACTGCAGCAGCAGAAAAGTGAGTGCAGCTCTGGAGTATAATACAGGATGTAACTCAGGATCAGTAATGTAGTGTATGTACACTGTGACTGCACCAGCAGAATAGTGAGTGCAGCTCTGGGGTATAATACAGGATGTAACTCAGGATCAGTAATGTAATGTATGCACACAGTGATTGCACCAGGAGAATAGTGAGTGCAGCTCTGGAGTATAATACAGGAGGTAACTCAGGATCAGTAATGTAATGTATGTACACAGTGACTGCAAAAGCAGAATAGTGAGTGCAGCTCTGGAGTATAATACAGGATGTAAATCAGGATCAGTAATGTAATGTATGTATACAGTGACTGCACCAGCAGAATAGTGAGTGCAGCTCTGGGGTATAATACAGGATGTAACTGAGGATCAGTAATGTAATGTATGTACACAGTGACTGCACCAGCAGAATAGTGAGTGCAGCTCTGGAGTATAATACAGGAGGTAACTCAGGATCAGTAATGTAATGTATATACAGTGACTGCACCAGCAGAATAGTGAGTTCAGCTCTGGAGTATAATACAGGATGTAACTCAGGATCAGTAATGTAATGTATGTACACGGTGACTGCACCAGCAGAATAGTGAGTGCAGCTCTGGAGTATAATACAGGATGTAACTCAGGATCAGTAATGTAATGTATGTACACAGTGACTGCACCAGCAGAATAGTGAGTGCAGCTCTGGAGTATAATACAGGATGTAACTCAGGATCAGTAATGTAATGTATGTACACAGTGACTGCACCAGCAGAATAGTGAGTGCAGCTCTGGAGTATAATACAGGATGTAACTCAGGATCAGTAATGTAATGTATGTACACAGTGACTCCACCAGCAGAATAGTGAGTGCAGCTCTGGAGTATAATACAGGATGTAACTCAGGATCAGTAATGTAATGTATGTACACAGTGACTGCACCAGCAGAACAGTGAGTGCAGCTCTGGGGTTTAATACAGAAGGTAACTCAGGATCAGTAATGTATGTACACAGTGACTGCACCAGCAGAATAGTGAGTGCAGCTCTGAGGTATAATACAGGATGTAACTCAGGATCAGTAATGTAATGTATATACAGTGACTGCACCAGCAGAATAGTGAGTTCAGCTCTGGAGTATAATACAGGATGTAACTCAGGATCAGTAATGTAATGTATGTACACGGTGACTGCACCGGCAGAATAGTGAGTGCAGCTCTGGAGTATAATACAGGATGTAACTCAGGATCAGTAATGTAATGTATGTACACAGTGACTGCACCAGCAGAATAGTGAGTGCAGCTCTGGAGTATAATACAGGAGGTAACTCAGGATAAGTAATGTAATGTATGTACACAGTGACTGCACCAGCAGAATAGTGAGTGCAGCTCTGGAGTATAATACAGGAGGTAACTCAGGATCAGTAATGTAATGTATATAAAGTGACTGCACCAGCAGAATAGTGAGTTCAGCTCTGGAGTATAATACAGGATGTAACTTAGGATCAGTAATGTAATGTATGTACACAGTGACTGCACCAGCAGAATAGTGAGTGCAGCTCTGGAGTATAATACAGGAGGTAACTCAGGATCAGTAATGTAATGTATGTACACGGTGACTGCACCAGCAGAATAGTGAGTGCAGCTCTGGAGTATAATACAGGATGTAACTCAGGATCAGTAATGTAATGTATGTACACAGTGACTGCACCAGCAGAATAGTGAGTTCAGCTCTGGAGTATAATACAGGAGGTAACTCAGGATCAGTAATGTAATGTATGTACACAGTGACTGCACCAGCAGAATAGTGAGTGCAGCTCTGGAGTATAATACAGGATGTAACTCAGGATCAGTAATGTAATGTATGTACACAGTGACTGCACCAGCAGAATAGTGAGCGCAGCTCTGGAGTATAATACAGGATGTAACTTAGGATCAGTAATGTAATGTATATACAGTGACTGCACCAGCAGAATAGTGAGTTCAGCTCTGGAGTATAATACAGGATGTAACTCAGGATCAGTAATGTAATGTATGTACACAGTGACTGCACCAGCAGAATAGTGAGTTCAGCTCTGGAGTATAATACAGTATGTAACTCAGGATCAGTAATGTAATGTATGTACACAGTGACTGCACCAGCAGAATAGTGAGTGCAGCTCTGGAGTATAATACAGGATGTAACTCAGGATCAGTAATGTAGTGTATGTACACTGTGACTGCACCAGCAGAATAGTGAGTGCAGCTCTGGGGTATAATACAGGATGTAACTCAGGATCAGTAATGTAATGTATGCACACAGTGATTGCACCAGGAGAATAGTGAGTGCAGCTCTGGAGTATAATACAGGAGGTAACTCAGGATCAGTAATGTAATGTATGTACACAGTGACTGCAAAAGCAGAATAGTGAGTGCAGCTCTGGAGTATAATACAGGATGTAAATCAGGATCAGTAATGTAATGTATGTATACAGTGACTGCACCAGCAGAATAGTGAGTGCAGCTCTGGGGTATAATACAGGATGTAACTGAGGATCAGTAATGTAATGTATGTACACAGTGACTGCACCAGCAGAATAGTGAGTGCAGCTCTGGAGTATAATACAGGAGGTAACTCAGGATCAGTAATGTAATGTATGTACATAGTGACTGCACCAGCAGAATAGTGAGTTCAGCTCTGGAGTATAATACAGGATGTAACTCAGGATCAGTAATGTAATGTATGTACACGGTGACTGCACCAGCAGAATAGTGAGTGCAGCTCTGGAGTATAATACAGGATGTAACTCAGGATCAGTAATGTAATGTATGTACACAGTGACTGCACCAGCAGAATAGTGAGTGCAGCTCTGGAGTATAATACAGGATGTAACTCAGGATCAGTAATGTAATGTATGTACACAGTGACTGCACCAGCAGAATAGTGAGTGCAGCTCTGGAGTATAATACAGGATGTAACTCAGGATCAGTAATGTAATGTATGTACACAGTGACTCCACCAGCAGAATAGTGAGTGCAGCTCTGGAGTATAATACAGGATGTAACTCAGGATCAGTAATGTAATGTATGTACACAGTGACTGCACCAGCAGAACAGTGAGTGCAGCTCTGGGGTTTAATACAGAAGGTAACTCAGGATCAGTAATGTATGTACACAGTGACTGCACCAGCAGAATAGTGAGTGCAGCTCTGAGGTATAATACAGGATGTAACTCAGGATCAGTAATGTAATGTATATACAGTGACTGCACCAGCAGAATAGTGAGTTCAGCTCTGGAGTATAATACAGGATGTAACTCAGGATCAGTAATGTAATGTATGTACACGGTGACTGCACCGGCAGAATAGTGAGTGCAGCTCTGGAGTATAATACAGGATGTAACTCAGGATCAGTAATGTAATGTATGTACACAGTGACTGCACCAGCAGAATAGTGAGTGCAGCTCTGGAGTATAATACAGGAGGTAACTCAGGATAAGTAATGTAATGTATGTACACAGTGACTGCACCAGCAGAATAGTGAGTGCAGCTCTGGAGTATAATACAGGAGGTAACTCAGGATCAGTAATGTAATGTATATAAAGTGACTGCACCAGCAGAATAGTGAGTTCAGCTCTGGAGTATAATACAGGATGTAACTTAGGATCAGTAATGTAATGTATGTACACAGTGACTGCACCAGCAGAATAGTGAGTGCAGCTCTGGAGTATAATACAGGAGGTAACTCAGGATCAGTAATGTAATGTATGTACACAGTGACTGCACCAGCAGAATAGTGAGTTCAGCTCTGGAGTATAATACAGGAGGTAACTCAGGATCAGTAATGTAATGTATGTACACAGTGACTGCACCAGCAGAATAGTGAGTGCAGCTCTGGAGTATAATACAGGATGTAACTCAGGATCAGTAATGTAATGTATGTACACAGTGACTGCACCAGCAGAATAGTGAGCGCAGCTCTGGAGTATAATACAGGATGTAACTTAGGATCAGTAATGTAATGTATATACAGTGACTGCACCAGCAGAATAGTGAGTTCAGCTCTGGAGTATAATACAGGATGTAACTCAGGATCAGTAATGTAATGTATGTACACAGTGACTGCACCAGCAGAATAGTGAGTTCAGCTCTGGAGTATAATACAGTATGTAACTCAGGATCAGTAATGTAATGTATGTACACAGTGACTGCACCAGCAGAATAGTGAGTGCAGCTCTGGAGTATAATACAGGATGTAACTCAGGATCAGTAATGTAGTGTATGTACACTGTGACTGCACCAGCAGAATAGTGAGTGCAGCTCTGGGGTATAATACAGGATGTAACTCAGGATCAGTAATGTAATGTATGCACACAGTGATTGCACCAGGAGAATAGTGAGTGCAGCTCTGGAGTATAATACAGGAGGTAACTCAGGATCAGTAATGTAATGTATGTACACAGTGACTGCAAAAGCAGAATAGTGAGTGCAGCTCTGGAGTATAATACAGGATGTAAATCAGGATCAGTAATGTAATGTATGTATACAGTGACTGCACCAGCAGAATAGTGAGTGCAGCTCTGGGGTATAATACAGGATGTAACTGAGGATCAGTAATGTAATGTATGTACACAGTGACTGCACCAGCAGAATAGTGAGTGCAGCTCTGGAGTATAATACAGGAGGTAACTCAGGATCAGTAATGTAATGTATGTACATAGTGACTGCACCAGCAGAATAGTGAGTTCAGCTCTGGAGTATAATACAGGATGTAACTCAGGATCAGTAATGTAATGTATGTACACGGTGACTGCACCAGCAGAATAGTGAGTGCAGCTCTGGAGTATAATACAGGATGTAACTCAGGATCAGTAATGTAATGTATGTACACAGTGACTGCACCAGCAGAATAGTGAGTGCAGCTCTGGAGTATAATACAGGATGTAACTCAGGATCAGTAATGTAATGTATGTACACAGTGACTGCACCAGCAGAATAGTGAGTGCAGCTCTGGAGTATAATACAGGATGTAACTCAGGATCAGTAATGTAATGTATGTACACAGTGACTCCACCAGCAGAATAGTGAGTGCAGCTCTGGAGTATAATACAGGATGTAACTCAGGATCAGTAATGTAATGTATGTACACAGTGACTGCACCAGCAGAACAGTGAGTGCAGCTCTGGGGTTTAATACAGAAGGTAACTCAGGATCAGTAATGTATGTACACAGTGACTGCACCAGCAGAATAGTGAGTGCAGCTCTGAGGTATAATACAGGATGTAACTCAGGATCAGTAATGTAATGTATATACAGTGACTGCACCAGCAGAATAGTGAGTTCAGCTCTGGAGTATAATACAGGATGTAACTCAGGATCAGTAATGTAATGTATGTACACGGTGACTGCACCGGCAGAATAGTGAGTGCAGCTCTGGAGTATAATACAGGATGTAACTCAGGATCAGTAATGTAATGTATGTACACAGTGACTGCACCAGCAGAATAGTGAGTGCAGCTCTGGAGTATAATACAGGAGGTAACTCAGGATAAGTAATGTAATGTATGTACACAGTGACTGCACCAGCAGAATAGTGAGTGCAGCTCTGGAGTATAATACAGGAGGTAACTCAGGATCAGTAATGTAATGTATATAAAGTGACTGCACCAGCAGAATAGTGAGTTCAGCTCTGGAGTATAATACAGGATGTAACTTAGGATCAGTAATGTAATGTATGTACACAGTGACTGCACCAGCAGAATAGTGAGTGCAGCTCTGGAGTATAATACAGGAGGTAACTCAGGATCAGTAATGTAATGTATGTACACAGTGACTGCACCAGCAGAATAGTGAGTTCAGCTCTGGAGTATAATACAGGAGGTAACTCAGGATCAGTAATGTAATGTATGTACACAGTGACTGCACCAGCAGAATAGTGAGTGCAGCTCTGGAGTATAATACAGGATGTAACTCAGGATCAGTAATGTAATGTATGTACACAGTGACTGCACCAGCAGAATAGTGAGCGCAGCTCTGGAGTATAATACAGGATGTAACTTAGGATCAGTAATGTAATGTATATACAGTGACTGCACCAGCAGAATAGTGAGTTCAGCTCTGGAGTATAATACAGGATGTAACTCAGGATCAGTAATGTAATGTATGTACACAGTGACTGCACCAGCAGAATAGTGAGTTCAGCTCTGGAGTATAATACAGTATGTAACTCAGGATCAGTAATGTAATGTATGTACACAGTGACTGCACCAGCAGAATAGTGAGTGCAGCTCTGGAGTATAATACAGGATGTAACTCAGGATCAGTAATGTAATGTATGTACACAGTGACTGCACCAGCAGAATAGTGAGTGCAGCTCTGGGGTATAATACAGGATGTAACTCAGGATCAGTAATGTAATGTATGTACACAGTGACTCCACCAGCAGAATAGTGAGTGCAGCTCTGGAGTATAATACAGGATGTAACTCAGGATCAGTAATGTAATGTATGTACACAGTGACTCCACCAGCAGAATAGTGAGTGCAGCTCTGGAGTATAATACAGGATGTAACTCAGGATCAGTAATGTAATGTATGTACACAGTGACTGCACCAGCAGAATAGTGAGTGCAGCTCTGGGGTATAATACAGGATGTAACTCAGGATCAGTAATGTAATGTATGTACACAGTGACTGCACCAGCAGAATAGTGAGTGCAGCTCTGGAGTATGATACAGGATGTAACTCAGGATCAGTAATGTAATGTATGTACACAGTGACTGCACCAGCAGAATAGTGAGTGCAGCTCTGGAGTATAATACAGGATGTAACTCAGGATCAGTAATGTAATGTATGTACACAGTGACTGCACCAGCAGAATAGTGAGTGCAGCTCTGGGGTATAATACAGGAGGTAACTCAGGATCAGTAATGTATGTACACAGTGACTGCACCAGCAGAATAGTGAGTGCAGCTCTGAGGTATAATACAGGATGTAACTCAGGATCAGTAATGTAATGTATGTACACAGTGACTGCACCAGCAGAATATTGAGTGCAGCTCTGGAGTATAATACAGGATGTATCTCAGGATCAGTAATGTAATGTATGTACACAGTGACTGCACCAGCAGAATAGTGAGTGCAGCTCTGGGGTATAATACAGGAGGTAACTCAGGATCAGTAATGTAATGTATGCATACAGTGACTGCACCAGCAGAATAGTGAGTGCAGCTCTGGAGTATAATACAGGAGGTAACTCAGGATCAGTAATGTAATGTATGTACACAGTGACTGCACCAGCAGAATAGTGAGTGCAGCTCTGGAGTATAATACAGGATGTAACTCAGGATCAGTAATGTAATGTATGTACACAGTGACTCCACCAGCAGAATAGTGAGTGCAGCTCTGGAGTATAATACAGGAGGTAACTCAGGATCAGTAATGTAATGTATGTACACAGTGACTGCACCAGCAGAATAGTGAGTGCAGCTCTGGAGTATAATACAGGAGGTAACTCAGGATCAGTAATGTATGTACACAGTGAGTCCACCAGCAGAATAGTGAGTGCAGCTCTGGGGTATAATACAGGAGGTAACTCAGGATCAGTAATGTATGTACACAGTGACTGCACCAGCAGAATAGTGAGTGCAGCTCTGGAGTATAATACAGGATGTAACTCAGGATCAGTAATGTAATGTATGTACACAGTGACTCCACCAGCAGAATAGTGAGTGCAGCTCTGGGGTATAATACAGGAGGTAACTCAGGATCAGTAATGTAATGTATGTACACAGTGACTGCACCAGCAGAATAGTGAGTGCAGCTCTGGGGTATAATACAGGATGTAACTCAGGATCAGTAATGTAATGTATGTACACAGTGACTCCACCAGCAGAATAGTGAGTGCAGCTCTGGAGTATAATACAGGATGTAACTCAGGATCAGTAATGTAATGTATGTACACAGTGACTCCACCAGCAGAATAGTGAGTGCAGCTCTGGAGTATAATACAGGATGTAACTCAGGATCAGTAATGTAATGTATGTACACAGTGACTGCACCAGCAGAATAGTGAGTGCAGCTCTGGGGTATAATACAGGATGTAATTCTTTCATCTAGTGGAGTCACTTTCTGCGGGGGGCTGTGCGGTCTTCTCCCCCTGTATTAGCAGTGACTTTTCTCCCTGATGAGAGGTGACAGCTTCATTACTGGCGTCGCTCCTTCCCTGATGATTATGGCTGTATACGCCGTGTGTGGAGCTGACAGACAGATTTGGCCACAATACGGTACAATCTTGGGTGGATCCGGTTGCTCTCTCATCCTTCATGGATCTGATATTGCTGTGAATGATCACAGTTGGATCCGGTCACCAGGTGACATGTGAACCGGCAGCCGCAGATTGTTAATGCTTCAATGGCTGCGGAGCTGCAGAAAGGAGGAGACCTTGTGAGCCCAAAGCTGCCGCCCTAAGGCCACGGCCCCACTATCGGTATAAGGCCACGGCCCCACTATCAGTATAAGGCCACGGCCCCACTATCAGTATAAGGCCACGGCCCCACTATCAGTATAAGGCCACGGCCCCACTATCAGTATAAGGCCACGGCCCCACTATCAGTATAAGGCCACGGCCCCACTATCAGTATAAGGCCACGGCCCCACTATCAGTATAAGGCCACGGCCCCACTATCAGTATAAGGCCACGGCCCCACTATCAGTATAAGGCCACAGCCCCACTATCAGTATAAGGCCACGGCCCCACTATCAGTATAAGGCCACGGCCCCACTATCAGTATAAGGCCACAGCCCCACTATCAGTATAAGGTCACGGCCCCACTATCGGTATAAGGCCACGGCCCCACTATCGGTATAAGGCCACGGCCCCACTATCGGTATAAGGCCACGGCCCCACTATCGGTATAAGGCCACGGCCCCACTATCAGTATAAGGCCACGGCCCCACTATCGGTATAAGGCCACGGCCCCACTATCAGTATAAGGGCACGGCCCCACTATCGGTATAAGGCCACGGCCCCACTATCGGTATAAGGCCACGGCCCCACTATCAGTATAAGGCCACGGCCCCACTATCGGTATAAGGCCACGGCCCCACTATCGGTATAAGGCCACGGCCCCACTATCAGTATAAGGCCACGGCCCCACTATCAGTATAAGGCCACGGCCCCACTATCAGTATAAGGCCACGGCCCCACTATCAGTATAAGGCCACGGCCCCACTATCAGTATAAGGCCACGGCCCCACTATCAGTATAAGGCCACGGCCCCACTATCAGTATAAGGGCACGGCCCCACTATCGGTATAAGGCCACGGCCCCACTATCAGTATAAGGCCACGGCCCCACTATCAGTATAAGGCCACGGCCCCACTATCAGTATAAGGCCACGGCCCCACTATCAGTATAAGGCCACGGCCCCACTATCAGTATAAGGGCACGGCCCCACTATCAGTATGTGGTCAGTATTCGGTCAGTATTTTTTCTCAGGGGTTGGAGCCAAAACCAGGTGAGGAACAATCAGAGAAAAGGTCTAATAGAAACAAGTCACCAATTCTGCATTTATCACCCACTGCTGGGAAAGAATACTGACCGAATACTGACCGAATACTGACCGGATACTGATAGTGGGGCTGTGGGGTTAGTCTGTGACTTTCCACGAGATCAGCACACTTCTCTCCTGAAATACTCTGTACTGCTCATATCCCTTCTGAAATACTCTGTGCTGCTGTGAATATTTCAAGCAGCTGTAGGTACAGAGCGGCTCCTGGATCACAGCGATCATGGCACAGCGATGACGTCACTCAGGACACAGTCATGTGACTTAGCCTGAAGGTGATTGGGCGAGAACTTTCTCACCTTCTGGTGACATTGAAACTTTCTGGCGGCAGCAGAACTCCTAGAAGTGGCGGCGTGTAATAAATAGGCGGCGAGTGCGGTTAGAAACGCGCCCGGGGAATATTTACAGAACGCGCTAAGGATTTTTTCCCCAGAGGTTAATAAATTTACTTCCAGATCAATTTGCTCCTGATAGAGAGAGAGGAAGTGAACAGTTCCGGCGCGGCGGTAATGGCGGCGTCTCCTTCGCTGCCGATGATTTACGGCCATGATTAGCAGCTCATAAACTATTTAAAATACAAGTCTAATTAGTTTTCAGGGCCGGCCCGCGCCGCGCCGTTATGTTTTACTTTTCTCACTCCGCACTTTTTAATTAAATCTGAATGTCACAATAAATTTTAAGTGTTTTATTACCAGAGCGTCGAACAAGCAGTTCATATGACAGGGGCTGGGGAAACCCCGTGTGGGAGGGGTACGGAGCGAGAAGAGGCCACTCCCACCGGGCGGAGAAGTTAAAGTGGACTACTCTCTATGAGCAGCATGGCACAATGTAACAGCACAATAGTGAGTGCAGCTCTGGAGGTGACTGAACGATATGACATGATGTAACAGCAGAATAGTGAGTGCAGCTCTGGAGGTGACTGGAGGATAAGACATGAAGTAACAGCAGAATAGTGAGTGCAGCTCTAGAGGGGACTGGAGGATAAGAAAGTATCTCAGAATGAGTGATGCATTCTCATGGTGACTGGATATTACAGAAGTTTGGGGACAGGTGGAGCTCCGCTGCTATGCTGCATGGATATCGGCCCGGACTCCTTCTTCCCCGGGCAGCACCCCCCCATCATGGCTCCCGCCTTAGTGGCTCCTCGCAGTTGTCGCTCTTCCCCTGGGCGACGTTTCCACTCTTCTCCGTGTAGAATTATTAGAATATTTGTCACTATGTGTCAGGCTCCGCTGTAAAGTCCCCGTTGCGGCGCGTCCCTCTAATGCGCGGGATTTATGGCGTTACCCCCCAGATAGTGATGTGAGAGTCTGTGAATAACGATATTGTTAATGTCATCTTCATCGTTAGCAGCAGCGATTTCCCTGAGTAATCTCCATTGACGGCTGTAATTAGCATATTTGCTTTGATGGCAGCCGGAGAGGAGATTCTATTAGGGATTTGTGAGACTTTATATTAACTGCCTGAGATGCAGGTTATTATGTTATTAAGAGGAATGACGGAGCGCAAGGCTGCGCACAAGGACGGGAAGGAATGAAGACACGACGGAGCCCCGACACAGGGCCAGATCACATCCGAAGGCGACGGCGCTCCACTCACCTCCAGAGCTGCACTCACTATTCTGCTGTTACATCGTATGCTACACTCCATTAAAAGACATTTTCAGCACACGCACGGCATCAGAATCAGTGCACAGTCCGTGATTAATATTCTAAAGAAGAGAAGAAACTTTGTCACTTACTTATTTATCCATATGTGAAAATTACTGACAAAACTCTCTCCAAAACTCTCTCCAAAACTCTCATGACACCGGTTCCATTTTTAACATACATAAAAAACACGGACGTCTGAATGAGACCCTAGACACCTTTTACACAAAGAGCTGAATTCACAATTCTTCATTCTTTAGTCACTTCCAGAGATGAAGTTATGAAGCTGCTACAGAATAACACTATTTACTACAGTCACATTCTGAGCGGAGTCCTGGCTACACTTCAAGGTCACTATCAAGGGCGTCGGGAGCCCAAATATCCCCAGTCACAGATACAGGGTTGTTACAGATGATTTTAGTGCAGATTTACATGTCACAAAAAGAACAGAAGGAGGTGGGGGGATATTAGCAGAAGCAGCAGCCATCAGTGGTCGTCCGATGGATTGAGAGGCTTCCGGAACATCCGACATTCATTGTTCTACATTATGTTTCTGGATATAAATATAAACTGATAACAGAAGCCGGAGACAAGGAGAATCCAGCGCTCAGGACGTGTCGATACCTGGCTGACAGCTCCGAGCTGTCAATTAACCCCTGGTCATCGCGAGATAACGATCAGATCCTCAGCACGGTCTAATACCTTATTCCATTAGGATTACGATAGAGGAGAAGAGAAAGAGGGCGAACATATTATAATAGTTATATTCCTGTATAAAGGGGACAGTATTATAGTAGTTATATTCTTGTACATAGGGGGCAGTATTATAGTAGTTATATTCTTGTACATAGGGGCAGTATTATAGTAGTTATATTCTTGTACATAGGAGCAGTATTATAGTAGTTATATTCTTGTACATAGGGGGCAGTATTATAGTAGTTATATTCCTGTACATAGGGGCAGTATTATAGTAGTTATATTCTTGTACATAGGGGGCAGTATTATAATACTTATATTCCTGTATATAGGGGCAGTATTATAGTAGTTATATTCTTGTACATAGGAGCAGTATTATAGTAGTTATATTCTTGTACATAGGGGCAGTATTATAGTAGTTATATTCTTGTACATAGGAGCAGTATTATAGTAGTTATATTCTTGTATATAGGGGCAGTATTATAATAGTTATATTCCTGTATAAAGGGGACAGTATTATAGTAGTTATATTCTTGTACATAGGGGGCAGTATTATAGTAGTTATATTCTTGTATATAGGGGCAGTATTATAGTAGTTATATTCTTGTACATAGGGGGCAGTATTATAGTAGTTATATTCTTGTACATAGGGGCAGTATTATAGTAGTTATATTCTTGTATATAGGGGCAGTATTATAGTAGTTATATTCTTGTACATAGGGGGCAGTATTATAGTAGTTATATTCTTGTACATAGGGGGCAGTATTATAGTAGTTATATTCTTGTATATAGGGGGCAGTATTATAGTAGTTATATTCTTGTATATAGGGGCAGTATTATAGTAGTTATATTCTTGTACATAGGAGCAGTATTATAGTAGTTATATTATTGTACATAGGAGCAGTATTATAGTAGTTATATTCTTGTACATAGGGGGCAGTATTATAGTAGTTATATTCCTGTACATAGGGGGCAGTATTATAGTAGTTATATTCTTGGACATAGGGGGCAGTATTATAGTAGTTATATTCTTGTACATAGGGGGCAGTATTATAGTAGTTATATTCTTGTATATAGGGGCAGTATTATAGTAGTTATATTCTTGTACATAGGAGCAGTATTATAGTAGTTATATTATTGTACATAGGAGCAGTATTATAGTAGTTATATTCTTGTACATAGGGGGCAGTATTATAGTAGTTATATTCCTGTACATAGGGGCAGTATTATAGTAGTTATATTCTTGTACATAGGGGCAGTATTATAGTAGTTATATTCTTGTATATAGGGGCAGTATTATAGTAGTTATATTCTTGTACATAGGAGCAGTATTATAGTAGTTATATTCCTGTATATAGGGGGCAGTATTATAGTAGTTATATTCTTGTACATAGGAGCAGTATTATAGTAGTTATATTCCTGTATATAGGGGGCAGTATTATAGCAGTTATATTCTTGTACATAGGGGCAGTATTATAGTAGTTATATTCTTGTACATAGGAGCAGTATTATAGTAGTTATATTCTTGTACATAGGGAGCAGTATTATAATAGTTATATTCCTGTATATAGGGGCAGTATTATAGTAGTTATATTCTTATATATAGGGGCAGTATTATAGTAGTTATATTCCTGTACATAGGGGCAGTATTATAGTAGTTATATTCTTGTACATAGGGGGCAGTATTATAGTAGTTATATTCTTGTACATAGGAGCAGTATTATAGTAGTTATATTCTTGTATATAGGGGCAGTATTATAGTAGTTATATTCTTGTACATAGGGGGCAGTATTATAGTAGTTATATTCTTGTACATAGGAGCAGTATTATAGTAGTTATATTCTTGTACATAGGAGCAGTATTATAGTAGTTATATTCTTGTACATAGGGAGCAGTATTATAATAGTTATATTCCTGTATATAGGGGCAGTATTATAGTAGTTATATTCTTATATATAGGGGCAGTATTATAGTAGTTATATTCCTGTACATAGGGGCAGTATTATAGTAGTTATATTCTTGTACATAGGGGCAGTATTATAGTAGTTATATTCTTGTACATAGGAGCAGTATTATAGTAGTTATATTCTTGTACATAGGGGGCAGTATTATAGTAGTTATATTCTTGTATATAGGGGGCAGTATTATAGTAGTTATATTCCTGTACATAGGGGCAGTATTATAGTAGTTATATTCTTGTACATAGGGGGCAGTATTATAATACTTATATTCCTGTATATAGGGGCAGTATTATAGTAGTTATATTCTTGTATATAGGGGCAGTATTATAGTAGTTATATTCCTGTACATAGGGGCAGTATTATAGTAGTTATATTCTTGTACATAGGGGCAGTATTATAGTAGTTATATTCTTGTACATAGGAGCAGTATTATAGTAGTTATATTCTTGTACATAGGGGCAGTATTATTGTAGTTATATTCTTGTACATAGGGAGCAGTATTATAATAGTTATATTCCTGTATATAGGGGCAGTATTATAGTAGTTATATTCTTGTATATAGGGGCAGTATTATAGTAGTTATATTCCTGTACATAGGGGCAGTATTATAGTAGTTATATTCTTGTACATAGGGGCAGTATTATAGTAGTTATATTCCCGTACATAGGGGCAGTATTATAGTAGTTATATTCTTGTACATAGGAGCAGTATTATAGTAGTTATATTCTTGTACATAGGGGCAGTATTATAGTAGTTATATTCTTGTACATAGGAGCAGTATTATAGTAGTTATATTCTTGTACATAGGGGCAGTATTATAGTAGTTATATTCTTGTACATAGGGGCAGTATTATAGTAGTTATATTCTTGTACATAGGAGCAGTATTATAATAGTTATATTCCTGTATATAGGGGCAGTATTATAGTAGTTATATTATTGTATATAGGGGCAGTATTATAGTAGTTATATTCTTGTATATAGGGGCAGTATTATAGTAGTTATATTCCTGTACATAGGGGCAGTATTCTAGTAGTTATATTCTTGTACATAGGGGCAGTATTATAGTAGTTATATTCCTGTACATAGGGGCAGCATTATAGTAGTTATATTCTTGTACATAGGGGGCAGTATTATAGTAGTTATATTCCTGTATATAGGGGCAGTATTATAGTAGTTATATTCTTGTATATAGGGGCAGTATTATAGTAGTTATATTCTTGTACATAGGGGGCAGTATTATAGTAGTTATATTCTTGTACATAGGGGACAGTATTATAGTAGTTATATTCTTGTACATAGGGGACAGTATTATAGTAGTTATATTCCTGTATATAGGGGGCAGTATTATAGTAGTTATATTCTTGTATATAGGGGCAGTATTATAGTAGTTATATTCTTGTACATAGGGGCAGTATTATAGTAGTTATATTCTTGTACATAGGAGCAGTATTATAGTAGTTATATTCTTGTACATAGGGGCAGTATTATAGTAGTTATATTCTTGTATATAGGGACAGTATTATAGTAGTTATATTCTTGTACATAGGAGCAGTATTATAGTAGTTATATTCTTGTACATAGGGGGCAGTATTATAGTAGTTATATTCTTGTACATAGGGGCAGTATTATACTAGTTATATTCTTGTACATAGGAGCAGTATTATAGTAGCTAAATTCTTGTACATAGGGGCAGTATTATAGTAGCTATATTCCTGTATATAGGGGGCAGTATTATAGTAGTTATATTCTTATACATAGGGGCAGTATTATAGTAGTTATATTCTTGTATATAGGAGCAGTATTATAGTAGTTATATTCTTGTATATAGGGCAGTATTATAGTAGTTATATTCTTGTACATAGGGGCAGTATTATAGTAGTTATATTCTTGTACATAGGGGGCAGTATTATAGTAGTTATATTCTTGTACATAGGGGGCAGTATTATAGTAGTTATATTCTTGTACATAGGAGCAGTATTATAGTAGTTATATTCTTGTATATAGGGGCAGTATTATAGTAGTTATATTCTTGTACATAGGGGCAGTATTATAGTAGTTATATTCTTGTACATAGGAGCAGTATTATAGTAGTTATATTCTTGTACATAGGGAGCAGTATTATAATAGTTATATTCCTGTATATAGGGGCAGTATTATAGTAGTTATATTCTTATACATAGGGGCAGTATTATAGTAGTTATATTCTTATATATAGGGGCAGTATTATAGTAGTTATATTCCTGTACATAGGGGCAGTATTATAGTAGTTATATTCTTGTATATAGGGGCAGTATTATAGTAGTTATATTCCTGTACATAGGAGCAGTATTATAGTAGTTATATTCTTGTACATAGGGGGCAGTATTATAGTAGTTATATTCTTGTACATAGGGGGCAGTATTATAGTAGTTATATTCTTGTACATAGGAGCAGTATTATAGTAGTTATATTCTTGTATATAGGGGCAGTATTATAGTAGTTATATTCTTGTACATAGGGGCAGTATTATAGTAGTTATATTCTTGTACATAGGAGCAGTATTATAGTAGTTATATTCTTGTACATAGGGAGCAGTATTATAATAGTTATATTCCTGTATATAGGGGCAGTATTATAGTAGTTATATTCTTATACATAGGGGCAGTATTATAGTAGTTATATTCTTATATATAGGGGCAGTATTATAGTAGTTATATTCCTGTACATAGGGGCAGTATTATAGTAGTTATATTCTTGTACATAGGGGCAGTATTATAGTAGTTATATTCCTGTACATAGGGGCAGTATTATAGTAGTTATATTCTTGTACATAGGGGGCAGTATTATAATACTTATATTCCTGTATATAGGGGCAGTATTATAGTAGTTATATTCTTGTATATAGGGGCAGTATTATAGTAGTTATATTCCTGTACATAGGGGCAGTATTATAGTAGTTATATTCTTGTACATAGGGGCAGTATTATAGTAGTTATATTCCTGTACATAGGGGCAGTATTATAGTAGTTATATTCCTGTACATAGGGGCAGTATTATAGTAGTTATATTCTTGTACATAGGAGCAGTATTATAGTAGTTATATTCTTGTACATAGGGGCAGTATTATTGTAGTTATATTCTTGTACATAGGGAGCAGTATTATAATAGTTATATTCCTGTATATAGGGGCAGTATTATAGTAGTTATATTCTTGTATATAGGGGCAGTATTATAGTAGTTATATTCCTGTACATAGGGGCAGTATTATAGTAGTTATATTCTTGTACATAGGGGCAGTATTATAGTAGTTATATTCCCGTACATAGGGGCAGTATTATAGTAGTTATATTCTTGTACATAGGAGCAGTATTATAGTAGTTATATTCTTGTACATAGGGGCAGTATTATAGTAGTTATATTCTTGTACATAGGAGCAGTATTATAGTAGTTATATTCTTGTACATAGGGGCAGTATTATAGTAGTTATATTCTTGTACATAGGGGCAGTATTATAGTAGTTATATTCTTGTACATAGGAGCAGTATTATAATAGTTATATTCCTGTATATAGGGGCAGTATTATAGTAGTTATATTATTGTATATAGGGGCAGTATTATAGTAGTTATATTCTTGTATATAGGGGCAGTATTATAGTAGTTATATTCCTGTACATAGGGGCAGTATTCTAGTAGTTATATTCTTGTACATAGGGGCAGTATTATAGTAGTTATATTCCTGTACATAGGGGCAGCATTATAGTAGTTATATTCTTGTACATAGGGGGCAGTATTATAGTAGTTATATTCCTGTATATAGGGGCAGTATTATAGTAGTTATATTCTTGTATATAGGGGCAGTATTATAGTAGTTATATTCTTGTACATAGGGGGCAGTATTATAGTAGTTATATTCTTGTACATAGGGGACAGTATTATAGTAGTTATATTCTTGTACATAGGGGACAGTATTATAGTAGTTATATTCCTGTATATAGGGGGCAGTATTATAGTAGTTATATTCTTGTATATAGGGGCAGTATTATAGTAGTTATATTCTTGTACATAGGGGCAGTATTATAGTAGTTATATTCTTGTACATAGGAGCAGTATTATAGTAGTTATATTCTTGTACATAGGGGCAGTATTATAGTAGTTATATTCTTGTATATAGGGACAGTATTATAGTAGTTATATTCTTGTACATAGGAGCAGTATTATAGTAGTTATATTCTTGTACATAGGGGGCAGTATTATAGTAGTTATATTCTTGTACATAGGGGCAGTATTATACTAGTTATATTCTTGTACATAGGAGCAGTATTATAGTAGCTAAATTCTTGTACATAGGGGCAGTATTATAGTAGCTATATTCCTGTATATAGGGGGCAGTATTATAGTAGTTATATTCTTATACATAGGGGCAGTATTATAGTAGTTATATTCTTGTATATAGGAGCAGTATTATAGTAGTTATATTCTTGTATATAGGGCAGTATTATAGTAGTTATATTCTTGTACATAGGGGCAGTATTATAGTAGTTATATTCTTGTACATAGGGGGCAGTATTATAGTAGTTATATTCTTGTACATAGGGGGCAGTATTATAGTAGTTATATTCTTGTACATAGGAGCAGTATTATAGTAGTTATATTCTTGTATATAGGGGCAGTATTATAGTAGTTATATTCTTGTACATAGGGGCAGTATTATAGTAGTTATATTCTTGTACATAGGAGCAGTATTATAGTAGTTATATTCTTGTACATAGGGAGCAGTATTATAATAGTTATATTCCTGTATATAGGGGCAGTATTATAGTAGTTATATTCTTATACATAGGGGCAGTATTATAGTAGTTATATTCTTATATATAGGGGCAGTATTATAGTAGTTATATTCCTGTACATAGGGGCAGTATTATAGTAGTTATATTCTTGTATATAGGGGCAGTATTATAGTAGTTATATTCCTGTACATAGGAGCAGTATTATAGTAGTTATATTCTTGTACATAGGGGGCAGTATTATAGTAGTTATATTCTTGTACATAGGGGGCAGTATTATAGTAGTTATATTCTTGTACATAGGAGCAGTATTATAGTAGTTATATTCTTGTATATAGGGGCAGTATTATAGTAGTTATATTCTTGTACATAGGGGCAGTATTATAGTAGTTATATTCTTGTACATAGGAGCAGTATTATAGTAGTTATATTCTTGTACATAGGGAGCAGTATTATAATAGTTATATTCCTGTATATAGGGGCAGTATTATAGTAGTTATATTCTTATACATAGGGGCAGTATTATAGTAGTTATATTCTTATATATAGGGGCAGTATTATAGTAGTTATATTCCTGTACATAGGGGCAGTATTATAGTAGTTATATTCTTGTACATAGGGGCAGTATTATAGTAGTTATATTCCTGTACATAGGGGCAGTATTATAGTAGTTATATTCTTGTACATAGGGGGCAGTATTATAATACTTATATTCCTGTATATAGGGGCAGTATTATAGTAGTTATATTCTTGTATATAGGGGCAGTATTATAGTAGTTATATTCCTGTACATAGGGGCAGTATTATAGTAGTTATATTCTTGTACATAGGGGCAGTATTATAGTAGTTATATTCCTGTACATAGGGGCAGTATTATAGTAGTTATATTCCTGTACATAGGGGCAGTATTATAGTAGTTATATTCTTGTACATAGGAGCAGTATTATAGTAGTTATATTCTTGTACATAGGGGCAGTATTATTGTAGTTATATTCTTATACATAGGGGCAGTATTATAGTAGTTATATTCTTGTACATAGGGGCAGTATTATAGTAGTTATATTCTTGTACATAGGCGCAGTATTATAGTAGTTTTTCTTTTGTCTTCCCCTTACATTACATATTATATGCTCTCTCACACCCGTTCAGCCATTACCCAATTCCCTGTAGATGAAGCTGTTCCCGGTGACCCCGTTCATGTCTCCCCGTTGCAGACCCTCCTGCCGCCTGTCCATCACATTCCCGGGGCCGCGGCACATTCTACATTACAGCCGCAGTGTGAACATGGCTCCGGTGAGGGGGAGATTACTGCTGCGCTTCTCGGCGACTCCTGAAATGAATTGACGCGTCTGAGCGGACGCGATTCTGCACGTTGTGGATCAGAAGGAGATTAGAGGGTCCGCCGCCTCCTGTCCGTGCGATATGATCTGATTACACGGATGCAGCAGAGCTGAATGTGTCATTGAACATCACTGCCGGGTGTAACTACAAGAGGCGCAGGGGTTGTGATCGCGATCGGGGCCCAAAAAGTCCCTTTGGCCTATACGAAAAGACCATTATCATTAGACCTGCAGTAACTGGGCCCCCCCTGGAGCTGTGGTATTGAGGCCCCCTGGAGCTGTGGTATTGAGGCCCCCTGGAGCTGTGGCATTGGAGCCCCCCTGGAGCTGTGGCATTGGAGCCCCCCTGGAGCTGTGGCATTGGGGCCCCCCTGGAGCTGTGGCATTGGAGCCTCCCTGGAGCTGTGGCATTGGAGCCCCCCTGGAGCTGTGGCATTGGGGCCCCCCTGGAGCTGTGGCATTGGGGCCCCCCTGGAGCTGTGGCATTGGAGCCCCCCTGGAGCTGTGGCATTGGGGCCCCCCTGGAGCTGTGGCATTGGAGCCCCCCTGGAGCTGTGGCATTGGAGCCCCCTGGAGCTGTGGCATTGGAGCCCCCCTGGAGCTGTGGCATTGGAGCCCCCCTGGAGCTGTGGCATTGGAGCCCCCCTGGAGCTGTGGCATTGGAGCCCCCTGGAGCTGTGGCATTGGAGCCCCCCTGGAGCTGTGGCATTGGGGCCCCCCTGGAGCTGTGGCATTGGAGCCCCCTGGATCTGTGGCATTGGGGCCCTCCTGGAGCTGTGGCATTGAGGCCCCCTGGAGCTGTGGCATTGGGGCCCCCCTGGAGCTGTGACATTGGGGCCCCCCTGGAGCTGTGGCATTGGGGGCCCCCTGGAGCTGTGGCATTGGGGGCCCCCTGGAGCTGTGGCATTGGGGGCCCCCTGGAGCTGCAGGTTACACCACTGATCATTGCTTTATATAGAACCATATTCACAGAATGTGTCCATCCTGGACAACGAGATGATACAAGACGACCATCCACCGGAATCTCACTGGGGAGGAGGTGCTGTCAATCATATTACCCAGAATTCCTTTCCAGCTTATGGGGAGGGGGGGGTATTTGCTTATCACTTAAAGAGTTATCCCCCCCTCCAGACACCGGAGAATTCTGACCCTCACGACCCCCTGTAGTAACAGTATAGCAGGATTATACAGTCATAGTCCCATTTGCAGGTGACGTATAAGCAGCTCTTATTTCTCTCTGTATCTTAGTAGTATGTGAGCATTAGATGGCGGTATAACTCTCTATTGTTCTGCGGTGTTGTGTGACACTGTACAATACATTATCACCGCAGTGTTTGGTGGCGCCTGCATGGATCACCATTATGCAGAGAATGTGGCATTTGCCCAGTATATGGCACGGCCGTAGGTTTCTGCACTATATGGCAGGATTTATTAGGCTCTGTACAGTATAATAGTTGAGCCAGTTATAATGACAGCGGCACTGTAATACGTCATTATTTGGCCACCATAATAAGTATTCGGAGTTTTGTCGATGTGCACGATGTATTGCCGTAGTTTGGCACTCAACAGTTTATCATTTGTGTCCTGTATAATGATGGCGGCACTCATTTCCATTATGTGAGCCTTTATCCTATACATTTGTCTGCACTATATGGCAGCATTGTGTCCGGTATGAAGACGCGAGACTTCATTACAGCATTTGGCCCATAGTTCATATTTTCTCGCTATTTCTGCACTGTATGGCGGTATTTGCTTAGACATATAAGGTATGATAATAGCAATAAAATACAGTATTGTTATTTGGCCACCAGAGGACACTATTTCGGTACCATCTATACAAGGATGGCACGTCGGCACTATAGGGCAGGTTTATTTGTGCAGTTTTCAGACAGCAGTATAAGGAGGGGGAATATAATAGACCGTCCCTAATCATAGGGATCATGTCCTCAACATTCGGGCAACCTGCAGGGGTCTGATGACTACAGACTGCCCCCCGGACCCCACTAATAATAATAATAATAATAATAATGTCTTTGGTGGGACCGCCGGGCAGGTCACAAAGTGCTCCGCAGAACAGACCCTCGTCCCCCAATAAAGCCGCAGACAGAGACGTCCATGTCATTTTGAGGTTCGAAAAGCTGCAAGTTTAATTTAGAGGACGAGCAAAGCAATAAGCTGGAAAAATGGCGGAGAAAATTACCCGTCCGCGCCGGGCGGAGAAGGAGTGGAAGGACTTAAGAAATTTAGAAAACTAATCTCAGAGTGGAAATTAGAAATCAACCCCAAGAAACAGAATAACACAAAAGAAATATTACCGTCCACTTTCTGAATCAATATAACACCGCGCCGCGACCAAATTACCATGGAAACCCGAGTCAAAAGAATAAAGCAATTCTTATTATTTGAAAATAAAATCACAGCCTGCAGCCCGGGCTTTATTACAGCCGCTGATAGATCGCCGCCGCCGATTTATGTGAAATATTGCTTCCAAATCAATCATTTCATGAATGGACAAATTTCGCCAAGTGTCGCGCTTGAAGAATTTAAGTAAATAATAAAAAGAGAGAGAACGGGGGGAGGGGAGAAGAGACCTCCGAGGAGACGCCGGGGTGATATTTATATTTAACGGAAAGTGAATGCGCCTCTGATGAGAGTCGCCGCCGCGGCCGCACGGGCGGTAAAGCGTGTCTCGTGTGACCGGGGCGAGAGCGGCTGGAGGGGGAGGCCGGCGGCGGCTGATTATAATCCATTACAGGGAGAAGAGCGCCGAGAGGGCGGCGGAGACTGCAACAAAAGAGACCGGATGTCCTCCCAGAGCGAGGAGCCAGCCGGTGACATCACGGTGACATCACAGTAATATCTGGTGACATCACAGTAATGTCTGGTGACATCACGGTGACATCTGGTGACATCACAGTAATATCTGGTGACATCACAGTAATATCTGGTGACATCACGGTGACATCTGGTGACATCACGGTGACATCTGGTGACATCACGGTGACATCTGGTGACATCACAGAAATATCTGGTGACATCACGGTAATATCTGGGGACATCACAGTAATATCTGGTGACATCACGGTAAAATCTGGTGACATCACAGTAATATCTGGTGACATCACGGTAATATCTGGGGACATCACGGTAATATCTGGGGACATCACGGTAATATCTGGTGACATCACGGTAAAATCTGGTGACATCACGGTAATATCTGGTGACATCACGGTAATATCTGGGGACATCACGGTAATATCTGGGGACATCACGGTAATATCTGGGGACATCACAGTAATATCTGGGGACATCATGGTAATATCTGGGGACATCACGGTAATATCTGGTGACATCACAGTAATATCTGGGGACATCATGATAATATCTGGTGACATCACAGTAATATCTGGTGATATCACGGTAATATCTGGTGACATCACGGTAATATCTGGTGACATCACAGTAATATCTGGGGACATCACAGTAATATCTGGTGACATCACGGTAATATCTGGGGACATCACGGTAATATCTGGGGACATCACGGTAATATCTGGGGACATCACAGTAATATCTGGGGACATCACGGTAATATCTGGTGACATCACGGTAATATCTGGTGACATCACGGTAATATCTGGTGACATCACAGTAATATCTGGGGACATCACAGTAATATCTGGGGACATCACAGTAATATCTGGGGACATCACGGTAATATCTGGTGACATCACAGTAATATCTGGGGACATCACAGTAATATCTGGTGACATCACGGTAATATCTGGTGACATCACAGTAATATCTGGGGACATCACGGTAATATCTGGGGACATCACGGTAATATCTGGTGACATCACAGTAATATCTGGTGACATCACAGTAATATCTGGGGACATCACAGTAATATCTGGGGACATCACGGTAATATCTGGTGATATCACGGTAATATCTGGTGATATCACGGTAATATCTGGTGACATCACGGTAATATTGAGTGATGACGTCACCGGATCACACACAGCCCTGCTCATTACTGGCCCCATGAAGTGTAAGGACATAATGTGGAATCTCCTGAAATAAGTGAAACAGTTTTTTGTATAGAGACTCGTGTTAAATATAAAAGAGCAAATGATAAGGAATAATTTAAAACAAAAACAATGGGAGGAAAAATAGAAAATCCTAAAGCTGCTGTCACTGGTATCGGCACCTTTACATTTAGTATGGAAACATTGTGATTCGCCTGTGGTAAATCATAAGAGATTGTCCTGTGATTGACTGTCGGTGCCCATGTGACATGTATTATCCAATGAATGATGACTTCAGTGTTATAAAAAACCACATGGTAGATCCTGTTCCTTTGTCACAATGGTGAAGACAAAGGAGCTGTCTGAGGACATCAGAACTGCTATTATTAGCAAATACAAGACTTCCCGAGTGTATAAGTCCATCTCCAAAGACCTTGGTGTTCCAGTTTCAATAGAGCGCAATGTTATTAAGAAGTTTACCGAGCATGGAACCGTCAATAACCTCCCTGGAAAGAGGAAAATTGACAAGAGATGTCTTCGAAGGTTGGTGCGAATGGTGGAAAAAAACACCAAAGACCTGAAGGTCAACCTGGAACAGTCTGGGATCAAGGTTTCAACACGTACCATATGCTGTACACTAAACCAAGCAGAGCTTTATAGGCAAAGGCCAAGTAAGAAACCATTGCTGAAGAAAAGACATTAAAAGGAACAGCTGATCTTTGCCAAAGAGTACCTTCACAAATCACAATCCTTCTGGGAAAATGTTCTGGGGACAGATGAAACAAAAATAGAGCTTTTTGGCAATGTAAAGCAACAGTCTGTTTACAGACGGCACAATGAAGCTTATAAGGAAAAGAACACCTTACCAACAGTTAAGCATGGTGGAGGATCCATAATGCTGTGGTGTTGCTTTGCTGTGTCTGATACCAGAGGCCTTGACCGTATCACAGGAATCATGAAATCAGAGAATTATCAAGAAATTTTAGAGCGAAATGTCCTACCCAGTGTAAGAAAACTTGAGTTTGAGTCGAAGATCATGGGTCCTCCAGCAAGACAATGACCCAAAGCGCACATCCAAAGGTACACAGGAATGGTTGAAGAATAAAAAATGGACTGTTTTAAAATGGTCAGCAATGAATCCTGACCTCGATCCCATTGAAAATCTTTGGGGCGAGCTGAAATCTGCCATTGGGAAAAAGAACCTGCAAACATTCAAGAGCTCGAACAAACTGCAAAGGATGATGGGAGAAACCTGCAGAGAAGAGCAAGAAGCTTATAGATGGCTACAAGAAACGTGTGGAGGCTGTCAGCAATGCCAAAGGGGGGGCAACCAAGTATTAATTAGGGGGGCCACCAAGTATTAATTAGGAGGGCCACCAAGTATTAATTAGGGGGGCCACCAAGTATTAATTAGGGGGGCCACCAAGTATTAATTAGGGGGGCAGCCAAGTATTAATTAGGGGGGCAACCAAGTATTAATTAGGGGGGCCACCAAGGATTAATTAGGGGGGCCTTTATTGCTGCACATGCTGCTTATTCTGTTTCTTCTTTGAAATTGCAACATGGAAGTTGAATAATAATGTTTTATTGTTATATTACTTTGGACCACTAATTAAAAAATCCTGAGGATATAACTTTGGTACATTTCCATTTATTTCTGAAGATATTGTGCAGTCTATGAAAAAAATGACGGCTGCTAATAATGGTGATCAGCAGTGTATCTCATCTATAGATACAGCTCCGACATATCTCCCTGTATAACGCCAAGTATCGGACCCCAACACCGAGAATTAGCTCCTTATATAAGAGGCCAGCAGTACAATAAGGGGGTAAGCACCTGTATTATAGGGGCAGTGAGCCGGGAGGAAAACACCCAGAATACTCCGAGAGGTCAGGAAGAGAAATCAGCGAGTGCACAGGGGAGCGATGGCGCCACACACAGTCTCGGGCTCCTGTGCACTGGGGTCATTCCCACTCACTATTGTATGGAGCAATATTTGTCACTGTTCACACCTGGATCCAGTCTACTATCCTCTGTGAGCTCAATGAAGGGGCAGCACCAGCCTGTCCTGGGCTCCGGGCTGATGGCGGCTCCTGCCCGGTTGCACATGCTCAGCTGTGTGAGCTGGGGGTCCGGGTGGGTGTAAACTCTGAATGCAAATAATGTCTCATTCACTGACAGCAAGCAGGTGTGGACTACGCCATAGAGTGTGCACTGGTGGACTGAAGCATTTCCTCTCCTTCTTCAAAAACTAGAGACCCCTGGTGCTGCCACACTAAAGGGTCCACCCCAGTAGGGTGCATGTGTTCCCGACCACTCCATCCGAGGGTGCAGATCGCTGAACCCCTATAATAATCATGGTGGACTGGACCCAAGGTCCGCACAGCACAGTGGCCATAGCGAGCAATACAGGAGGACAGCGGTGCGATTAATGCATGGGGACGGGGTGTACACTTTGGTTTAGGCACTGGGGCACGGGGGTCTCAGGGTCCATGTGTAATGAGCAGTGGTGTAACTTGATGCCAATGCAAAATCTCCAACAGAGCCCCCAACTATCATAAGTCTTTAATAGTAATAGTTTTTTCCTATGGGTCAGGGGAACCTTTTGGGCCCCCCTAGTCTCCAGGCCCCTAGTTACACCCCTGGTAATAAGGGTCCCAGATCAGCAGTTGCACCCTCCATTCATGCTGGTCACGCTCTTGTTTGCTCCTGAGGGGGTTCAGCCCCACTGATGAAACACAAAATCCTCCCAAATCCTCTCAAACTTTCATGAAGTTCTCCAGAGAATCTATGTGTTCCGTATCTGCTGTCAGTGTCCGTAGTGCGGGGGCTACCAGGTGATTCGGGGGCCACCAGGCGGAGTGGGGGCTACCAGGCAGATCGGCCGTCAGTGTCACTTGAGTGGGGGCTGCCAGGCGGAGCGGCTGTCAGTGTCACTGGTGTGGGGGCTGCCAGGCGGAGCGGCTGTCAGTGTCACTGGAGTGGGGGCTGCCAGGCAGAGCGGCTGTCAGTGTCACTGGAGTGGGGGCTGCCAGGCGGAGCGGCTGTCAGTGTCACTGGAGTGGGGGCTGCCAGGCAGAGCGGCTGTCAGTGTCACTGGAGTGGGGGCTGCCAGGCAGAGCGGCTGTCAGTGTCACTGGAGTGGGGGCTGCCAGGCAGAGCGGGGGGCCACCAGGCGGAGCGGCTGTCAGTGTCACTGGAGTGGGGGCTGCCAGGCGGAGCGGCTGTCAGTGTCACTGGAGTGGGGGCTGCCAGGCAGAGCGGGGGGCCACCAGGCGGAGCGGCTGTCAGTGTCACTGGAGTGGGGGCTGCCAGGCAGAGCGGCTGTCAGTGTCACTGGAGTGGGGGTTGCCAGGCAGAGCGGCTGTCAGTGTCACTGGAGTGGGGGCTGCCAGGCAGAGCGGGGGGCCACCAAGCGGAGCGGCTCTGTGCTCCCAGCCAGGAAAGGGTGAAGCTTTTAGGTAAGAAGCGGCAGGTGATCTCAGCTCTTCTGCAAGTCCTAATGCTCTTAAAAGCCACTTTGGGCGCTGGTGTAATTGGGCATCAGTAGTTAATGCGGAGTATTGACTGCATTACATGCTCCTGTGCATCCTCTCCAGTAATGCCAATTGCATCACCTTGTACATTTACCATCCTGCCGGAGCCAATAGCTGTTAAAAGCAATTCCAATCATGAATCACCGAGGAAACTTTTAGCGAGACGCCGCGGCCGAGAGACAATTCACAGTCGAGTTAATCTGGGTACATTAGTGAGACATGGATGAGGGGAGACAGCCACGTTCTGTACCCACTGCTGGAGAGACCCCCGAGAGGTGAGCAGCCCACCCGACTGCAGCTGTGGGGCTGCGGAACAACACCTAAAGGGGCAGATAACGGCTCCAGAGTCACGTAGAGGTGGAATCACACATGGTGCTGCTTCCTCGTGGCTTTTGGGCTTATCGCTGCGTGCCAGCGCGGCAAATCAGGGATCTTCGTGGGCGGAGACGATTTTTTGGCGCGACCAAGTTGGAACCACGAACACGAAATGCCTAACAAATTCACTCAGCACGACCCACAGGCCCCTCCCGAGGATCAGTCCACGACCCCCCTATACTCCGTAGAGTCACGCGGATATCGGTGGCTTCGGTGGCTTTAGTCTAATGTAGACGGGCCTTTAGTCCTGCTCGCTCGCACTGTTACATTGTAGCCACTCCAGAAAACGCTCTGGAAGCCGCAGTGCCGGGTTTCACACATTTGGGGGTCCGGGTCCAGTCGATGCACTCACTGTCTGCTGCCCCGCACCCACAGGCTCATCCTGTATATGACGATGAGGATGCTGAGCTCAGGGGGGAGACCCCCGCGGCCACTTCATGAACCACAGTCCGACACTCAGATGTGTGACTGCAGCAGGGCTGTGTTCACACATTGCAGTCTTCCAAAGTTGCAAATTTGGAGGCATTGGAACTCCCTGATGAAGCAAATACTGCGAAACGCGCATTGGGGACCTTTCCTTGGGTGGAGCTGGACAGTGGCAGATTCGCCTGCTCAGTGATGGGGGTGAACCTGCGGCATCTGTGGTGATGACTCCGATCCTGGTGTCCTCCGTGTAGGGTTTGTATTCTGCGGATATGTCAGAATACACAGCTGTATCCCCCTTCTATAGCCGTGTATCAGTCGGGTGGCTCTGCTTCGTCTACTGCTTCTCCAGATTTTATTTTATGTATATTACTGGGTAATTCATCGTATTTAATAAACCATCACTATAAGCATCAGCTCCTTGTGTTCTCATTTTGTTGTCGATGTTGCAAATTTGTAGCAATTTTTTTTAAATAAAATGTTGCATCGTGAATAATATAATCACACTGGGAACACAGGAGGGTGCAGCAATTCATGTACTTTTCCCATCCATGAACCAGGACGCTCAGGATGAACAGATCTACAGACCCCGCTCAGATATGGGAATTCTGCAGTACATGTACGTTTTCCTTCCATGAACCAGGTGGCTCAGGATGAACAGATCTTCAGACCCCGCTCAGATATGGGAATTCTGCAGTACATGTACGTTTCCCTTCCATGAACCAGGTGGCTCAGGATGAACAGATCTACAGACCCCGCTCAGATATGGGAATTCTGCAGTACATGTACGTTTTCCTTCCATGAACCAGGTGGCTCAGGATGAACAGAACTTCAGACCCCGCTCAGATATGGGAATTCTGCAGTACATGTACGTTTCCCTTCCATGAACCAGGGAGCTCAGGATGAACAGATCTTCAGACCCCGCTCAGATATGGGAATTCTGCAGTACATGTACGTTTTCCTTCCATGAACCAGGGAGCTCAGGATGAACAGATCTTCAGACCCCGCTCAGATATGGGAATTCTGCAGTACATGTACGTTTCCCTTCCATGAACCAGGGAGCTCAGGATGAACAGATCTTCAGACCCCGCTCAGATATGGGAATTCTGCAGTACATGTACGTTTCCCTTCCATGAACCAGGGAGCTCAGGATGAACAGATCTTCAGACCCCGCTCAGATAGGGGAATTCTGCGGTTCATGTACTTTTCCAATCCATGAACCAGGAGGCTCAGGATGAACAGATCTACAGACCCCGCTCAGATATGGGAATTCTGCAGTACATGTACGTTTTCCTTCCATGAACCAGGTGGCTCAGGATGAACAGATCTACAGACCCCGCTCAGATATGGGAATTCTGCAGTACATGTACGTTTTCCTTCCATGAACCAGGTGGCTCAGGATGAACAATCTACAGACCCCGCTCAGATATGGGAATTCTGCAGTACATGTACGTTTTCCTTCCATGAACCAGGTGGCTCAGGATGAACAGATCTTCAGAGCCCGCTCAGATATGGGAATTCTGCAGTACATGTACGTTTCCCTTCCATGAACCAGGTGGCTCAGGATGAACAGATCTTCAGACCCCGCTCAGATATGGGAATTCTGCAGTACATGTACGTTTCCCTTCCATGAACCAGGGAGCTCAGGATGAACAGATCTACAGACCCCGCTCAGATAGGGGATTTCTGCGGTTCATGTACTTTTCCCATCCTTGAACCAGGAGGCTCAGGATGAACAGATCTACAGACCCCGCTCAGATAGGGGAATTCTGCGGTTCATGTACGTTTCCCTTCCATGAACCAGGAGTCTCAGGATGAACAGATCTACAGACCCCGCTCAGATAGGGTAATTTTGCAGTTCATGTAGTTTTCCCATCCATGAACCAGGACGCTCAGGATGAACAGATCTACAGACCCAGCTCAGATATGGGAGGCAGTTCTGCAGTTCATGTACTTTTCCCTTACATGAACCAGGTAGCTCAGGATGAGCACAGCTCTAGGCCCCTTGCCGACAGTGATTGCTGCAGTGACTCTAAATCAGAAGATGAATTCAGTTTGCAGTAAATGCCTTTTAAGAATGAAAGCGCCGCGGCCATTTGTGGGGTCTCCGGCTCCGGACGCCGAAGGAGAACATTCACCAGGAGCGATATCAACATATATGTCACATCTAGTCCTGACCCAGATGGTGAATACTCCGGCCTCATCCGGCTGTTCCAGCGCTTTCTTCAATATGGAGTCTGTGTGATTAGTAGGGAGGAGATGGGCGACAAGGTGAGGAGGCACGATGTGCGGCCATCTCAGGAGGTTAGAAGGTTTCCTGGCAGTGGAAGGGTTAAGGGGATCATTCTCCATGAATGAAAGTGACAGTACAGCGCCCCCTAGAGGAACAGCAAACACTGCCCACAAACCTGCAGGTCTCCAAACGTGGGGGAAATACACAACAGTACAAAATACTAAACACCCGGGCGCCTGATGACTCTACCGAACCCTCCATTATCTGCTGTACAGTGGACTGCCTCTCCATGCTGCACAGGCTTGTACCATCTGATGTACAGTAGACTGCCTCTCCATGCTGCACAGGCTTGTACCATCTGATGTACAGTAGACTGCCTCTCCATGCTGCACAGGCTTGTACCATCTGATGTACAGTAGACTGCCTCTCCATGCTGCACAGGCTTGTACCATCTGATGTACAGTAGACTGCCTATCCATGCTGCACAGGCTTGTACCATCTGATGTACAGTAGACTGCCTCTCCATACTGCACAGGCTTGTACCATCTGATGTACAGTGGACTGCCTCTCCATGCTGCACAGGCTTGTACCATCTGATCTATAGTGGACTGCCTCTCCATGCTGCACAGGCTTGTACCATCTGATGTACAGTAGACTGCCTCTCCATCCTGCACAGGCTTGTACCATCTGATGTATAGTGGCCTGCCTCTCCATGCTGCACAGGCTTGTACCATCTGATGTACAGTGGACTGCCTCTCCATGCTGCACAGGCTTGCACCATCTAATGTATAGTGGACTGTCTCTCCATGCTGCACAGGCTTGCACCATCTAATGTATAGTGGACTGCCTCTCCATACTGCACAGGCTTGCACCATCTAATGTATAGTGGACTGCCTCTCCATGCTGCACAGGCTTGCACCATCTAATGTATAGTGGACTGCCTCTCCATACTGCACAGGCTTGCACCATCTAATGTATAGTGGACTGCCTCTCCATGCTGCACAGGCTTGCACTATCTAATGTATAGTGGACTGCCTCTCCATACTGCACAGGCTTGCACCATCTAATGTATAGTGGACTGCCTCTCCATACTGCACAGGCTTGCACCATCTAATGTATAGTGGACTGCCTCTCCATGCTGCACAGGCTTGCACCATCTAATGTATAGTGGACTGCCTCTCCATACTGCACAGGCTTGCACCATCTAATGTATAGTGGACTGCCTCTCCATGCTGCACAGGCTTGCACCATCTAATGTATAGTGGACTGCCTCTCCATACTGCACAGGCTTGCACCATCTAATGTATAGTGGACTGCCTCTCCATACTGCACAGGCTTGCACCATCTAATGTATAGTGGACTGCCTCTCCATGCTGCACAGGCTTGCACCATCTAATGTATAGTGGACTGCCTCTCCATACTGCACAGGCTTGCACCATCTAATGTATAGTGGACTGCCTCTCCATGCTGCACAGGCTTGCACCATCTAATGTATAGTGGACTGCCTCTCCATACTGCACAGGCTTGCACCATCTAATGTATAGTGGACTGCCTCTCCATGCTGCACAGGCTTGCACCATCTAATGTATAGTGGACTGCCTTGAGTAATAATGACTTTGCCTCATTGTTCAAGCAGAAGATTGACAACATCAGATAAATCTTTGGCCTACAACCCCCGCAGCCCCTCCTCATAACTACTCAGCCCTCCTCCTCCAAAACCAGCGTCTCCGTCATCACGGAAGATCAACCTTCCTCTCTACTCTCCAGATCACATCTCACCACCTGTGCACTCGACCCAATCCCACCTCATCCCAAACCTCACCACAGTCTTCATCCCAACCCTAACCCATCTCTTCAATCTATCACTAACTGGTGTTTTTCCCTCACATGCCTCGATCACCCCCATGCTCAAAAAGCCCTCCCTTGACCCATCCTCTGTGTCTAGCTATCGCCCCATATCACTTCTCCCCTATGCCTCAAAACTACTGGAACAACATGTCCATTCTGAGCTGTCCTCCCACCTCTCCTCCTGCTCCCTCTTTGACCGCCTACAATCTGGCTTCCGAAAGCGCCATCCTACTGAAACTGCACTGACTAAAGACACCAAAGACCTACTAGCCGCCAAATCCAAGCGACACTACTCCGTCCTCCTCCTCCTGGACCTGTCCTCCTCTGCCTCCTCCTCCTGGACCCGTCTTCCTCCTTAGACACAGAGGACCATTCCCTCTTACTACAGACTCTCTCATCTCTTGGCATCACAGACTTGGCCCTATCCTGGATCTCCTCATACCTAACAGACCGGACATTCAGCGTCTCCCACTCACAGACCACCTCCTCATCTCACCCCCTATCTGTCGGTGTCCCCCAGGGTTCAGTCCTAGGACCCCCTGCTCTTCTCCATCTACACCTTTGGCCTGGGACAGCTCATAGTCTCATGGCTTTCATTATCACCTCTATGCTGATGACACACAGATCTTCCTCTCTGGACCCGATATCTCCTCTCTTTCATCATCTTTCCACCCTCTCAATCATCCCCCCCATCTGACCTATCTATCAATGTCAATGGCTGCCCACTCTCCCCAGTCCCACAAGCTCGCTGCCTCGGGGTAACCCTGGACTCTGATCTCTCCTTCACACCACATATCCGAGCCCTTTCCACCTCCTGCCGACTCCAACTCAAAAATATCTCCCGGATCCGCACATTCCTCAACCATGAATCTGCAAAAACACTAGTGTATGCCCTCATCATCTCCCGCCTTGACTACTGCAACCTCCTGCTCTGTGGCCTCCCCTCTAACACTCTCGCACCCTCCAATCTATCCTAAACTCTGCTGCCCGACTAACCCACCTGTCCCCCCGCTATTCCCCGGCCTCTCCTCTCTGTCAATCCCTTCACTGGCTCCCCATTATCCAGAGACTCCATTCACCCCTAACCCTGGCACACAAAGCCATCCACAACCTGTATGCTCCATACATCTGTGACCTAGTCTCCCTGTACATACCTGCACGCAGCCTCCGATCCTCACAAGATCTCCTGCTCTACTCCCCTCTTATCTCCTCGTCCCACAATCGCATACAAGATTTCTCCCGTGCTTCCCCCCTACTCTGGAACTCTCTACCCCAACATATCAGACTCTCGCCTACTGTCGAAACCTTCAAAAGGACCCTGAAGACCCACCTCTTCCGACAAGCCTACAACCTGCAGTAACCACCGCCCCACCATACCGCCGCACGACCAGCTCTACCCTCACCTACTGTATCCTCACCCATCCCTTGTAGATTGTGAGCCCTCGCAGGCAGGGTCCTCGCCCCACCATACCGCTGCACGACCAGCTCTACCCTCACCTACTGTATCCTCACCCATCCCTTGTAGATTGTGAGCCCTCGCGGGCAGGGTCCTCGCTCGACCATACCGCTGCACGACCAGCTCTACCCTCACCTACTGTATCCTCACCCATCCCTTGTAGATTGTGAGCCCTCGCGGGCAGGGTCCTCTCTCCACCATACCGCTGCATGACCAGCTCTACCCTCACCTACTGTATCCTCACCCATCCCTTGTAGACTGTGAGCCCTCGCGGGCAGGGTCCTCGCTCCACCATACCGCTGCACGACCAGCTCTACCCTCACCTACTGTATCCTCACCCATCCCCTGTAGACTGTGAGCCCTCGCGGGCAGGGTCCTCGCTCCACCATACCGCTGCACGACCAGCTCTACCCTCACCTACTGTATCCTCACCCATCCCTTGTAGACTGTGAGCCCTCGCGGGCAGGGTCCTCGCTCCACCATACCGCTGCACGACCAGCTCTACCCTCACCTACTGTATCCTCACCCATCCCCTGTAGACTGTGAGCCCTCGCGGGCAGGGTCCTCACTCCACCATACCGCTGCACGACCAGCTCTACCCTCACCTACTGTATCCTCACCCATCCCCTGTAGACTGTGAGCCCTCGCGGGCAGGGTCCTCGCTCCACCATACCACTGCACGACCAGCTCTACCCTCACCTACTGTATCCTCACCCATCCCTTGTAGACTGTGAGCCCTCGCGGGCAGGGTCCTCGCTCCACCATACCACTGCACGACCAGCTCTACCCTCACCTACTGTATCCTCACCCATCCCTTGTAGATTGTGAGCCCTCGCGGGCAGGGTCCTCGCTCCACCATACCGCTGCACGACCAGCTCTATCCTCACCTACTGTATCCTCACCCATCCCTTGTAGACTGTGAGCCCTCGCGGGCAGGGTCCTCGCTCCACCATACCGCTGCACGACCAGCTCTACCCTCACCTACTGTATCCTGACCCATCCCCTGTAGACTGTGAGCCCTCGCGGGCAGGGTCCTCGCTCCACCATACCGCTGCACGACCAGCTCTACCCTCACCTACTGTATCCTGACCCATCCCCTGTAGACTGTGAGCCCTCGCGGGCAGGGTCCTCGCTCCACCATACCGCTGCACGACCAGCTCTACCCTCACCTACTGTATCCTGACCCATCCCCTGTAGACTGTGAGCCCTCGCGGGCAGGGTCCTCGCTCCACCATACCGCTGCACGACCAGCTCTACCCTCACCTACTGTATCCTCACCCATCCCCTGTAGACTGTGAGCCCTCACGGGCAGGGTCCTCGCTCCACCATACTGCTGCACGACCAGCTCTACCCTCACGTACTGTATCCTCGCCCATCCCCTGTAGACTGTGAGCCCTCACGGGCAGGGTCCTCGCTCCACCATACCACTGCACGACCAGCTCTACCTTCACCTACTGTATCCTCACCCATCCCTTGTAGACTGTGAGCCCTCGCGGGCAGGGTCCTCGCTCCACCATACCGCTGCACGACCAGCTCTATCCTCACCTACTGTATCCTCACCCATCCCCTGTAGACTGTGAGCCCTCGCGGGCAGGGTCCTCGCTCCTCCTGTACCAGTCAGCAACTTCTATTATTCATGATTATTGTAATTGTTTTATTATTTATACCCCGATTACATGTAAAGCGCCATGGAATAAATAATAATAACCCATGTTCCATGTCGCTCATTGCTGCCTTGTACACAGCAGGATCACACACCGGCATACAGACAATGCGGCACATTATTTGCGGAGCCCTATGACGCGCAGTGCTGCGTATTAGATTGGCGCTATATAAGTATCGTAAAGCCACGTCTGTTCTGTTGGTTATGGTTACAACTGTAGCACCAACATATTCTGCAGCGTTGTACAGAGGGCAGCTCAAGCGCCAGGCTGCTTCCCCAAATACAAGGGGAATGAACAAGAAGTCACATTATGGCAAGACGTGCATCAAGGTAACAGGCTGATAAGGAGACGTCCGCGTGCAGAGCACCGGGGGGAAGCCTGGACCCCATCCCTGTCTGCATTGTTCCTGCAGATATAAAGCAATAAGAGGAAAAATGGAACAGAAATAAGACAAAAAAATCTAAATAATAATTAATAAATAATAAAGAAAAACAGACACATAATGACAGCCGTAAGAGGAAAAGGAAGAATGGAAAGGGAGTGATGCTGATAACGATAATATGATGCTGATAATAATGGCGCCGACACATCAGTCTTAGGGCCGTCGCTGGATTCTCTCCCGTCGTATCTTTGGCATTTTATAGTAAAAAGGTGCAACAAAAATTGTACAACGTGAGCAGCTAATGTGAATACAGCCCCACCGCTGAGCGCTCTGGGGTCTATGGCTTTATCACACTTTGTAAATTGCCCCTGCACATGGGTGTAATGTGGCCCCCGGCTGCAATACACAGCCGCCGTACCCCCGTGGAGCATGGCCGCCAGCACAGAACATCTCCATGATATGGCGCCATATGGAGCACCGCGTAGCAGCACGCCGCCTGTCTATGGTGCCGACATAGTCTGAAGCTTCTCCATCGGAGACCATGTTCAGGTTTATTATTATAAATGATCTGTAATAAAATGAATATATACTGACATCGGACGACACCACATCTGTGGACGCCGCGGGGTCAGGAGGGTCTCCATGTCACATGGTGCAGGTGGGGTCATGTGATGATGGCGGTATTTGTGGAGATATTTTGGGCGATCGCCCGGCGTCACCGTCCTCGGGGGGCTGCAACCTCCTGTACAGAATATATGATGTATTGAGGAAGCAAAAATCAATTGTTACAATTAACCTGATGAAAATGTTACTTTTTATCTGTTGGAAATCTCCATAAATTTATCTTATGTATTAACTCCATCAGTGCCAGGAGCAGTGACTGCCGAGCGCCGCTTATCCTCCTCCTAATGGAGATGGATTCTCACTGACACAAAAGCAATTAATGGATCAGAGATTGATGACTGACAGATCTTAAAGAGACACTACACGTCGTCTCTCATTGTGCAGGTATCCTCAGTTATCAGCCGCGGACTGTAGGATAGGAGACTACAATCTATTATTCCCTGTTATCAGCCATTACTGGGGGAGGTGACTGTAGGCTAGTAATACATTGTATTGAGTAGTGCAATATGTTCTAAACATGTTGTTAGCGCAGAGCAGAGTGGCAGCCAGTATCACTCCCAGCATCTCCCAGTATCACTCCCAGCATCACTCCCAGCATCTCCCAGCATCACTCCCAGCATCTCCCAGTATCACTCCCAGCATCTCCCAGTATCACTCCCAGCATCTCCCAGTATCACTCCCAGCATCACTCCCAGCATCTCCCAGTATCACTCCCAGCATCACTCCCAGCATCTCCCAGTATCACTCCCAGCATCTCCCAGTATCACTCCCAGCATCACTCCCAGCATCTCCCAGTATCACTCCCAGCATCTCCCAGTATCACTCCCAGCATCTCCCAGTATCACTCCCAGCATCACTCCCAGCATCTCCCAGTATCACTCCCAGCATCACTCCCAGCATCTCCCAGTATCACTCCCAGCATCTCCCAGTATCACTCCCAGCATCTCCCAGTATCACTCCCAGCATCACTCCCAGCATCTCCCAGTATCACTCCCAGCATCTCCCAGTATCACTCCCAGCATCTCCCAGTATCACTCCCAGCATCACTCCCAGCATCTCCCAGTATCACTCCCAGTATCACTCCCAGCATCTCCCAGTATCACTCCCAGCATCTCCCAGTATCACTCCCAGCATCTCCCAGTATCACTCCCAGCATCACTCCCAGCATCTCCCAGCATCTCCCAGCATCACTCCCAGCATCACTCCCAGCATCTCCCAGTATCACTCCCAGCATCACTCCCAGCATCTCCCAGTATCACTCCCAGCATCTCCCAGTATCACTCCCAGCATCTCCCAGTATCACTCCCAGCATCTCCCAGTATCACTCCCAGCATCACTCCCAGCATCTCCCAGTATCACTCCCAGCATCACTCCCAGCATCTCCCAGTATCACTCCCAGTATCACTCCCAGCATCTCCCAGCATCACTCCCAGCATCACTCCCAGCATCTCCCAGTATCACTCCCAGCATCTCCCAGTATCACTCCCAGCATCACTCCCAGCATCTCCCAGTATCACTCCCAGCATCTCCTTGTATCACTCCCAGCATCTCCCAGTATCACTCCCAGCATCACTCCCAGCATCACTCCCAGCATCACTCCCAGCATCTCCCAGTATCACTCCCAGCATCACTCCCAGCATCACTCCCAGCATCTCCCAGTTTCACTCCCAGCATCTCCCAGTATCACTCCCAGCATCTCCCAGTATCACTCCCAGCATCACTCCCAGCATCTCTCCCAGCATCACTCCCAGCATCACTCCCAGCATCACTCCCAGCATCACTCCCAGCATCACTCCCAGCATCTCCCAGTATCACTCCCAGCATCTCCCAGTATCACTCCCAGCATCTCCCAGCATCACTCCCAGCATCACTCCCAGCATCACTCCCAGTATCTCTCCCAGTATCTCTCCCAGCATCACTCCCAGCATCACTCCCAGCATCACTCCCAGTATCTCTCCCAGCATCTCTCCCAGCATCTCTCCCAGCATCACTCCCAGCATCACTCCCAGCATCACTCCCAGCATCACTCCCAGCATCACTCCCAGCATCACTCCCAGCATCACTCCCAGCATCACTCTCAGTATGACTCTCAGCATCTTCCCAGTATGACTCTCAGCATCTTCCCAGTATGACTCTCAGCATCTTCCCAGTATCACTCCCAGCATCTCTCCATTATTGCCGTCTCTTCTTCTCTCCCCCCAATCACTTGACGATTTAGTAAATTTGCCGGATATATAATTCAGTCCATTAAATGGAAAAATAACTTGCAGAAAGCACTTTAACTTCTAGATCCCTGGAAAAAAAAATCCCAGTCACTTAGAGGAGGAGGAGGATGGGGGTGATGATCACCTAGGTGATCTCACTACAACTTTAGAGCAGACATATGGTGGGAGGAGGAGGAGGAGGAGGGGGACAATTCTGCGTTCATTAACTCCATCCCCCTAATAAATGTAAAATAGAAATGTCCTTAAAGTAAATCCGCTGATCTCCAGAAAGCAGTTCAGTGGGAGCTGGGGCTTTTATGGACTAATGTCGGGGGATTAGCTGTCGCCCCCACAACTTACAGCTTTAAAGGGGCCATTGTTATGTGAAAAAAAAAAAACAACCAAAGAAGCCGGCCACAGCATTGAGAAACCCCCAACCAGAGAAGCTGACCACAGCATTGAGAAACCCCCAACCAGAGAAGCCGACCACAGCATTGAGAAACCCCCAACCAGAGAAGCCGACCACAGCACTGAGAAACCCCCAACCAGAGAAGCCGACCACAGCATTGAGAAACCCCCAACCAGAGAAGCCGGCCACAGCATTGAGAAACCCCCAACCAGAGAAGCCGACCACAGCACTGAGAAACCCCCAACCAGAGAAGCCGACCACAGCACTGAGAAACCCCCAACCAGAGAAGCCGACCACAGCATTGAGAAACCCCCAACCAGAGAAGCCGACCACAGCACTGAGAAACCCCCAACCAGAGAAGCCGGCCACAGCATTGAGAAACCCCCAACCAGAGAAGCCGGCCACAGCATTGAGAAACCCCCAACCAGAGAAGCCGACCACAGCATTGAGAAACCCCCAACCAGAGAAGCCGACCACAGCATTGAGAAACCCCCAACCAGAGAAGCCGACCACAGCACTGAGAAACCCCCAACCAGAGAAGCCGGCCACAGCACTGAGAAACCCCCAACCAGAGAAGCCGACCACAGGACTGAGAAACCCCCAACCAGAGAAGCCGGCCACAGCATTGAGAAACCCCCAACCAGAGAAGCCGACCACAGGACTGAGAAACCCCCAACCAGAGAAGCCGACCACAGGACTGAGAAACCCCCAACCAGAGAAGCCGACCACAGCACTGAGAAACCCCCAACCAGAGAAGCCGACCACAGCACTGAGAAACCCCCAACCAGAGAAGCCGACCACAGCACTGAGAAACCCCCAACCAGAGAAGCCGACCACAGCACTGAGAAACCCCCAACCAGAGAAGCCGACCACAGGACTGAGAAACCCCCAACCAGAGAAGCCGGCCACAGCATTGAGAAACCCCCAACCAGAGAAGCCGACCACAGGACTGAGAAACCCTCAACCAGAGAAGCCGACCACAGCACTGAGAAACCCCCAACCAGAGAAGCCGACCACAGCACTGAGAAACCCCCAACCAGAGAAGCCGACCACAGCACTGAGAAACCCCCAACCAGAGAAGCCGACCACAGCACTGAGAAACCCCCAACCAGAGAAGCCGACCACAGGACTGAGAAACCCCCAACCAGAGAAGCCGGCCACAGCATTGAGAAACCCCCAACCAGAGAAGCCGACCACAGGACTGAGAAACCCTCAACCAGAGAAGCCGACCACAGCACTGAGAAACCCCCAACCAGAGAAGCCGACCACAGCACTGAGAAACCCCCAACCAGAGAAGCCGACCACAGCACTGAGAAACCCCCAACCAGAGAAGCCGACCACAGGACTGAGAAACCCCCAACCAGAGAAGCCGACCACAGGACTGAGAAACCCCCAACCAGAGAAGCCGACCACAGCACTGAGAAACCCCCAACCAGAGAAGCCGACCACAGCACTGAGAAACCCCCAACCAGAGAAGCCGACCACAGCACTGAGAAACCCCCAACCAGAGAAGCCGACCACAGCATTGAGAAACCCCCAACCAGAGAAGCCGACCACAGGACTGAGAAACCCCCAACCAGAGAAGCCGACCACAGCACTGAGAAACCCCCAACCAGAGAAGCCGACCACAGCACTGAGAAACCCCCAACCAGAGAAGCCGACCACAGCACTGAGAAACCCCCAACCAGAGAAGCCGACCACAGCACTGAGAAACCCCCAACCAGAGAAGCCGACCACAGGACTGAGAAACCCCCAACCAGAGAAGCCGACCACAGGACTGAGAAACCCCCAACCAGAGAAGCCGACCACAGCACTGAGAAACCCCCAACCAGAGAAGCCGACCACAGCACTGAGAAACCCCCAACCAGAGAAGCCGGCCACAGCACTGAGAAACCCCCAACCAGAGAAGCCGGCCACAGCACTGAGAAACCCCCAACCAGAGAAGCCGGCCACAGGACTGAGAAACCCCCAACCAGAGAAGCCGGCCACAGGACTGAGAAACCCCCAACCAGAGAAGCCGACCACAGGACTGAGAAACCCCCAACCAGAGAAGCCGACCACAGCATTGAGAAACCCCCAACCAGAGAAGCCGGCCACAACATAAATATTCATCCCGATCCGATTTGCATATATATTGAAGATCATGTATAATGCATGGGGGAGAGGTCGCCGGCGGCAGCACCTACCGTCCTCCTTGTCTAGCACCATCATCGCAGGGATCCGTCCCGGGGTCTCCGCTCACAACTCCGGGGAAACAGCAGTGACGACCCGCAGGCACCGAGCAGAGCGTCCGCCGCCAACCACTGCCAACCACCGGGCTCCGAGCACCAACTTGTCCAGCTCCGAACCAGACGCCTCAGCTAGAAGGACATCGCGCTGGATCTCTGGACCGGCACCAAGCGATCTCTGCCCGACTGGACCGGCACCAAGCGATCTCTGCCCGACTGGACCGGCACCAAGCGATCTCTGCCCGACTGGACCGGCACCCAGCGATCTCTGCCCGACTGGACCGGCACCCAGCGATCTCTGCCCGACTGGACCGGCACCAAGCGATCTCTGCCCGACTGGACCGGCACCCAGCGATCTCTGCCCGACTGGACCGGCACCAAGCGATCTCTGCCCGACTGGACCGGCACTCAGCGATCTCTGCCCGACTGGACCTGCACCCGGCGATCTCTGCCCCACTGGACCTGCAGGGTGAGTGCCACCAGGAGGTCAGGGCTCCGCCGAGCACCCTCCACCGCTGCCCACAATCATCTGTCTCGGTGCAGCTGCCGCCTCTGTGGAAGTGTCCGTCCCCGGTGCAGGCGGAATCCTTCCCGGAATCACCGGCAGCTAAGCACAGTCAACCGGAGCAAAGAAAAAGCGACAAGGGGGAAAAGAAAGAAAAGGAGGCGAGGAACGGGGAGCGGAGGAGCGGGGGACCGGAGGAGCGGAGGACCGGGGAGCGGAGGACCGGGGAGCGGAGGAGCGGGGAGCGGAGGACCGGGGAGCGGGGAGCGGAGGAGCGGAGGACCGGGGAGCGGAGGAGCGGGGAGCGGAGGACCGAGGACCGGGGAGCGGAGGACCGGGGAGCGGAGGACCGGGGAGCGGAGGAGCGGGTGCTGCTGCTTCTGCCGCCGCCGCTGCCGCGATTTATCAGCTTTGTACTCGCGCTACTGAATAAATTCCCATCTCTTCCCATAGAGCCTTTATCCTACTGACACGGTTTAATGGGGACTGAAGCGGCTCCATAGCGCCACCTGCAGCCTCCACCGCGCTATGACTGCTGAGCAGCCCATGGAGGGGGCGCAGACATAAAGCGGAGCTGCTCCTGTCTCTTCTTGTTGATTGTGTCATAAAAATGAGGTAAATAAGAAAATGCAACATTTATCAACAATGTATCAATCCTGCCTCCTCCTCCTCATCCTCAGGAGCAAAAGTGACTCTCTGCACCGGAAGGTAAAGCTTAGAGGCTCATTCCAAGGCAGACCTGAAACTTCTCACAGCTGAGGGTTCGTTACACTTGTATCCTCTGTGATCTAATCACCCTGCACAGTTCTCTCTCCTGCCTCCCCTGATAACAAGGTGGCCAACTTTACTTTTTATTTTTTTCTGGACGACTTATCAAAAAAATCACAGACGGACAATATTATTTATGGACACATTGGAAAACGATAATAAATCCTTATGATTATCAGTGACCCGTCCACAGCCCAGAACGCTGATCTCAGACCCCGGCCGCAGTCACTGCGAGCTGTAAAATGATGAGAGTTATGCTCAAAATAATCTGCAGAAGTTTCTTTGGCTTGAAAAAAAAAAAATCACAAACGTCTTCATTCTTTTTTTTTTTACGGACCGGGCAAAAAAGTGCCCTCGAGTTACGGACTGTCCTGGAATTTCTTGGACGGATGGCGGCCATGACCGATACATTGCATCAAGACAGGGCGGAGAATTATCTAGAATGGAGAGGTGAAAAATATTGTGTGTAGATCTCGAGCTTTAGGATCTAATGAATGGAAGTTTCCCCCCCGGAGATCCCAAAGTCTGTTAGAAAGTTGTAGAAGTTTTCGTTCTCACATAATAGAATGGCTGCCTGTGTAAAGGGACTAAGTTCCAGGTTATCCTTCAGTCAGCTGTCAGTCAGCTGTCAGTCAGCAGTCAGTCAGTCAGCTGTCAGTCAGTCAGCAGTCAGTCAGCAGTCAGTCAGCAGTCAGTCAGTCAGCAGTCAGTCAGCAGTCAGTCAGCAGGCACTCAGCAGTCAGTCAGTCAGCAGTCAGTCAGCTGTCAGTCAGTCAGCTGTCAGTCAGTCAGCAGTCAGTCAGTCAGCAGTCAGTCAGTCAGCAGGCAGTCAGTCAGCAGTCAGTCAGCAGTCAGTCAGCTGTCAGTCAGCTGTCAGTCAAACCCCTCTCCTTTCTGGAGACTCCTTCCCTCAGTCAGCGAGTTCCTGTTAAGTACATCCTTATACGAGCAGAGCTGTAATGTAAAGCATGGGGGAATATTACCAGCCCGAGCCTCTGATGAGACGCGAGGCCTTTAGACGAGGTCAATAGACAAGGCAGCTAAAGTCGCCGACCGTGGCTGTGTCCTAACATATTTAACTTTTTTTCTACTCCACGTTCTATTGATCTGTAATCTAATAGACAATTGTGGAATTCCTGATTATGATTTTCCGCTCTCCATAATCGCCATAATCCCTGCAATCTCACTTATTCCACCGCACCAGTAATGACGAGCTTGGATGTGGACGATGATGATGATGATGTGATGGCTGCGATCATTCCCACCTGCCTGACATATTCACCAGGTGGAAGCGCCACCCCCACAGCTGACGTCTATGGATATATGGTTATAATTAGTTGCTGTTTTTCATAAGACAAATTCTAGGTGCCGCATCCCATTAACAAATCCCCCGGGACGTTCCTGACAAGCGTAATGTATGAGGCGGCGCGCACACAACATCTGGCAACATAGTGACCGGGTAATTAGCAAGGAAAAGTCCTAAGAACACGAAGAAAACTGAAGAATATTTCTTAATGTTGCAGCTATTTATAATGTATCACTTCCCTGGGGGCAGATGCAATAGAGGTATATACTTCACCCTGTGTTGTTTATATATATGGTGTTTATGTGGTGTATATATGGGGTATATAGGGTGTATATAAAATGGGTATATATGGGGTATATAGGGTGTATATATGGTCTATATGTGGTATATATGAGGAGTATATGTGGTGTATATATGGGGTATATGTGGTCTATATGTGGTGTATATGTGGAGTATATGAGGAGTGTATGTGAGGTATATGTGGTCTATATGTGGTATATATGAGGAGTATATGTGGTGTATATATGGGGTATATGTGGGGTATATGAGGTATATGTGGTCTATATGTGGAGTATATGAGGAGTATATGTGGTGTATATATGGAGTATATAGGGTATATGTGGAGTATATGTGGTGCTGACCTTGCGCTCTAATGGTAATAAGATGACTCTGCTGACCCTGCCCTCTAGCGATAATAAGATGACTCTGCTGACCCTGCCATCTAGCGATAATAAGATGACTCTGCTGACCCTGCCCTCTAGCGATAATAAGATGACTCTGCTGACCCTGCCCTCTAGCGATAATAAGATGACTCTGCTGACCCTGCCCTCTAGTGATAATAAGATGACTCTGCTGACCCTGCCCTCTAGCGATAATAAGATGACTCTGCTGACCCTGCCCTCTAGCGATAATAAGATGACTCTGCTGACCCTGCCCTCTAGCGATAATAAGATGACTCTGCTGGCTCTGCTCTCTAGCGATAATAAGATGACTCTGCTGACCCTGCCCTCTAGCGATAATAAGATGACTCTGCTGGCTCTGCCCTCTAGCGATAATAAGATGACTCTGCTGACCCTGCCCTCTAGCGATAATAAGATGACTCTGCTGGCTCTGCCCTCTAGCGATAATAAGATGACTCTGCTGGCTCTGCCCTCTAGCGATAATAAGATGACTCTGCTGGCTCTGCCCTCTAGCGATAATAAGATGACTCTGCTGGCTCAGCCCTCTAGCGATAATAAGATGACTCTGCTGACCCTGCTCTCTAGCGATAATAAGATGACTCTGCTGACCCTGCCCTCTAGCGATAATAAGATGACTCTGCTGGCTCTGCCCTCTAGCGATAATAAGATGACTCTGCTGACCCTGCCCTCTAGCGATAATAAGATGACTCTGCTGACCCTGCCCTCTAGCGATAATAAGATGACTCTGCTGACCCTGCCCTCTAGCGATAATAAGATGACTCTGCTGACCCTGCCCTCTAGCGATAATATGACTCTGCTGACCCTGCCCTCTAGTGATAATAAGATGACTCTGCTGACCCTGCCCTCTAGCGATAATAAGATGACTCTGCTGGCCCTGCCCTCTAGCGATAATAAGATGACTCTGCTGACCCTGCCCTCTAGCGATAATAAGATGACTCTGCTGACCCTGCCCTCTAGCGATAATAAGATGACTCTGCTGACCCTGCCCTCTAGCGATAATAAGATGACTCTGCTGACCCTGCCCTCTAGCGATAATAAGATGACTCTGCTGACCCTGCCCTCTAGCGATAATAAGATGACTCTGCTGGCCCTGCCCTCTAGCGATAATAAGATGACTCTGCTGGCCCTGCCCTCTAGCGATAATAAGATGACTCTGCTGGCCCTGCCCCAGTCTATACAGCAGAACTGAAAAATAACCTGCAGAATACAGGTGGTGCCAATTTATTGTGCGCTATGTGCAGAAACTAGAATACATCAGGATTTGCACGGAAATAATAATTACAAAAGAAAAACAGTTTTTTTTCGTTTTCCGGCAATGTATCCTTTTTATGACAGTAATATCCATGTGCAATTCAAATAAAAAGGTTCAAAAATAAAACATGAGAAACTGAAATGTTTATTCCTTCTTGGACATTTATGGAATCTTGCGGATGTGCAATAAATGACCAAGAATAACCTAATACTGAATATTCACATTTGTCAGTAAAGAGCAAGTATAAAATAATAAATGAAGGAAAAAAAAGAGAAGATATTTTTTCTTTCAATTTCAGCCTCCAATATTCTACATGATGTAAAATTGACTTTATCTCATGAATTTATTTCCAGCTCTCATCTCTGGCTCCATTCGCTGACATTTAAGTAAATGTACCTGAATATTTGTTGTCTCCCCTTCAGCTGCGCCTTCCTCAGTCCGGACATGTGAAAATTATTGTGCATTAATATTTGCAGCTAAAGGGAATCTGTCAGCAGTTTTTTTGCAATTTAATCTAAGAGCAGCATAACAGAGAAAGAGAGCCTGATTCCAGGGATGTGTCACTTACTGAGCTGTGTGCTGCAATACAATCATTGTTTTATCAGGAGGAGAATATCAGTGCAGGACTAGTTCTCACATGCACAGCAGTCCAGCTAATCTTTGTAACCCCCGCCCCCACCACTGATTGGCAACTTACTGACAATGTACAGTGTACACAGAGCAGCCAATCAGGAGTGTGGGTTATACAGAGCTCGCCATTCTGAGCACCGCTACATCTACAACAGAGAAAACAGAGATTTTATCAAAACTGCAGCAAGCAGTCCAGTAAGTGACACATTGCTGGAATCAGGGTCCTGCTCCTACATCATGCTGCTCTCAGATTATATAGCAAAAACCTGCTGACTGTTTCCATTTAAAGCCAAGAATGGAATATTGACAAAAGAAAAGTATAATGGAAAGATTTGTTTCTCCTTCAAGTTTTGGAGACTGTATTAGTTGTATGCTTTAAGAAATCAGCAGTACAAGTGAAGATAAGAAACATTGTAATGTATCAAATTAGAGAAAACGACCCTTTTCCTTACTGATTAGTCACTTTCTGCCTGCTGCACTGTTCAATTCACTCTGAAAAACTGCTCAAATCTGTCTACAAATCTGTCTGCAACAAGGGATCAGATTACAACTTCTGCTATATATTATATATAAAAATCTATGGACTGGAGAGAATTTGGAGGGAGATAAAAGAAGATGCAAGGAGAAACTGCTGAGGTTTGTAGTGTAGGTAGAAAAACTGCAGGATACAAATCATATAATGGTCACAAATAATGTCATTTCTCATGTGCAGGACGGCTTGTTCTGAAATGTCAGCTCACAGCACAGGTGCACTTTAAGGTTTTATAAAACTCTAAAAAAAAATATATAGCTAAAAAACATGGTCAAAGGTTTGGATTTCACAAACTCTACATGTAAAAAAATAAAAACTCAATTAATTAATAATAATAAAAAAAAGAAAACAGGAGAATAAAACTGATCCTAAAGACAATAAATAAATAAAACATGAAATGCAATGTATCCAGACGATCACCTCTAGCACAAGGTCTTCCCCTTATCCAGACCAGATGCCTGGTGAACGGTGATACAATTGTCAGCTCCCCCATAATGTACTGGTCAGCCCCCCTAGAAGACCATCTTGTAAGACAAGCTTTGGTGGCTCTCCCAAGAGGCGATCTGTAATAATAACTCATGACAATGTCCACGATGTCAGAGACAATGATAATACTAAGAATAATAATTCTGAGGACACGATAGAATAGGTTATATAATAATAGCATTGTCGGCTCGTGCTTTATTCCGCAGCTTCTACCTCAGGACGGGTGTGAACTTCGCCTTTTGTGGCGGCCCCTGGCAGGGACAGGGTTAACCCTGTGCGGTGGCTTCGCTCTATAAATGTAACTAATCGTGTTGTCGCTGCTCGTCTGTGTGACATAAAGGCGAGTGACAGGTTTACCATGCATCGTAATAAGTCAAATATTCCCACATAAAGATTACTCTACCCAAAAAGAAAAGGATCCTGCCGAGAAGACGAAACAAACAAAAGCGCGACCGCGGCGACCCGCTGCCCGACTGAGGGGCGCGGAAGAGGGTCTGACCTCTATAATAGAAGGACAACGAGAACATGTTTACAGGGAAATGACGACACCTGGGGAGATAGATCAATAAGAGATACATAGATAAAAGATAGATAATAGATCAATAAGAGATAAATAATATAATAGATAGATGATAGATAGATAATAGATAGATGATAGATAATAGATGATAGATAATAGATAGATGATAGATAGATGATAGATAATAGATAGATAATAGATAGATGATAGATAATAGATAGATAATAGATAGATGATAGATAATAGATAGATAGATAGATAATAGATAGATGATAGATAATAGATAGATAATAGATAGATGATAGATAATAGATAGATAATAGATAGATGATAGATAATAGATGATAGATAATAGATGATAGATAATAGATAGATAATAGATGATAGATAGATAATAGATAGATGATAGATAATAGATAGATAATAGATAGATAATAGATGATAGATAATAGATAGATAATAGATAATCGATGGTGACATCTCCTACATTATCTGTACTCAGAGAGTTATCACTGTGTTATCTGTGGTGTTACATAGGACTGCAGGTGACATCTACTACATTATCTGTACTCAGAGTTATCACTGTGTTATCTGTGGTGTTACATGGGACTGCAGGTGTCATCTACTACATTATCTGTCCTCAGAGAGTTATCACTGTGTTATCTGTGGTGTTACATAGGACTGCAGGTGACATCTACTACATTATCTGTACTCAGAGAGATATCACTGTGTTATCTGTGGTGTTACATAGGACTGCAGGTGACATCTACTACATTATCTGTACTCAGAGAGATATCACTGTGTTATCTGTGGTGTTACATAGGACTGCAGGTGACATCTACTACATTATCTGTACTCAGAGAGTTATCACTGTGTTATCTGTGGTGTTACATAGGACTGCAGGTGACATCTACTACATTATCTGTACTCAGAGAGTTATCACTGTGTTATCTGTGGTGTTACATAGGACTGCAGATGACATCTACTACATTATCTGTACTCAGAGAGTTATCACTGTGTTATCTGTGCTGTTACATAGGACTGCAGGTGACATCTACTACATTATCTGTACTCAGAGAGTTATCACTGTGTTATCTGTGGTGTTACATAGGACTGCAGGTGACATCTACTACATTATCTGTACTCAGAGAGTTATCACTGTGTTATCTGTGGTGTTACATAGGACTGCAGATGACATCTACTACATTATCTGTACTCAGAGAGTTATCACTGTGTTATCTGTGGTGTTACATAGGACTGCAGGTGACATCTACTAGATTATCTGTACTCAGAGAGATATCACTGTGTTATCTGTGGTGTTACATGGGACTGCAGGTGACATCTACTACATTATCTGTACTCAGAGATATCACTGTGTTATCTGTGGTGTTACATAGGACTGCAGGTGACATCTGCTACATTATCTGTACTCAGAGAGATATCACTGTGTTATCTGTGGTGTTACATAGGACTGCAGATGACATCTACTACATTATCTGTACTCAGAGAGTTATCACTGTGTTACCTGTGGTGTTACATAGGACTGCAGGTGACATCTACTACATTATCTGTACTCAGAGAGTTATCACTGTGTTATCTGTGGTGTTACATAGGACTGCAGATGACATCTACTACATTATCTGTACTCAGAGAGTTATCACTGTGTTATCTGTGGTGTTACATAGGACTGCAGGTGACATCTACTACATTATCTGTACTCAGAGAGATATCACTGTGTTATCTGTGGTGTTACATGGGACTGCAGATGACATCTACTACATTATCTGTACTCAGAGAGTTATCACTGTGTTATCTGTGGTGTTACATAGGACTGCAGGTGACATCTACTACATTATCTGTAATCAGAGAGTTATCACTGTGTTATCTGTGGTGTTACATGGGACTGCAGGTGACATCTGCTACATTATCTGTACTCAGAGAGTTATCACTGTGTTATCTGTGGTGTTACATAGGACTGCAGGTGACATCTACTACATTATCTGTACTCAGAGAGTTATCACTGTGTTACCTGTGGTGTTACATAGGACTGCAGGTGACATCTACTACATTATCTGTACTCAGAGAGTTATCACTGTGTTATCTGTGGTGTTACATAGGACTGCAGGTGACATCTACTACATTATCTGTACTCAGGGAGTTATCACTGTGTTATCTGTGGTGTTACATAGGACTGCAGGTGACATCTACTACATTATCTGTACTCAGAGAGTTATCACTGTGTTATCTGTGGTGTTACATGGGACTGCAGGTGACATCTACTACATTATCTGTACTCAGCGAGTTATCACTGTGTAATCTGTGGTGTTACATAGGACTGCAGGTGACATCTACTACATTATCTGTACTCAGAGAGTTATCACTGTTATCTGTGGTGTTACATAGGACTGCAGGTGACATCTACTACATTATCTGTACTCAGAGAGTTATCACTGTGTTATCTGTGGTTACATAGGACTGCAGGTGACATCTACTACATTATCTGTACTCAGAGAGATATCACTGTGTTATCTGTGGTGTTACATAGGACTGCAGGCGACATCTACTACATTATCTGTACTCAGAGAGTTATCACTGTGTTATCTGTGGTTACATAGGACTGCAGGCGACATCTCCTCCTGTCAGTTTCTGCCTCCCCCGGCTGCCGCTGTCTGGGCGGTGCTGCGCGCTTTATCGTTTGACCTTTATATATTTATATACAATCAATAGCCACTTAGCCGCGCACCTTTCATGAGAGCTTCCAGGCTGATAAGCGGCGGCGCCCACTGATCTCTGCAGCTTTGAGTTTTCTAAGTTTACTGCAATGTCTTGAAGGAAAATAGGAAATCTTGTGCTCTGCCCGTCAGATGTGCGGCTCCGCTCGTGGCTGGGGAGGCGCCCCGCTGCTCTGCTGACAATCAGTGTGCGGCTCGCCCTCCGCTCCTCGCCCTCCGCTCCTCGCCCTCCGCTACAGATACTGAAAATGTCACTTACTTTGCATGATTAAAGGAAGCGTTACGCACAGAGGTATTGATCAGCGCGGCCTGCAATCTTTTTAAGTCATTTCATCGCGGCGTAATGAAAAATATGCTACTTAAAACAGAATCTCCAATTACCTTCCCCCGCAGCCGCCACCGAGGATTTGCCATCTGTATAAAGTTTTATTACCGGTAAGAACAGATTGGCACAGAATGGAGCGTGGCACCGGGTGCGATCATGTCCACTCCGCCTAGAATGGATCAGCAAGGTGACCTCCGCCGATAGCGGCGGGACAGGCAGGATGGAGCCCGGGCGCCGGGGTGAGAAGTGCGCGGGCGCCGGGGTGAGAAGTGCGCGGGCGACGGGGTGAGAAGTGAGCGGGCGACGGGGTGAGAAGTGAGCGGGCGACGGGGTGAGAAGTGAGCGGGCGACGGGGTGAGAAGTGCGCGGGCGACGGGGTGAGAAGTGAGCGGGCGACGGGGTGAGAAGTGAGCGGGCGACGGGGTGAGAAGTGCGCGGGCGCCGGGGTGAGAAGTGCGCGGGCGACGGGGTGAGAAGTGCGCGGGCGACGGGGTGAGAAGTGAGCGGGCGACGGGGTGAGAAGTGAGCGGGCGACGGGGTGAGAAGTGAGCGGGCGACGGGGTGAGAAGTGCGCGGGCGCCGGGGTGAGAAGTGCGCGGGCGCCGGGGTGAGAAGTGCGCGGGCGACGGGGTGAGAAGTGAGCGGGCGACGGGGTGAGAAGTGAGCGGGCGCCGGGGTGAGAAGTGAGCGGGCGACGGGGTGAGAAGTGAGCGGGTGACGGGGTGAGAAGTGCGCGGGCGACGGGGTGAGAAGTGAGCGGGCGACGGGGTGAGAAGTGAGCGGGCGACGGGGTGAGAAGTGAGCGGGCGACGGGGTGAGAAGTGAGCGGGCGACGGGGTGAGAAGTGAGCGGGCGACGGGGTGAGAAGTGAGCGGGCGACGGGGTGAGAAGTGCGCGGGCGACGGGGTGAGAAGTGAGCGGGCGACGGGGTGAGAAGTGCGCGGGCGACGGGGTGAGAAGTGCGCGGGCGGCGGGGTGAGAAGTGCGCGGGCGGCGGGGTGAGAAGTGCGCGGGCGGCGGGGTGAGAAGTGAGCGGGCGGCGGGGTGAGAAGTGAGCGGGCGGCGGGGTGAGAAGTGAGCGGGCGGCGGGGTGAGAAGTGAGCGGGCGACGGGGTGAGAAGTGAGCGGGCGACGGGGTGAGAAGTGAGCGGGCGACGGGGTGAGAAGTGCGCGGGCGGCGGGGTGAGAAGTGCGCGGGCGGCGGGGTGAGAAGTGAGCGGGCGGCGGGGTGAGAAGTGAGCGGGCGACGGGGTGAGAAGTGAGCGGGCGACGGGGTGAGAAGTGCGCGGGCGACGGGGTGAGAAGGGAAACTCCACCCGGACTGGAGGTGTCGCCAGATGGAAACATTCGCACCAGTGATCCGGCACCTGGGTGGGCACTCCTGATAGCGGGGGGCTACACATATCCTCACAGATGCTGGTGTGTAGAGTGTAAGCTCCATTTGTATAATGAGGGATAGATGATGGCGGAGTATATATATGTATATACTGATGTCGGACGCACTCGATCACTATCACATGTGCTCCCACATTGTTACATATTGGGATCAAATTCCGCCTTCACAGCAGGTTTTTTTGAGTCACTTTTCATTTTTTTTCGTATATTTTGCGTTTTACGCCAAACATTCAAAACGGTGAACGAGGTTCATGACTTTTGCGCAACATGGAAAAGCTCTTAGATTTTGCCTTTTACCTTTTTTTTTTTTGTGAGTTTGTTGTGCAGAAGAAGTGGCACGTTCTGCTCAAATAAATTTGTACAAAAATTCTAGATGTACAAAAAAAAAATAAAAAAATCACACTGGGAGACTGGGGGACATTTTCACAAAAAAGTTATCAACTTTTTAAAAAGTCACAATTTATGAAATAGCCACAAACATCTGTAAACCCCCAAAACCTCGCACACGATGACGAACGTAGAAAACAAACAGGCGAATACGTAGAATAGTCTATAGAAAAAAAAGGCACAAAGTAAAAGAAGTATAAGACACAAATGAAAAACGGGCAAAAAAGATACAAGAAGTAGAAAAAAAGCACAAATGTAATAATGACTCGGCCCAAAGTCTCGTTGTAGGTTACTGTTTTCACATCACAGGTTGTTACATTGTTGCAGCCACCTCCATCCTGTTACATCCGATCTCTCATTACTGCCGCATATTATATATCATATAACATATTCATCGTTACTCCACACCGTCCCTTCATATTACCCGTCTCCTATCTCGCTGCATACGGCTCTATTCACACTGCGTTTTGCAGCATTTTGGGGGCTTTTTTTTATTTATTTCTTACTGATCGCAGACTCCGTGGTTTTTATACGAAACTTAAAAAAATACCAGAAAAAAAACACTCGTTACAAAATAGAAAACACAACCGGAAACGCTGGAAAAATCGTCTCAATGAACAAATAAAAAACTACAAACTATTGTCACCTTCCCTCCAACTCCAAGACTAAGCGCCCCCAGAGGGCAAAATGGAACTCTGCCCCCAGGAGCCCCCAGATCCGGCCCTCAGTGATCGGCCAATTACCCCGAATTACAGACCCCAGCCACAGAGGCAAAACGAAAACCTGCTGAAAATGAAAGAATGAAAGATCTTATGTGGATGAGAGCGTCAATGTGAGAGCAGTAAATGGTCCCAGCACCAGCGCTGCCTCCGCCGACCCCACCAGCACCGCCACCACGGACCTCACCAGCACCGCCTCCAGCCTCCGCCGACCCCACCAGCACCACCTCCGCCGACCCCACCAGCACCGCCTCCGCCAACCCCACCAGCACCACCTCCGCCGACCCCACCAGCACCGCCTCCAGCCTCCGCCGACCCCACCAGCACCACCTCCGCCGACCCCACCAGCACCGCCTCCGCCGACCCCACCAGCACCACCTCCGCCGACCCCACCAGCACCGCCTCCAGCCTCCACGGACCTCACCAGCACCGCCTCCAACCTCCGTCGATCCCACCAGCACCGCCTCCAGCCTCCGCTGACCCCACCAGCACTGCCTTCAGCCTCCGCCGACTCCACCAGCACCGCCTCCAACCTCCTCAGACCTCACCAGCACCAACTCCAGCCTCCACGGACCTCACCAGCACCGCCTCCAGCCTCCGCCGACCCCACCAGCACCGCCTCCAGCCTCCGCCGACCCCACCAGCACCACCTCCAGCCTCCGCAGACCTCACCAACACCGCCTCCAACCTCCGCAGACCTCACCAGCACCACCTCCAGCCTCCGTGGACCTCACCAGCACCGCCTCCAGCTTCCACGGACCTCACCAGCACCGCCTCCAGCCTCTGTGGACATCACCAGCACTGCCTCCAGCCTCCGTGGACCTCACCAGCACCGCCTCCAGCCTCCACGGACCTCACCAGCACCGCCTCCAACCTCCGTCGATCCCACCAGCACCGCCTCCAGCCTCCACTGACCCCACCAGCACTGCCTTCAGCCTCCGCCGACTCCACCAGCACCGCCTCCAACCTCCTCAGACCTCACCAGCACCAACTCCAGCCTCCACGGACCTCACCAGCACCGCCTCCAGCCTCCGCCGACCCCACCAGCACCACCTCCAGCCTCCGCAGACCTCACCAACACCGCCTCCAACCTCCGCAGACCTCACCAGCACCACCTCCAGCCTCCGTGGACCTCACCAGCACCGCCTCCAGCTTCCACGGACCTCACCAGCACCGCCTCCAGCCTCTGTGGACATCACCAGCACTGCCTCCAGCCTCCGTGGACCTCATCAGCACTGCCTCCAGCCTCCGTGGACCTCATCAGCACCGCCTCCAGCCTCCGCGGACCTCACCAGCACCACCTCCAGCCTCCGCGGACCTGATGAGCACCGCCTCCAGCCTCTGCAGACCTCACCAGCACTGCCACCAGCCCCCACGGACCTCACAGCACCACCTCCAGCCTCCGTGGACCTCACCAGCACTGCCTCCAGCCTCCGTGGACCTCACCAGCACTGCCCCCAGCCCCCACGGACCTCACCAGCACTGCCCCCAGCCCCCATGAACCTCACCAGCACTGCTTCAAGCCTCTGTGGACCTCACCAGCACTGCCTTCAGCCCCCGCGGACCTCACCAGTGCTGCATCCAGCCTCTGTGGACTTCACCAGTACCGCCTTTAGTCTCCGCGGACCTCACCAGGGCTGCGTCCAGCCTCCGCAGACCTCGCCAGCACTTCCCCTTGCCCTGCAGACCTCGCCAGCACTTCCCCTTGCCCTGCAGACCTCGCCAGCGCTTCCCCTTGCCCTGCAGACCACGGCAGCGCTGCCCCTTGCCCTGCAGACCTCGGCAGCGCTGCCCCTTGCCCTGCAGACCTCGGCAGCGCTGCCCCTTGCCCTGCCGACCTCGGCAGCGCTGCCCCTTGCCCTGCCGACCTCGGCAGCGCTGCCCCTTGCCCTGCAGACCTCGGCAGCACATCCCCTTGCCCTGCAGACCTCGGCAGCACATGCCCTTGCCCTGCAGACCTCGGCAGCACATGCCCTTGCCCTGCAGACCTCGGCAGCGCTGCCCCTTGCCCTGCAGACCTCGGCAGCGCTGCCCTTGCCCTGCAGACCTCGGCAGCGCTGCCCTTGCCCTGCAGACCTTGGCAGCGCTGCCCCTTTGACTCTTCGCTTCCTTCTCTTGCTGGACTCTTAGATGAAGTTTCCTCGTGGAGAGAATTCAGGCTGATAATGACCCACAGGGCGGGGAGCGGAGCCGAGAAGCCCCTCACAGCAGCAGTGAGCCCCTCTGTGTGCGCTGTTGGTCAGGACAATATCTGAGCCCTATGGGGACAGGGACTGATGCGAGTGATGACAATCTGTGTACAGCGCTGCGGAATATATGGCCGCTATATAAATGTAAAGGCTATATACCCAAGGAGGTGACCCCGGTGCGGCCACTTCACCCCCTCGTACATTTGTCGTCTTGGAGACACCTGCCCGCGTCCCCGCCATAAGTGCTGCTGCTGCTGCGACGACCCCGCAGCTCTGCTGCTGCTTACACTCCGGGTAATTGCACCTTTTTAGGAGGAGATCAATGTCAGACATCTGGCGGCCATTAGCAGCGGCGGCTGCTGCCACACCAGCGTCTTTGGAGATGGATTGGAGAGATTGGAAGTAAAGTGCTGATCTCGAAAGGTAAATGCCCCCGAGCAGCTGCCGCGGCGGGGACCGGTGACCGGCGGCTGCGCCATTAACCCTTCCCTGTCTGCACGGGGAACCAAGCAGGTCCCCTGTACTCCACTACTAGAACCCAAATGTCTGCACGTACCACAACTCCAATGCAATCTGGTGCGGATGATGGGAGTGATAAGAACTGCTCCATTAACCATTCCCTGTCTGCCCTCGAAGCTGACCAGGTCCCCGATACCTGTCTGCCGAGGAGGATGAGGGTGATGAAAACCAAAGTTTAATGACTTGTAACTGTAACGTGTGACTCTGATTAACCCTTCCCGGCCCAGACTCGGGGTCAAACAGGTCCCTGGTATTTACCTCCAATAACCCGGGTGTCGGCATTTACCACAGCTCCTAATGCAACCTGATGAGGATGAGGAAGGTCGAGTTTGTTTTTCCTCCCTGGGACCATCTGATACAGACGGCCGTCCGTGTGTCAGTAATGAGCCCCCCCTTCCCCCGCTCGCCGTTACCCGCTCTTTCCATCGCCTTTTCCTTCCATCCGTGAATTTTTCCCATCTTTGCAAAATTTTCAATTCTACAATTAAAAAAAAAATAAAATCTCCGTCTCCCTGAGAATCGGCGCTCAGGTGTCAAACATCTCCGACCCCCTCCCCCGAGCGCTCGCCATCCCTCCTGCCAGACTACAGATACGTGGACAACCGAAAACTTGTTTCCTGTCAGTCCCGTCCTTCACATGTCTCATCTGAAAAGTAAATTAGTTCCGCTCCAGCCCAAGGATTCCTCCCCGGCACCGGCGGCGGCAGCGGCGGCTAATGCCTCATGCTCTCCAGTCTATTAATAGGAGGAATCTGCAGACGCCGGGAATCAATGAACACAGGGAAAAACGAGCGAGGAGGAAGGAGGCGATGGCAGACGGCAGAGCCGGAGTACGGAGCCGTGCTGCAGTGCAGAGCGGAGAATAAAAACGAGCAGAGCGGCGAGCGGAAGCGTGCCGAGAGCAGAGCGGTGTGCAGAGCGCCACAATCACAATGGAGCGAGGATACATAACGGCCACTCACCGTCCTCCTTGTCCAGCACCATCCTCCCAGAGTCTGCAGGGAGCCCGAGCTCGGCTGCTCCGCCGTCACCAGGAGCCTCCAACACGGAGAGGAGAGGAGACGGAGCAGGCGAGGAGGCGGCGATCGTCCTCTGCGGGGTCCAGGGACGTCTCAGCCTGGATCACATTCAGCAGAAGCCTCCTGATCGCTGCTCCGTACAGAAACTGCCGGGCTCCCGGGATACAATGTGCTGGTGTGATGGTGGCTGCGTGCAGGCGGCTGTGCCGGCGTGTGCTCTGCTGCTGCCGCCGCTGCTGCTGCTGCCGGAGAAATGCGCCGGCTTCTCCCAGACCCTAAGATCCCTCGTTAATTAAATCAATTCATTATGCTGAGATCTGATTAGCAGCCCATCCCCCTCCTTTGAATCAATTATTCAATACACAAACATAATTGGCTGTGCGAGGGGTGTCTAAGTATTAGCTTATTTAACTCCAAGGACACTAATTACCCCCAGGGCAAGAGAACTTTTCTCATTAATTCTGACAAAACACAAAAGCGCAGTCAGTGATCGTACGTGTGCAGGAGGAGGACGACGACGACACGGCGGCAGGAGCCGAGATCCGGCTGCTCTATGTGTCTGCACAGCGCCGAGCACCGGAGCCGCCATCAGCCCCGCTACCGGAGCGGCCACCAAAGTCACAAGCTGAGGGCGGCCGGGAACTCCGGGGCCTGGAGCAGCCGGCTACGTCCAACAATGACATCACAGTGCTGTACGGTGACATCACTATAGTGTATGGTGACATCACTAGTGTACGGTGACATCACTATAGTGCACAATGACATCACTTTAGGGTACAGTGACATCACTATAGTGTATGGTGACATCGCTGTAGTGTATAATGACATCACTGTAGTGTACGGTGACATCACTATAGTGTACGATGACATCACTGTAGTGTATGGTGACATCACTAGTGTACGGTGACATCACTATAGTGCACAATGACATCACTAGTGTACGGTGACATCACTATAGTGTACGGTAAAATCACTGTAGTGTACGGTGACATCACTATAGTGTACGGTGACATCACTATAGTGTATGGTGACATCGCTGTAGTGTATAATGACATCACTGTAGTGTACGGTGACATCACTAGTGTACGGTGACATCACTGTAGTGTATGGTGACATCACTAGTGTACGGTGACATCACTATAGTGCACAATGACATCACTAGTGTACGGTGACATCACTATAGTGTACGGTGACATCACTGTAGTGTATGGTGACATCACTATAGTGTACGGTGACATCACTGTAATGTACGGTGACATCACTGCAATGTACGGTGACATCACTATAGTGGACGGTGACATCACTGTAATGTATGATGACATCACTGCAGTGTATGGTGACATCACTAGTGTACGGTGACATCACTATAGTGTATGATGACATCACTGTAGTGTACGGTGACATCACTAGTGTATGGTGACATCACTATAGTGCACAATGACATCACTAGTGTACAATGACATCACTGTAGTGTATGGTGACATCACTATAGTGTACGGTGACATCACTGTAATGTACGGTGACATCACTGCAATGTACGGTGACATCACTATAGTGTACGGTGACATCACTGCAGTGTATGGTGACATCACTAGTGTACGGTGACATCACTGAGTAGATTTATTACATTGGGACAGTCGTGGCTCCTCGCAGCCTCTGTACATTATAGTACAATAAGTTATTATAGAACAACACAAAGACTGACAGGTCCCTAATAAGAGAGTGTGTGCGACATACAGTGTGCGACATACAGTGTGTAACATACAGTGTGTGCGACATAGTGTGCGACATACAGTGTGTGACATACAGTGTGCGACATACAGTGTGTGACATACAGTGTGTGCGACATAGTGTGCGACATACAGTGTGTGACATACAGTGTGCGACATACAGTGTGTGACATACAGTGTGTGCGACATAGTGTGCGACATACAGTGTGTGACATACAGTGTGCGACATACAGTGTGTGACATACAGTGTGTGCGACATAGTGTGCGACATACAGTGTGTGACATACAGTGTGCGACATACAGTGTGTGACATACAGTGTGTGCGACATAGTGTGCGACATACAGTGTGCGACATACAGTGTGTGACATACAGTGTGTGACATACAGTGTGCGACATACAGTGTGTGACATACAGTGTGCGACATACAGTGTGTGACATACAGTGTGTGCGACATAGTGTGCGACATACAGTGTGCGACATACAGTGTGTGACATACAGTGTGCGACATACAGTGTGTGACATAGTGTGCGACATACGGTGACATCACTGCAGTGTACGGTGACATCACTATAGTGTACGGTGACATCACTGTCGTGTATGGTGACATCACTAGTGTACGGTGACATCACTATAGTGTACGGTGACATCACTGTAGTGCATGGTGACATCACTATAGTGTACGGTGACATCATTGTAATGTACGGTGACATCACTGCAATGTACGGTGATATCACTATAGTGGACGGTGACATCACTGTAATGTATGGTGACATCACTGCAGTGTATGGTGACATCACTAGTGTACGGTGACATCACTATAGTGTACGGTGACATCACTATAGTGTATGATGACATCACTGTAGTGTACGGGGACATCACTAGTGTATGGTGACATCACTAGTGTACGGTGACATCACTATAGTGTATGATGACATCACTATAGTGTACGGTGACATCACTATAGTGTATGATGACATCACTGTAGTGTACGGTGACATCACTAGTGTATGGTGACATCACTATAGTGCACAATGACATCACTAGTGTACAATGACATCACTGTAGTGTATGGTGACATCACTATAGTGTACGGTGACATCACTGTAATGTACGGTGACATCACTGCAATGTACGGTGACATCACTATAGTGTATAGTGACATCACTGTAATGTATGGTGACATCACTGCAATGTACGGTGACATCACTGCAATGTACGGTGACATCACTATAGTGTACGGTGACATCACTGCAGTGTATGGTGACATCACTAGTGTACGGTGACATCACTATAGTGTACGGTGACATCACTGCAATGTACGGTGACATCACTATAGTGTATAGTGACATCACTGTAATGTATGGTGACATCACTGCAATGTACGGTGACATCACTATAGTGTACGGTGACATCACTGCAGTGTATGGTGACATCACTAGTGTACGGTGACATCACTATAGTGTACGGTGACATCACTGCAGTGTATGGTGACATCACTAGTGTACGGTGACATCACTATAGTGTACGGTGACATCACTGAGTAGATTTATTACATTGGGACAGTCGTGGCTCCTCGCAGCCTCTGTACATTATAGTACAATAAGTTATTATAGAACAACACAAAGACTGACAGGTCCCTAATAAGAGAGTGTGTGCGACATACAGTGTGCGACATACAGTGTGCGACATACAGTGTGCGACATACAGTGTGTGCGACATAGTGTGCGACATACAGTGTGTGACATACAGTGTGCGACATACAGTGTGTGACATACAGTGTGCGACATACAGTGTGTGACATACAGTGTGTGCGACATAGTGTGCGACATACAGTGTGTGACATACAGTGTGCGACATACAGTGTGTGACATACAGTGTGTGCGACATAGTGTGCGACATACAGTGTGTGACATACAGTGTGTGACATACAGTGTGCGACATACAGTGTGTGACATACAGTGTGCGACATACAGTGTGTGACATACAGTGTGTGCGACATAGTGTGCGACATACAGTGTGTGACATAGTGTGCGACATACAGTGTGCGACATACAGTGTGTGACATAGTGTGTGACATACAGTGTGTGCGTGTGTCCCCTGAGTGAGGACCTGAAACACGAACTTCTCCCATCATTACCAGTGGTTGTGATGGTGAATGTGTTATAACATAAATGTGCAGTCACTGTCCGCAGTCTCTTCTACTCTTTCTCTCTCTCTGTTTTTCTCCTTCCATCTCTCTTTCTTTTTCATTCTTTTTCTTTTTCTTTCTTTTTTTTTGTTGCTATTTTTTTTCCCTTTCTCTCCGTCCTTTCACTTTTTCTTCTTTTGTACTTTTCTTCCTTTTTCCTTCTCTCCTTTCTTTCTTTTCTTTTTCTTTCTCTCTTTCATTATCTCATTTTTCTTTCTTTCACTTTTCCTCCTTCCCTTTCTTCTTTTTCCTTCGCCTTCTTGCTGTCTATTCTTTCTTTCTTTTTTTTTTGCTATTTTTTCTCTCCTTTTTTTTGCTCCTTTCATTTTTTCTTCCTTTGGACTTTTCTTGCTATTTCTCTTTTCTTTCTTTATAATTTTTTTCTTTCTCTTTCATTATCTCCTTTTTCTTTCTCTCCTTTATCTTTTTTTTTTCTCTCTTTCATTATCTCATTTTTCTTTCTTTATCTTTTCTTTTTCTTTCTCTTTCATTATCTCATTTTTCTTTCTCTCCTTTCTTTATCTTTTCTTTTTTTCTCTCTTTCATTATCTCCTTTTTCTTTCTCTGACTTTTCCTCCTTCCCTTTCTTCTCTTTTTCCTTCACCTTCTTGCTGCCTCTTCTTTCTCTCCTTTATCTTTTCTTTTTCTCTCTTTCATTATCCCCCTTTTCTTTCTCTCCTTTATGTTTTCTTTTTTCTCTCTCTTTCATTATCTCCTTTTTCTTTCTCTGACTTTTCCTCCTTCCCTTTCTTCTCTTTTTCCTTCGCCTTCTTGCTGCCTCTTCTTTCTCTCCTTTATCTTTTCTTTTTCTCTCTTTCATTATCCCCCTTTTCTTTCTCTCCTTTATCTTTTCTTTTTTCTCTCTCTTTCATTATCTCCTTTTTCTTTCTCTGACTTTTCCTCCTTCCCTTTCTTCTCTTTTTCCTTCGCCTTCTTGCTGCCTCTTCTTTCTCTCCTTTATCTTTTCTTTTTCTCTCTTTCATTATCCCCCTTTTCTTTCTCTCCTTTATCTTTTCTTTTTTCTCTCTCTTTCATTATCTCCTTTTTCTTTCTCTCCTTTATCTTTTCTTTTTCTCTCTTTCATTATCTCCTTTTTCTTTCTCTGACTTTTCCTCCTTCCCTTTCTTCTCTTTTTCC